>NW_027362763.1:627958761-629158761 GCF_046119375.1 Phyllobates terribilis
TTAAAACAGTCTTGTTAAGCTACTGTGACCTCCACCACTCTTCCAAGGGGCATTAAAACTGTCTTTTTAAGCTACTGTGACGTCCACCACTCTTCCAAGGGGCATTAAAACTGTCTTGTTAAGCTACTGTGACCTCCACCACTGTTCCAAGGAGCATTAAAACTGTCTTGTTAAGCTACTATGAACTCCACCACTCTTCCAAGGGGCATTAAAACCATCTTGTTAAACCACTCTGAACTCCACAGCTCTTCCAAGGGGCATTAAAACCATCTTGTTAAGCTACTGTGACCTCCACAACTCTTCCAAGGGGCATTGATATTGTCTTTTTATTCCACTGCGACCTCCACCACTCTTCCAAGGGGCATTAAAACCGTCTTGTTAAGCTTCTGTGACCTCCACTACTCTTCCAGGGGTATTAAAAATGTCTTGTTAAGCTACTGTGACCTCCACCACTCTTCCAAGGGGCATTAAAACCATCTTGTTAAAACACTCTGAACTCCACAGCTCTTCCAAGGGGCATTGAAACCATCTTGTTAAGCTACTGTGACCTCGACCACTCTTCCAAGGGGCATTGATATTGTCTTTTTATTCCACTGCGACCTCCACCACTCTTCCATAGGGCAATAAAACCATCTTGTTAAGCTACTGTGACCTCCACCACTCTTCCAATGGGCATTAAAACCGTCTTGTTAAGCTACTGTGACCTCCACCACTCTTCCAAGGGGCATTAAAATTGTCTTGTTAAGCTTCTGTGACCTCCACCACTCTTCCAAGGGGCATTAAAATTGTCTTGTTAAGCTTCTGTGACCTCCACCACTCTTCCAAGGGGCATTAAAACCGTCTTGTTAAACCACTCTGAACTCCACTTCTCTTCCAAGGGGCATTAAAACCGTCTTGTTAAGCTACTGTGACCTCCACCACTCTTCCAAGGGGCATTAAAACCGTCTTGTTAAACCACTCTGAACTCCACAGCTCTTCCAAGGGGAATTAAAACCATCTTGTTATGCTACTGTGACCTCCAACACTCTTCAAAGGGCATTGATATTGTCTTTTTATTCCACTGCGACCTCCACCACTCTTCCAAGGGGCATTAAAACCGTCTTGTTAAGCTACTGTGACCTCCACCACTCTTCCAAGGGGCATTAAAACTGTTTTGTTAAGCTACTGTGACCTCCACAACTCTTCCAAGGGGCATTAAAGCCGTCTTCTTAAACCTCTCTGAACTCCACTTCTCTCCCAAGGGTCATTAAAACCGTCTTCTTAAGCTACTGTGACCTCCACCACTCTTCCAAGGGGCATTAAAACTGTCTTGTTAAGCTACTGTGACCTCCACCACTCTTCCAAGGGGCATTGAAACTGTCTTGTTAAGCTACTGTGACCTCCACCAGTGTTCCAAGGGGCATTAAAATTGTCTTGTTAAGCTACTCTGACCTCCACCACTCTTCCAAGGGGTATTAAGATCATCTTGTTAAACCACTCTGAACTCCACAGCTCTTTCCAGGGGCATTAAAACCGTCTTGTTAAGCTTCTGTGACCTCCACCTCTCTTCCAAGGGGCATTAAAACTGTCTTGTTAAGCTACTGTGACCTCCACCACTCTTCCAAGGGGCATTAAAACCATCTTGTTAAACCACTCTGAACTCCACTTCTCTTCCAAGGGGCATTAAAACCGTCTTGTTAAGCTACTGTGACCTCCACCACTCTTCCAAGGGGCATTAAAACTGTCTTGTTAAGCTACTGTGACCTCCACCACTCTTCCAAGGGGTATTAAAACCGTCTTGTTTAACCACTCTGAACTCCACAGCTCTTCCAAGGGGCATTAAAACCATCTTGTTAAGCTACTGTGACCTGCACCACCCTTCCAATGGGCATTGATATTGTCTTTTTATTCCACTGCGACTTCCACCACTCTTCCAAGGGGTATTAAAACTGTCTTGTTAAGCTACTGTGCCCTCCACCACTCTTCCAAGGGACATTAAAACCATCTTGTTAAGCTACTGTGACCTCCATCACTCTTCCAATGGGAATTGATATTGTCTTTTTATTCCACTGCGACGTCCACCACTTTTCCAAGGGGCATTAAAACTGTCTTGTTAAGCTACTGTGACCTCCACCACTCTTCCAAGGGGCATTAAAACTGTCTTGTTAAGCTACTGTGACCTCCACCACTCTTCCAAGGGACATTAAAACCGTCTTGTTAAGCTACTGTGACCTGCACCACACTTCCAATTGGCATTGATATTGTCTTTTTGTTCCACTGTGACTTCCACCACTCTTCCAAGGGGGATTAAAACTGTCTTGTTAAGCTACTGTGCCCTCCACCACTCTTCCAAGGGACATTAAAACCGTCTTGTTAAGCTACTGTGACCTCCACCACTCTTCCAATGGGAATTGATATTGTCTTTTTGTTCCCCTGCGACGTCCACCACTCTTCCAAGGGGCATTAAAACTGTCTTGTTAAGCTACTGTGCCCTGCACCACTCTTCCAAGGGGCATTAAAACTGTCTTGTTAAGATACTGTGACCTCCACCATTCTTCCAAGGGGCATTAAAACTGTCTTGTTAAGCTACTGTGACCTCCAACACTCTTCCAAGGGACATTTATACCGTCTTGTTAAAACATTCTAAACTGCACAGCTCTTCCAAGGGGCATTAAAGTCATCTTGTTAAGCTACTGTGACCTCCCCCACTCTTCCAAGGGGCATTGATATTGTCTTTTTATTCCACTGCGACCTCCACCACTCTTCCAAGGGGCATTAAAGCTGCTTTGTTAAGCTACTGTGACCTCCACTACTCTTCCAAGGAGCATTAAAACCATCTTGTTAAGCTACTGTGACCTCCACCACTCTTACAAGGGTCATTAAAACCGTCTTGTTAAGCTACTGTGACCTGCACCACTCTTTCAATGGGCATTGATATTGTCTTTTTATTCCACTGCGACTTCCACCACTCTTCCAAGGGGCATTAAAACTGTCTTGTTAAGCTACTGTGACCTCCACCACTCTTCCAAGGGGCATTAAAACTGTCTTGTTAAACCACTCTGAAGTCCACAGCTCTTTCAATGGGCATTAAAACCATCTTGTTAAGCTTCTGTGACCTCCACCACTCTTCCAAGGGACATTAAAACCATCTTGTTAAGCTACTGTGACCTCCACAACTCTTCCAATGGGAATTGATATTGTCTTTTTATTACACTGCGACTTCCACCACTCTTCCAACGGGCAATAAAACTCTCTTGTTAAGCTACTGTGACCTCCACCACTCTTCCAAGGGGCATTAAAACTGTCTTGTTAAGATACTGTGACCTCCACCACTCTTTCAAGGGGCACTAAAACTGTCTTGTTAAGATACTGTGACCTCCACCACTCTTCCAAGGGGCATTAAAACTGTCTTGTTAAGCTACTGTGACCTCCACCATTCTTCCAAGGGACAATGATATTGTCTTTTTATTCCACTGCGACCTCCACCACTCTTCCAAAGGGCATTAAAACCATCTTGTTAAGCTACTGTGACCTCCACCACTCTTCCAATGGGCATTAAAACCGTCTTGTTAAGCTTCTGTGACCTCCACCACTCTTCCAAGGGGCATTAAAACCGTCTTGTTAAACCACTCTGATCTCCACTTCTCTTCCAAGGGGCATTAAAAACGTCTTGTTAAGCTACTGTGACCTCCACCACTCTTCCAAGGGGCATTAAAACTGTCTTGTTAAGCTACTGTGACCTCCACCAGTGTTCCAAGGGGCATTAAAACTGCCTTGTTAAGCTACTGTGATCTCCACCACTCTTCCAAGGGGCATTAAGATCATCTTGTTAAACCACTCTGAACTCCACAGCTCTTTCCAGGGGCATTAAAACCGTCTTGTTAAGCTTCTGTGACCTCCACCTCTCTTCCAAGTGGCATTAAAACTGTCTTGTTAAGCTTCTATGACCTCCACTACTCTTACAGGGGCATTAAAAATGTCTTGTTAAGCTACTGTGACCTCCACCACTCTTCCAAGGGGCATTAAAACCATCTTGTTAAAACACTCTGAACGCCACAGCTCTTCCAAGGGGCATTAAAACCATCTTGTTAAGCTACTGTGACCTCCACCACTCTTCCAAGGGGCATTGATATTGTCTTTTTATTCCACTGCGACCTCCACCACTCTTCCAAAGGGCTTTAAAACCATCTTGTTATGCTACTGTGACCTCCACCACTCTTCCGTTGGGCATTAAAACCGTCTTGTTAAGCTACTGTGACCACCACCACTCTTCCAAGGGGCATTAAAATCGTCTTGTTAAGCTTCTGTGACCTCCACCACTCTTCCAAGGGGCATTAAAACTGTCTTGTTAAGCTACTGTGACCTCCACCACTCTTCCAAGGGGCATTAAAGCTGTCTTGTGAAGCCACTCTGAACTCCACTTATCTCCCAAGGGGCATTAAATCCGTCTTGTTAAGCTACTGTGACCTCCACCACTCTTCCAAGGGGCATTAAAACTGTCTTGTTAAGCTACTGTGACCTCTACCACTCCTCCAAGTGGCATTGAAACTGTCTTGTTAAGCTACTGTGACCTCCACCACTGTTCCAAGGGGCGTTAAAACTGTCTTGTTAAGCCACTGTGACCTCCACCACTCTTCCTAGGGGCATTAAAACTGTCTTGTTAAACCGCTCTGAGCTCCACATCTCTTCCAAGGGGCAATAAAACCGTCTTGTTAAGCTACTGTGACCTCCACCACTCTTCCAATGGGCATTGATATTGTCTTTTTATTCCTCTGCGACTTCCACCACTCTTCCAAGGGGCATTAAGACTGTCTTGTTAAGCTTCTGTGACCTCCACTACTCTTCCAGGGGCATTAAAAATGTCTTGTTAAGCTACTGTGACCTCCACCACTCTTCCAAGGGGCATTAAAGCCATCTTGTTAAAACACTCTGAACTCCACAGCTCTTCCAAGGGGCATTAAAACCATCTTGTTAAGCTACTGTGACCTCCACCACTCTTCCAAGGGGCATTGATATTGTCTTTTTATTCCACTGCGACCTTCACCACTCTTCCAATGGGCTTTAAAACCATCTTGTTATGCTACTGTGACCTCCACCACTCTCCCATTGGGCATTAAAACCGTCTTGTTAAGCTACTGTGACCTCCACCACTCTTCCAAGGGGCATTAAAATCGTCTTGTTAAGCTTCTGTGTCCTCCACCACTCTTCCAAGGGGCATTAAAACTGTCTTGTTAAGCTACTGTGACCTCCACCACTCTTCCAAGGGGCATTAAAGCTGTCTTGTGAAACCACTCTGAACTCCACTTATCTCCCAAGGGGCATTAAATCCGTCTTGTTAAGCTACTGTGACCTCCACCACTCTTCAAAGGGGCATTAAAACTGTCTTGTTAAGCTACTGTGACCTCCACCACTCCTCCAAGGGGCATTGAAACTGTCTTGTTAAGCTACTGTGACCTCCACCACTGTTCCAAGGGGCGTTAAAACTGTCTTGTTAAGCTACTCTGACCTCCACCACTCTTCCTAGGGGCAATAAAACTGTCTTGTTAAACCGCTCTGAGCTCCACATCTCTTCCAAGGGGCATTAAAACCGTCTTGTTAAGCTACTGTGACCTCCACCACTCTTCCAAGGGGCATTAAGACTGTCTTGTTAAGCTTCTGTGACATCAACTACTCTTCCAGGGGCATTAAAAATGTCTTGTTAAGCTACTGTGACCTCCACCACTCTTCCAAAGGGCATTAAAACCATCTTGTTAAAACACTCTGAACTCCACAGCTCTTCCAAAGGGCATTAAAACCATCTTGTTAAGCTACTGTGACCTCCACCACTCTTCAAAGGGGCATTGATATTGTCTTTTTATTCCACTGCGACCTCCACCACTCTTCCAAAGGGCATTAAAACCATCTTGTTAAGCTACTGTGACCTCCACCACTCTTCCAATGGCATTAAAACCGTCTTGTTAAGCTACTGTGACCTCCACCACTCTTCCAAGGGGCATTAAAATCGTCTTGTTAAACCACTCTGATCTCCACTTCTCTTCCAAGGTGCATTAAAACCGTCTTGTTAAGCTACTGTGACCTCCACCACTCTTCCAAGGGGCATTAAAACTGTCTTGTTAAGCTACTGTGACCTCCACCACTCTTCCAAGGGGCATTAAAACCATCTTGTTAAACCACTCTGAACTCCACAGCTCTTCCAAGGGGCATTAAAACCATCTTGTTAAGCTACTGTGACCTCCACCACTCTTCCAAGGGGCATTGATATTGTCTTTTTATTCCACTGCGTCCTCCACCATTCTTCCAAGGGGCATTAAAACCGTCTTGTTAAGCTACTGTGACCTCCACCACTCTTCCAAGGGGTATTAAAACTGTTTTGTTAAGCTACTGTGACCTCCACAACTCTTCCAAGGGGCATTAAAATTGTCTTGTTAAGCTACTGTGACCTCCACCACTCATCCAAGGGGCATTAAAGCCGTCTTGTTAAACCTCTCTGAACTCCACTTCTCTCCCAAGGGTCATTAAAACCGTCTTGTTAAGCTGCTGTGACCTCCACCACTCTTCCAAGGGGCATTGAAACTGTCTTGTTAAGCTACTGTGACCTCCACGACTCTTCCAAGGGGCATTAAAACCGTCTTGTTAAACCACTCTGAACTCCACAGCTCTTCCAAGGGGCATTAAAACCATCTTGTTAAGCTACTGTGACCTGTACCACTCTTCCAATGGGCATTGATATTGTCTTTTTATTCCACTGCGACTTCCACCACTCTTCCAAGGGGCATTAAAACTGTCTTGTTAAGCTACTGTGCCCTCCACCACTCTTCCAAGGGACATTAAAACCGTCTTGTTAAGCTACTGTGACCTCCACCACTCTTCCAATGGGAATTGATATTGTCTTTTTATTCCACTGCGACGTCCACCACTCTTCCAAGGGGCATTAAAACTGTCTTGTTAAGCTACTGTGACCTCCACCACTCTTCCAAGGGGCATTAAAACTGTCTTGTTAAGCTACTGTGACCTCCACCACTCTTCCAAGGGGCATTAAAACTGTCTTGTTAAGCTACTGTGCCCTCCACCACTCTGCCAAGGGGCATTAAAACTGTCTTGTTAAGATACTGTGACCTCCACCATTCTTCCAAGGGGCATTAAAACTGTCTTGTTAAGCTACTGTGACCTCCAACACTCTTCCAAGGGGCATTAAAACCGTCTTGTTAAAACACCCTAAACTGCTCAGCTCTTCCAAGGGGCATTAAAACCATCTTGTTAAGCTACTGTGACCTCCACCACTCTTCCAAGGGGCATTAAAACTGTCTTGTTAAGCTACTTTGACCTCCACCACTCTTCCAAAGGGGCATTGAAACTGTCTTGTTAAGCTACTGTGACCTCCACCACTGTTTCAAGGGGCATTAAAACTGTCTTGTTAAGCTACTGTGACATCCACCACCCTTCCAAGGGGCATTAAAACTGTCATGTTAAGCTACTGTGACCTCCACCACTCTTCCAATGGGCACTAAATCCGTATTGTTAAAACACTCTGAACTCCACAGCTCTTCCAAGGGGCATTAAAACCATCTTGTTAAGCTACTGTGACCTCCACCCCTCTTCCAAGGGGCATTGATATTGTCTTTTTATTCCACTGCGACCTCCACCACTCTTCCAAGGGGCATTAAAACTGTCTTGTTAAGCTACTGTGACCTCCACCACTCTTCCAAGGGGCATTAAAACAGTCTTGTTAAGCTACTGTGACCTCCACCACTCTTCCAAGGGGCATTAAAACTGTATTTTTAAGCTACTGTGACCTCCACCACTCTTCCAAGGGGCATTAAAACTGTCTTGTTAAGCTACTGTGACCTCCATCACTGTTCCAACGAGCATTAAAACTGTCTTGTTAAGCTACTGTGAACTCCACCACTCTTCCAAGGGCCATTAAAACCATCTTGTTAAACCACTCTGAACTCCACAGCTCTTCCAAGGGGCAATAAAACCATTTTGTTAAGCTACTGTGACCTCCACCACTCTTCCAAGGGGCATTGATATTGTCTTTTTATTCCACTGCGACCTCCACCACTCTTCCAAGGGGCATTAAAATCGTCTTGTTAAGCTTCTGTGACCTCCACTACTCTTCCGGGGGCATTAAAAATGTCTTGATAAGCTACTGTGACCTCATCCACTCTTCCAAGGGGCATTAAAACCATCTTGTTAAAATACTCTGAACTCCACAGCTCTTCCAAGGGGCATTGAAACCATCTTGTTAAGCTACTGTGACCTCCACCACTCTTCCAATGGGCATTAAAACCATCTTGTGAAGCTACTGTGACCTCCACCACTCTTCCAAGGGGCATTAAAATTGTCTTGTTAAGCTTCTGTGACCTCCACCACTCTTCCAAGGGGCATTAAAACCGTCTTGTTAAACCACTCTGAACTCCACTTCTCTTCCAAGGGGCATTAAAACCGTCTTTTTAAGCTACTGTGACCTCCACCACTCTTCCAAGGGGCATTAAAACCGTCTTGTTAAACCACTCTGAACTCCACAGCTCTTCCAAGGGGCATTAAAACCATCTTGTTAAGCTACTGTGACCTCCACCACTCTTCCAAGGGGCATTGATATTGTCTTTTTATTCCACTGCGACCTCCACCACTCTTCCAAGGGTCATTAAAACCGTCTTGTTAAGCTACTGTGACCTCCACCACTCTTCCAAGGGGCATTAAAACTGTTTTGTTAAGCTACTGTGACCTCCACAACTCTTCCAAGGGGCATTAAAACTGTCTTGTTAAGCTACTGTGACCTCCACCACTCTTCCAAGGGGCATTAAAACCGTCTTTTTAAGCTACTGTGACCTCCACGACTCTTCCAAGGGGCATTAAAACCGTCTTGTTAAACCACTCTGAACTCCACAGCTCTTCCAAGGGGCATTAAAACCATCTTGTTAAGCTACTGTGACCTGTACCACTCTTCCAATGGGCATTGATATTGTCTTTTTATTCCACTGCGACTTCCACCACTCTTCCAAGGGGCATTAAAACTGTCTTGTTAAGCTACTGTGCCCTCCACCACTCTTCCAAGGGACATTAAAACCGTCTTGTTAAGCTACTGTGACCTCCACCACTCTTCCAATGGGAATTGATATTGTCTTTTTATTCCACTGCGACGTCCACCACTCTTCCAAGGGGCATTAAAACTGTCTTGTTAAGCTACTGTGACCTCCACCACTCTTCCAAGGGGCATTAAAACTGTCTTGTTAAGCTACTGTGACCTCCACCACTCTTCCAAGGGACAATAAAACTGTCTTGTTAAGCTACTGTGACCTGCACCACACTTCCAATGGGCATTGATATTGTCTTTTTATTCCACTGCGACGTCCACCAATCTCCCAAGGGGCATTAAAACTGTCTTGTTAAGCTACTGTGCCCTCCACCACTCTGCCAAGGGGCATTAAAACTGTCTTGTTAAGATACTGTGACCTCCACCATTCTTCCAAGGGGCATTAAAACTGTGTTGTTAAGCTACTGTGACCTCCAACACTCTTCCAAGGGGCATTAAAACCGTCTTGTTAAAACACTCTAAACTGCACAGCTCTTCCAAGGGGCATTAAAACCATCTTGTTAAGCTACTGTGACCTCCACCACTCTTCCAAGGGGCATTAAAACTGTCTTGTTAAGCTACTGTGACCTCTACCACTCCTCCAAGTGGCATTGAAACTGTCTTGTTAAGCTACTGTGACCTCCACCACTGTTCCAAGGGGCGTTAAAACTGTCTTGTTAAGCCACTGTGACCTCCACCACTCTTCCTAGGGGCATTAAAACTGTCTTGTTAAACCGCTCTGAGCTCCACATCTCTTCCAAGGGGCAATAAAACCGTCTTGTTAAGCTACTGTGACCTCCACCACTCTTCCAATGGGCATTGATATTGTCTTTTTATTCCTCTGCGACTTCCACCACTCTTCCAAGGGGCATTAAGACTGTCTTGTTAAGCTTCTGTGACCTCCACTACTCTTCCAGGGGCATTAAAAATGTCTTGTTAAGCTACTGTGACCTCCACCACTCTTCCAAGGGGCATTAAAGCCATCTTGTTAAAACACTCTGAACTCCACAGCTCTTCCAAGGGGCATTAAAACCATCTTGTTAAGCTACTGTGACCTCCACCACTCTTCCAAGGGGCATTAATATTGTCTTTTTATTCCACTGCGACCTTCACCACTCTTCCAAAGGGCTTTAAAACCATCTTCTTATGCTACTGTGACCTCCACCACTCTCCCATTGGGCATTAAAACCGTCTTGTTAAGCTACTGTGACCTCCACCACTCTTCCAAGGGGCATTAAAATCGTCTTGTTAAGCTTCTGTGTCCTCCACCACTCTTCCAAGGGGCATTAAAACTGTCTTGTTAAGCTACTGTGACCTCCACCACTCTTCCAAGGGGCATTAAAGCTGTCTTGTGAAACCACTCTGAACTCCACTTATCTCCCAAGGGGCATTAAATCCGTCTTGTTAAGCTACTGTGACCTCCACCACTCTTCAAAGGGGCATTAAAACTGTCTTGTTAAGCTACTGTGACCTCCACCACTCCTCCAAGGGGCATTGAAACTGTCTTGTTAAGCTACTGTGACCTCCACCACTGTTCCAAGGGGCGTTAAAACTGTCTTGTTAAGCTACTCTGACCTCCACCACTCTTCCTAGGGGCAATAAAACTGTCTTGTTAAACCGCTCTGAGCTCCACATCTCTTCCAAGGGGCATTAAAACCGTCTTGTTAAGCTACTGTGACCTCCACCACTCTTCCAAGGGGCATTAAGACTGTCTTGTTAAGCTTCTGTGACATCAACTACTCTTCCAGGGGCATTAAAAATGTCTTGTTAAGCTACTGTGACCTCCACCACTCTTCCAAAGGGCATTAAAACCATCTTGTTAAAACACTCTGAACTCCACAGCTCTTCCAAAGGGCATTAAAACCATCTTGTTAAGCTACTGTGACCTCCACCACTCTTCCAAGGGGCATTGATATTGTCTTTTTATTCCACTGCGACCTCCACCACTCTTCCAAAGGGCATTAAAACCATCTTGTTAAGCTACTGTGACCTCCACCACTCTTCCAATGGCATTAAAACCGTCTTGTTAAGCTACTGTGACCTCCACCACTCTTCCAAGGGGCATTAAAATCGTCTTGTTAAACCACTCTGAACTCCACTTCTCTTCCAAGGTGCATTAAAACCGTCTTGTTAAGCTACTGTGACCTCCACCACTCTTCCAAGGGGCATTAAAACTGTCTTGTTAAGCTACTGTGACCTCCACCACTCTTCCAAGGGGCATTAAAACCATCTTGTTAAACCACTCTGAACTCCACAGCTCTTCCAAGGGGCATTAAAACCATCTTGTTAAGCTACTGTGACCTCCACCACTCTTCCAAGGGGCATTGATATTGTCTTTTTATTCCACTGCGTCCTCCACCATTCTTCCAAGGGGCATTAAAACCGTCTTGTTAAGCTACTGTGACCTCCACCACTCTTCCAAGGGGCATTAAAACTGTTTTGTTAAGCTACTGTGACCTCCAATACTCTTCCAAGGGGCATTAAAATTGTCTTGTTAAGCTACTGTGACCTCCACCACTCATCCAAGGGGCATTAAAGCCGTCTTGTTAAACCTCTCTGAACTCCACTTCTCTCCCAAGGGTCATTAAAACCGTCTTGTTAAGCTGCTGTGACCTCCACCACTCTTCCAAGGGGCATTGAAACTGTCTTGTTAAGCTACTGTGACCTCCACGACTCTTCCAAGGGGCATTAAAACCGTCTTGTTAAACCACTCTGAACTCCACAGCTCTTCCAAGGGGCATTAAAACCATCTTGTTAAGCTACTGTGACCTGTACCACTCTTCCAATGGGCATTGATATTGTCTTTTTATTCCACTGCGACTTCCACCACTCTTCCAAGGGGCATTAAAACTGTCTTGTTAAGCTACTGTGCCCTCCACCACTCTTCCAAGGGACATTAAAACCGTCTTGTTAAGCTACTGTGACCTCCACCACTCTTCCAATGGGAATTGATATTGTCTTTTTATTCCACTGCGACGTCCACCACTCTTCCAAGGGGCATTAAAACTGTCTTGTTAAGCTACTGTGACCTCCACCACTCTTCCAAGGGGCATTAAAACTGTCTTGTTAAGCTACTGTGACCTCCACCACTCTTCCAAGGGGCATTAAAACTGTCTTGTTAAGCTACTGTGCCCTCCACCACTCTGCCAAGGGGCATTAAAACTGTCTTGTTAAGATACTGTGACCTCCACCATTCTTCCAAGGGGCATTAAAACTGTCTTGTTAAGCTACTGTGACCTCCAACACTCTTCCAAGGGGCATTAAAACCGTCTTGTTAAAACACCCTAAACTGCTCAGCTCTTCCAAGGGGCATTAAAACCATCTTGTTAAGCTACTGTGACCTCCACCACTCTTCCAAGGGGCATTAAAACTGTCTTGTTAAGCTACTTTGACCTCCACCACTCTTCCAAAGGGGCATTGAAACTGTCTTGTTAAGCTACTGTGACCTCCACCACTGTTTCAAGGGGCATTAAAACTGTCTTGTTAAGCTACTGTGACCTCCACCACCCTTCCAAGGGGCATTAAAACTGTCATGTTAAGCTACTGTGACCTCCACCACTCTTCCAATGGGCACTAAAACCGTATTGTTAAAACACTCTGAACTCCACAGCTCTTCCAAGGGGCATTAAAACCATCTTGTTAAGCTACTGTGACCTCCACCACTCTTCCAAGGGGCATTGATATTGTCTTTTTATTCCACTGCGACCTCCACCACTCTTCCAAGGGGCATTAAAACTGTCTTGTTAAGCTACTGTGACCTCCACCACTCTCCCAAGGGGCATTAAAACAGTCTTGTTAAGCTACTGTGACCTCCACCACTCTTCCAAGGGGCATTAAAACTGTATTTTTAAGCTACTGTGACCTCCACCACTCTTCCAAGGGGCATTAAAACTGTCTTGTTAAGCTACTGTGACCTCCACCACTGTTCCAACGAGCATTAAAACTGTCTTGTTAAGCTACTGTGAACTCCACCACTCTTCCAAGGGCCATTAAAACCATCTTGTTAAACCACTCTGAACTCCACAGCTCTTCCAAGGGGCAATAAAACCATTTTGTTAAGCTACTGTGACCTCCACCACTCTTCCAAGGGGCATTGATATTGTCTTTTTATTCCACTGCGACCTCCACCACTCTTCCAAGGGGCATTAAAATCGTCTTGTTAAGCTTCTGTGACCTCCACTACTCTTCCGGGGGCATTAAAAATGTCTTGATAAGCTACTGTGACCTCATCCACTCTTCCAAGGGGCATTAAAACCATCTTGTTAAAATACTCTGAACTCCACAGCTCTTCCAAGGGGCATTGAAACCATCTTGTTAAGCTACTGTGACCTCCACCACTCTTCCAATGGGCATTAAAACCATCTTGTGAAGCTACTGTGACCTCCACCACTCTTCCAAGGGGCATTAAAATTGTCTTGTTAAGCTTCTGTGACCTCCACCACTCTTCCAAGGGCATTAAAACCGTCTTGTTAAACCACTCTGAACTCCACTTCTCTTCCAAGGGGCATTAAAACCGTCTTTTTAAGCTACTGTGACCTCCACCACTCTTCCAAGGGGCATTAAAACCGTCTTGTTAAACCACTCTGAACTCCACAGCTCTTCCAAGGGGCATTAAAACCATCTTGTTAAGCTACTGTGACCTCCACCACTCTTCCAAGGGGCATTGATATTGTCTTTTTATTCCACTGCGACCTCCACCACTCTTCCAAGGGTCATTAAAACCGTCTTGTTAAGCTACTGTGACCTCCACCACTCTTCCAAGGGGCATTAAAACTGTTTTGTTAAGCTACTGTGACCTCCACAACTCTTCCAAGGGGCATTAAAACTGTCTTGTTAAGCTACTGTGACCTCCACCACTCTTCCAAGGGGCATTAAAACCGTCTTTTTAAGCTACTGTGACCTCCACGACTCTTCCAATGGGCATTAAAACCGTCTTGTTAAACCACTCTGAACTCCACAGCTCTTCCAAGGGGCATTAAAACCATCTTGTTAAGCTACTGTGACCTGTACCACTCTTCCAATGGGCATTGATATTGTCTTTTTATTCCACTGCGACTTCCACCACTCTTCCAAGGGGCATTAAAACTGTCTTGTTAAGCTACTGTGCCCTCCACCACTCTTCCAAGGGACATTAAAACCGTCTTGTTAAGCTACTGTGACCTCCACCACTCTTCCAATGGGAATTGATATTGTCTTTTTATTCCACTGCAACGTCCACCACTCTTCCAAGGGGCATTAAAACTGTCTTGTTAAGCTACTGTGACCTCCACCACTCTTCCAAGGGGCATTAAAACTGTCTTGTTAAGCTACTGTGAGCTCCACCACTCTTCCAAGGGACAATAAAACTGTCTTGTTAAGCTACTGTGACCTGCACCACACTTCCAATGGGCATTGATATTGTCTTTTTATTCCACTGCGACGTCCACCAATCTTCCAAGGGGCATTAAAACTGTCTTGTTAAGCTACTGTGCCCTCCACCACTCTGCCAAGGGGCATTAAAACTGTCTTGTTAAGATACTGTGACCTCCACCATTCTTCCAAGGGGCATTAAAACTGTGTTGTTAAGCTACTGTGACCTCCAACACTCTTCCAAGGGGCATTAAAACCGTCTTGTTAAAACACTCTAAACTGCACAGCTCTTCCAAGGGGCATTAAAACCATCTTGTTAAGCTACTGTGACCTCCACCACTCTTCCAAGGGGCATTAAAACTGTCTTGTTAAGCTACTTTGACCTCCACCACTCTTCCAAAGGGGCATTGAAACTGTCTTGTTAAGCTACTGTGACCTCCACCACTGTTTCAAGGGGCATTAAAAGTGTCTTGTTAAGCTACTGTGACCTCCACCACCCTTCCAAGGGGCATTAAAACTGTCATGTTAAGCTACTGTGACCTCCACCACTCTTCCAATGGGCACTAAAACCGTATTGTTAAAACACTCTGAACTCCACAGCTCTTCCAAGGGGCATTAAAACCATCTTGTTAAGCTACTGTGACCTCCACCACTCTTCCAAGGGGACATTGATATTGTCTTTTTATTCCACTGCGACCTCCACCACTCTTCCAAGGGGCATTAAAACTGTCTTGTTAAGCTACTGTGACCTCCACCACTCTTCCAAGGGGCATTAAAACAGTCTTGTTAAGCTACTGTGACCTCCACCACTCTTCCAAGGGGCATTAAAACTGTATTTTTAAGCTACTGTGACCTCCACCACTCTTCCAAGGGGCATTAAAACTGTCTTGTTAAGCTACTGTGACCTCCACCACTGTTCCAACGAGCATTAAAACTGTCTTGTTAAGCTACTGTGAACTCCACCACTCTTCCAAGGGCCATTAAAACCATCTTGTTAAACCACTCTGAACTCCACAGCTCTTCCAAGGGGCAATAAAACCATTTTGTTAAGCTACTGTGACCTCCACCACTCTTCCAAGGGGCATTGATATTGTCTTTTTATTCCACTGCGACCCCCACCACTCTTCCAAGGGGCATTAAAACCGTCTTGTTAAGCTTCTGTGACCTCCACTACTCTTCCAGGGGCATTAAAAATGTCTTTGTAAGCTACTGTGACCTCATCCACTCTTCCAAGGGGCATTAAAACCATCTTGTTAAAATACTCTGAACTCCACAGCTCTTCCAAGGGGCATTGAAACCATCTTGTTAAGCTACTGTGACCTCCACCACTCTTCCAATAGGCATTAAAACCATCTTGTGAAGCTACTGTGGCCTCCACCACTCTTCCAAGGGGCATTAAAATTGTCTTGTTAAGCTTCTGTGACCTCCACCACTCTTCCAAGGGGCATTAAAACCGTCTTGTTAAACCACTCTGAACTCCACTTCTCTTCCAAGGGGCATTAAAACCGTCTTTTTAAGCTACTGTGACCTCCACCACTCTTCCAAGGGGCATTAAAACCGTCTTGTTAAACCACTCTGAACTCCACAGCTCTTCCAAGGGGCATTAAAACCATCTTGTTAAGCTACTGTGACCTCCACCACTCTTCCAAGGGGCATTGATATTGTCTTTTTATTCCACTGCGACCTCCACCACTCTTCCAAGGGTCATTAAAACCGTCTTGTTAAGCTACTGTGACCTCCACCACTCTTCCAAGGGGCATTAAAACTGTTTTGTTAAGCTACTGTGACCTCCACAACTCTTCCAAGGGGCATTAAAACTGTCCTGTTAAGCTACTGTGACCTCCACCACTCTTCCAAGGGGCATTAAAGCCGTCTTCTTAAACCTCTCAGAACTCCACTTCTCTCCCAAGGGTCATTAAAACCGTCTTGTTAAGCTGCTGTGATCTCCACCACTCTTCCAAGGGGCATTAAATGTGTCTTGTTAAGCTACTGTGACCTCCACCATTGTTCCAAGGAGCATTAAAACTGTCTTGTTAAGCTACTGTGAACTCCACCACTCTTCCAAGGGGCATTAAAACTGTTTTGTTAAGCTACTGTGACCTCCACAACTCTTCCAAGGGGCATTAAAACTGTCCTGTTAAGCTACTGTGACCTCCACCACTCTTCCAAGGGGCATTAAAGCCGTCTTCTTAAACCTCTCAGAACTCCACTTCTCTCCCAAGGGTCATTAAAACTGTTTTGTTAAGCTACTGTGACCTCCACAACTCTTCCAAGGGGCATTAAAACTGTCCTGTTAAGCTACTGTGACCTCCACCACTCTTCCAAGGGGCATTAAAGCCGTCTTCTTAAACCTCTCAGAACTCCACTTCTCTCCCAAGGGTCATTAAAACCGTCTTGTTAAGCTGCTGTGAACTCCACCACTCTTCCAAGGGGCATTAAAACCATCTTGTTAAACCACTCTGAACTCCACAGCTCTTCCAAGGGGCATTAAAACCATCTTTTTAAGCTACTGTGACCTCCACCACTCTTCCAAGGGGCATTGATATTGTCTTTTTATTCCACTGCGACCTCCACCACTCTTCCTTAGGGTATTAAAACTGTTTTGTTAAGCTACTGTGACCTCCACAACTCTTCCAAGAGGCATTAAAACTGTCTTGTTAAGCTACTCTGACCTCCACCACTCTTCCAAGGGGCGTTAAAGCTGTGTTCTTAAACCTCTCTGAACTCCACTTCTCTACCAAGGGTCATTAAAACCGTCTTGTTAAGCTGCTGTGACCTCCACCACTCTTCCAAGGGGCATTAAAACTGTCTTGTTAAGCTACTGTGACCTCCACCACTCTTCCAAGGGGCATTGAAACTGTCTTGCTAAGCTACTGTGACCTCCACCAGTGTTCCAAGGGGCATTAAAACTGTCTTGTTAAGCTACTGTGCCCTTCACCACTCTTCCAAGGGACATTAAAACCATCTTGTTAAGCTACTGTGACCTCCACCACTCTTCCAATGGGAATTGATATTGTATTTTTATTCCACTGCGACCTCCACCACTCTTCCTTAGGGCATTAAAACTGTTTTGTTAAGCTACTGTGACCTCCACAACTCTTCCAAGAGGCATTAAAACTGTCTTGTTAAGCTACTGTGACCTCCACCACTCTTCCAAGGGGCGTTAAAGCTGTGTTCTTAAACCTCTCTGAACTCCACTTCTCTACCAAGGGTCATTAAAACCGTCTTGTTAAGCTGCTGTGACCTCCACCACTCTTCCAAGGGGCATTAAAACTGTCTTGTTAAGCTACTGTGACCTCCACCACTCTTCCAAGGGGCATTGAAACTGTCTTGCTAAGCTACTGTGACCTCCACCAGTGTTCCAAGGGGCATTAAAACTGTCTTGTTAAGCTACTGTGCCCTTCACCACTCTTCCAAGGGACATTAAAACCATCTTGTTAAGCTACTGTGACCTCCACCACTCTTCCAATGGGAATTGATATTGTATTTTTATTCCACTGCGACGTCCACCACTCTTCCAGGGCCATTAAAACTGTCTTGTTAAGCTACTGTGACCTCCACCACTCTTCCAAGGGGCATTAAAACTGTCTTGTTAATCTACTGTGACCTCCACCACTCTTCCAAGGGACATTAAAACGGTCTTGTTAAGCTACTGTGACCTGCACCACACTTCCAATGGGCATTGATATTGTCTTTTTATTCCACTGCGACTTCCACCACTCTTCCAAGGGGCATTAAAACTGTCTTGTTAAGCTACTGTGCCCTCCACCACTCTTCCAAGGGACATTAAAACCGTCTTGTTAAGCTACTGTGACCTCCACCACTCTTCCAATGGGAATTGATATTGTCTTTTTATTCCACTGCGACGTCCACTACTCTTCCAAGGGGCATTAAAACTGTCTTGTTAAGCTACTATGCCCTCCACCACTCTTCCAAGGGGCATTAAAACTGTCTTGTTAAGATACTGTGACCTCCACCATTCTTCCAAGGGGAATTAAAACTGTCTTGTTAAGCTACTGTGACCTCCAACACTCTTCCAAGGGGCATTTATACCGTCTTGTTAAAACACTCTAAACTGCACAGCTCTTCCAAGGGTCATAAAAAACCATCTTGTTAAGCTACTGTGACCTCCACCACTCTTCCAAGGGGCATTGATATTGTCTTTTTATTCCACTGCAACCTCCACCACTCTTCCAAGGGGCATTAAAGCTGTTTTGTTAAGCTACTGTGACCTCCACTACTCTTCCAAGGGGCATTAAAACCATCTTGTTAAGCTACTGTGACCTCCACCACTCTTCCAAGGGTCATTAAAACCGTCTTGTTAAGATACTGTGACCTGCACCACTCTTTCAATGGGCATAGATATTGTCTTTTTATTCCACTGCGACTTCCACCACTCTTCCAAGGGGCATTAAAACCATCTTGTTAAGCTACTGTGACCTCCACCACTCTTCCAAGGGACATTAAAACCATCTTGTTAAGCTACTGTGACCTCCACAACTCTTCCAATGGGAATTGATATTGTCTTTTTATTCCACTGCGACTTTCACCACTCTTCCAACGGGCAATAAAACTGTCTTGTTAAGCTACTGTGACCTCCACCACTCTTCCAAGGGGCATTAAAACTGTCTTGTTAAGATACTGTGACCTCCACCACTCTTCCAAGGGGCATTAAAACTGTCTTGTTAAGCTACTGTGACCTCCACCACTCTTCCAAGGGGCAATGATATTGTCTTTTTATTCCACTGCGACCTCCACCACTCTTCCAAAGGGCATTAAAACCATCTTGTTAAGCTACTGTGACCTCCACCACTTTTCCAATGGGCATTAAAAACGTCTTGTTAAGCTACTGTGACCTCCACCACTTTTCCAAGGGGCATTAAAACCGTCTTGTTAAGCTTCTGTGACCTCCACCACTCTTCCAAGGGGCATTGAAGCCGTCTTGTTAAACCACTCCGAACTCCACTTCTCTTCCAAGGGGCATTTAAACCGTCTTGTTAAGCTACTGTGACCTCCACCACTCTTCCAAGGGGCATTAAAACTGTCTTGTTAAGCTACTGTGACCTCCACCAGTATTCCAAGGGGCATTAAAACTGTCTTGTTAATCTACTGTGATCTCCACCACTCTTCCAAGGGGCATTAAAATCATCTTGTTAAACCACTCTGAACTCCACAGCTCTTTCCAGGGGCATTAAAACCGTCTTGTTAAGCTTCTGTGACCTCCACCTCTCTTCCAAGGGGCATTAAAACTGTCTTGTTAAGCTACTGTGATCTCCACCACTCTTCCAAGGGGCATTAAAACCATCTTGTTAAACCACTTTTTACTTCACTTCTCTTCCAAGGGGCATTAAAACCGTCTTGTTAAGCTACTGTGACCTCCACCACTCTTCCAAGGGGCATTAAAACTGTCTTGTTAAGCTACTGTGACCTCCACCACTCTTCCAAGGGGTATTAAAGCTGTCTTGTGAAACCACTCTGAGCTCCACTTATCTCCCAAGAGGCATTAAATCCGTCTTGTTAAGCTACTGTGACCTCCACCACTCTTCCAAGGGGCATTAAAACTGTCTTGCTAAGCTACTGTGACCTCCACCACTCCTCCAAGGGGCATTGAAACTGTCTTGTTAAGCTACTGTGACCTCCACCACTGTTCCAAGGGGCATTAAAACTGTCTTGTTAAGCTACTGTGACCTCCACCACCCTTCCAAGGGGCATTAAAACTGTCTTGTTAAACCGCTCTGAGCTCCACATCTCTTCCAAGGGGCATTAAAACCGTCTTGTTAAGCTACTGTGACCTCCACCACTCTTCCAATGGGCATTGATATCGTCTTTTTATTCCTCTGCGACTTCCACCACTCTTCCAAGGGGCATTAAAACTGTCTCGTTAAGCTTCTGTGACCTCCACTACTCTTCCAGGGGCATTAAAAATGTCTTGTTAAGCTACTGTGACCTCCACCACTCTTCCAAGGGGCATTAAAAGCATCGTGTTAAAACACTCTGAACTCCACAGCTCTTCCAAGGGGCATTAAAACCATATTGTTAAGCTACTGTGACCTCCACCACTCTTCCAAGGGGCATTGATATTGTCTTTTTATTCCACTGCGACCTCCACCACTCTTCCAAAGGGCTTTAAAACCATCTTGCTATGCTACTGTGACCTCCACCACTCTTTCAATGGGCATTAAAACCGTCTTGTTAAGCTACTGTGACCTCCACCACTCTTCCAAGGGGCATTAAAATCGTCTTCTTAAGCTTCTGTGACCTCCACCACTCTTCCAAGGGGCATTAAAACTGTCTTGTTAAGCTACTGTGACCTCCACCACTCTTCCAAGGGGCATTAAAGCTGTCTTGTGAAACCACTCTGAACTCCACTTATCTCCCAAGGGGCATTAAATCCGTCTTGTTAAGCTACTGTGACCTCCACCACTCTTCCAAGGGGCATTAAAACTGTCTTGTTAAGCTACTGTGACCTCCACCACTCCTCCAAGGGGCATTGAAACTGTCTTCTTAAGCTACTGTGACCTCCACCACTGTTCAAAGGGGCGTCAAAACTGTCTTGTTAAGCTACTGTGACCTCCACCACTCTTCCTAGGGGCATTAAAACTGTCTTGTTAAACCGCTCTGAGCTCCACATCTCTTCCAAGGGGCATTAAAACCGTCCTGCTAAGCTACTGTGACCTCCACCACTCTTCCAATGGGCATTGATATTGTCTTTTTATTCCTCTGCGACTTACACCACTCTTCCAACGGGCATTAAAACTGTCTTGTTAAGCTGCTGTGACCTCCACTACTCTTCCAGGGGCATTAAAAATATCTTGTTAAGCTACTGTGACCTCCACCACTCTTCCAAGGGGCATTAAAACCATCTAGTTAAAACACTCTGAACCCCACAGCTCTTCCAAGGGGCATTAAAACCATCTTGTTAAGCTACTGTGACCTCCACCACTCTTCCAATGGGCATTAAAACCGTCTTGTTAAGCTACTGTGACCTCCACCACTCTTCCAAGGGGCATGAAAATCGTCTTGTTAAGCTTCTGTGACCTCCACCACTCTTCCAAGGGGCATTAAAACCGTCTTGTTAAACGACTCTGAACTCCACTTCTGTTCCAAGGGGCATTAAAACCGTCTTGTTAAGCTACTGTGACCTCCACCACTCTTCCAAGGGGCATTAAAACTGTCTTGTTAAGCTACTGTGACCTCCACCACTCTTCCAAGGGTTATTAAAACCATCTTGTTAAACCACTCTGAACTCCACAGCTCTTCCAAGGGGCATTAAAACCATCTTGTTAAGCTACTGTGACCTCCACCACTCTTCCAAGGGAAATTGATATTGTCTTTTTATTCCACTGCGTCCTCCACCACTCTTCCAAGGGGCATTAAAACCGTCTTGCTAAGCTACTGTGACCTCCACCACTCTTCCAAGGGGCATTAAAACTTTTTTGTTAAGCTACTGTGACCTCCACAACTCTTCCAAGGGGCATTAAAATTGTCTTGTTAAGCTACTGTGACCTCCACCACTCTTCCAATGGGCATTAAAGCCGTCTTGTTAAACCTCTCTGAACTCCACTTCTCTCCCAAGGGTCATTAAAACCGTCTTGTTAAGCTGCTGTGACCTCCACCACTCTTCCAAGGGGCATTGAAACTGTCTTGTTAAGCTACTGTGACCTCCACCAGTGTTCCAAAGGGCATTAAAACTGTCTTGTTAAGCTACTGTGACCTCCAGCACTCTTTCAAGGGGCATTAAAACCGTCTTGTTAAACCACTCTGAACTCCGCAGCTCTTCCAAGGGGCATTAAAACCATCTTGTTAAGCTACTGTGACCTGCACCACTTTTCCAATGGGCATTGATATTGTCTTTTTATTCCACTGCGACATCCACCACTCTTCCAAGGGGCATTAAAACTGTCTTGTTACGCTACTGTGACCTCCACCACTCTTCCAAGGGGCATTAAAACTGTCTTGTTAAGCTACTGTGACCTCCACCACTCTTCCAAGGGACATTAAAACCGTCTTGTTAAGCTACTGTGACCTGCACCACTTTTCCAAGGGGCATTAAAACCGTCTTGTTAAGCTTCTGTGACCTCCACCACTCTTCCAAGGGGCATTAAAACTGTCTTGTTAAGATACTGTGACCTCCACCATTCTTCCAAGGGGAATTAAAACTGTCTTGTTAAGCTACTGTGACCTCCAACACTCTTCCAAGGGGCATTTATACCGTCTTGTTAAAACACTCTAAACTGCACAGCTCTTCCAAGGGTCATTAAAACCATCTTGTTAAGCTACTGTGACCTCCACCACTCTTCCAAGGGGCATTGATATTGTCTTTTTATTCCACTGCAACCTCCACCACTCTTCCAAGGGGCATTAAAGCTGTTTTGTTAAGCTACTGTGACCTCCACTACTCTTCCAAGGGGCATTAAAACCATCTTGTTAAGCTACTGTGACCTCCACCACTCTTCCAAGGGTCATTAAAACCGTCTTGTTAAGATACTGTGACCTGCACCACTCTTTCAATGGGCATAGATATTGTCTTTTTATTCCACTGCGACTTCCACCACTCTTCCAAGGGGCATTAAAACCATCTTGTTAAGCTACTGTGACCTCCACCACTCTTCCAAGGGACATTAAAACCATCTTGTTAAGCTACTGTGACCTCCACAACTCTTCCAATGGGAATTGATATTGTCTTTTTATTCCACTGCGACTTTCACCACTCTTCCAACGGGCAATAAAACTGTCTTGTTAAGCTACTGTGACCTCCACCACTCTTCCAAGGGGCATTAAAACTGTCTTGTTAAGATACTGTGACCTCCACCACTCTTCCAAGGGGCATTAAAACTGTCTTGTTAAGCTACTGTGACCTCCACCACTCTTCCAAGGGGCAATGATATTGTCTTTTTATTCCACTGCGACCTCCACCACTCTTCCAATGGGCATTAAAACCATCTTGTTAAGCTACTGTGACCTCCACCACTCTTCCAATGGGCATTAAAAACGTCTTGTTAAGCTACTGTGACCTCCACCACTTTTCCAAGGGGCATTAAAACCGTCTTGTTAAGCTTCTGTGACCTCCACCACTCTTCCAAGGGGCATTGAAGCCGTCTTGTTAAACCACTCCGAACTCCACTTCTCTTCCAAGGGGCATTTAAACCGTCTTGTTAAGCTACTGTGACCTCCACCACTCTTCCAAGGGGCATTAAAACTGTCTTGTTAAGCTACTGTGACCTCCACCAGTATTCCAAGGGGCATTAAAACTGTCTTGTTAATCTACTGTGATCTCCACCACTCTTCCAAGGGGCATTAAAATCATCTTGTTAAACCACTCTGAACTCCACAGCTCTTTCCAGGGGCATTAAAACCGTCTTGTTAAGCTTCTGTGACCTCCACCTCTCTTCCAAGGGGAATTAAAACTGTCTTGTTAAGCTACTGTAATCTCCACCACTCTTCCAAGGGGCATTAAAACCATCTTGTTAAACCACTTTTTACTTCACTTCTCTTCCAAGGGGCATTAAAACCGTCTTGTTAAGCTACTGTGACCTCCACCACTCTTCCAAGGGGCATTAAAACTGTCTTGTTAAGCTACTGTGACCTCCACCACTCTTCCAAGGGGTATTAAAGCTGTCTTGTGAAACCACTCTGAGCTCCACTTATCTCCCAAGAGGCATTAAATCCGTCTTGTTAAGCTACTGTGACCTCCACCACTCTTCCAAGGGGCATTAAAACTGTCTTGCTAAGCTACTGTGACCTCCACCACTCCTCCAAGGGGCATTGAAACTGTCTTGTTAAGCTACTGTGACCTCCACCACTGTTCCAAGGGGCATTAAAACTGTCTTGTTAAGCTACTGTGACCTCCACCACTCTTCCAAGGGGCATTAAAACTGTCTTGTTAAACCGCTCTGAGCTCCACATCTCTTCCAAGGGGCATTAAAACCGTCTTGTTAAGCTACTGTGACCTCCACCACTCTTCCAATGGGCATTGATATCGTCTTTTTATTCCTCTGCGACTTCCACCACTCTTCCAAGGGGCATTAAAACTGTCTCGTTAAGCTTCTGTGACCTCCACTACTCTTCCAGGGGCATTAAAAATGTCTTGTTAAGCTACTGTGACCTCCACCACTCTTCCAAGGGGCATTAAAACCATCGTGTTAAAACACTCTGAACTCCACAGCTCTTCCAAGGGGCATTAAAACCATCTTGTTAAGCTACTGTGACCTCCACCACTCTTCCAAGGGGCATTGATATTGTCTTTTTATTCCACTGCGACCTCCACCACTCTTCCAAAGGGCTTTAAAACCATCTTGCTATGCTACTGTGACCTCCACCACTCTTTCAATGGGCATTAAAACCGTCTTGTTAAGCTACTGTGACCTCCACCACTCTTCCAAGGGGCATTAAAACCGTCTTCTTAAGCTTCTGTGACCTCCACCACTCTTCCAAGGGGCATTAAAACTGTCTTGTTAAGCTACTGTGACCTCCACCACTCTTCCAAGGGGCATTAAAGCTGTCTTGTGAAACCACTCTGAACTCCACTTATCTCCCAAGGGGCATTAAATCCGTCTTGTTAAGCTACTGTGACCTCCACCACTCTTCCAAGGGGCATTAAAACTGTCTTGTTAAGCTACTGTGACCTCCACCACTCCTCCAAGGGGCATTGAAACTGTCTTCTTAAGCTACTGTGACCTCCACCACTGTTCCAAGGGGCGTCAAAACTGTCTTGTTAAGCTACTGTGACCTCCACCACTCTTCCTAGGGGCATTAAAACTGTCTTGTTAAACCGCTCTGAGCTCCACATCTCTTCCAAGGGGCATTAAAACCGTCCTGCTAAGCTACTGTGACCTCCACCACTCTTCCAATGGGCATTGATATTGTCTTTTTATTCCTCTGCGACTTACACCACTCTTCCAACGGGCATTAAAACTGTCTTGTTAAGCTGCTGTGACCTCCACTACTCTTCCAGGGGCATTAAAAATATCTTGTTAAGCTACTGTGACCTCCACCACTCTTCCAAGGGGCATTAAAACCATCTAGTTAAAACACTCTGAACCCCACAGCTCTTCCAAGGGGCATTAAAACCATCTTGTTAAGCTACTGTGACCTCCACCACTCTTCCAAGGGGCATTGATATTGTCTTTTTATTCCACTGCGACCTCCACCACTCTTCCAAAGGGCATTAAAACCATCTTGTTAAGCTACTGTGACCTCCACCACTCTTCCAATGGGCATTAAAACCGTCTTGTTAAGCTACTGTGACCTCCACCACTCTTCCAAGGGGCATGAAAATCGTCTTGTTAAGCTTCTGTGACCTCCACCACTCTTCCAAGGGGCATTAAAACCGTCTTGTTAAACGACTCTGAACTCCACTTCTGTTCCAAGGGGCATTAAAACCGTCTTGTTAAGCTACTGTGACCTCCACCACTCTTCCAAGGGGCATTAAAACTGTCTTGTTAAGCTACTGTGACCTCCACCACTCTTCCAAGGGTTATTAACACCATCTTGTTAAACCACTCTGAACTCCACAGCTCTTCCAAGGGGCATTAAAACCATCTTGTTAAGCTACTGTGACCTCCACCACTCTTCCAAGGGAAATTGATATTGTCTTTTTATTCCACTGCGTCCTCCACCACTCTTCCAAGGGGCATTAAAACCGTCTTGCTAAGCTACTGTGACCTCCACCACTCTTTCAAGGGGCATTAAAACTTTTTTGTTAAGCTACTGTGACCTCCACAACTCTTCCAAGGGGCATTAAAATTGTCTTGTTAAGCTACTGTGACCTCCACCACTCTTCCAATGGGCATTAAAGCCGTCTTGTTAAACCTCTCTGAACTCCACTTCTCTCCCAAGGGTCATTAAAACCGTCTTGTTAAGCTGCTGTGACCTCCACCACTCTTCCAAGGGGCATTGAAACTGTCTTGTTAAGCTACTGTGACCTCCACCAGTGTTCCAAAGGGCATTAAAACTGTCTTGTTAAGCTACTGTGACCTCCAGCACTCTTTCAAGGGGCATTAAAACCGTCTTGTTAAACCACTCTGAACTCCGCAGCTCTTCCAAGGGGCATTAAAACCATCTTGTTAAGCTACTGTGACCTGCACCACTTTTCCAATGGGCATTGATATTGTCTTTTTATTCCACTGCGACATCCACCACTCTTCCAAGGGGCATTAAAACTGTCTTGTTACGCTACTGTGACCTCCACCACTCTTCCAAGGGGCATTAAAACTGTCTTGTTAAGCTACTGTGACCTCCACCACTCTTCCAAGGGACATTAAAACCGTCTTGTTAAGCTACTGTGACCTGCACCACTTTTCCAAGGGGCATTAAAACCGTCTTGTTAAGCTACTGTGACCTCCACCTCTCTTCCAAGGGGCATTAAAACTGTCTTGTTAAGCTACTGTGACCTCCACCACTCTTCCAAGGGGCATTAAAACCATCTTGTTAAACCACTCTGAACTCCACAGCTCTTTCCAGGGGCATTAAAACTGTTTTGTTAAGCTTCTGTGACCTCCACCTCTCTTCCAAGGGGCATTAAAACTGTCTTGTTAAGCTACTGTGACCTCCACCACTCTTCCAAGGGGCATTAAAACCATCTTGTTAAACCACTCTGAACTCCACTTCTCTTCCAAGGGGCATTAAAACCGTCTTGTTAAGCTACTGTGACCTCCACCACTCTTCCAAGGGGCATTAAAACTGTCTTGTTAAGCTACTGTGACCTCCACCACTCTTCCAAGGGGCATTAAAGTTGTCTTGTGAAACCACTCTGAACTCCACTTATCTCCCAAGGGGCATTAAATCCGTCTTGTTAAGCTACTGTGACCTCCACCACTCTTCCAAGGGGCATTAAAACTGTCTTGTTAAGCTACTGTGACCTCCACCACTCCTCCAAGGGGCATTGAAACTGTCTTGTTAAGCTACTTTGACCTCCACCACTGTTTCAATGTGCATTAAAACTGTCTTGTTAAGCTACTGTGACCTCCACCACTCTTCCAAGGGGCATTAAAACTGTCTTGTTAAACCGCTCTGAGCTCCACATCTCTTCCAAGGGGCATTAAAACCGTCTTGTTAAGCTACTGTGACCTCCACCACTCTTCCAATGGGCATTGATATTGTCTTTTTATTCCTCTGCGACTTCCACCACTCTTCCAAGGGGCATTAAAACTGTCTTGTTAAGCTTCTGTGACCACCACTACTCTTCCAGGGGCATTAAAAATGTCTTGTTAAGCTACTGTGACCTCCACCACTCTTCCAAGGGGCATTAAAACCATCCTGTTAAAACACTCTGAACTCCACAGCTCTTCCAAGGGGCATTAAAACCATCTTGTTAAGCTACTGTGACCTCCACCACTCTTCCAAGGGGCATTGATATTGTCTTTTTATTCCACTGCGACCTCCACCACTCTTCCAAAGGGCTTTAAAACCGTCTTGTTAAGCTACTGTGACCTCCACCACTCTTCCAATGGGCATTAAAACCGTCTTGTTATGCTACTGTGACCTCCACCACTCTTCCAATGGGCATTAAAACCGTCTTGTTAAGCTACTGTGACCTCCACCACTCTTCCAAGGGGCATTAAAATCGTCTTGTTAAGCTTCTGTGACATCCACCACTCTTCCAAGGGGCATTAAAACTGTCTTGTTAAGCTATTGTGACATCCACCACTCTTCCAAGGGGCATTAAAGCTGTCTTGTGAAACCACTCTGAACTCCACTTATCTCCCAAGGGGCATTAAATCCGTCTTGCTAAGCTACTGTGACCTCCACCACTCTTCCAAGGGGCATTAAAACTGTCTTGTTAAGCTACTGTGACCTTCACCACTCCTCCAAGGGGCATTGAAACTGTCTTGTTAAGCTACTGTGACCTCCACCACTGTTCCAAGGGGCGTTAAAACTGTCTTGTTAAGCTACTGTGACCTCCACCACTCTTCCTAGGGGCATTAAAACTGTCTTGTTAAACCGCTCTGAGCTCCACATCTCTTCCAAGGGGCATTAAAACCGTCTTGATAAGCTACTGTGACCTCCACCACTCTTCCAAGGGGCATTGATATTGTCTTTTTATTCCACTGCGACCTCCACCACTCTTCCAAAGGGCATTAAAACCATCTTGTTAAGCTACTGTGACCTCCACCACTCTTCCAATGGGCATTAAAACCGTCTTGTTAAGCTACTGTGACCTCCACCACTCTTCCAAGGGGCATTAAAATCGTCTTGTTAAGCTTCTGTGACCTCCACCACTCTTCCAAGGGGCATTAAAACCGTCTTGTTAAACCACTCTGAACTCCACTTCTCTTCCAAGGGGCATTAAAACCGTCTTGTTAAGGTACTGTGACCTCCACCACTCTTCCAAGGGGCATTAAAACTGTCTTGTTAAGCTACTGTGACCTCCACCACTCTTCCAAGGGGCATTAAAACCATCTTATTAAACCACTCTGAACTCCACAGCTCTTCCAAGGGGCATTAAAACCATCTTGTTAAGCAAGTGTGACCTCCACCACTCTTCCAAGGGGCATTGATATTGTCTTTTTATTCCACTGCGTCCTCCACCACTCTTCCAAGGGGCATTAAAACCGTCTTGTTAAGCTACTGTGACCTGCACAACTTTTCCAAGGGGCATTAAAACCGTCTTGTTAAGCTTCTGTGACCTCCACCACTCTTCCAAGGGGCATTAAAACCATCTTGTTAAACGACTCTGAACTCCACTTCTCTTCCAAGGGGCATTAAAACCGTCTTGTTAAGCTACTGTGACCTCCACCACTCTTCCAAGGGGCATTAAAATTGTCTTGTTAAGCTACTGTGACCTCCACCACTCTTCCAAGGGGCATTAAAGCCGTCTTGTTAAACCTCTCTGAACCCACTTCTCTCCCAAGGGTCATTAAAAACCGTCTTGTTAAGCTGCTGTGACCTCCACCACTCTTCCATGGGGCATTGAAACTGTCTTGTTAAGCTACTGTGACCTTCACCAGTGTTCCATGGGGCATTAAAACTGTCTTGTTAAGCTACTGTGACCTCCACCACTCTTTCAAGGGGCATTAAAACCGTCTTGTTAAACTACTCATTACTCCATAGCTCTTCCAAGGGGCATTAAAACCATCTTGTTAAGCTACTGTGACCTGCACCACTCTTCCAATGGGCATTGATATTGTCTTTTTATTCCACTGCGACTTCCACCACTCTTCCAAGGGGCATTAAAACTGTCTTGTTAAGCTACTGTGCCCTCCACCACTCTTCCAATGGACATTAAAACCGTCTTGTTAAGCTACTGTGACCTCCACCACTCTTCCAATGAGAATTGATATTGTCTTTTTATTCCACTGCGACGTCCACCACTCTACCAAGGGGCATTAAAACTGTCTTGTTAAGCTACTGTGACCTCCACCACTCTTCCAAGGGGCATTAAAACTGTCTTGTTAAGCTACTGTGACCTCCACCACTCTTCCAAGGGACATTAAATCCGTCTTGTTAAGCTACTGTGACCTGCACAACTTTTCCAAGGGGCATTAAAACCGTCTTGTTAAGCTTCTGTGACCTCCACCACTCTTCCAAGGGCCATTAAAACCATCTTGTTAAAACACTCTGAACTCCACTTCTCTTCCAAGGGGCATTAAAACCGTCTTGTTAAGCTACTGTGACCTCCACCACTCTTACAAGGGGCATTAAAATTGTCTTGTTAAGCTACTGTGACCTCCACCAGTGTTCCAAGGGGCATTAAAACTGTCTTGTTATGCTACTGTGACCTCCACCACTCTTCCAAGGGGCATTAAAATCATCTTGTTAAACCACTCTGAACTCCACAGCTCTTTCCAGGGGCATTAAAACCGTCTTGTTAAGCTTCTGTGACCTCCACCTCTCTATCAAGGGGCATTAAAACTGTCTTGTTAAGCTACTGTGACCTCCACCACTCTTCCAAGGGGCATTAAAACTGTCTTGTTAAGCTACTGTGACCTCCACCACTCTTCCAAGGGGCATTAAAGCTGTCTTGTGAAACCACTCTGAACTCCACTTATCTCCCAAGGGGCATTAAATCCGTCTTGTTAAGCTACTGTGACCTCCACCACTCTTCCAAGGGGCATTAAAACTGTCTTGTTAAGCTACTGTGACCTCCACCACTCCTCCAAGGGGCATTGAAACTGTCTTGTTAAGCTACTGTGACCTCCACCACTCTTCCAAGGGGCATTAAAACTGTCTTGTTAAACCGCTCTGAGCTCCACATCTCTTTCAAGGGGCATTAAAACCGTCTTGTTAAGCTACTGTGACCTCCACCACTCTTCCAATGGGCATTGATATTGTCTTTTTATTCCTCTGCGACTTCCACCACTCTTCCAAGGGGCATTAAAACTGTCTTGTTAAGCTTCTGTGACCTCCACTACTCTTCCAGGGGCATTAAAAATGTCTTGTTAAGCTACTGTGACCTCCACCACTCTTCCAAGGGGCATTAAAACCATCTTGTTAAAGCACTCTGAACTCCACAGCTCTTCCAAGGGGCATTAAAACCATCTTGTTAAGCTACTGTGACCTCCACCACTCTTCCAAGGGGCATTGATATTGTGTTTTTATTCCACTGTGACCTCCACCACTCTTCCAAAGGGCTTTAAAACCATCTTGTTATGCTACTGTGACCTCCACCACTCTTCCAATGGGCATTAAAACCGTCTTGTTAAGCTACTGTGACCTCCACCACTCTTCCAAGGGGCATTAAAATCGTCTTGTTAAGCTTCTGTGACCTCCACCACTCTTCCAAGGGGCATTAAAACTGTCTTGTTAAGCTACTGTGACCTCCACCACTCTTCCAAGGGGCATTAAAGCTGTCTTGTGAAACCACTCTGAACTCCACTTATCTCCCAAGGGGCATTAAATCCGTCTTGTTAAGCTACTGTGACCTCCACCACTCTTCCAAGGGGCATTAAAACTGTCTTGTTAAGCTACTGTGACCTCCACCACTCCTCCAAGGTGCATTGAAACTGTCTTGTTAAGCTACTGTGACCTCCAACACTGTTCCAAGGGGCGTTAGAACTGTCTTGTTAAGCTACTGTGACCTCCACCACTCTTCCTAGGGGCATTAAAACTGTCTTGTTAAACCGCTCTGAGCTCCACATCTATTCCAAGGGGCATTAAAACCGTCTTGTTAAGCTACTGTGACCTCCACCACTCTTCCAATGGGCATTGATATTGTCTTTTTATTCCTCTGCGACTTCCACCACTCTTCCAAGGGTCATTAAAACTGTCTTATTAAGCTACTGTGACCTCCACCACTCCTCCAAGGTGCATTGAAACTGTCTTGTTAAGCTACTGTGACCTCCAACACTGTTCCAAGGGGCGTTAAAACTGTCTTGTTAAGCTACTGTGACCTCCACCACTCTTCCTAGGGGCATTAAAACCGTCATGTTAAACCACTCTGAACTCCACAGCTCTTCCAAGGGGCATTAAAATCATCTTGTTAAGCTACTGTGACCTCCACCACTCTTCCAAGGGGCATTGATATTGTCTTTTTATTCCACTGCGTCCTCCACCACTCTTCCAAGGGGCATTAAAACCGTCTTGTTAAGCTACTGTGACCTCCACCACTCTGCCAAGGGGCATTAAAACTGTTTTGTTAAGCTACTGTGACCTCCACAACTCTTCCAAGGGGCATTAAAATTGTCTTGTTAAGCTACTGTGACCTCCACCACTCTTCCAAGGGGCATTAAAGTCGTCTTGTTAAACCTCTCTGAACTCCACTTCTCTCCCAAGGGTCATTAAAACCGTCTTGTTAAGCTGCTGTGACCTCCACCACTCTTCCAAGGGGCATTGAAACTGTCTTGTTAAGCTACTGTGACCTCCACCAGTGTTCCAAGGGGCATTAAAACTGTCATGTTAAGCTACTGTGACCTCCACCACTCTTCCAAGGGGCATTAAAACCGTCTTGCTAAACCACTCTGAACTCCACAGCTCTTCCAAGGGGCATTAAAACCATCTTGTTAAGCTACTGTGACCTGCACCACTCTTCCAATGGGCATTGATATTGTCTTTTTATTCCACTGCGACTTCCACCTCTCTTCCAAGGGGCATTAAAACTGTCTTGTTAAGCTACTGTGACCTCCACCACTCTTCCAAGGGGCATTAAAACTGTCTTGTTAAGCTACTGTGACCTCCACCACTCTTCCAAAGGACATTAAAACCGTCTTGTTAAGCTACTGTGACCTGCACCACTCTTCTAATGGGCATTGATATTGTCTTTTTATTCCACTGCAACTTCCACCACTTTTCCAAGGGGCATTAAAACTGTCTTGTTAAGCTACTGTGCCCTCCACCACTCTTCCAAGGGACATTAAAATCGTCTAGTTAAGCTACTGTGACCTCCACCACTCTTCCAATGGGAATTGATATTGTCTTTTTATTCCACTGCGATGTCCACCACTCTTTCAAGGGGCATTAAAACTGTCTTGTTAAGCTACTGTTCCCTCCACCACTCTTCCAAGGGGCATTAAAACTGTCTTGTTAAGATACCGTGACCTCCACCATTCTTCCAAGGGCATTAAAACTGTCTTGTTAAGCTACTGTGACCTCCACCACTCTTCCAAGGGGCATTAAAACTGTCTTGTTAAGCTACTGTGACCGCCATCACTCTTCCAAGGGGCATTAAAACCGTCTTGTTAAAACACTATGAGCTCCACAGCTCTTCCAAGGGGCATTAAAACCATCTTGTTAAGCTACTGTGACCTCCACCACTCTTCCAAGGGGCATTGATATTGTCTTTTTATTCCACTGCGACCTCCACCACTCTTCCAAAGGGCATTAAAACCATCTTGTTAAGCCACTGTGACCTCCACCACTCATCCAAGTGGCATTAAAACCGTCTTGTTAAGCTACTGTGACCTCCACCACTCTTCCAAGGGGCATTAAAACCGTCTTGTTAAGCTTCTGTGACCTACACCACTCTTCCAAGGGGCATTAAAACCATCTTGTTAAACCACTCTGAACTCCACTTCTCTTCCAAGGGGCATTAAAACCGTCTTGTTAAGCTACTGTGACCTCCACCACTCTTCCAAGGGGCATTAAAATTGTCTTGTTAAGCTACTGTGACCTCCACCAGTGTTCCAAGGGGCATTAAAACTGTCTTTTTAAGCTACTGTGACCTCCACCACTCTTCCAAGGGGCATTAAAATCATCTTGTTAAACCACTCTGAACTCCACAGCTCTTTCCAGGGGCATTAAAACCGTCTTGTTAAGCTTCTGTGACCTGCACCTCTGTTCCAAGGGGCATTAAAACTGTCTTGTTAAGCTACTGTGACCTCCACCACTCTTCCAAGGGGCATTAAAACCATCTTGTTAAACCACTCTGAACTCCACTTCTCTTCCAAGGGGCATAAAAACCATCTTGTTAAGCTACTGTGACCTCAACCACTCTTCCAAGGGGCATTAAAACTGTCTTGTTAAGCTACTGTGACCTCCACCACTCTTCCAAGGGGCATTAAAGCTGTCTTGTGAAACCACTCTGAACTCCACTTATCTCCCAAGGGGCATTAAATCTGTCTTGTTAAGCTACTGTGACCTCCACCACTCTTCCAAGGGGCATTAAAACCGTCTTGTTAAGCTTCTGTGACCTCCACCATTCTTCCAAGGGGCATTAAAACCGTCTTGTTAAACCACTCTGAACTCCACTTCTCTTCCAAGGGGCATTAAATCCGTCTTGTTAAGCTACTGTGACCTCCACCACTCTTCCAAGGGGCATTAAAACTGTCTTGTTAAGCTACTGTGACCTCCACCACTCCTCCAAGGGGCATTGAAACTGTCTTGTTAAGCTACTGTGAAATCCACCACTGTTCCAATGGGCATTAAAACTGTCTTGTTAAGCTACTGTGACCTCCACCACTCTTCCAAGGGGCAGTAAAACTGTCTTGTTAAACCGATCTGAGCTCCACATCTCTTCCAAGGGGCATTAAAACCGTCTTGTTAAGCTACTGTGACCTTCACCACTCCTCCAAGGGGCATTGAAACTGTCTTGTTAAGCTACTGTGACCTCCACCACTGTTCCAAGGGGCGTTAAAACTGTCTTGTTAAGCTACTGTGACCTCCACCACTCTTCCTAGGGGCATTAAAACTGTCTTGTTAAACCGCTCTGAGCTCCACATCTCTTCCAAGGGGCATTAAAACCGTCTTGATAAGCTACTGTGACCTCCACCACTCTTCCAAGGGGCATTGATATTGTCTTTTTATTCCACTGCGACCTCCACCACTCTTCCAAAGGGCATTAAAACCATCTTGTTAAGCTACTGTGACCTCCACCACTCTTCCAATGGGCATTAAAACCGTCTTGTTAAGCTACTGTGACCTCCACCACTCTTCCAAGGGGCATTAAAATCGTCTTGTTAAGCTTCTGTGACCTCCACCACTCTTCCAAGGGGCATTAAAACCGTCTTGTTAAACCACTCTGAACTCCACTTCTCTTCCAAGGGGCATTAAAACCGTCTTGTTAAGGTACTGTGACCTCCACCACTCTTCCAAGGGGCATTAAAACTGTCTTGTTAAGCTACTGTGACCTCCACCACTCTTCCAAGGGGCATTAAAACCATCTTATTAAACCACTCTGAACTCCACAGCTCTTCCAAGGGGCATTAAAACCATCTTGTTAAGCAAGTGTGACCTCCACCACTCTTCCAAGGGGCATTGATATTGTCTTTTTATTCCACTGCGTCCTCCACCACTCTTCCAAGGGGCATTAAAACCGTCTTGTTAAGCTACTGTGACCTCCACCACTCTTCCAAGGGGCATTAAAACTGTTTTGTTAAGCTACTGTGACCTCCACAACTCTTCCAAGGGGCATTAAAATTGTCTTGTTAAGCTACTGTGACCTCCACCACTCTTCCAAGGGGCATTAAAGCCGTCTTGTTAAACCTCTCTGAACCCACTTCTCTCCCAAGGGTCATTAAAAACCGTCTTGTTAAGCTGCTGTGACCTCCACCACTCTTCCATGGGGCATTGAAACTGTCTTGTTAAGCTACTGTGACCTCCACCAGTGTTCCATGGGGCATTAAAACTGTCTTGTTAAGCTACTGTGACCTCCACCACTCTTCCAAGGGGCATTAAAACCGTCTTGTTAAACTACTCATTACTCCATAGCTCTTCCAAGGGGCAATAAAACCATCTTGTTAAGATACTGTGACCTGCACCACTCTTCCAATGGGCATTGATATTGTCTTTTTATTCCACTGCGACTTCCACCACTCTTCCAAGGGGCATTAAAACTGTCTTGTTAAGCTACTGTGCCCTCCACCACTCTTCCAATGGACATTAAAACCGTCTTGTTAAGCTACTGTGACCTCCACCACTCTTCCAATGGGAATTGATATTGTATTTTTATTCCACTGCGACGTCCACCACTCTACCAAGGGGCATTAAAACTGTCTTGTTAAGCTACTGTGACCTCCACCACTCTTCCAAGGGGCATTAAAACTGTCTTGTTAAGCTACTGTGACCTCCACCACTCTTCCAAGGGACATTAAAACCGTCTTGTTAAGCTACTGTGACCTGCACAACTTTTCCAAGGGGCATTAAAACCATCTTGTTAAGCTTCTGTGACCTCCACCACTCTTCCAAGGGGCATTAAAACCATCTTGTTAAACGACTCTGAACTCCACTTCTCTTCCAAGGGGCATTAAAACCGTCTTGTTAAGCTACTGTGACCTCCACCACTCTTCCAAGGGGCATTAAAATTGTCTTGTTAAGCTACTGTGACCTCCACCACTCTTCCAAGGGGCATTCAAGCCGTCTTGTTAAACCTCTCTGAACCCACTTCTCTCCCAAGGGTCATTAAAAACCGTCTTGTTAAGCTGCTGTGACCTCCACCACTCTTCCATGGGGCATTGAAACTGTCTTGTTAAGCTACTGTGACCTTCACCAGTGTTCCATGGGGCATTAAAACTGTCTTGTTAAGCTACTGTGACCTCCACCACTCTTTCAAGGGGCATTAAAACCGTCTTGTTAAACTACTCATTACTTCATAGCTCTTCCAAGGGGCATTAAAACCATCTTGTTAAGCTACTGTGACCTGCACCACTCTTCCAATGGGCATTGATATTGTCTTTTTATTCCACTGCGACTTCCACCACTCTTCCAAGGGGCATTAAAACTGTCTTGTTAAGCTACTGTGCCCTCCACCACTCTTCCAATGGACATTAAAACCGTCTTGTTAAGCTACTGTGACCTCCACCACTCTTCCAATGAGAATTGATATTGTCTTTTTATTCCACTGCGACGTCCACCACTCTACCAAGGGGCATTAAAACTGTCTTGTTAAGCTACTGTGACCTCCACCACTCTTCCAAGGGGCATTAAAACTGTCTTGTTAAGCTACTGTGACCTCCACCACTCTTCCAAGGGACATTAAAACCGTCTTGTCAAGCTACTGTGACCTGCACAACTTTTCCAAGGGGCATTAAAACCGTCTTGTTAAGCTTCTGTGACCTCCACCACTCTTCCAAGGGCCATTAAAACCATCTTGTTAAAACACTCTGAACTCCACTTCTCTTCCAAGGGGCATTAAAACCGTCTTGTTAAGCTACTGTGACCTCCACCACTCTTACAAGGGGCATTAAAATTGTCTTGTTAAGCTACTGTGACCTCCACCAGTTTTCCAAGGGGCATTAAAACTGTCTTGTTATGCTACTGTGACCTCCACCACTCTTCCAAGGGGCATTAAAATCATCTTGTTAAACCACTCTGAACTCCACAGCTCTTTCCAGGGGCATTAAAACCGTCTTGTTAAGCTTCTGTGACCTCCACCTCTCTATCAAGGGGCATTAAAACTGTCTTGTTAAGCTACTGTGACCTCCACCACTCTTCCAAGGGGCATTAAAACTGTCTTGTTAAGCTACTGTGACCTCCACCACTCTTCCAAGGGGCATTAAAGCTGTCTTGTGAAACCACTCTGAACTCCACTTATCTCCCAAGGGGCATTAAATCCGTCTTGTTAAGCTACTGTGACCTCCACCACTCTTCCAAGGGGCATTAAAACTGTCTTGTTAAGCTACTGTGACCTCCACCACTCCTCCAAGGGGCATTGAAACTGTCTTGTTAAGCTACTGTGACCTCCACCACTCTTCCAAGGGGCATTAAAACTGTCTTGTTAAACCGCTCTGAGCTCCACATCTCTTTCAAGGGGCATTAAAACCGTCTTGTTAAGCTACTGTGACCTCCACCACTCTTCCAATGGGCATTGATATTGTCTTTTTTTTCCTCTGCGACTTCCACCACTCTTCCAAGGGGCATTAAAACTGTCTTGTTAAGCTTCTGTGACCTCCACTACTCTTCCAGGGGCATTAAAAATGTCTTGTTAAGCTACTGTGACCTCCACCACTCTTCCAAGGGGCATTAAAACCATCTTGTTAAAGCACTCTGAACTCCACAGCTCTTCCAAGGGGCATTAAAACCATCTTGTTAAGCTACTGTGACCTCCACCACTCTTCCAAGGGGCATTGATATTGTGTTTTTATTCCACTGTGACCTCCACCACTCTTCCAAAGGGCTTTAAAACCATCTTGTTATGCTACTGTGACCTCCACCACTCTTCCAATGGGCATTAAAACCGTCTTGTTAAGCTACTGTGACCTCCACCACTCTTCCAAGGGGCATTAAAATCGTCTTGTTAAGCTTCTGTGACCTCCACCACTCTTCCAAGGGGCATTAAAACTGTCTTGTTAAGCTACTGTGACCTCCACCACTCTTCCAAGGGGCATTAAAGCTGTCTTGTGAAACCACTCTGAACTCCACTTATCTCCCAAGGGGCATTAAATCCGTCTTGTTAAGCTACTGTGACCTCCACCACTCTTCCAAGGGGCATTAAAACTGTCTTGTTAAGCTACTGTGACCTCCACCACTCCTCCAAGGTGCATTGAAACTGTCTTGTTAAGCTACTGTGACCTCCAACACTGTTCCAAGGGGCGTTAGAACTGTCTTGTTAAGCTACTGTGACCTCCACCACTCTTCCTAGGGGCATTAAAACTGTCTTGTTAAACCGCTCTGAGCTCCACATCTATTCCAAGGGGCATTAAAACCGTCTTGTTAAGCTACTGTGACCTCCACCACTCTTCCAATGGGCATTGATATTGTCTTTTTATTCCTCTGCGACTTCCACCACTCTTCCAAGGGTCATTAAAACTGTCTTATTAAGCTACTGTGACCTCCACCACTCCTCCAAGGTGCATTGAAACTGTCTTGTTAAGCTACTGTGACCTCCAACACTGTTCCAAGGGGCGTTAAAACTGTCTTGTTAAGCTACTGTGACCTCCACCACTCTTCCTAGGGGCATTAAAACCGTCATGTTAAACCACTCTGAACTCCACAGCTCTTCCAAGGGGCATTAAAATCATCTTGTTAAGCTACTGTGACCTCCACCACTCTTCCAAGGGGCATTGATATTGTCTTTTTATTCCACTGCGTCCTCCACCACTCTTCCAAGGGGCATTAAAACCGTCTTGTTAAGCTACTGTGACCTCCACCACTCTGCCAAGGGGCATTAAAACTGTTTTGTTAAGCTACTGTGACCTCCACAACTCTTCCAAGGGGCATTAAAATTGTCTTGTTAAGCTACTGTGACCTCCACCACTCTTCCAAGGGGCATTAAAGTCGTCTTGTTAAACCTCTCTGAACTCCACTTCTCTCCCAAGGGTCATTAAAACCGTCTTGTTAAGCTGCTGTGACCTCCACCACTCTTCCAAGGGGCATTGAAACTGTCTTGTTAAGCTACTGTGACCTCCACCAGTGTTCCAAGGGGCATTAAAACTGTCATGTTAAGCTACTGTGACCTCCACCACTCTTCCAAGGAGCATTAAAACCGTCTTGCTAAACCACTCTGAACTCCACAGCTCTTCCAAGGGGCATTAAAACCATCTTGTTAAGCTACTGTGACCTGCACCACTCTTCCAATGGGCATTGATATTGTCTTTTTATTCCACTGCGACTTCCACCTCTCTTCCAAGGGGCATTAAAACTGTCTTGTTAAGCTACTGTGACCTCCACCACTCTTCCAAGGGGCATTAAAACTGTCTTGTTAAGCTACTGTGACCTCCACCACTCTTCCAAAGGACATTAAAACCGTCTTGTTAAGCTACTGTGACCTGCACCACTCTTCTAATGGGCATTGATATTGTCTTTTTATTCCACTGCGACTTCCACCACTTTTCCAAGGGGCATTAAAACTGTCTTGTTAAGCTACTGTGCCCTCCACCACTCTTCCAAGGGACATTAAAATCGTCTAGTTAAGCTACTGTGACCTCCACCACTCTTCCAATGGGAATTGATATTGTCTTTTTATTCCACTGCGATGTCCACCACTCTTTCAAGGGGCATTAAAACTATCTTGTTAAGCTACTGTTCCCTCCACCACTCTTCCAAGGGGCATTAAAACTGTCTTGTTAAGATACCGTGACCTCCACCATTCTTCCAAGGGCATTAAAACTGTCTTGTTAAGCTACTGTGACCTCCACCACTCTTCCAAGGGGCATTAAAACTGTCTTGTTAAGCTACTGTGACCGCCATCACTCTTCCAAGGGGCATTAAAACCGTCTTGTTAAAACACTATGAGCTCCACAGCTCTTCCAAGGGGCATTAAAACCATCTTGTTAAGCTACTGTGACCTCCACCACTCTTCCAAGGGGCATTGATATTGTCTTTTTATTCCACTGCGACCTCCACCACTCTTCCAAAGGGCATTAAAACCATCTTGTTAAGCCACTGTGACCTCCACCACTCATCCAAGTGGCATTAAAACCGTCTTGTTAAGCTACTGTGACCTCCACCACTCTTCCAAGGGGCATTAAAACCGTCTTGTTAAGCTTCTGTGACCTACACCACTCTTCCAAGGGGCATTAAAACCGTCTTGTTAAACCACTCTGAACTCCACTTCTCTTCCAAGGGGCATTAAAACCGTCTTGTTAAGCTACTGTGACCTCCACCACTCTTCCAAGGGGCATTAAAATTGTCTTGTTAAGCTACTGTGACCTCCACCAGTGTTCCAAGGGGCATTAAAACTGTCTTTTTAAGCTACTGTGACCTCCACCACTCTTCCAAGGGGCATTAAAATCATCTTGTTAAACCACTCTGAACTCCACAGCTCTTTCCAGGGGCATTAAAACCGTCTTGCTAAGCTTCTGTGACCTGCACCTCTGTTCCAAGGGGCATTAAAACTGTCTTGTTAAGCTACTGTGACCTCCACCACTCTTCCAAGGGGCATTAAAACCATCTTGTTAAACCACTCTGAACTCCACTTCTCTTCCAAGGGGCATAAAAACCATCTTGTTAAGCTACTGTGACCTCAACCACTCTTCCAAGGGGCATTAAAACTGTCTTGTTAAGCTACTGTGACCTCCACCACTCTTCCAAGGGGCATTAAAGCTGTCTTGTGAAACCACTCTGAACTCCACTTATCTCCCAAGGGGCATTAAATCTGTCTTGTTAAGCTACTGTGACCTCCACCACTCTTCCAAGGGGCATTAAAACCGTCTTGTTAAGCTTCTGTGACCTCCACCACTCTTCCAAGGGGCATTAAAACCGTCTTGTTAAACCACTCTGAACTCCACTTCTCTTCCAAGGGGCATTAAATCCGTCTTGTTAAGCTACTGTGACCTCCACCACTCTTCCAAGGGGCATTAAAACTGTCTTGTTAAGCTACTGTGACCTCCACCACTCCTCCAAGGGGCATTGAAACTGTCTTGTTAAGCTACTGTGAAATCCACCACTGTTCCAATGGGCATTAAAACTGTCTTGTTAAGCTACTGTGACCTCCACCACTCTTCCAAGGGGCAGTAAAACTGTCTTGTTAAACCGATCTGAGCTCCACATCTCTTCCAAGGGGCATTAAAACCGTCTTGTTAAGCTACTGTGACCTCCACCACTCTTCCAATGGGCATTGATATTGTCTTTTTATTCCTCTGCGACTTCCACCACTCTTCCAAGGGGCATTAAAACTGTCTTGTTAAGCTTCTGTGACATCCACTACTCTTCCAGGGGCATTAAAAATGTCTTGTTAAGCTACTGTGACCTCCACCACTCTTCCAAGGGGCATTAAAACCATCTTGTTAAAACACTCTGAACTCCACAGCTCTTCCAAGGGGCATTAAAACCATCTTGTTAAGCTACTGTGACCTCCACCACTCTTCCAAGGTGCATTGATATTGTCTTTTTATTCCACTGCGACCTCCACCACTCTTCCAAAGTGCTTTAAAACCATCTTGTTATGCTACTGTGCCCTCCACCACTCTTCCAATGGGCATTAAAACCATCTTGTTAAGCTACTGTGACCTCCACCACTCTTCCAAGGGGCATTAAAATCGTCTTGTTAAGCTTCTGTGACCTCCACCACTCTTCCAAGGGGCATTAAAACTGTCTTGTTAAGCTACTGTGACCTCCACCACTCTTCCAAGGGGCATTAAAACCGTCTTGTTAAACAACTCTGAACTCCACTTCTCTTCCAAGGGGAATTAATACCATCTTGTTAAGCTACTGTGACCTCCACCACTCTTCCTATGGGCATTAAAACTGTCTTGTTAAGCTACTGTGACCTCCACCACTCTTCCAATGGGCATTAAAACCATCTTGTTAAACCACTCTGAACTCCACAGCTCTTCCAGGGGGCATTAAAACCATCTTGTTAAGCTACTGTGAACTCCACCACTCTTCCAAGGGGCATTGATATTGTCTTTTTATTCCACTGCGTCCTCCACCACTCTTCCAAGGGGCATTAAAACCGTCTTGTTAAGCTACTGTGACCTCCACCACTCTTCCAAGGGGCATTAAAACTGTTTTGTTAAGCTACTGTGACCTCCACAACTCTTCCAAGGGGCATTAAAATTGTCTTGTTAAGCTACTGTGACCTCCACCACTCTTCCAAGGGGCATTAAAGCCGTCTTGTTAAACCTCTCTGAACTCCACTTCTCTCCCAAGGGTCATTAAAACCGTCTTGTTAAGCTGCTGTGACCTCCACCACTCTTCCAAGGGGCATTGAAACTGTCTTGTTAAGCTACTGTGACCTCCACCAGTGTTCCAAGGGGCATTAAAACTGTCATGTTAAGCTACTGTGACCTCCACCACTCTTCCAAGGGGCATAAAAACCGTCTTGTTAAACCACTCTGAACTCCTCAGCTCTTCCAAGGGGCATTAAAACCATCTTGTAAAGCTACTGTGACCTGCACCACTCTTCCAATGGGCATTGACATTGTCTTTTTATTCCACTGCGACTTCCACCTCTCTTCCAAGGGGCATTAAAACTGTCTTGTTAAGCTACTGTGCCCTCCACCACTCTTACAAGGGACACTAAAACCGTCTTGTTAAGCTACTGTGACCTCCACCACCCTTCCAATGGGAATTGATATTGTCTTTTTATTCCACTGCGACGTCCACCACTCTTCCAAGGGGCATTAAAACTGTCTTGTTAAGCTACTGTGACCTCCACCACTCTTCCAAGGGGCATTAAAACTGTCTTGTTAAGCTACTGTGACCTCCACCACTCTTCCAAAGGACATTAAAACCGTCTTGTTAAGCTACTGTGACCTGCACCACTCTTCCAATGGGCACTGATATTGTCTTTTTATTCCACTGCGACTTCCACCACTCTTCCAAGGGGCATTAAAACTGTCTTTTTAAGCTACTGTGCCCACCACCACTCTTCCAAGGGACATTAAAACCGTCCTGTTAAGCTACTGTGACCTCCACCACTCTTCCAATGGGAATTGATATTGTCTGTTTATTCCACTGCGACGTCCACCACTCTTTCAAGGGGCATTAAAACTGTCTTGTTAAGATACCGTGACCTCCACCACTCTTCCAAGGGTCACTAAAACTGTCTTGTTAAGCTACTGTGACCGCCACCACTCTTCCAAGGGGCATTAAAACCGTCTTGTTAAAACACTCTGAACTCCACAGCTCTTCCAAGGGGCATTAAAACCATCTTGTTAAGCTACTCTGACCTCCACCACTCTTCCAAGGGGCATTGATATTGTCTTTTTATTCCACTGCGACCTCCACCACTCTTCCAAAGTGCATTAAAACCATCTTGTTAAGCCACTGTGACCTCCACCACTCATCCAAGGGGCATTAAAACCATCTTGCCTAGCTACTGTGACCTCCACCACTCTTCCAAGGGGCATTAAAACCGTCTTGTTAAGCTTCTGTGACCTCCACCACTCTTCCAAGGGGCATTAAAACCGTGTTGTTAAACCACTCTGAACTCCACTTCTCTTCCAAGGGGTATTAAAACCGCCTTGTTAAGCTACTGTGACCTCCAACACTCTTCCAAGGGGCATAAAAACTGTCTTGTTAAGCTACTGTGACCTCCACCACTGTTCCAAGGGGCATTAAAACTGTCTTGTTAAGTTACTGTGACCTCCACCACTCTTCCAAGGGGCATTAAAATCGTCTTGTTAAACCACTCTGAACTCCACAGCTCTTCCAAGGGGCATTAAAACCATCTTGTTAAGCTACTGTGACCTCGACCACTCTTCCAAGGGGCATTGATATATCTTTTTATTCCACTGCGACCTCCAACACTCTTCCAAGGGGCATTAAAACAGTCTTGTTTAAGCTAATGTGACCTCCACCACTCTTCCAAGGGGCATTAAAACCATCTTGTTAAGCTACTATGACCTCCACCACTCTTCCAAGGGGCATTAAAACTGTCTTGTTAAGCTACTGTGACCTCCACCACTCTTCCAAGGGGTATTAAAACAATCTTGTTAAACCCCTCTGAACTCCACAGCTCTTTCAAGGGGCATTAGAAAGGTCTTGTTAAGCTTCTGTGACCTCCACCACTCTTCCAAGGGACATTAAAACCATCTTGTTAAGCTACTGTGACTGCCACCACTCTTCCAATGGGCATTGATATTGTCTTTTTATTCCACTGCGACCTCCACCACTCTTCCAAGGGGCATTAAAACTGTCTTGTTAAGCTACTGTGACCTCCACCACTCTTCCAAGGGGCATTAAAACTGTCTTGTTAAGATACTGTGACCTCCACCATTCTTCCAAGGGGCATTAAAACTGTCTTGTTAAGCTACTGTGACCTCCAACTCTCTTCCAAGGGGCATTAAAACCGTATTGTTAAAACACTCTAAACTGCACAGCTCTTCCAACGGGCATTAAAACCATCTTGTTAAGCTACTGTGACCTCCACCACTCTTCCAAGGGGCATTGATATTGTCTTTTTATTCCACTGCGACCTCCACCACTCTTCCAAGGGGCATTAAAGCTGTTTTGCTGAGCTACTGTGACCTCCACTACTCTTCCAAGGGGCATTAAAACCATCATGTTAAGCTACTGTGACCTCCACCACTCTTCCAAGGGTCATTAAAACCGTCTTGTTAAGCTACTGTGACCTGCACCACTCTTCCAATGGGCATTAATATTGTCTTTTTATTCCACTGCGACTTCCACCACTCTTCCAAGGGGCATTAAAACTGTCTTGTTAAGCTACTGTGACCTCCACCACTCTTCCAAGGGGCATTAAAACTGTCTTGTTAAACCACTCTGAAGTCCACAGCTCTTTCAATGGGGCATTAAAACTGTCTTGTTAAGCTTCTGTGATCTCCACCACTCTTCCAAGGGACATTAAAACCATCTTGTTAAGCTACTGTGACCTCCACCACTCTTCCAGGGGGCATTAAAACTGTCTTGTTAAGCTACTGTGACCTCCACCTCTCTTCCAAGGGGCATTAAAACTGATTTGTTAAGCTACTGTGACCGCCACCACTCTTCCAAGGGGCATTAAAACCGTCTTGTTAAGCTACTGTGACCTCCACAACTGTTCCAAGGGGCATTAAAACTGTCTTGTTAAGCTACTGTGACCTCCACCACTCTTCCAAGGGGCATTAAAACTGTCTTGTAAAGCTACTGTGACCTACACCACTGTTCCAAGGGGCATTAAAACTGTCTTGTTAAGTTACTGTGACCTCCGCCACTCTTCCAAGGGGCATTAAAACCGTCTTATTACACCACTCTGATCTCCACAGCTCTTCCAAGGGTATTAAAACCATCTTGTTAAGCTACTGTGACCTCGACCACTCTTCCAAGGGGCATTGATATATCTTTTTATTCCACTGCGACCTCCACCACTCTTCCAAGGGGCATTAAAACTGTCTTGTTAAGCTACTGTGACATCCACCACTCTTCCAAGGGGCATTAAAACTGTCATGTTAAGCTACTGTGACCTCCACCACTCTTCCAAGGGACATTAAAACCATCTTGTTAAGCTACTGTGACCTGCACCACTCTTCCAATGGACATTGATATTGTCTTTTTATTCCACTGCGACTTCCACGACTCTTCCAAGGGGCATTAAAACTGTCTTGTTAAGCTACTGTGACCTCCACCACTCTTCCAAGGAGCATTAAAACTGTCTTGTTAAGCTACTGTGACCTCCACCACTCTTCCAAGGGGCATTAAAACTGTCTTGTTAAACCACTCTGAAGTCCACAGCTCTTTCAATGGGGCATTAAAACTGTCTTTTTAAGCTTCTGTGATCTCCACCACTCTTCCAAGGGACATTAAAACCATCTTGTTAAGCTCCTGTGACCTCCACCACTCTTCCAATGGGAATTGATATTGTCTTTTTATTCCACTGCGACTTCCACCACTCTTCCAAGGGGCATTAAAACTGTCTTGTTAAGCTACTTTGACCTCCACCACTCTTCCAAGGGGCATTAAAACTGTTTTGTTAAGATACTGTGACCTCCACCACTCTTCCAAGGGGCATTAAAACTGTCTTGTTAAGATACTGTGACCTCCACCACTCTTCCAAGGTGCATTAAAACTGTCTTGTTAAGCTACTGTGACCTCCACCACTCTTCCAAGGGGCATTAAAACGGTCTTGTTAAAACACTCTGATCTCCACAGCTCTTCCAAGGAGCATTAAAACCATCTTGTTAAGTTACTGTGACCTCGACCACTCTTCCAAGGGGCATTGATATATTTTTTTATTCCACTGCGACCTCCACCACTCTTCCAAGGGGCATTAAAACTGTCTTGTTAAGCTACTGTGACCTCCACCACTCTTCCAAGGTGCATTAAAACTGTATTGATAAGCTACTGTGACCTCCACCACTCTTCCAGGGGGCATTAAAACTGTCTTGTTAAGCTACTGTGACCTCCACCTCTCTTCCAAGGGGCATTAAAACTGATTTGTTAAGCTACTGTGACCGCCACCACTCTTCCAAGGGGCATTAAAACCGTCTTGTTAAGCTACTGTGACCTCCACAACTGTTCCAAGGGGCATTAAAACTGTCTTGTTAAGCTACTGTGACCTCCACCACTCTTCCAAGGGCCATTAAAACTGTCTTGTTAAGCTACTGTGACCTACACCACTGTTCCAAGGGGCATTAAAACTGTCTTGTTAAGTTACTGTGACCTCCGCCACTCTTCCAAGGGGCATTAAAACCGTCTTATTACACCACTCTGAACTCCACAGCTCTTCCAAGGGTATTAAAACCATCTTGTTAAGCTACTGTGACCTCGACCACTCTTCCAAGGGGCATTGATATATCTTTTTATTCCACTGCGACCTCCAACACTCTTCCAAGGGGCATTAAAACAGTCTTGTTTAAGCTACTGTGACCTCCACCACTCTTCCAAGGGGCATTAAAACCATCTTGTTAAGCTACTATGACCTCCACCTCTCTTCCAAGGGGCATTAAAACTGTCTTGTTAAGCTACTGTGACCTCCACCACTCTTCCAAGGGGCATTAAAACCGTGTTGTTAAACCACTCTGAACTCCACTTCTCTTCCAAGGGGCATTAAAACCGCCTTGTTAAGCTACTGTGACCTCCAACACTCTTCCAAGGGGCATAAAAACTGTCTTGTTAAGCTACTGTGACCTCCACCACTGTTCCAAGGGGCATTAAAACTGTCTTGTTAAGTTACTGTGACCTCCACCACTCTTCCAAGGGGCATTAAAATCGTCTTGTTAAACCACTCTGAACTCCACAGCTCTTCCAAGGGGCATTAAAACCATCTTGTTAAGCTACTGTGACCTCGACCACTCTTCCAAGGGGCATTGATATATCTTTTTATTCCACTGCGACCTCCAACACTCTTCCAAGGGGCATTAAAACAGTCTTGTTTAAGCTAATGTGACCTCCACCACTCTTCCAAGGGGCATTAAAACCATCTTGTTAAGCTACTATGACCTCCACCACTCTTCCAAGGGGCATTAAAACTGTCTTGTTAAGCTACTGTGACCTCCACCACTCTTCCAAGGGGTATTAAAACAATCTTGTTAAACCCCTCTGAACTCCACAGCTCTTTCAAGGGGCATTAGAAAGGTCTTGTTAAGCTTCTGTGACCTCCACCACTCTTCCAAGGGACATTAAAACCATCTTGTTAAGCTACTGTGACTGCCACCACTCTTCCAATGGGCATTGATATTGTCTTTTTATTCCACTGCGACCTCCACCACTCTTCCAAGGGGCATTAAAACTGTCTTGTTAAGCTACTGTGACCTCCACCACTCTTCCAAGGGGCATTAAAACTGTCTTGTTAAGATACTGTGACCTCCACCATTCTTCCAAGGGGCATTAAAACTGTCTTGTTAAGCTACTGTGACCTCCAACTCTCTTCCAAGGGGCATTAAAACCGTATTGTTAAAACACTCTAAACTGCACAGCTCTTCCAACGGGCATTAAAACCATCTTGTTAAGCTACTGTGACCTCCACCACTCTTCCAAGGGGCATTGATATTGTCTTTTTATTCCACTGCGACCTCCACCACTCTTCCAAGGGGCATTAAAGCTGTTTTGCTGAGCTACTGTGACCTCCACTACTCTTCCAAGGGGCATTAAAACCATCATGTTAAGCTACTGTGACCTCCACCACTCTTCCAAGGGTCATTAAAACCGTCTTGTTAAGCTACTGTGACCTGCACCACTCTTCCAATGGGCATTAATATTGTCTTTTTATTCCACTGCGACTTCCACCACTCTTCCAAGGGGCATTAAAACTGTCTTGTTAAGCTACTGTGACCTCCACCACTCTTCCAAGGGGCATTAAAACTGTCTTGTTAAACCACTCTGAAGTCCACAGCTCTTTCAATGGGGCATTAAAACTGTCTTGTTAAGCTTCTGTGATCTCCACCACTCTTCCAAGGGACATTAAAACCATCTTGTTAAGCTACTGTGACCTCCACCACTCTTCCAGGGGGCATTAAAACTGTCTTGTTAAGCTACTGTGACCTCCACCTCTCTTCCAAGGGGCATTAAAACTGATTTGTTAAGCTACTGTGACCGCCACCACTCTTCCAAGGGGCATTAAAACCGTCTTGTTAAGCTACTGTGACCTCCACAACTGTTCCAAGGGGCATTAAAACTGTCTTGTTAAGCTACTGTGACCTCCACCACTCTTCCAAGGGGCATTAAAACTGTCTTGTAAAGCTACTGTGACCTACACCACTGTTCCAAGGGGCATTAAAACTGTCTTGTTAAGTTACTGTGACCTCCGCCACTCTTCCAAGGGGCATTAAAACCGTCTTATTACACCACTCTGATCTCCACAGCTCTTCCAAGGGTATTAAAACCATCTTGTTAAGCTACTGTGACCTCGACCACTCTTCCAAGGGGCATTGATATATCTTTTTATTCCACTGCGACCTCCACCACTCTTCCAAGGGGCATTATAACTGTCTTGTTAAGCTACTGTGACATCCACCACTCTTCCAAGGGGCATTAAAACTGTCATGTTAAGCTACTGTGACCTCCACCACTCTTCCAAGGGACATTAAAACCATCTTGTTAAGCTACTGTGACCTGCACCACTCTTCCAATGGACATTGATATTGTCTTTTTATTCCACTGCGACTTCCACGACTCTTCCAAGGGGCATTAAAACTGTCTTGTTAAGCTACTGTGACCTCCACCACTCTTCCAAGGAGCATTAAAACTGTCTTGTTAAGCTACTGTGACCTCCACCACTCTTCCAAGGGGCATTAAAACTGTCTTGTTAAACCACTCTGAAGTCCACAGCTCTTTCAATGGGGCATTAAAACTGTCTTTTTAAGCTTCTGTGATCTCCACCACTCTTCCAAGGGACATTAAAACCATCTTGTTAAGCTCCTGTGACCTCCACCACTCTTCCAATGGGAATTGATATTGTCTTTTTATTCCACTGCGACTTCCACCACTCTTCCAAGGGGCATTAAAACTGTCTTGTTAAGCTACTTTGACCTCCACCACTCTTCCAAGGGGCATTAAAACTGTTTTGTTAAGATACTGTGACCTCCACCACTCTTCCAAGGGGCATTAAAACTGTCTTGTTAAGATACTGTGACCTCCACCACTCTTCCAAGGTGCATTAAAACTGTCTTGTTAAGCTACTGTGACCTCCACCACTCTTCCAAGGGGCATTAAAACGGTCTTGTTAAAACACTCTGAACTCCACAGCTCTTCCAAGGAGCATTAAAACCATCTTGTTAAGTTACTGTGACCTCGACCACTCTTCCAAGGGGCATTGATATATTTTTTTATTCCACTGCGACCTCCACCACTCTTCCAAGGGGCATTAAAACTGTCTTGTTAAGCTACTGTGACCTCCACCACTCTTCCAAGGTGCATTAAAACTGTCTTGATAAGCTACTGTGACCTCCACCACTCTTCCAGGGGGCATTAAAACTGTCTTGTTAAGCTACTGTGACCTCCACCTCTCTTCCAAGGGGCATTAAAACTGATTTGTTAAGCTACTGTGACCGCCACCACTCTTCCAAGGGGCATTAAAACCGTCTTGTTAAGCTACTGTGACCTCCACAACTGTTCCAAGGGGCATTAAAACTGTCTTGTTAAGCTACTGTGACCTCCACCACTCTTCCAAGGGCCATTAAAACTGTCTTGTTAAGCTACTGTGACCTACACCACTGTTCCAAGGGGCATTAAAACTGTCTTGTTAAGTTACTGTGACCTCCGCCACTCTTCCAAGGGGCATTAAAACCGTCTTATTACACCACTCTGAACTCCACAGCTCTTCCAAGGGTATTAAAACCATCTTGTTAAGCTACTGTGACCTCGACCACTCTTCCAAGGGGCATTGATATATCTTTTTATTCCACTGCGACCTCCAACACTCTTCCAAGGGGCATTAAAACAGTCTTGTTTAAGCTACTGTGACCTCCACCACTCTTCCAAGGGGCATTAAAACCATCTTGTTAAGCTACTATGACCTCCACCTCTCTTCCAAGGGGCATTAAAACTGTCTTGTTAAGCTACTGTGACCTCCACCACTCTTCCAAGGGGCATTAAAACCGTGTTGTTAAACCACTCTGAACTCCACTTCTCTTCCAAGGGGCATTAAAACCGCCTTGTTAAGCTACTGTGACCTCCAACACTCTTCCAAGGGGCATAAAAACTGTCTTGTTAAGCTACTGTGACCTCCACCACTGTTCCAAGGGGCATTAAAACTGTCTTGTTAAGTTACTGTGACCTCCACCACTCTTCCAAGGGGCATTAAAATCGTCTTGTTAAACCACTCTGAACTCCACAGCTCTTCCAAGGGGCATTAAAACCATCTTGTTAAGCTACTGTGACCTCGACCACTCTTCCAAGGGGCATTGATATATCTTTTTATTCCACTGCGACCTCCAACACTCTTCCAAGGGGCATTAAAACAGTCTTGTTTAAGCTAATGTGACCTCCACCACTCTTCCAAGGGGCATTAAAACCATCTTGTTAAGCTACTATGACCTCCACCACTCTTCCAAGGGGCATTAAAACTGTCTTGTTAAGCTACTGTGACCTCCACCACTCTTCCAAGGGGTATTAAAACAATCTTGTTAAACCCCTCTGAACTCCACAGCTCTTTCAAGGGGCATTAGAAAGGTCTTGATAAGCTTCTGTGACCTCCACCACTCTTCCAAGGGACATTAAAACCATCTTGTTAAGCTACTGTGACTGCCACCACTCTTCCAATGGGCATTGATATTGTCTTTTTATTCCACTGCGACCTCCACCACTCTTCCAAGGGGCATTAAAACTGTCTTGTTAAGCTACTGTGACCTCCACCACTCTTCCAAGGGGCATTAAAACTGTCTTGTTAAGATACTGTGACCTCCACCATTCTTCCAAGGGGCATTAAAACTGTCTTGTTAAGCTACTGTGACCTCCAACTCTCTTCCAAGGGGCATTAAAACCGTATTGTTAAAACACTCTAAACTGCACAGCTCTTCCAACGGGCATTAAAACCATCTTGTTAAGCTACTGTGACCTCCACCACTCTTCCAAGGGGCATTGATATTGTCTTTTTATTCCACTGCGACCTCCACCACTCTTCCAAGGGGCATTAAAGCTGTTTTGCTGAGCTACTGTGACCTCCACTACTCTTCCAAGGGGCATTAAAACCATCATGTTAAGCTACTGTGACCTCCACCACTCTTCCAAGGGTCATTAAAACCGTCTTGTTAAGCTACTGTGACCTGCACCACTCTTCCAATGGGCATTAATATTGTCTTTTTATTCCACTGCGACTTCCACCACTCTTCCAAGGGGCATTAAAACTGTCTTGTTAAGCTACTGTGACCTCCACCACTCTTCCAAGGGGCATTAAAACTGTCTTGTTAAACCACTCTGAAGTCCACAGCTCTTTCAATGGGGCATTAAAACTGTCTTGTTAAGCTTCTGTGATCTCCACCACTCTTCCAAGGGACATTAAAACCATCTTGTTAAGCTACTGTGACCTCCACCACTCTTCCAGGGGGCATTAAAACTGTCTTGTTAAGCTACTGTGACCTCCACCTCTCTTCCAAGGGGCATTAAAACTGATTTGTTAAGCTACTGTGACCGCCACCACTCTTCCAAGGGGCATTAAAACCGTCTTTTTAAGCTACTGTGACCTCCACAACTGTTCCAAGGGGCATTAAAACTGTCTTGTTAAGCTACTGTGACCTCCACCACTGTTCCAAGGGGCATTAAAACTGTCTTGTAAAGCTACTGTGACCTACACCACTGTTCCAAGGGGCATTAAAACTGTCTTGTTAAGTTACTGTGACCTCCGCCACTCTTCCAAGGGGCATTAAAACCGTCTTATTACACCACTCTGAACTCCACAGCTCTTCCAAGGGTATTAAAACCATCTTGTTAAGCTACTGTGACCTCGACCACTCTTCCAAGGGGCATTGATATATCTTTTTATTCCACTGCGACCTCCACCACTCTTCCAAGGGGCATTAAAACTGTCTTGTTAAGCTACTGTGACATCCACCACTCTTCCAAGGGGCATTAAAACTGTCATGTTAAGCTACTGTGACCTCCACCACTCTTCCAAGGGACATTAAAACCATCTTGTTAAGCTACTGTGACCTGCACCACTCTTCCAATGGACATTGATATTGTCTTTTTATTCCACTGCGACTTCCACGACTCTTCCAAGGGGCATTAAAACTGTCTTGTTAAGCTACTGTGACCTCCACCACTCTTCCAAGGAGCATTAAAACTGTCTTGTTAAGCTACTGTGACCTCCACCACTCTTCCAAGGGGCATTAAAACTGTCTTGTTAAACCACTCTGAAGTCCACAGCTCTTTCAATGGGGCATTAAAACTGTCTTTTTAAGCTTCTGTGATCTCCACCACTCTTCCAAGGGACATTAAAACCATCTTGTTAAGCTCCTGTGACCTCCACCACTCTTCCAATGGGAATTGATATTGTCTTTTTATTCCACTGCGACTTCCACCACTCTTCCAAGGGGCATTAAAACTGTCTTGTTAAGCTACTTTGACCTCCACCACTCTTCCAAGGGGCATTAAAACTGTTTTGTTAAGATACTGTGACCTCCACCACTCTTCCAAGGGGCATTAAAACTGTCTTGTTAAGATACTGTGACCTCCACCACTCTTCCAAGGTGCATTAAAACTGTCTTGTTAAGCTACTGTGACCTCCACCACTCTTCCAAGGGGCATTAAAACGGTCTTGTTAAAACACTCTGAACTCCACAGCTCTTCCAAGGAGCATTAAAACCATCTTGTTAAGTTACTGTGACCTCGACCACTCTTCCAAGGGGCATTGATATATTTTTTTATTCCACTGCGACCTCCACCACTTTTCCAAGGGGCATTAAAACTGTCTTGTTAAGCTACTGTGACCTCCACCACTCTTCCAAGGTGCATTAAAACTGTCTTGATAAGCTACTGTGACCTCCACCACTCTTCCAGGGGGCATTAAAACTGTCTTGTTAAGCTACTGTGACCTCCACCTCTCTTCCAAGGGGCATTAAAACTGATTTGTTAAGCTACTGTTACCGCCACCACTCTTCCAAGGGGCATTAAAACCGTCTTGTTAAGCTACTGTGACCTCCACAACTGTTCCAAGGGGCATTAAAACTGTCTTGTTAAGCTACTGTGACCTCCACCACTCTTCCAAGGGCCATTAAAACTGTCTTGTTAAGCTACTGTGACCTACACCACTGTTCCAAGGGGCATTAAAACTGTCTTGTTAAGTTACTGTGACCTCCGCCACTCTTCCAAGGGGCATTAAAACCGTCTTATTACACCACTCTGAACTCCACAGCTCTTCCAAGGGTATTAAAACCATCTTGTTAAGCTACTGTGACCTCGACCACTCTTCCAAGGGGCATTGATATATCTTTTTATTCCACTGCGACCTCCAACACTCTTCCAAGGGGCATTAAAACAGTCTTGTTTAAGCTACTGTGACCTCCACCACTCTTCCAAGGGGCATTAAAACCATCTTGTTAAGCTACTATGACCTCCACCTCTCTTCCAAGGGGCATTAAAACTGTCTTGTTAAGCTACTGTGACCTCCACCACTCTTCCAAGGGGCATTAAAACTGTCTTGTTAAGCTACTGTGACCTCCACCACTCTTCCAAGGGGTATTAAAACAATCTTGTTAAACCACTCTGAACTCCACAGCTCTTTCAAGGGGCATTAGAACCGTCTTGTTAACCTTCTGTGACCTCCACCACTCTTCCAAGGGACATTAAAACCGTCATGTTAAGCTACTGTGACTTCCACTACTCTTCCAAGGGGCATTGATATTGTCTTTTTATTCCACTGCGACCTCCACCACTCTTCCAAGGGGCATTAAAACTGTCTTGTTAAGCTACTGTGACCTCCACCACTCTTCCAAGGGACATTAAAACCGTCTTGTTAAACTACTGTGACCTGCACCACTCTTCCAATGGGCATTGATATTGTCTTTTTATTCCACTGCGACTTCCACCACTCTTCCAATGGGCATTAAAACTGTCTTGTTAAGCTACTGTGACCTCCACCACTCTTCCAAGGAGCATTAAAACTGTCTTGTTAAACCACTCTGAACTCCACAGCTCTTTCAAGGGGCATTAAAACCGTCTTGTTAAGCTTCTGTGACCTCCACCACTGTTCCAAGGGACATTAAAACCATCTTGTTAAGCTACTGTGACCTCCACCACTCTTCCAATGGGAATTGATATTGTCTTTTTATTCCACTGCGACGTCCACCACTCTTCCAAGGGGCATTAAAACTGTCTTGTTAAGCTACTGTGACCTCCACCACTCTTCCAAGGGTCATTAAAACTGTCTTGTTAAGGTACTGTGACCTCCACCACTCTTCCAAGGGGTATTAAAACAATCTTGTTAAACCACTCTGAACTCCACAGCTCTTTCAAGGGGCATTAGAACCGTCTTGTTAACCTTCTGTGACCTCGACCACTCTTCCAAGGGACATTAAAACCGTCTTGTTAAGCTTCTGTGACTCCTACTACTCTACCAATGGGCATTGATATTGTCTTTTTATTCCACTGCGACCTCCACCACTCTTCCAAGGGGCATTAAAACTGTCTTGTTAAGCTACTGTGACATCCACCACTCTTCCAAGGGGCATTAAAACTGTCATGTTAAGCTACTGTGACCTCCACCACTCTTCCAAGGGACATTAAAACCGTCTTGTTAAGCTACTGTGACCTGCACCACTCTTCCAATGGACATTGATATTGTCTGTTTATTCCACTGCGACTTCCACCACTCTTCCAAGGGGCATTAAATCTGTCTTGTTAAGCTACTGTGACCTCCACCACTCTTCCAAGGAGCATTAAAACTGTCTTGTTAAACCACTCTGAACTCCACAGCTCTTTCAAGGGGCATTAAAACCGTCTTGTTAAGCTTCTGTGACCTCCACCACTGTTCCAAGGGACATTAAAACCATCTTGTTAAGCTACTGTGACCTCCACCACTGTTCCAAGGGGCATTAAAACTGTCTTGTTAAGCTACTGTGACCTCCACCACACTTCCAAGGGGCATTAAAACTGTCTTGTTAAACCGCTCTGTGCTCCACAGCTCTTCCAAGGTTCATTAAAACCGTCTTGTTAAGCTACTGTGACCTCCACCACTCTTCCAATGGGCATTGATATTGTCTTTTTATTCCTCTGCGACTTCCACCACTCTTCCAAGGGGAATTAAAACTGTCTTGTTAAGCTTCTGTGACCTCCACCACTTTTCCAGGGGCATTAAAACTCTCTTGTTAAGCTACTGTGACCTCCACCACTCTTTCAAGGGGCATTAAAACTGTCTTGATAAGCTACTGGGACCTCCACCACTCTTCCAAGGGGCATTAAAACCATCTTGTTAAGCTACTGTGACCTCCACCACTCTTCCAAGGGGCATTGATATTGTCTTTTTATTCCACTGCGTCCTCCACCATTCTTCCAAGGGGCATTAAAACCGTCTTGTTAAGCTACTGTGACCTCCACCACTCTTCCAAGGGGCATTAAAACTGTTTTGTTAAGCTACTGTGACCTCCACAACTCTTCCAAGGGGCATTAAAATTGTCTTGTTAAGCTACTGTGACCTCCACCACTCATCCAAGGGGCATTAAAACCGTCTTGTTAAACCTCTCTGAACTCCACTTCTCTCCCAAGGGTCATTAAAACCGTCTTGTTAAGCTGCTGTGACCTCCACCACTCTTCCAAGGGGCATTGAAACTGTCTTGTTAAGCTACTGTGACCTCCACCAGTGTTCCAAGGGGCATTAAAACTGTCTTGTTAAGCCACTGTGACCTCCACGACTCTTCCAAGGGGCATTAAAACCATCTTGTTAAACCACTCTGAACTCCACAGCTCTTCCAAGGGGCATTAAAACCATCTTGTTAATCTACTGTGACCTGTACCACTCTTCCAATGGGCATTGATATTGTCTTTTTATTCCACTGCGACTTCCACCACTCTTCCAAGGGGCATTAAAACTGTCTTGTTAAGCTACTGTGCCCTCCACCACTCTTCCAAGGGACATTAAAACCGTCTTGTTAAGCTATTGTGACCTCCACCACTCTTCCAATGGGAATTGATATTGTCTTTTTATTCCACTGCGACGTCCACCACTCTTCCAAGGGGCATTAAAACTGTCTAGTTAAGCTACTGTGACCTCCACCACTCTTCCAAGGGGCATTAAAACTGTCTTGTTAAGCTACTGTGACCTCCACCACTCTTGCAAGGGACAATAAAACTGTCTTGTTAAGCTACTGTGACCTGCACCACACTTCCAATGGGCATTGATATTGTCTTTTTATTCCACTGCGACGTCCACCACTCTTCCAAGGGGCATTAAAACTGTCTTGTTAAGCTACTGTGCCCTCCACCACTCTTCCAAGGGGCATTAAAACTGTCTTGTTAAGCTACTGTGATCCCCACCATTGTTGCAAGGAGCATTAAAACTGTCTTGTTAAGCTACTGTGAACTCCACCACTCTTCCAAGGGGCATTAAAACCATCTTGTTAAACCACTCTGAACTCCACAGCTCTTCCAAGGGGCATTAAAACCATCTTGTTAAGCTACTGTGACCTCCACCACTCTTCCAAGGGGCATTGATATTGTCTTTTTATTCCACTGCGACCTCCACCACTCTTCCAAGGGGCATTAAAACCATCTTGTTAAGCTTCTGTGACCTCCACTACTCTTCCAGGGGCATTAAAAATGTCTTGATAAGCTACTGTGACCTCCACCACTCTTCCAAGGGGCATTAAAACCATCTTGTTAAAACACTCTGAACTCCACAGCTCTTCCAAGGGGCATTGAAACCATCTTGTTAAGCTACTGTGACCTCGACCACTCTTCCAAGGGGCATTGATATTGTCTTTTTATTCCACTGCGACCTCCACCACTCTTCCTTAGGGCATTAAAACTGTTTTGTTAAGCTACTGTGACCTCCACAACTCTTCCAAGAGGCATTAAAACTGTCTTGTTAAGCTACTGTGACCTCCACCACTCTTCCAAGGGGCGTTAAAGCTGTGTTCTTAAACCTCTCTGAACTCCACTTCTCTCCCAAGGGTCATTAAAACCGTCTTGTTAAGCTGCTGTGACCTCCAACACTCTTCCAAGGGGCATTAAAACTGTCTTGTTAAGCTACTGTGACCTCCACCACTCTTCCAAGGGGCATTGAAACTGTCTTGCTAAGCTACTGTGACCTCCACCGGTGTTCCAAGGGGCATTAAAACTGTCTTGTTAAGCTACTGTGCCCTTCACCACTCTTCCAAGGGACATTAAAACCATCTTGTTAAGCTACTGTGACCTCCACCACTCTTCCAATGGGAATTGATATTGTCTTTTTATTCCACTGCGACGTCCACCACTCTTCCAAGGGGCATTAAAACTGTCTTGTTAAGCTACTGTGACCTCCACCACTCTTCCAAGGGGCATTAAAACTGTCTTGTTAAGCTACTGTGACCTCCACCACTCTTCCAAGGGACATTAAAACGGTCTTGTTAAGCTACTGTGACCTGCACCACACTTCCAATGGGCATTGATATTATCTTTTTATTCCACTGCGACTTCCACCACTCTTCCAAGGGGCATTAAAACTGTCTTGTTAAGCTACTGTGCCCTCCACCACTCTTCCAAGGGACATTAAAACCGTCTTGTTAAGCTACTGTGACCTCCACCACTCTTCCAATGGGAATTGATATTGTCTTTTTATTCCACTGCGACGTCCACTACTCTTCCAAGGGGCATTAAAACTGTCTTGTTAAGCTACTGTGCCCTCCACCACTCTTCCAAGGGGCATTAAAACTGTCTTGTTAAGATACTGTGACCTCCACCATTCTTCCAAGGGGAATTAAAACTGTCTTGTTAAGCTACTGTGACCTCCAACACTCTTCCAAGGGGCATTTATACCGTCTTGTTAAAACACTCTAAACTGCACAGCTCTTCCAAGGGTCATTAAAACCATCTTGTTAAGCTACTGTGACCTCCACCACTCTTCCAAGGGGCATTGATATTGTCTTTTTATTCCACTGCAACCTCCACCACTCTTCCAAGGGGCATTAAAGCTGTTTTGTTAAGCTACTGTGACCTCCACTACTCTTCCAAGGGGCATTAAAACCATCTTGTTAAGCTACTGTGACCTCCACCACTCTTCCAAGGGTCATTAAAACCGTCTTGTTAAGATACTGTGACCTGCACCACTCTTTCAATGGGCATAGATATTGTCTTTTTATTCCACTGCGACTTCCACCACTCTTCCAAGGGGCATTAAAACTGTCTTGTTAAGCTACTGTGACCTCCACCACTCTTCCAAGGGGAATTAAAACTGTCTTGTTAAACCACTCTGAAGTCCACAGCTCTTTCAATGGGCATTAAAACCGTCTTGTTAAGCTTCTGTGACCTCCACCACTCTTCCAAGGGACATTAAAACCATCTTGTTAAGCTACTGTGACCTCCACAACTCTTCCAATGGGAATTGATATTGTCTTTTTATTCCACTGCGACTTTCACCACTCTTCCAACGGGCAATAAAACTGTCTTGTTAAGCTACTGTGACCTCCACCACTCTTCCAAGGGGCATTAAACCTGTCTTGTTAAGATACTGTGACCTCCACCACTCTTCCAAGGGGCATTAAAACTGTCTTGTTAAGCTACTGTGACCTCCACCACTCTTCCAAGGGGCAATGATATTGTCTTTTTATTCCACTGCGACCTCCACCACTCTTCCAAAGGGCATTAAAACCATCTTGTTAAGCTACTGTGACCTCCACCACTCTTCCAATGGGCATTAAAAACGTCTTGTTAAGCTACTGTGACCTCCACCACTTTTCCAAGGAGCATTAAAACCGTCTTGTTAAGCTACTGTGACCTCCACCACTCTTCCAAGGGACAATAAAACTGTCTTGTTAAGCTACTGTGACCTGCACCACACTTCCAATGGGCATTGATATTGTCTTTTTATTCCACTGCGACGTCCACCACTCTTCCAAGGGGCATTAAAACTGTCTTGTTAAGCTACTGTGCCCTCCACCACTCTGCCAAGGGGCATTAAAACTCTCTTGTTAAGATACTGTGACCTCCACCATTCTTCCAAGGGGCATTAAAACTGTCTTGTTAAGCTACTGTGACCTCCAACACTCTTCCAAGGGGCATTAAAACCGTCTTGTTAAAACACTCTAAACTGCACAGCTCTTCCAAGGGGCATTAAAACCATCTTGTTAAGCTACTGTGACCTCCACCACTCTTCCAAGGGGCATTAAAACTGTCTTGTTAAGCTACTGTGATCCCCACCATTGTTCCAAGGAGCATTAAAACTGTCTTGTTAAGCTACTGTGAACTCCACCACTCTTCCAAGGGGCATTAAAACCATCTTGTTAAACCACTCTGAACTCCACAGCTCTTCCAAGGGGCATTAAAACCATCTTGTTAAGCTACTGTGACCTCCACCACTCTTCCAAGGGGCATTGATATTGTCTTTTTATTCCACTGCGACCTCCACCACTCTTCCAAGGGGCATTAAAACCATCTTGTTAAGCTTCTGTGACCTCCACTACTCTTCCAGGGGCATTAAAAATGTCTTGATAAGCTACTGTGACCTCCACCACTCTTCCAAGGGGCATTAAAACCATCTTGTTAAAACACTCTGAACTCCACAGCTCTTCCAAGGGGCATTGAAACCATCTTGTTAAGCTACTGTGACCTCCACCACTCTTCCAAGGGGCATTGATATTGTCTTTTTATTCCACTGCGACCTCCACCACTCTTCCTTAGGGCATTAAAACTGTTTTGTTAAGCTACTGTGACCTCCACAACTCTTCCAAGAGGCATTAAAACTGTCTTGTTAAGCTACTGTGACCTCCACCACTCTTCCAAGGGGCGTTAAAGCTGTGTTCTTAAACCTCTCTGAACTCCACTTCTCTCCCAAGGGTCATTAAAACCGTCTTGTTAAGCTGCTGTGACCTCCACCACTCTTCCAAGGGGCATTAAAACTGTCTTGTTAAGCTACTGTGACCTCCACCACTCTTCCAAGGGGCATTGAAACTGTCTTGCTAAGCTACTGTGACCTCCACCAGTGTTCCAAGGGGCATTAAAACTGTCTTGTTAAGCTACTGTGCCCTTCACCACTCTTCCAAGGGACATTAAAACCATCTTGTTAAGCTACTGTGACCTCCACCACTCTTCCAATGGGAATTGATATTGTCTTTTTATTCCACTGCGACGTCCACCACTCTTCCAAGGGGCATTAAAACTGTCTTGTTAAGCTACTGTGACCTCCACCACTCTTCCAAGGGGCATTAAAACTGTCTTGTTAAGCTACTGTGACCTCCACCACTCTTCCAAGGGACATTAAAACGGTCTTGTTAAGCTACTGTGACCTGCACCACACTTCCAATGGGCATTGATATTGTCTTTTTATTCCACTGCGACTTCCACCACTCTTCCAAGGGGCATTAAAACTGTCTTGTTAAGCTACTGTGCCCTCCACCACTCTTCCAAGGGACATTAAAACCGTCTTGTTAAGCTACTGTGACCTCCACCACTCTTCCAATGGGAATTGATATTGTCTTTTTATTCCACTGCGACGTCCACTACTCTTCCAAGGGGCATTAAAACTGTCTTGTTAAGCTACTGTGCCCTCCACCACTCTTCCAAGGGGCATTAAAACTGTCTTGTTAAGATACTGTGACCTCCACCATTCTTCCAAGGGGAATTAAAACTGTCTTGTTAAGCTACTGTGACCTCCAACACTCTTCCAAGGGGCATTTATACCGTCTTGTTAAAACACTCTAAACTGCACAGCTCTTCCAAGGGTCATTAAAACCATCTTGTTAAGCTACTGTGACCTCCACCACTCTTCCAAGGGGCATTGATATTGTCTTTTTATTCCACTGCAACCTCCACCACTCTTCCAAGGGGCATTAAAGCTGTTTTGTTAAGCTACTGTGACCTCCACTACTCTTCCAAGGGGCATTAAAACCATCTTGTTAAGCTACTGTGACCTCCACCACTCTTCCAAGGGTCATTAAAACCGTCTTGTTAAGATACTGTGACCTGCACCACTCTTTCAATGGGCATAGATATTGTCTTTTTATTCCACTGCGACTTCCACCACTCTTCCAAGGGGCATTAAAACTGTCTTGTTAAGCTACTGTGACCTCCACCACTCTTCCAAGGGGAATTAAAACTGTCTTGTTAAACCACTCTGAAGTCCACAGCTCTTTCAATGGGCATTAAAACCGTCTTGTTAAGCTTCTGTGACCTCCACCACTCTTCCAAGGGACATTAAAACCATCTTGTTAAGCTACTGTGACCTCCACAACTCTTCCAATGGGAATTGAAATTGTCTTTTTATTCCACTGCGACTTTCACCACTCTTCCAACGGGCAATAAAACTGTCTTGTTAAGCTACTGTGACCTCCACCACTCTTCCAAGGGGCATTAAAACTGTCTTGTTAAGATACTGTGACCTCCCCCACTCTTCCAAGGGGCATTAAAACTGTCTTGTTAAGCTACTGTGACCTCCACCACTCTTCCAAGGGGCAATGATATTGTCTTTTTATTCCACTGCGACCTCCACCACTCTTCCAAAGGGCATTAAAACCATCTTGTTAAGCTTCTGTGACCTCCACCACTCTTCCAATGGGCATTAAAAACGTCTTGTTAAGCTACTGTGACCTCCACCACTTTTCCAAGGAACATTAAAACCGTCTTGTTAAGCTTCTGTGACCTCCACCACTCTTCCAAGGGGCATTGAAGCCGTCTTGTTAAACCACTCCGAACTCCACTTCTCTTCCAAGGGGCATTTAAACCGTCTTGTTAAGCTACTGTGACCTCCACCACTCTTCCAAGGGGCATTAAAACTGTCTTGTTAAGCTACTGTGACCTCCACCAGTGTTCCAAGGGGCATTAAAACTGTCTTGTTAAGCTACTGTGATCTCCACCACTCTTCCAAGGGGCATTAAAATCATCTTGTTAAACCACTCTGAACTACACAGCTCTTTCCAGGGGCATTAAAACCGTCTTGTTAAGCTTCTGTGACCTCCACCTCTCTTCCAAGGGGCATTAAAACTGTCTTGTTAAGCTACTGTGATCTCCACCACTCTTCCAAGGGGCATTAAAACCATCTTGTTAAACCACTCTGAACTTCACTTCTCTTCCAAGGGGCATTAAAACCGTCTTGTTAAGCTACTGTGACCTCCACCACTCTTCCAAGGGGCATTAAAACTGTCTTGTTAAGCTACTGTGACCTCCACCACTCTTCCAAGGGACATTAAAACGGTCTTGTTAAGCTACTGTGACCTGCACCACACTTCCAATGGGCATTGATATTGTCTTTTTATTCCACTGCGACTTCCACCACTCTTCCAAGGGGCATTAAAACTGTCTTGTTAAGCTACTGCGCCCTCCACCACTCTTCCAAGGGACATTAAAACCGTCTTGTTAAGCTACTGTGACCTCCACCACTCTTCCAATGGGAATTGATATTGTCTTTTTATTCCACTGCGACGTCCACTACTCTTACAAGGGGCATTAAAACTGTCTTGTTAAGCTACTGTGCCCTCCACCACTCTTCCAAGGGGCATTAAAACTGTCTTGTTAAGATACTGTGACCTCCACCATTCTTCCAAGGGGAATTAAAACTGTCTTGTTAAGCTACTGTGACCTCCAACACTCTTCCAAGGGGCATTTATACCGTCTTGTTAAAACACACTAAACTGCACAGCTCTTCCAAGGGTCATTAAAACCATCTTGTTAAGCTACTGTGACCTCCACCACTCTTCCAAGGGGCATTGATATTGTCTTTTTATTCCACTGCAACCTCCACCACTCTTCCAAGGGGCATTAAAGCTGTTTTGTTAAGCTACTGTGACCTCCACTACTCTTCCAAGGGGCATTAAAACCATCTTGTTAAGCTACTGTGACCTCCACCACTCTTCCAAGGGTCATTAAAACCGTCTTGTTAAGATACTGTGACCTGCACCACTCTTTCAATGGGCATAGATATTGTCTTTTTATTCCACTGCGACTTCCACCACTCTTCCAAGGGGCATTAAAACTGTCTTGTTAAGCTACTGTGACCTCCACCACTCTTCCAAGGGGAATTAAAACTGTCTTGTTAAACCACTCTGAAGTCCACAGCTCTTTCAATGGGCATTAAAACCGTCTTGTTAAGCTTCTGTGACCTCCACCACTCTTCCAAGGGACATTAAAATCATCTTGTTAAGCTACTGTGACCTCCACAACTCTTCCAATGGGAATTGATATTGTCTTTTTATTCCACTGCGACTTTCACCACTCTTCCAACGGGCAATAAAACTGTCTTGTTAAGCTACTGTGACCTCCACCACTCTTCCAAGGGGCATTAAAACTGTCTTGTTAAGCTACTGTGACCTCCACCACTCTTCCAAGGGGCAATGATATTGTCTTTTTATTCCACTGCGACCTCCACCACTCTTCCAAAGGGCATTAAAACCATCTTGTTAAGCTACTGTGACCTCCACCACTCTTCCAATGGGCATTAAAAACGTCTTGTTAAGCTACTGTGACCTCCACCACTTTTCCAAGGAGCATTAAAACCGTCTTGTTAAGCTTCTGTGACCTCCACCACTCTTCCAAGGGGCATTGAAGCCGTCTTGTTAAACCACTCCGAACTCCACTTCTCTTCCAAGGGGCATTTAAACCGTCTTGTTAAGCTACTGTGACCTCCACCACTCTTCCAAGGGGCATTAAAACTGTCTTGTTAAGCTACTGTGACCTCCACCACTCTTCCAAGGGGTATTAAAGCTGTCTTGTGAAACCACTCTGAGCTCCACTTATCTCCCAAGAGGCATTAAATCCGTCTTGTTAAGCTACTGTGACCTCCACCACTCTTCCAAGGGGCATTAAAACTGTCTTGCTAAGCTACTGTGACCTCCACCACTCCTCCAAGGGGCATTGAAACTGTCTTGTTAAGCTACTGTGACCTCCACCACTGTTCCAAGGGGCATTAAAACTGTCTTGTTAAGCTACTGTGACCTCCACCACTCTTCCAAGGGGCATTAAAACTGTCTTGTTAAACCGCTCTGAGCTCCACATCTCTTCCAAGGGGCATTAAAACCGTCTTGTTAAGCTACTGTGACCTCCACCACTCTTCCAATGGGCATTGATATTGTCTTTTTATTCCTCTGCGACTTCCACCACTCTTCCAAGGGGCATTAAAACTGTCTCGTTAAGCTTCTGTGACCTCCACTACTCTTCCAGGGGCATTAAAAATGTCTTGTTAAGCTACTGTGACCTCCACCACTCTTCCAAGGGGCATTAAAACCATCGTGTTAAAACACTCTGAACTCCACAGCTCTTCCAAGGGGCATTAAAACCATCTTGTTAAGCTACTGTGACCTCCACCACTCTTCCAAGGGGCATTGATATTGTCTTTTTATTCCACTGCGACCTCCACCACTCTTCCAAAGGGCTTTAAAACCATCTTGTTATGCTACTGTGACCTCCACCACTCTTCCAATGGGCATTAAAACCGTCTTGTTAAGCTACTGTGACCTCCACCACTCTTCCAAGGGGCATTAAAATCGTCTTCTTAAGCTTCTGTGACCTCCACCACTCTTCCAAGGGGCATTAAAACTGTCTTGTTAAGCTACTGTGACCTCCACCACTCTTCCAAGGGGCATTAAAACTGTCTTGTTAAGCTACTGTGACCTCCACCACTCTTCCAAGGGGCAATGATATTGTCTTTTTATTCCACTGCGACCTCCACCACTCTTCCAAAGGGCATTAAAACCATCTTGTTAAGCTACTGTGACCTCCACCACTCTTCCAATGGGCATTAAAAACGTCTTGTTAAGCTACTGTGACCTCCACCACTTTTCCAAGGAGCATTAAAACCGTCTTGTTAAGCTTCTGTGACCTCCACCACTCTTCCAAGGGGCATTGAAGCCGTCTTGTTAAACCACTCCGAACTCCACTTCTCTTCCAAGGGGCATTTAAACCGTCTTGTTAAGCTACTGTGACCTCCACCACTCTTCCAAGGGGCATTAAAACTGTCTTGTTAAGCTACTGTGACCTCCACCAGTGTTCCAAGGGGCATTAAAACTGTCTTGTTAAGCTACTGTGATCTCCACCACTCTTCCAAGGGGCATTAAAATCATCTTGTTAAACCACTCTGAACTACACAGCTCTTTCCAGGGGCATTAAAACCGTCTTGTTAAGCTTCTGTGACCTCCACCTCTCTTCCAAGGGGCATTAAAACTGTCTTGTTAAGCTACTGTGATCTCCACCACTCTTCCAAGGGGCATTAAAACCATCTTGTTAAACCACTCTGAACTTCACTTCTCTTCCAAGGGGCATTAAAACCGTCTTGTTAAGCTACTGTGACCTCCACCACTCTTCCAAGGGGCATTAAAACTGTCTTGTTAAGCTACTGTGACCTCCACCACTCTTCCAAGGGACATTAAAACGGTCTTGTTAAGCTACTGTGACCTGCACCACACTTCCAATGGGCATTGATATTGTCTTTTTATTCCACTGCGACTTCCACCACTCTTCCAAGGGCCATTAAAACTGTCTTGTTAAGCTACTGTGCCCTCCACCACTCTTCCAAGGGACATTAAAACCGTCTTGTTAAGCTACTGTGACCTCCACCACTCTTCCAATGGGAATTGATATTGTCTTTTTATTCCACTGCGACGTCCACTACTCTTACAAGGGGCATTAAAACTGTCTTGTTAAGCTACTGTGCCCTCCACCACTCTTCCAAGGGGCATTAAAACTGTCTTGTTAAGATACTGTGACCTCCACCATTCTTCCAAGGGGAATTAAAACTGTCTTGTTAAGCTACTGTGACCTCCAACACTCTTCCAAGGGGCATTTATACCGTCTTGTTAAAACACACTAAACTGCACAGCTCTTCCAAGGGTCATTAAAACCATCTTGTTAAGCTACTGTGACCTCCACCACTCTTCCAAGGGGCATTGATATTGTCTTTTTATTCCACTGCAACCTCCACCACTCTTCCAAGGGGCATTAAAGCTGTTTTGTTAAGCTACTGTGACCTCCACTACTCTTCCAAGGGGCATTAAAACCATCTTGTTAAGCTACTGTGACCTCCACCACTCTTCCAAGGGTCATTAAAACCGTCTTGTTAAGATACTGTGACCTGCACCACTCTTTCAATGGGCATAGATATTGTCTTTTTATTCCACTGCGACTTCCACCACTCTTCCAAGGGGCATTAAAACTGTCTTGTTAAGCTACTGTGACCTCCACCACTCTTCCAAGGGGAATTAAAACTGTCTTGTTAAACCACTCTGAAGTCCACAGCTCTTTCAATGGGCATTAAAACCGTCTTGTTAAGCTTCTGTGACCTCCACCACTCTTCCAAGGGACATTAAAATCATCTTGTTAAGCTACTGTGACCTCCACAACTCTTCCAATGGGAATTGATATTGTCTTTTTATTCCACTGCGACTTTCACCACTCTTCCAACGGGCAATAAAACTGTCTTGTTAAGCTACTGTGACCTCCACCACTCTTCCAAGGGGCATTAAAACTGTCTTGTTAAGCTACTGTGACCTCCACCACTCTTCCAAGGGGCAATGATATTGTCTTTTTATTCCACTGCGACCTCCACCACTCTTCCAAAGGGCATTAAAACCATCTTGTTAAGCTACTGTGACCTCCACCACTCTTCCAATGGGCATTAAAAACGTCTTGTTAAGCTACTGTGACCTCCACCACTTTTCCAAGGAGCATTAAAACCGTCTTGTTAAGCTTCTGTGACCTCCACCACTCTTCCAAGGGGCATTGAAGCCGTCTTGTTAAACCACTCCGAACTCCACTTCTCTTCCAAGGGGCATTTAAACCGTCTTGTTAAGCTACTGTGACCTCCACCACTCTTCCAAGGGGCATTAAAACTGTCTTGTTAAGCTACTGTGACCTCCACCACTCTTCCAAGGGGTATTAAAGCTGTCTTGTGAAACCACTCTGAGCTCCACTTATCTCCCAAGAGGCATTAAATCCGTCTTGTTAAGCTACTGTGACCTCCACCACTCTTCCAAGGGGCATTAAAACTGTCTTGCTAAGCTACTGTGACCTCCACCACTCCTCCAAGGGGCATTGAAACTGTCTTGTTAAGCTACTGTGACCTCCACCACTGTTCCAAGGGGCATTAAAACTGTCTTGTTAAGCTACTGTGACCTCCACCACTCTTCCAAGGGGCATTAAAACTGTCTTGTTAAACCGCTCTGAGCTCCACATCTCTTCCAAGGGGCATTAAAACCGTCTTGTTAAGCTACTGTGACCTCCACCACTCTTCCAATGGGCATTGATATTGTCTTTTTATTCCTCTGCGACTTCCACCACTCTTCCAAGGGGCATTAAAACTGTCTCGTTAAGCTTCTGTGACCTCCACTACTCTTCCAGGGGCATTAAAAATGTCTTGTTAAGCTACTGTGACCTCCACCACTCTTCCAAGGGGCATTAAAACCATCGTGTTAAAACACTCTGAACTCCACAGCTCTTCCAAGGGGCATTAAAACCATCTTGTTAAGCTACTGTGACCTCCACCACTCTTCCAAGGGGCATTGATATTGTCTTTTTATTCCACTGCGACCTCCACCACTCTTCCAAAGGGCTTTAAAACCATCTTGTTATGCTACTGTGACCTCCACCACTCTTCCAATGGGCATTAAAACCGTCTTGTTAAGCTACTGTGACCTCCACCACTCTTCCAAGGGGCATTAAAATCGTCTTCTTAAGCTTCTGTGACCTCCACCACTCTTCCAAGGGGCATTAAAACTGTCTTGTTAAGCTACTGTGACCTCCACCACTCTTCCAAGGGGCATTAAAGCTGTCTTGTGAAACCACTCTGAACTCCACTTATCTCCCAAGGGGCATTAAATCCGTCTTGTTAAGCTACTGTGACCTCCACCACTCTTCCAAGGGGCATTTAAACTGTCTTGTTAAGCTACTGTGACCTCCACCACTCCTCCAAGGGGCATTGAAACTGTCTTCTTAAGCTACTGTGACCTCCACCACTGTTCCAAGGGGCGTCAAAACTGTCTTGATAAGCTACTGTGACCTCCACCACTCTTCCTAGGGGCATTAAAACTGTCTTGTTAAACCGCTCTGAGCTCCACATCTCTTCCAAGGGGCATTAAAACCGTCCTGCTAAGCTACTGTGACCTCCACCACTCTTCCAATGGGCATTGATATTGTCTTTTTATTCCTCTGCGACTTACACCACTCTTCCAACGGGCATTAAAACTGTCTTGTTAAGCTGCTGTGACCTCCACTACTCTTCCAGGGGCATTAAAAATATCTTGTTAAGCTACTGTGACCTCCACCACTCTTCCAAGGGGCATTAAAACCATCTTGTTAAAACACTCTGAACCCCACAGCTCTTCCAAGGGGCATTAAAACCATCTTGTTAAGCTACTGTGACCTCCACCACTCTTCCAAGGGGCATTGATATTGTCTTTTTATTCCACTGCGACCTCCACCACTCTTCCAAAGGGCATTAAAACCATCTTGTTAAGCTACTGTGACCTCCACCACTCTTCCAATGGGCATTAAAACCGTCTTGTTAAGCTACTGTGACCTCCACCACTCTTCCAAGGGGCATTAAAATCGTCTTGTTAAGCTTCTGTGACCTCCACCACTCTTCCAAGGGGCATTAAAACCGTCTTGTTAAACGACTCTGAACTCCACTTCTCTTCCAAGGGGCATTAAAACCGTCTTGTTAAGCTACTGTGACCTCCACCACTCTTCCAAGGGGCATTAAAACTGTCTTGTTAAGCTACTGTGACCTCCACCACTCTTCCAAGGGTTATTAAAACCATCTTGTTAAACCACTCTGAACTCCACAGCTCTTCCAAGGGGCATTAAAACCATCTTGTTAAGCTACTGTGACCTCCACCACTCTTCCAAGGGAAATTGATATTGTCTTTTTATTCCACTGCGTCCTCCACCACTCTTCCAAGGGGCATTAAAACCGTCTTGCTAAGCTACTGTGACCTCCACCACTCTTCCAAGGGGCATTAAAACTTTTTTGTTAAGCTACTGTGACCTCCACAACTCTTCCAAGGGGCATTAAAATTGTCTTGTTAAGCTACTGTGACCTCCACCACTCATCCAAGGGGCATTAAAACCGTCTTGTTAAACCTCTCTGAACTCCACTTCTCTCCCAAGGGTCATTAAAACCGTCTTGTTAAGCTGCTGTGACCTCCACCACTCTTCCAAGGGGCATTGAAACTGTCTTGTTAAGCTACTGTGACCTCCACCAGTGTTCCAAGGGGCATTAAAACTGTCTTGTTAAGCTACTGTGACCTCCACGACTCTTCCAAGGGGCATTAAAACCATCTTGTTAAACCACTCTGAACTCCACAGCTCTTCCAAGGGGCATTAAAACCATCTTGTTAAGCTACTGTGACCTGTACCACTCTTCCAATGGGCATTGATATTGTCTTTTTATTCCACTGCGACTTCCACCACTCTTCCAAGGGGCATTAAAACTGTCTTGTTAAGCTACTGTGCCCTCCACCACTCTTCCAAGGGACATTAAAACCGTCTTGTTAAGCTACTGTGACCTCCACCACTCTTCCAATGGGAATTGATATTGTCTTTTTATTCCACTGCGACGTCCACCACTCTTCCAAGGGGCATTAAAACTGTCTAGTTAAGCTACTGTGACCTCCACCACTCTTCCAAGGGGCATTAAAACTGTCTTGTTAAGCTACTGTGACCTCCACCACTCTTCCAAGGGACAATAAAACTGTCTTGTTAAGCTACTGTGACCTGCACCACACTTCCAATGGGCATTGATATTGTCTTTTTATTCCACTGCGACGTCCACCACTCTTCCAAGGGGCATTAAAACTGTCTTGTTAAGCTACTGTGCCCTCCACCACTCTGCCAAGGGGCATTAAAACTCTCTTGTTAAGATACTGTGACCTCCACCATTCTTCCAAAGGGCATTAAAACTGTCTTGTTAAGCTACTGTGACCTCCAACACTCTTCCAAGGGGCATTAAAACCGTCTTGTTAAAACACTCTAAACTGCACAGCTCTTCCAAGGGGCATTAAAACCATCTTGTTAAGCTACTGTGACCTCCACCACTCTTCCAAGGGGCATTGATATTGTCTTTTTATTCCACTGCGACCTCCACCACTCTTCCAAGGGGCATTAAAACCATCTTGTTAAGCTTCTGTGACCTCCACTACTCTTCCAGGGGCATTAAAAATTTCTTGATAAGCTACTGTGACCTCCACCACTCTTCCAAGGGGCATTAAAACCATCTTGTTAAAACACTCTGAACTCCACAGCTCTTCCAAGGGGCATTGAAACCATCTTGTTAAGCTACTGTGACCTCCACCACTCTTCCAAGGGGCATTGATATTGTCTTTTTATTCCACTGCGACCTCCACCACTCTTCCTTAGGGCATTAAAACTGTTTTGTTAAGCTACTGTGACCTCCACAACTCTTCCAAGAGGCATTAAAACTGTCTTGTTAAGATACTGTGACCTCCACCACTCTTCCAATTGGCGTTAAAGCTGTGTTCTTAAACCTCTCTGAACTCCACTTCTCTCCCAAGGGTCATTAAAACCGTCTTGTTAAGCTGCTGTGACCTCCACCACTCTTCCAAGGGGCATTAAAACTGTCTTGTTAAGCTACTGTGACCTCCTCCACTCTTCCAAGGGGCATTGAAACTGTCTTGCTAAGCTACTGTGACCTCCACCAGTGTTCCAAGGGGCATTAAAACTGTCTTGTTAAGCTACTGTGCCCTTCACCACTCTTCCAAGGGACATTAAAACCATCTTGTTAAGCTACTGTGACCTCCACCACTCTTCCAATGGGAATTGATATTGTCTTTTTATTCCACTGCGACGTCCACCACTCTTCCAAGGGGCATTAAAACTGTCTTGTTAAGCTACTGTGACCTCCACCACTCTTCCAAGGGGCATTAAAACTGTCTTGTTAAGCTACTGTGACCTCCACCACTCTTCCAAGGGACATTAAAACGGTCTTGTTAAGCTACTGTGACCTGCACCACACTTCCAATGGGCATTGATATTGTCTTTTTATTCCACTGCGACTTCCACCACTCTTCCAAGGGGCATTAAAACTGTCTTGTTAAGCTACTGTGCCCTCCACCACTCTTCCAAGGGACATTAAAACCGTCTTGTTAAGCTACTGTGACCTCCACCACTCTTCCAATGGGAATTGATATTGTCTTTTTATTCCACTGCGACGTCCACTACTCTTACAAGGGGCATTAAAACTGTCTTGTTAAGCTACTGTGCCCTCCACCACTCTTCCAAGGGGCATTAAAACTGTCTTGTTAAGATACTGTGACCTCCACCATTTTTCCAAGGGGAATTAAAACTGTCTTGTTAAGCTACTGTGACCTCCAACACTCTTCCAAGGGGCATTTATACCGTCTTGTTAAAACACACTAAACTGCACAGCTCTTCCAAGGGTCATTAAAACCATCTTGTTAAGCTACTGTGACCTCCACCACTCTTCCAAGGGGCATTGATATTGTCTTTTTATTCCACTGCAACCTCCACCACTCTTCCAAGGGGCATTAAAGCTGTTTTGTTAAGCTACTGTGACCTCCACTACTCTTCCAAGGGGCATTAAAACCATCTTGTTAAGCTACTGTGACCTCCACCACTCTTCCAAGTGTCATTAAAACCGTCTTGTTAAGATACTGTGACCTGCACCACTCTTTCAATGGGCATAGATATTGTCTTTTTATTCCACTGCGACTTCCACCACTCTTCCAAGGGGCATTAAAACTGTCTTGTTAAGCTACTGTGACCTCCACCACTCTTCCAAGGGGAATTAAAACTGTCTTGTTAAACCACTCTGAAGTCCACAGCTCTTTCAATGGGCATTAAAACCGTCTTGTTAAGCTTCTGTGACCTCCACCACTCTTCCAAGGGACATTAAAATCATCTTGTTAAGCTACTGTGACCTCCACAACTCTTCCAATGGGAATTGATATTGTCTTTTTATTCCACTGCGACTTTCACCACTCTTCCAACGGGCAATAAAACTGTCTTGTTAAGCTACTGTGACCTCCACCACTCTTCCAAGGGGCATTAAAACTGTCTTGTTAAGCTACTGTGACCTCCACCACTCTTCCAAGGGGCAATGATATTGTCTTTTTATTCCACTGCGACCTCCACCACTCTTCCAAAGGGCATTAAAACCATCTTGTTAAGCTACTGTGACCTCCACCACTCTTCCAATGGGCATTAAAAACGTCTTGTTAAGCTACTGTGACCTCCACCACTTTTCCAAGGAGCATTAAAACCGTCTTGTTAAGCTTCTGTGACCTCCACCACTCTTCCAAGGGGCATTGAAGCCGTCTTGTTAAACCACTCCGAACTCCACTTCTCTTCCAAGGGGCATTTAAACCGTCTTGTTAAGCTACTGTGACCTCCACCACTCTTCCAAGGGGCATTAAAACTGTCTTGTTAAGCTACTGTGACCTCCACCAGTGTTCCAAGGGGCATTAAAACTGTCTTGTTAAGCTACTGTGATCTCCACCACTCTTCCAAGGGGCATTAAAATCATCTTGTTAAACCACTCTGAACTACACAGCTCTTTCCAGGGGCATTAAAACCGTCTTATTAAGCTTCTGTGACCTCCACCTCTCTTCCAAGGGGCATTAAAACTGTCTTGTTAAGCTACTGTGATCTCCACCACTCTTCCAAGGGGCATTAAAACCATCTTGTTAAACCACTCTGAACTTCACTTCTCTTCCAAGGGGCATTAAAACCGTCTTGTTAAGCTACTGTGACCTCCACCACTCTTCCAAGGGGCATTAAAACTGTCTTGTTAAGCTACTGTGACCTCCACCACTCCTCCAAGGGGCATTGAAACTGTCTTGTTAAGCTACTGTGACCTCCACCACTGTTCCAAGGGGCATTAAAACTGTCTTGTTAAGCTACTGTGACCTCCACCACTCTTCCAAGGGGCATTAAAACTGTCTTGTTAAACCGCTCTGAGCTCCACATCTCTTCCAAGGGGCATTAAAACCATCTTGTTAAGCTACTGTGACCTCCACCACTCTTCAAATGGGCATTGATATTGTCTTTTTATTCCTCTGCGACTTCCACCACTCTTCCAAGGGGCATTAAAACTGTCTCGTTAAGCTTCTGTGACCTCCACTACTCTTCCAGGGGCATTAAAAATGTCTTGTTAAGCTACTGTGACCTCCACCACTCTTCCAAGGGGCATTAAAACCATCGTGTTAAAACACTCTGAACTCCACAGCTGTTCCAAGGGGCATTAAAACCATCTTGTTAAGCTACTGTGACCTCCACCACTCTTCCAAGGGGCATTGATATTGTCTTTTTATTCCACTGCGACCTCCACCACTCTTCCAAAGGGCTTTAAAACCATCTTGTTATGCTACTGTGACCTCCACCACTCTTCCAATGGGCATTAAAACCGTCTTGTTAAGCTACTGTGACCTCCACCACTCTTCCAAGGGGCATTAAAATCGTCTTCTTAAGCTTCTGTGACCTCCACCACTCTTCCAAGGGGCATTAAAACTGTCTTGTTAAGCTACTGTGACCTTCACCACTCTTCCAAGGGGCATTAAAGCTGTCTTGTGAAACCACTCTGAACTCCACTTATCTCCCAAGGGGCATTAAATCCGTCTTGTTAAGCTACTGTGACCTCCACCACTCTTCCAAGGGGCATTAAAACTGTCTTGTTAAGCTACTGTGACCTCCACCACTCCTCCAAGAGGCATTGAAACTGTCTTCTTAAGCTACTGTGACCTCCACCACTGTTCCAAGGGGCGTCAAAACTGTCTTGATAAGCTACTGTGACCTCCACCACTCTTCCAAGGGGCATTAAAACTGTCTTGTTAAACCGCTCTGAGCTCCACATCTCTTCCAAGGGGCATTAAAACCGTCCTGCTAAGCTACTGTGACCTCCACCACTCTTCCAATGGGCATTGATATTGTCTTTTTATTCCTCTGCGACTTACACCACTCTTCCAACGGGCATTAAAACTGTCTTGTTAAGCTGCTGTGACCTCCACTACTCTTCCAGGGGCATTAAAAATATCTTGTTAAGCTACTGTGACCTCCACCACTCTTCCAAGGGGCATTAAAACCATCTTGTTAAAACACTCTGAACCCCACAGCTCTTCCAAGGGGCATTAAAACCATCTTGTTAAGCTACTGTGACCTCCACCACTCTTCCAAGGGGCAATGATATTGTCTTTTTATTCCACTGCGACCTCCACCACTCTTCCAAAGGGCATTAAAACCATCTTGTTAAGCTACTGTGACCTCCACCACTCTTACAATGGGCATTAAAACCGTCTTGTTAAGCTACTGTGACCTCCACCACTCTTCCAAGGGGCATTAAAATCATCTTGTTAAGCTTCTGTGACCTCCACCACTCTTCCAAGAGGCATTAAAACCGTCTTGTTAAACGACTCTGAACTCCACTTCTCTTCCAAGGGGCATTAAAACCGTCTTGTTAAGCTACTGTGACCTCCACCACTCTTCCAAGGGGCATTAAAACTGTCTTGTTAAGCTACTGTGACCTCCACCACTCTTCCAAGGGTTATTAAAACCATCTTGTTAAACCACTCTGAACTCCACAGCTCTTCCAAGGGGCATTAAAACCATCTTGTTAAGCTACTGTGACCTCCACCACTCTTCCAAGGGAAATTGATATTGTCTTTTTATTCCACTGCGTCCTCCACCACTCTTCCAAGGGGCATTAAAACCGTCTTGCTAAGCTACTGTGACCTCCACCACTCTTCCAAGGGGCATTAAAACTTTTTTGTTAAGCTACTGTGACCTCCACAACTCTTCCAAGGGGCATTAAAATTGTCTTGTTAAGCTACTGTGACCTCCACCACTCTTCCAATGGGCATTAAAGCCGTCTTGTTAAACCTCTCTGAACTCCACTTCTCTCCCAAGGGTCATTAAAACCGTCTTGTTAAGCTGCTGTGACCTCCACCACTCTTCCAAGGGGCATTGAAACTGTCTTGTTAAGCTACTGTGACCTCCACCAGTGTTCCAAAGGGCATTAAAACTGTCTTGTTAAGCTACTGTGACCTCCAGCACTCTTTCAAGGGGCATTAAAACCGTCTTGTTAAACCACTCTGAACTCCACAGCTCTTCCAAGGGGCATTAAAACCATCTTGTTAAGCTACTGTGACCTGCACCACTCTTCCAATGGGCATTGATATTGTCTTTTTATTCCACTGCGACATCCACCACTCTTCCAAGGGGCATTAAAATTGTCTTGTTAAGCTACTGTGACCTCCACCACTCTTCCAAGGGGCATTAAAACTGTCTTGTTAAGCTACTGTGACCTCCACCACTCTTCCAAGGGACATTAAAACCGTCTTGTTAAGCTACTGTGACCTGCACCACTTTTCCAAGGGGCATTAAAACCGTCTTGTTAAGCTTCTGTGACCTCCACCACTCTTCCAAGGGGCATTAAAACCGTCTTGTTAAACCACTCTGAACTCCACTTCTCTTCCAAGGGGCAATAAAACCGTCTTGTTAAGCTACTGTAACCTCCACCACTCTTCCAAGGGGCATTAAAATTGTCTTGTTAAGCTACTGTGACCTCCACCAGTGTTCCAAGGGGCATTAAAACTGTCTTGTTAAGCTACTGTGACCTCCACCACTCTTCCAAGGGGCATTAAAATCATCTTGTTAAACCACTCTGAACTCCACATCTCTTTCCAGGTGCATTAAAACTGTTTTGTTAAGCTTCTGTGACCTCCACCTCTCTTCCAAGGGGCATTAAAACTGTCTTGTTAAGCTACTGTGACCTCCACCACTCTTCCAAGGGGCATTAAAACCATCTTGTTAAACCACTCTGAACTCCACTTCTCTTCCAAGGGGCATTAAAACCGTCTTGTTAAGCTACTGTGACCTCCACCACTCTTCCAAGGGGCATTAAAACTGTCTTGTTAAGCTACTGTGACCTCCACCACTCTTCCAAGGGGCATTAAAGTTGTCTTGTGAAACCACTCTGAACTCCACTTATCTCCCAAGGGGCATTAAATCCGTCTTGTTAAGCTACTGTGACCTCCACCACTCTTCCAAGGGGCATTAAAACTGTCTTGTTAAGCTACTGTGACCTCCACCACTCCTCCAAGGGGCATTGAAACTGTCTTGTTAAGCTACTTTGACCTCCACCACTGTTTCAAGGTGCATTAAAACTGTCTTGTTAAGCTACTGTGACCTCCACCACTCTTCCAAGGGGCATTAAAACTGTCTTGTTAAACCGCTCTGAGCTCCACATCTCTTCCAAGGGGCATTAAAACCGTCTTGTTAAGCTACTGTGACCTCCACCACTCTTTCAATGGGCATTGATATTGTCTTTTTATTCCTCTGCGACTTCCACCACTCTTCCAAGGGGCATTAAAACTGTCTTGTTAAACTGCTGTGACCTCCAATACTCTTCCAGGTGCATTAAAAATGTCTTGTTAAGCTACTGTGACCTCCACCACTCTTCCAAGGGGCATTAAAACCATCTTGTTAAAACACTCTGAACTCCACAGCTCTTCCAAGGGGCATTAAAACCATCTTGCTAAGCTACTGTGACCTCCACCACTCTTCCAAGGGGCATTGATATTGTCTTTTTATTCCACTGCGACCTCCACCACTCTTCCAAAGGGCATTAAAACCATCTTGTTAAGCTACTGTGACCTCCACCACTCTTCCAATGGGCATTAAAACCGTCTTGTTAAGCTACTGTGACCTCCACCACTCTTCCAAGGGGCATTAAAATCGTCTTGTTAAGCTTCTGTGACCTCCACCACTCTTCCAAGGGGCATTAAAACCGTCTTGTTAAACCACTCTGAACTCCACTTCTCTTCCAAGGGGCATTAAAACCGTCTTGTTAAGGTACTGTGACCTCCACCACTCTTCCAAGGGGCATTAAAACTGTCTTGTTAAGCTACTGTGACCTCCACCACTCTTCCAAGGGGCATTAAAACCGTCTTGTTAAACTACTCATTACTCCACAGCTCTTCCAAGGGGCATTAAAACCATCTTGTTAAGCTACTGTGACCTGCACCACTCTTCCAATGGGCATTGATATTGTCTTTTTATTCCACTGCGACTTCCACCACTCTTCCAAGGGGCATTAAAACTGTCTTTTTAAGCTACTGTGCCCTCCACCACTCTTCCAATGGACATTAAAACCGTCTTGTTAAGCTACTGTGACCTCCACCACTCTTCCAATGGGAATTGATATTGTCTTTTTATTCCACTGCGACGTCCACCACTCTACCAAGGGGCATTAAAACTGTCTTGTTAAGCTACTGTGACCTCCACCACTCTTCCAAGGGGCATTAAAACCGTCTTGTTAAGCTACTGTGACCTCCACCACTCTTCCAAGGGACATTAAAACCATCTTGTTAAGCTACTGTGACCTGCACAACTTTTCCAAGGGGCATTAAAACCGTCTTGTTAAGCTTCTGTGACCTCCACCACTCCTCCAAGGGGCATTAAAACCGTCTTGTTAAACCACTCTGAACTCCACTTCTCTTCCAAGGGGCATTAAAACCGTCTTGTTAAGCTACTGTGACCTCCACCACTCTTACAAGGGGCATTAAAATTGTCTTGTTAAGCTACTGTGACCTCCACCAGTGTTCCAAGGGGCATTAAAACTGTCTTGTTATGCTACTGTGACCTCCACCACTCTTCCAAGGGGCATTAAAATCATCTTGTTAAACCACTCTGAACTCCACAGCTCTTTCCAGGGGCATTAAAACCGTCTTGTTAAGCTTCTGTGACCTCCACCTCTCTATCAAGGGGCATTAAAACTGTCTTGTTAAGCTACTGTGACCTCCACCACTCTTCCAAGGGGCATTAAAACTGTCTTGTTAAGCTACTGTGACCTCCACCACTCTTCCAAGGGGCATTAAAGCTGTCTTGTGAAACCACTCTGAACTCCACTTATCTCCCAAGGGGCATTAAATCTGTCTTGTTAAGCTACTGTGACCTCCACCACTCTTCCAAGGGGCATTAAAACTGTCTTGTTAAGCTACTGTGACCTCCACCACTCCTCCAAGGGGCATTGAAACTGTCTTGTTAAGCTACTGTGACCTTCACCACTCTTCCAAGGGGCATTAAAACTGTCTTGTTAAACCGCTCTGAGCTCCACATCTCTTTCAAGGGGCATTAAAACCGTCTTGTTAAGCTACTGTGACCTCCACCACTCTTCCAATGGGCATTGATATTGTCTTTTTATTCCTCTGCGACTTCCACCACTCTTTCAAGGGGCATTAAAACTGTCTCGTTAAGCTTCTGTGACCTCCACTACTCTTCCAGGGGCATTAAAAATGTCTTGTTAAGCTACTGTGACCTCCACCACTCTTCCAAGGGGCATTAAAACCATCGTGTTAAAACACTCTGAACTCCACAGCTCTTCCAAGGGGCATTAAAACCATCTTGTTAAGCTACTGTGACCTCCACCACTCTTCCAAGGGGCATTGATATTGTCTTTTTATTCCACTGCGACCTCCACCACTCTTCCAAAGGGCTTTAAAACCATCTTGTTATGCTACTGTGACCTCCACCACTCTTCCAATGGGCATTAAAACCTTCTTGTTAAGCTACTGTGACCTCCACCACTCTTCCAAGGGGCATTTAAATCGTCTTCTTAAGCTTCTGTGACCTCCACCACTCTTCCAAGGGGCATTAAAACTGTCTTGTTAAGCTACTGTGACCTCCACCACTCTTCCAAGGGGCATTAAAGCTGTCTTGTGAAACCACTCTGAACTCCACTTATCTCCCAAGGGGCATTAAATCCGTCTTGTTAAGCTACTGTGACCTCCACCACTCTTCCAATGGGCATTGATATTGTCTTTTTATTCCTCTGCGACTTACACCACTCTTCCAACGGGCATTAAAACTGTCTTGTTAAGCTGCTGTGACCTCCACTACTCTTCCAGGGGCATTAAAAATATCTTGTTAAGCTACTGTGACCTCCACCACTCTTCCAAGGGGCATTAAAACCATCTTGTTAAAACACTCTGAATCCCACAGCTCTTCCAAGGGGCATTAAAACCATCTTGTTAAGCTACTGTGACCTCCACCACTCTTCCAAGGGGCATTGATATTGTCTTTTTATTCCACTGCGACCTCCACCACTCTTCCAAAGGGCATTAAAACCATCTTGTTAAGCTACTGTGACCTCCACCACTCTTCCAATGGGCATTAAAACCGTCTTGTTAAGCTACTGTGACCTCCACCACTCTTCCAAGGGGCATTAAAATCGTCTTAAGCTTCTGTGACCTCCACCACTCTTCCAAGGGGCATTAAAACCGTCTTGTTAAACGACTCTGAACTCCACTTCTCTTCCAAGGGGCATTAAAACCGTCTTGTTAAGCTACTGTGACCTCCACCACTCCTCCAAGGGGCATTGAAACTGTCTTCTTAAGCTACTGTGACCTCCACCACTGTTCCAAGGGGCGTCAAAACTGTCTTGTTAAGCTACTGTGACCTCCACCACTCTTCCTAGGGGCATTAAAACTGTCTTGTTAAACCGCTCTGAGCTCCACATCTCTTCCAAGGGGCATTAAAACCGTCCTGCTAAGCTACTGTGACCTCCACCACTCTTCCAATGGGCATTGATATTGTCTTTTTATTCCTCTGCGACTTACACCACTCTTCCAACGGGCATTAAAACTGTCTTGTTAAGCTGCTGTGACCTCCACTACTCTTCCAGGGGCATTAAAAATATCTTGTTAAGCTACTGTGACCTCCACCACTCTTCCAAGGGGCATTAAAACCATCTTGTTAAAACACTCTGAACCCCACAGCTCTTCCAAGGGGCATTAAAACCATCTTGTTAAGCTACTGTGACCTCCACCACTCTTCCAAGGGGCATTGATATTGTCTTTTTATTCCACTGCGACCTCCACCACTCTTCCAAAGGGCATTAAAACCATCTTGTTAAGCTACTGTGACCTCCACCACTCTTCCAATGGGCATTAAAACCATCTTGTTAAGCTACTGTGACCTCCACCACTCTTCCAAGGGGCATTAAAATCGTCTTGTTAAGCTTCTGTGACCTCCACCACTCTTCCAAGGGGCATTAAAACCGTCTTGTTAAACGACTCTGAACTCCACTTCTCTTCCAAGGGGCATTAAAACCGTCTTATTAAGCTACAGTGACCTCCACCACTCTTCCAAGGGGCATTAAAACTGTCTTGTTAAGCTACTGTGACCTCCACCACTCTTCCAAGGGTTATTAAAACCATCTTGTTAAACCACTCTGAACTCCACAGCTCTTCCAAGGGGCATTAAAACCATCTTGTTAAGCTACTGTGACCTCCACCACTCTTCCAAGGGAAATTGATATTGTCTTTTTATTCCACTGCGTCCTCCACCACTCTTCCAAGGGGCATTAAAACCGTCTTGCTAAGCTACTGTGACCTCCACCACTCTTCCAAGGGGCATTAAAACTTTTTTGTTAAGCTACTGTGACCTCCACAACTCTTCCAAGGGGCATTAAAATTGTCTTGTTAAGCTACTGTGACCTCCACCACTCTTCCAATGGGCATTAAAGCCGTCTTGTTAAACCTCTCTGAACTCCACTTCTCTCCCAAGGGTCATTAAAACCGTCTTGTTGAGCTGCTGTGACCTCCACCACTCTTCCAAGGGGCATTGAAACTGTCTTGTTAAGCTACTGTGACCTACACCAGTGTTCGAAAGGGCATTAAAACTGTCTTGTTAAGCTACTGTGACCTCCACCACTCTTTCAAGGGGCATTAAAACCGTCTTGTTAAACCACTCTGAACTCCACAGCTCTTCCAAGGGGCATTAAAACCATCTTGTTAAGCTACTGTGACCTGCACCACTCTTCCAATGGGCATTGATATTGTCTTTTTATTCCACTGCGACATCCAACACTCTTCCAAGGGGCATTAAAACTGTCTTGTTAAGCTACTGTGACCTCCACCACTCTTCCAAGGGGCATTAAAACTGTCTTGTTAAGCTACTGTGACCTCCACCACTCTTCCAAGGGACATTAAAACCGTCTTGTTAAGCTACTGTGACCTGCACCACTTTTCCAAGGGGCATTAAAACCGTCTTGTTAAGCTTCTGTGACCTCCACCACTCTTCCAAGGGGCATTAAAACCGTCTTGTTAAACCACTCTGAACTCCACTTCTCTTCCAAGGGGCATTAAAACAGTCTTGTTAAGCTACTGTAACCTCCACCACTCTTCCAAGGGGCATTAAAATTGTCTTGTTAAGCTACTGTGACCTCCACCAGTGTTCCAAGGGGCATTAAAACTGTCTTGTTAAGCTACTGTGACCTCCACCACTCTTCCAAGGGGCATTAAAATCATCTTGTTAAACCACTCTGAACTCCACAGCTCTTTCCAGGGGCATTAAAACTGTTTTGTTAAGCTTCTGTGACCTCCACCTCTCTTCCAAGGGGCATTAAAACTGTCTTGTTAAGCTACTGTGACCTCCACCACTCTTCCAAGGGGCATTAAAACCATCTTGTTAAACCACTCTGAACTCCACTTCTCTTCCAAGGGGCATTAAAACCATCTTGTTAAAGCTACTGTGACCTCCACCACTCTTCCAAGGGGCATTAAAACTGTCTTGTTAAGCTACTGTGACCTCCACCACTCTTCCAAGGGGCATTAAAGTTGTGTTGTGAAACCACTCTGAACTCCACTTATCTCCCAAGGGGCATTAAATCCGTCTTGTTAAGCTACTGTGACCTCCACCACTCTTCCAAGGGGCATTAAAACTGTCTTGTTAAGTTACTGTGACCTCCACCACTCCTCCAAGGGGTATTGAAACTGTCTTGTTAAGCTACTTTGACCTCCACCACTGTTTCAAGGTGCATTAAAACTGTCTTGTTAAGCTACTGTGACCTCCACCACTCTTCCAAGGGGCATTAAAACTGTCTTGTTAAACCGCTCTGAGCTCCACATCTCTTCCAAGGGGCATTAAAACCGTGTTGTTAAGCTACTGTGACCTCCACCACTCTTCCAAGGGGCATTAAAATCGTCTTGTTAAGCTTCTGTGACATCCACCACTCTTCCAAGGGGCATTAAAACTGTCTTGTTAAGCTACTGTGACATCCACCACTCTTCCAAGGGGCATTAAAGCTGTCTTGTGAAACCACTCTGAACTCCACTTATCTCCCAAGGGGCATTAAATCCGTCTTGCTAAGCTACTGTGACCTCCACCACTCTTCCAAGGGGCATTAAACTGTCTTGTTAAGCTACTGTGACCTTCACCACTCCTCCAAGGGGCATTGAAACTGTCTTGTTAAGCTACTGTGACCTCCACCACTGTTCCAAGGGGCGTTAAAACTGTCTTGTTAAGCTACTGTGACCTCCACCACTCTTCCTAGGGGCATTAAAACTGTCTTGTTAAACCGCTCTGAGCTCCACATCTCTTCCAAGGGGCATTAAAACCGTCTTGATAAGCTACTGTGACCTCCACCACTCTTCCAATGGGCATTGATATTGTCTTTTTATTCCTCTGCGACTTCCACCACTCTTCCAAGGGGCATTAAAACTGTCTTGTTAAACTGCTGTGACCTCCACTACTCTTCCAAGGGGCATTAAAAATGTCTTGTTAAGCTACTGTGACCTCCACCACTCTTCCAAGGGGCATTAAAACCATCTTGTTAAAACACTCTGAACTCCACAGCTCTTCCAAGGGGCATTAAAACCATCTTGTTAAGCTACTGTGACCTCCACCACTCTTCCAAGGGGCATTGATATTGTCTTTTTATTCCACTGCGACCTCCACCACTCTTCCAAAGGGCATTAAAACCATCTTGTTAAGCTACTGTGACCTCCACCACTCTTCCAATGGGCATTAAAACCGTCTTGTTAAGCTACTGTGACCTCCACCACTCTTCCATGGGGCATTAAAATCGTCTTGTTAAGCTTCTGTGACCTCCACCACTCTTCCAAGGGGCATTAAAACCGTCTTGTTAAACCACTCTGAACTCCACTTCTCTTCCAAGGGGCATTAAAACCGTCTTGTTAAGGTACTGTGACCTCCACCACTCTTCCAAGGGGCATTAAAACTGTCTTGTTAAGCTACTGTGACCTCCACCACTCTTCCAAGGGGCATTAAAACCATCTTATTAAACCACTCTGAACTCCACAGCTCTTCCAAGGGGCATTAAAACCATCTTGTTAAACCACTCTGAACTCCACAGCTCTTTCCAGGGGCATTAAAACTGTTTTGTTAAGCTTCTGTGACCTCCACCTCTCTTCCAAGGGGCATTAAAACTGTCTTGTTAAGCTACTGTGACCTCCACCACTCTTCCAAGGGGCATTAAAACCATCTTGTTAAACCACTCTGAACTCCACTTCTCTTCCAAGGGGCATTAAAACCGTCTTGTTAAGCTACTGTGACCTCCACCACTCTTCCAAGGGGCATTAAAACTGTCTTGTTAAGCTACTGTGACCTCCACCACTCTTCCAAGGGGCATTAAAGTTGTCTTGTGAAACCACTCTGAACTCCACTTATCTCCCAAGGGGCATTAAATCCGTCTTGTTAAGCTACTGTGACCTCCACCACTCTTCCAAGGGGCATTAAAACTGTCTTGTTAAGCTACTGTGACCTCCACCACTCCTCCAAGGGGCATTGAAACTGTCTTGTTAAGCTACTTTGACCTCCACCACTGTTTCAAGGTGCATTAAAACTGTCTTGTTAAGCTACTGTGACCTCCACCACTCTTCCAAGGGGCATTAAAACTGTCTTGTTAAACCGCTCTGAGCTCCACATCTCTTCCAAGGGGCATTAAAACCGTCTTGTTAAGCTACTGTGACCTCCACCACTCTTCCAATGGGCATTGATATTGTCTTTTTATTCCTCTGCGACTTCCACCACTCTTCCAAGGGGCATTAAAACTGTCTTGTTAAACTGCTGTGACCTCCAATACTCTTCCAGGTGCATTAAAAATGTCTTGTTAAGCTACTGTGACCTCCACCACTCTTCCAAGGGGCATTAAAACCATCTTGTTAAAACACTCTGAACTCCACAGCTCTTCCAAGGGGCATTAAAACCATCTTGTTAAGCTACTGTGACCTCCACCACTCTTCCAAGGGGCATTGATATTGTCTTTTTATTCCACTGCGACCTCCACCACTCTTCCAAAGGGCATTAAAACCATCTTGTTAAGCTACTGTGACCTCCACCACTCTTCCAATGGGCATTAAAACCGTCTTGTTAAGCTACTGTGACCTCCACCACTCTTCCAAGGGGCATTAAAATCGTCTTGTTAAGCTTCTGTGACCTCCACCACTCTTCCAAGGGGCATTAAAACCGTCTTGTTAAACCACTCTGAACTCCACTTCTCTTCCAAGGGGCATTAAAACCGTCTTGTTAAGGTACTGTGACCTCCACCACTCTTCCAAGGGGCATTAAAACTGTCTTGTTAAGCTACTGTGACCTCCACCACTCTTCCAAGGGGCATTAAAACCATCTTATTAAACCACTCTGAACTCCACAGCTCTTCCAAGGGGCATTAAAACCATCTTGTTAAGCAACTGTGACCTCCACCACTCTTCCAAGGGGCATTGATATTGTCTTTTTATTCCACTGCGTCCTCCACCACTCTTCCAAGGGGCATTAAAACCGTCTTGTTAAGCTACTGTGACCTCCACCACTCTTCCAAGGGGCATAAAAACTGTTTTGTTAAGCTACTGTGACCTCCACAATTCTTCCAAGGGGCATTAAAATTGTCTTGTTAAGCTACTGTGACCTCCACCACTCTTCCAAGGGGCATTAAAGCCGTCTTGTTAAACCTCTCTGAACTCCACTTCTCTCCCAAGGGTCATTAAAAACCGTCTTGTTAAGCTGCTGTGACCTCCACCACTCTTCCAAGGGGCATTGAAACTGTCTTGTTAAGCTACTGTGACCTCCACCAGTGTTCCATGGGGCATTAAAACTGTCTTGTTAAGCTACTGTGACCTCCACCACTCTTCCAAGGGGCATTAAAACCGTCTTGTTAAACTACTCATTACTCCACAGCTCTTCCAAGGGGCATTAAAACCATCTTGTTAAGCTACTGTGACCTGCACCACTCTTCCAATGGGCATTGATATTGTCTTTTTATTCCACTGCGACTTCCACCACTCTTCCAAGGGGCATTAAAACTGTCTTATTAAGCTACTGTGCCCTCCACCACTCTTCCAATGGACATTAAAACCGTCTTGTTAAGCTACTGTGACCTCCACCACTCTTCCAATGGGAATTGATATTGTCTTTTTATTCCACTGCGACGTCCACCACTCTACCAAGGGGCATTAAAACTGTCTTGTTAAGCTACTGTGACCTCCACCACTCTTCCAAGGGGCATTAAAACTGTCTTGTTAAGCTACTGTGACCTCCACCACTCTTCCAAGGGACATTAAAACCATCTTGTTAAGCTACTGTGACCTGCACAACTTTTCCAAGGGGCATTAAAACCGTCTTGTTAAGCTTCTGTGACCTCCACCACTCCTCCAAGGGGCATTAAAACCGTCTTGTTAAACCATTCTGAACTCCACTTCTCTTCCAAGGGGCATTAAAACCGTCTTGTTAAGCTACTGTGACCTCCACCACTCTTACAAGGGGCATTAAAATTGTCTTGTTAAGCTACTGTGACCTCCACCAGTGTTCCAAGGGGCATTAAAACTGTCTTGTTATGCTACTGTGACCTCCACCACTCTTCCAAGGGGCATTAAAATCATCTTGTTAAACCACTCTGAACTCCACAGCTCTTTCCAGGGGCATTAAAACCGTCTTGTTAAGCTTCTGTGACCTCCACCTCTCTATCAAGGGGCATTAAAACTGTCTTGTTAAGCTACTGTGACCTCCACCACTCTTCCAAGGGGCATTAAAACTGTCTTGTTAAGCTACTGTGACCTCCACGACTCTTCCAAGGGGCATTAAAGCTGTCTTGTGAAACCACTCTGAACTCCACTTATCTCCCAAGGGGCATTAAATCTGTCTTGTTAAGCTACTGTGACCTCCACCACTCTTCCAAGGGGCATTAAAACTGTCTTGTTAAGCTACTGTGACCTCCACCACTCCTCCAAGGGGCATTGAAACTGTCTTGTTAAGCTACTGTGACCTCCACCACTCTTCCAAGGGGCATTAAAACTGTCTTGTTAAACCGCTCTGAGCTCCACATCTCTTTCAAGGGGCATTAAAACCGTCTTGTTAAGCTACTGTGACCTCCACCACTCTTCCAATGGGCATTGATATTGTCTTTTTATTCCTCTGCGACTTCCACCACTCTTTCAAGGGGCATTAAAACTGTCTCGTTAAGCTTCTGTGACCTCCACTACTCTTCCAGGGGCATTAAAAATGTCTTGTTAAGCTACTGTGACCTCCACCACTCTTCCAAGGGGCATTAAAACCATCGTGTTAAAACACTCTGAACTCCACAGCTCTTCCAAGGGGCATTAAAACCATCTTGTTAAGCTACTGTGACCTCCACCACTCTTCCAAGGGGCATTGATATTGTCTTTTTATTCCACTGCGACCTCCACCACTCTTCCAAAGGGCTTTAAAACCATCTTGTTATGCTACTGTGACCTCCACCACTCTTCCAATGGGCATTAAAACCTTCTTGTTAAGCTACTGTGACCTCCACCACTCTTCCAAGGGGCATTTAAATCGTCTTCTTAAGCTTCTGTGACCTCCACCACTCTTCCAATGGGCATTGATATTGTCTTTTTATTCCTCTGCGACTTCCACCACTCTTTCAAGGGGCATTAAAACTGTCTCGTTAAGCTTCTGTGACCTCCACTACTCTTCCAGGGGCATTAAAAATGTCTTGTTAAGCTACTGTGACCTCCACCACTCTTCCAATGGGCATTAAAACCTTCTTGTTAAGCTACTGTGACCTCCACCACTCTTCCAAGGGGCATTTAAATCGTCTTCTTAAGCTATTGTGACCTCCACCACTCTTCCAATGGGCATTGATATTGTCTTTTTATTCCTCTGCGACTTCCACCACTCTTTCAAGGGGCATTAAAACTGTCTCGTTAAGCTTCTGTGACCTCCACTACTCTTCCAGGGGCATTAAAAATGTCTTGTTAAGCTACTGTGACCTCCACCACTCTTCCAAGGGGCATTAAAACTGTCTTGTTAAGCTACTGTGACCTCCACCACTCTTCCAAGGGGCATTAAAGCTGTCTTGTGAAACCACTCTGAACTCCACTTATCTCCCAAGGGGCATTAAATCTGTCTTGTTAAGCTACTGTGACCTCCACCACTCTTCCAAGGGGCATTAAAACTGTCTTGTTAAGCTACTGTGACCTCCACCACTCCTCCAAGGGGCATTGAAACTGTCTTGTTAAGCTACTGTGACCTCCACCACTCTTCCAAGGGGCATTAAAACTGTCTTGTTAAACCGCTCTGAGCTCCACATCTCTTTCAAGGGGCATTAAAACCGTCTTGTTAAGCTACTGTGACCTCCACCACTCTTCCAATGGGCATTGATATTGTCTTTTTATTCCTCTGCGACTTCCACCACTCTTTCAAGGGGCATTAAAACTGTCTCGTTAAGCTTCTGTGACCTCCACTACTCTTCCAGGGGCATTAAAAATGTCTTGTTAAGCTACTGTGACCTCCACCACTCTTCCAAGGGGCATTAAAACCATCGTGTTAAAACACTCTGAACTCCACAGCTCTTCCAAGGGGCATTAAAACCATCTTGTTAAGCTACTGTGACCTCCACCACTCTTCCAAGGGGCATTGATATTGTCTTTTTATTCCACTGCGACCTCCACCACTCTTCCAAAGGGCTTTAAAACCATCTTGTTATGCTACTGTGACCTCCACCACTCTTCCAATGGGCATTAAAACCTTCTTGTTAAGCTACTGTGACCTCCACCACTCTTCCAAGGGGCATTTAAATCGTCTTCTTAAGCTTCTGTGACCTCCACCACTCTTCCAAGGGGCATTAAAACTGTCTTGTTAAGCTACTGTGACCTCCACCACTCCTCCAAGGGGCATTAAAGCTGTCTTGTGAAACCACTCTGAACTCCACTCATCTCCCAAGGGGCATTAAATCCGTCTTGTTAAGCTACTGTGACCTCCACCACTCTTCCAATGGGCATTGATATTGTCTTTTTATTCCTCTGCGACTTACACCACTCTTCCAACGGGCATTAAAACTGTCTTGTTAAGCTGCTGTGACCTCCACTACTCTTCCAGGGGCATTAAAAATATCTTGTTAAGCTACTGTGACCTCCACCACTCTTCCAAGGGGCATTAAAACCATCTTGTTAAAACACTCTGAACCCCACAGCTCTTCCAAGGGGCATTAAAACCATCTTGTTAAGCTACTGTGACCTCCACCACTCTTCCAAGGGGCATTGATATTGTCTTTTTATTCCACTGCGACCTCCACCACTCTTCCAAAGGGCATTAAAACCATCTTGTTAAGCTACTGTGACCTCCACCACTCTTCCAATGGGCATTAAAACCGTCTTGTTAAGCTACTGTGACCTCCACCACTCTTCCAAGGGGCATTAAAATCATCTTGTTAAGCTTCTGTGACCTCCACCACTCTTCCAAGGGGCATTAAAACCGTCTTGTTAAACGACTCTGAACTCCACTTCTCTTCCAAGGGGCATTAAAACCGTCTTGTTAAGCTACTGTGACCTCCACCACTCCTCCAAGGGGCATTGAAACTGTCTTCTTAAGCTACTGTGACCTCCACCACTGTTCCAAGGGGCGTCAAAACTGTCTTGTTAAGCTACTGTGACCTCCACCACTCTTCCTAGGGGCATTAAAACTGTCTTGTTAAACCGCTCTGAGCTCCACATCTCTTCCAAGGGGCATTAAAACCGTCCTGCTAAGCTACTGTGACCTCCACCACTCTTCCAATGGGCATTGATATTGTCTTTTTATTCCTCTGCGACTTACACCACTCTTCCAACGGGCATTAAAACTGTCTTGTTAAGCTGCTGTGACCTCCACTACTCTTCCAGGGGCATTAAAAATATCTTGTTAAGCTACTGTGACCTCCACCACTCTTCCAAGGGGCATTAAAACCATCTTGTTAAAACACTCTGAACCCCACAGCTCTTCCAAGGGGCATTAAAACCATCTTGTTAAGCTACTGTGACCTCCACCACTCTTCCAAGGGGCATTGATATTGTCTTTTTATTCCACTGCGACCTCCACCACTCTTCCAAAGGGCATTAAAACCATCTTGTTAAGCTACTGTGACCTCCACCACTCTTCCAATGGGCATTAAAACCGTCTTGTTAAGCTACTGTGACCTCCACCACTCTTCCAAGGGGCATTAAAATCGTCTTGTTAAGCTTCTGTGACCTCCACCACTCTTCCAAGGGGCATTAAAACCGTCTTGTTAAACGACTCTGAACTCCACTTCTCTTCCAAGGGGCATTAAAACCGTCTTATTAAGCTACTGTGACCTCCACCACTCTTCCAAGGGGCATTAAAACTGTCTTGTTAAGCTACTGTGACCTCCACCACTCTTCCAAGGGTTATTAAAACCATCTTGTTAAACCACTCTGAACTCCACAGCTCTTCCAAGGGGCATTAAAACCATCTTGTTAAGCTACTGTGACCTCCACCACTCTTCCAAGGGAAATTGATATTGTCTTTTTATTCCACTGCGTCCTCCACCACTCTTCCAAGGGGCATTAAAACCGTCTTGCTAAGCTACTGTGACCTCCACCACTCTTCCAAGGGGCATTAAAACTTTTTTGTTAAGCTACTGTGACCTCCACAACTCTTCCAAGGGGCATTAAAATTGTCTTGTTAAGCTACTGTGACCTCCACCACTCTTCCAATGGGCATTAAAGCCGTCTTGTTAAACCTCTCTGAACTCCACTTCTCTCCCAAGGGTCATTAAAACCGTCTTGTTGAGCTGCTGTGACCTCCACCACTCTTCCAAGGGGCATTGAAACTGTCTTGTTAAGCTACTGTGACCTCCACCAGTGTTCCAAAGGGCATTAAAACTGTCTTGTTAAGCTACTGTGACCTCCACCACTCTTTCAAGGGGCATTAAAACCGTCTTGTTAAACCACTCTGAACTCCACAGCTCTTCCAAGGGGCATTAAAACCATCTTGTTAAGCTACTGTGACCTGCACCACTCTTCCAATGGGCATTGATATTGTCTTTTTATTCCACTGCGACATCCAACACTCTTCCAAGGGGCATTAAAACTGTCTTGTTAAGCTACTGTGACCTCCACCACTCTTCCAAGGGGCATTAAAACTGTCTTGTTAAGCTACTGTGACCTCCACCACTCTTCCAAGGGACATTAAAACCGTCTTGTTAAGCTACTGTGACCTGCACCACTTTTCCAAGGGGCATTAAAACCGTCTAGTTAAGCTTCTGTGACCTCCACCACTCTTCCAAGGGGCATTAAAACCGTCTTGTTAAACCACTCTGAACTCCACTTCTCTTCCAAGGGGCATTAAAACAGTCTTGTTAAGCTACTGTAACCTCCACCACTCTTCCAAGGGGCATTAAAATTGTCTTGTTAAGCTACTGTGACCTCCACCAGTGTTCCAAGGGGCATTAAAACTGTCTTGTTAAGCTACTGTGACCTCCACCACTCTTCCAAGGGGCATGAAAATCATCTTGTTAAACCACTCTGAACTCCACAGCTCTTTCCAGGGGCATTAAAACTGTTTTGTTAAGCTTCTGTGACCTCCACCTCTCTTCCAAGGGGCATTAAAACTGTCTTGTTAAGCTACTGTGACCTCCACCACTCTTCCAAGGGGCATTAAAACCATCTTGTTAAACCACTCTGAACTCCACTTCTCTTCCAAGGGGCATTAAAACCATCTTGTTAAAGCTACTGTGACCTCCACCACTCTTCCAAGGGGCATTAAAACTGTCTTGTTAAGCTACTGTGACCTCCACCACTCTTCCAAGGGGCATTAAAGTTGTCTTGTGAAACCACTCTGAACTCCACTTATCTCCCAAGGGGCATTAAATCCGTCTTGTTAAGCTACTGTGACCTCCACCACTCTTCCAAGGGGCATTAAAACTGTCTTGTTAAGTTACTGTGACCTCCACCACTCCTCCAAGGGGTATTGAAACTGTCTTGTTAAGCTACTTTGACCTCCACCACTGTTTCAAGGTGCATTAAAACTGTCTTGTTAAGCTACTGTGACCTCCACCACTCTTCCAAGGGGCATTAAAACTGTCTTGTTAAACCGCTCTGAGCTCCACATCTCTTCCAAGGGGCATTAAAACCGTGTTGTTAAGCTACTGTGACCTCCACCACTCTTCCAAGGGGCATTAAAATCGTCTTGTTAAGCTTCTGTGACATCCACCACTCTTCCAAGGGGCATTAAAACTGTCTTGTTAAGCTACTGTGACCTCCACCACTCTTCCAAGGGGCATTAAAGCTGTCTTGTGAAACCACTCTGAACTCCACTTATCTCCCAAGGGGCATTAAATCTGTCTTGTTAAGCTACTGTGACCTCCACCACTCTTCCAAGGGGCATTAAAACTGTCTTGTTAAGCTACTGTGACCTCCACCACTCCTCCAAGGGGCATTGAAACTGTCTTGTTAAGCTACTGTGACCTCCACCACTCTTCCAAGGGGCATTAAAACTGTCTTGTTAAACCGCTCTGAGCTCCACATCTCTTTCAAGGGGCATTAAAACCGTCTTGTTAAGCTACTGTGACCTCCACCACTCTTCCAATGGGCATTGATATTGTCTTTTTATTCCTCTGCGACTTCCACCACTCTTTCAAGGGGCATTAAAACTGTCTCGTTAAGCTTCTGTGACCTCCACTACTCTTCCAGGGGCATTAAAAATGTCTTGTTAAGCTACTGTGACCTCCACCACTCTTCCAAGGGGCATTAAAACCATCGTGTTAAAACACTCTGAACTCCACATCTCTTCCAAGGGGCATTAAAACCGTGTTGTTAAGCTACTGTGACCTCCACCACTCTTCCAAGGGGCATTAAAATCGTCTTGTTAAGCTTCTGTGACATCCACCACTCTTCCAAGGGGCATTAAAACTGTCTTGTTAAGCTACTGTGACATCCACCACTCTTCCAAGGGGCATTAAAGCTGTCTTGTGAAACCACTCTGAACTCCACTTATCTCCCAAGGGGCATTAAATCCGTCTTGCTAAGCTACTGTGACCTCCACCACTCTTCCAAGGGGCATTAAACTGTCTTGTTAAGCTACTGTGACCTTCACCACTCCTCCAAGGGGCATTGAAACTGTCTTGTTAAGCTACTGTGACCTCCACCACTGTTCCAAGGGGCGTTAAAACTGTCTTGTTAAGCTACTGTGACCTCCACCACTCTTCCTAGGGGCATTAAAACTGTCTTGTTAAACCGCTCTGAGCTCCACATCTCTTCCAAGGGGCATTAAAACCGTCTTGATAAGCTACTGTGACCTCCACCACTCTTCCAATGGGCATTGATATTGTCTTTTTATTCCTCTGCGACTTCCACCACTCTTCCAAGGGGCATTAAAACTGTCTTGTTAAACTGCTGTGACCTCCACTACTCTTCCAAGGGGCATTAAAAATGTCTTGTTAAGCTACTGTGACCTCCACCACTCTTCCAAGGGGCATTAAAACCATCTTGTTAAAACACTCTGAACTCCACAGCTCTTCCAAGGGGCATTAAAACCATCTTGTTAAGCTACTGTGACCTCCACCACTCTTCCAAGGGGCATTGATATTGTCTTTTTATTCCACTGCGACCTCCACCACTCTTCCAAAGGGCATTAAAACCATCTTGTTAAGCTACTGTGACCTCCACCACTCTTCCAATGGGCATTAAAACCGTCTTGTTAAGCTACTGTGACCTCCACCACTCTTCCATGGGGCATTAAAATCGTCTTGTTAAGCTTCTGTGACCTCCACCACTCTTCCAAGGGGCATTAAAACCGTCTTGTTAAACCACTCTGAACTCCACTTCTCTTCCAAGGGGCATTAAAACCGTCTTGTTAAGGTACTGTGACCTCCACCACTCTTCCAAGGGGCATTAAAACTGTCTTGTTAAGCTACTGTGACCTCCACCACTCTTCCAAGGGGCATTAAAACCATCTTATTAAACCACTCTGAACTCCACAGCTCTTCCAAGGGGCATTAAAACCATCTTGTTAAACCACTCTGAACTCCACAGCTCTTTCCAGGGGCATTAAAACTGTTTTGTTAAGCTTCTGTGACCTCCACCTCTCTTCCAAGGGGCATTAAATCTGTCTTGTTAAGCTACTGTGACCTCCACCACTCTTCCAAGGGGCATTAAAACCATCTTGTTAAACCACTCTGAACTCCACTTCTCTTCCAAGGGGCATTAAAACCGTCTTGTTAAGCTACTGTGACCTCCACCACTCTTCCAAGGGGCATTAAAACTGTCTTGTTAAGCTACTGTGACCTCCACCACTCTTCCAAGGGGCATTAAAGTTGTCTTGTGAAACCACTCTGAACTCCACTTATCTCCCAAGGGGCATTAAATCCGTCTTGTTAAGCTACTGTGACCTCCACCACTCTTCCAAGGGGCATTAAAACTGTCTTGTTAAGCTACTGTGACCTCCACCACTCCTCCAAGGGGCATTGAAACTGTCTTGTTAAGCTACTTTGACCTCCACCACTGTTTCAAGGTGCATTAAAACTGTCTTGTTAAGCTACTGTGACCTCCACCACTCTTCCAAGGGGCATTAAAACTGTCTTGTTAAACCGCTCTGAGCTCCACATCTCTTCCAAGGGGCATTAAAACCGTCTTGTTAAGCTACTGTGACCTCCACCACTCTTCCAATGGGCATTGATATTGTTTTTTTATTCCTCTGCGACTTCCACCACTCTTCCAAGGGGCATTTAAACTGTCTTGTTAAGCTTCTGTGACCTCCACTACTCTTCCAGGGGCATTAAAAATGTCTTGTTAAGCTACTGTGACCTCCACCACTCTTCCAAGGGGCATTAAAACCATCTTGTTAAAACACTCTGAACTCCACAGCTCTTCCAAGGGGCATTAAAACCATCTTGTTAAGCTACTGTGACCTCCACCACTCTTCCAAGGGGCATCGATATTGTCTTTTTATTCCACTGCGACCTCCACCACTCTTCCAAAGGGCTTTAAAACCGTCTTGTTAAGCTACTGTGACCTCCACCACTCTTCCAATGGGCATTAAAACCGTCATGTTATGCTACTGTGACCTCCACCACTCTTCCAATGGGCATTAAAACCGTCTTGTTAAGCTACTGTGACCTCCACCACTCTTCCAAGGGGCATTAAAATCGTCTTGTTAAGCTTCTGTGACATCCACCACTCTTCCAAGGGGCATTAAAACTGTCTTGTTAAGCTACTGTGACATCCACCACTCTTCCAAGGGGCATTAAAGCTGTCTTGTGAAACCACTCTGAACTCCACTTATCTCCCAAGGGGCATTAAATCCGTCTTGCTAAGCTACTGTGACCTCCACCACTCTTCCAAGGGGCATTAAAACTGTCTTGTTAAGCTACTGTGACCTTCACCACTCCTCCAAGGGGCATTGAAACTGTCTTGTTAAGCTACTGTGACCTCCACCACTGTTCCAAGGGGCGTTAAAACTGTCTTGTTAAGCTACTGTGACCTCCACCACTCTTCCTAGGGGCATTAAAACTGTTTTGTTAAAGCGCTCTGAGCTCCACATCTCTTCCAAGGGGCATTAAAACCGTCTTGATAAGCTACTGTGACCTCCACCACTCTTCCAATGGGCATTGATATTGTCTTTTTATTCCTCTGCGACTTCCACCACTCTTCCAAGGGGCATTAAAACTGTCTTGTTAAACTGCTGTGACCTCCACTACTCTTCCAGGTGCATTAAAAATGTCTTGTTAAGCTACTGTGACCTCCACCACTCTTCCAAGGGGCATTAAAACCATCTTGTTAAAACACTCTGAACTCCACAGCTCTTCCAAGGGGCATTAAAACCATCTTGTTAAGCTACTGTGACCTCCACCACTCTTCCAAGGGGCATTGATATTGTCTTTTTATTCCACTGCGACCTCCACCACTCTTCCAAAGGGCATTAAAACCATCTTGTTAAGCTACTGTGACCTCCACCACTCTTACAATGGGCATTAAAACCGTCTTGTTAAGCTACTGTGACCTCCACCACTCTTCCAAGGGGCATTAAAATCGTCTTGTTAAGCTTCTGTGACCTCCACCACTCTTCCAAGGGGCATTAAAACCGTCTTGTTAAACCACTCTGAACTCCACTTCTCTTCCAAGGGGCATTAAAACCGTCTTGTTAAGGTACTGTGACCTCCACCACTCTTCCAAGGGGCATTAAAACTGTCTTGTTAAGCTACTGTGACCTCCACCACTCTTCCAAGGGGCATTAAAACCATCTTATTAAACCACTCTGAACTCCACAGCTCTTCCAAGGGGCATTAAAACCATCTTGTTAAGCAACTGTGACCTCCACCACTCTTCCAAGGGGCATTGATATTGTCTTTTTATTCCACTGCGTCCTCCACCACTCTTCCAAGGGGCATTAAAACCGTCTTTTTAAGCTACTGTGACCTCCACCACTCTTCCAAGGGGCATAAAAACTGTTTTGTTAAGCTACTGTGACCTCCACAACTCTTCCAAGGGGCATTAAAATTATCTTGTTAAGCTACTGTGACCTCCACCACTCTTCCAAGGGGCATTAAAGCCGTCTTGTTAAACCTCTCTGAACTCCACTTCTCTCCCAAGGGTCATTAAAAACCGTCTTGTTAAGCTGCTGTGACCTCCACCACTCTTCCAAGGGGCATTGAAACTGTCTTGTTAAGCTACTTTGACCTCCACCAGTGTTCCATGGGGCATTAAAACTGTCTTGTTAAGCTACTGTGACCTCCACCACTCTTCCAAGGGGCATTAAAACCGTCTTGTTAAACTACTCATTACTCCACAGCTCTTCCAAGGGGCATTAAAACCATCTTGTTAAGCTACTGTGACCTGCACCACTCTTCCAATGGGCATTGATATTGTCTTTTTATTCCACTGCGACTTCCACCACTCTTCCAAGGGGCATTAAAACTGTCTTATTAAGCTACTGTGCCCTCCACCACTCTTCCAATGGACATTAAAACCGTCTTGTTAAGCTACTGTGACCTCCACCACTCTTCCAATGGGAATTGATATTGTCTTTTTATTCCACTGCGACGTCCACCACTCTACCAAGGGGCATTAAAACTGTCTTGTTAAGCTACTGTGACCTCCACCACTCTTCCAAGGGGCATTAAAACTGTCTTGTTAAGCTACTGTGACCTCCACCACTCTTCCAAGGGACATTAAAACCGTCTTGTTAAGCTACTGTGACCTGCACAACTTTTCCAAGGGGCATTAAAACCGTCTTGTTAAGCTTCTGTGACCTCCACCACTCTTCCAAGGGGCATTAAAACCGTCTTGTTAAACCACTCTGAACTCCACTTCTCTTCCAAGGGGCATTAAAACCGTCTTGTTAAGCTACTGTGACCTCCACCACTCTTACAAGGGGCATTAAAATTGTCTTGTTAAGCTACTGTGACCTCCACCAGTGTTCCAAGGGGCATTAAAACTGTCTTGTTATGCTACTGTGACCTCCACCACTCTTCCAAGGGGCATTAAAATCATCTTGTTAAACCACTCTGAACTCCACAGCTCTTTCCAGGGGCATTAAAACCGTCTTGTTAAGCTTCTGTGACCTCCACCTCTCTATCAAGGGGCATTAAAACTGTCTTGTTAAGCTACTGTGACCTCCACCACTCTTCCAAGGGGCATTAAAACTGTCTTGTTAAGCTACTGTGACCTCCACCACTCTTCCAAGGGGCATTAAAGCTGTCTTGTGAAACCACTCTGAACTCCACTTATCTCCCAAGGGGCATTAAATCTGTCTTGTTAAGCTACTGTGACCTCCACCACTCTTCCAAGGGGCATTAAAACTGTCTTGTTAAGCTACTGTGACCTCCACCACTCCTCCAAGGGGCATTGAAACTGTCTTGTTAAGCTACTGTGACCTCCACCACTCTTCCAAGGGGCATTAAAACTGTCTTGTTAAACCGCTCTGAGCTCCACATCTCTTTCAAGGGGCATTAAAACCGTCTTGTTAAGCTACTGTGACCTCCACCACTCTTCCAATGGGCATTGATATTGTCTTTTTATTCCTCTGCGACTTCCACCACTCTTTCAAGGGGCTATTAAAACTGTCTCGTTAAGCTTCTGTGACCTCCACTACTCTTCCAGGGGCATTAAAAATGTCTTGTTAAGCTACTGTGACCTCCACCACTCTTCCAAGGGGCATTAAAACCATCGTGTTAAAACACTCTGAACTCCACAGCTCTTCCAAGGGGCATTAAAACCATCTTGTTAAGCTACTGTGACCTCCACCACTCTTCCAAGGGGCATTGATATTGTCTTTTTATTCCACTGCGACCTCCACCACTCTTCCAAAGGGCTTTAAAACCATCTTGTTATGCTACTGTGACCTCCACCACTCTTCCAATGGGCATTAAAACCTTCTTGTTAAGCTACTGTGACCTCCACCACTCTTCCAAGGGGCATTTAAATCGTCTTCTTAAGCTTCTGTGACCTCCACCACTCTTCCAAGGGGCATTAAAACTGTCTTGTTAAGCTACTGTGACCTCCACCACTCTTCCAAGGGGCATTAAAGCTGTCTTGTGAAACCGCTCTGAACTCCACTCATCTCCCAAGGGGCATTAAATCCGTCTTGTTAAGCTACTGTGACCTCCACCACTCTTCCAATGGGCATTGATATTGTCTTTTTATTCCTCTGCGACTTACACCACTCTTCCAACGGGCATTAAAACTGTCTTGTTAAGCTGCTGTGACCTCCACTACTTTTCCAGGGGCATTAAAAATATCTTGTTAAGCTACTGTGACCTCCACCACTCTTCCAAGGGGCATTAAAACCATCTTGTTAAAACACTCTGAACCCCACAGCTCTTCCAAGGGGCATTAAAACCATCTTGTTAAGCTACTGTGACCTCCACCACTCTTCCAAGGGGCATTGATATTGTCTTTTTATTCCACTGCGACCTCCACCACTCTTCCAAAGGGCATTAAAACCATCTTGTTAAGCTACTGTGACCTCCACCACTCTTCCAATGGGCATTAAAACCGTCTTGTTAAGCTACTGTGACCTCCACCACTCTTCCAAGGGGCATTAAAATCATCTTGTTAAGCTTCTGTGACCTCCACCACTCTTCCAAGGGGCATTAAAACCGTCTTGTTAAACGACTCTGAACTCCACTTCTCTTCCAAGGGGCATTAAAACCGTCTTGTTAAGCTACTGTGACCTCCACCACTCCTCCAAGGGGCATTGAAACTGTCTTCTTAAGCTACTGTGACCTCCACCACTGTTCCAAGGGGCGTCAAAACTGTCTTGTTAAGCTACTGTGACCTCCACCACTCTTCCTAGGGGCATTAAAACTGTCTTGTTAAACCGCTCTGAGCTCCACATCTCTTCCAAGGGGCATTAAAACCGTCCTGCTAAGCTACTGTGACCTCCACCACTCTTCCAATGGGCATTGATATTGTCTTTTTATTCCTCTGCGACTTACACCACTCTTCCAACGGGCATTAAAACTGTCTTGTTAAGCTGCTGTGACCTCCACTACTCTTCCAGGGGCATTAAAAATATCTTGTTAAGCTACTGTGACCTCCACCACTCTTCCAAGGGGCATTAAAACCATCTTGTTAAAACACTCTGAACCCCACAGCTCTTCCAAGGGGCATTAAAACCATCTTGTTAAGCTACTGTGACCTCCACCACTCTTCCAAGGGGCATTGATATTGTCTTTTTATTCCACTGCGACCTCCACCACTCTTCCAAAGGGCATTAAAACCATCTTGTTAAGCTACTGTGACCTCCACCACTCTTCCAATGGGCATTAAAACCGTCTTGTTAAGCTACTGTGACCTCCACCACTCTTCCAAGGGGCATTAAAATCGTCTTGTTAAGCTTCTGTGACCTCCACCACTCTTCCAAGGGGCATTAAAACCGTCTTGTTAAACGACTCTGAACTCCACTTCTCTTCCAAGGGGCATTAAAACCGTCTTATTAAGCTACTGTGACCTCCACCACTCTTCCAAGGGGCATTAAAACTGTCCTGTTAAGCTACTGTGACCTCCACCACTCTTCCAAGGGTTATTAAAACCATCTTGTTAAACCACTCTGAACTCCACAGCTCTTCCAAGGGGCATTAAAACCATCTTGTTAAGCTACTGTGACCTCCACCACTCTTCCAAGGGAAATTGATATTGTCTTTTTATTCCACTGCGTCCTCCACCACTCTTCCAAGGGGCATTAAAACCGTCTTGCTAAGCTACTGTGACCTCCACCACTCTTCCAAGGGGCATTAAAACTTTTTTGTTAAGCTACTGTGACCTCCACAACTCTTCCAAGGGGCATTAAAATTGTCTTGTTAAGCTACTGTGACCTCCACCACTCTTCCAATGGGCATTAAAGCCGTCTTGTTAAACCTCTCTGAACTCCACTTCTCTCCCAAGGGTCATTAAAACCGTCTTGTTGAGCTGCTGTGACCTCCACCACTCTTCCAAGGGGCATTGAAACTGTCTTGTTAAGCTACTGTGACCTCCACCAGTGTTCCAAAGGGCATTAAAACTGTCTTGTTAAGCTACTGTGACCTCCACCACTCTTTCAAGGGGCATTAAAACCGTCTTGTTAAACCACTCTGAACTCCACAGCTCTTCCAAGGGGCATTAAAACCATCTTGTTAAGCTACTGTGACCTGCACCACTCTTCCAATGGGCATTGATATTGTCTTTTTATTCCACTGCGACATCCAACACTCTTCCAAGGGGCATTAAAACTGTCTTGTTAAGCTACTGTGACCTCCACCACTCTTCCAAGGGGCATTAAAACTGTCTTGTTAAGCTACTGTGACCTCCACCACTCTTCCAAGGGACATTAAAACCGTCTTGTTAAGCTACTGTGACCTGCACCACTTTTCCAAGGGGCATTAAAACCGTCTTGTTAAGCTTCTGTGACCTCCACCACTCTTCCAAGGGGCATTAAAACCGTCTTGTTAAACCACTCTGAACTCCACTTCTCTTCCAAGGGGCATTAAAACAGTCTTGTTAAGCTACTGTAACCTCCACCACTCTTCCAAGGGGCATTAAAATTGTCTTGTTAAGCTACTGTGACCTCCACCAGTGTTCCAAGGGGCATTAAAACTGTCTTGTTAAGCTACTGTGACCTCCACCACTCTTCCAAGGGGCATTAAAATCATCTTGTTAAACCACTCTGAACTCCACAGCTCTTTCCAGGGGCATTAAAACTGTTTTGTTAAGCTTCTGTGACCTCCACCTCTCTTCCAAGGGGCATTAAAACTGTCTTGTTAAGCTACTGTGACCTCCACCACTCTTCCAAGGGGCATTAAAACCATCTTGTTAAACCACTCTGAACTCCACTTCTCTTCCAAGGGGCATTAAAACCATCTTGTTAAAGCTACTGTGACCTCCACCACTCTTCCAAGGGGCATTAAAACTGTCTTGTTAAGCTACTGTGACCTCCACCACTCTTCCAAGGGGCATTAAAGTTGTCTTGTGAAACCACTCTGAACTCCACTTATCTCCCAAGGGGCATTAAATCCGTCTTGTTAAGCTACTGTGACCTCCACCACTCTTCCAAGGGGCATTAAAACTGTCTTGTTAAGTTACTGTGACCTCCACCACTCCTCCAAGGGGTATTGAAACTGTCTTGTTAAGCTACTTTGACCTCCACCACTGTTTCAAGGTGCATTAAAACTGTCTTGTTAAGCTACTGTGACCTCCACCACTCTTCCAAGGGGCATTAAAACTGTCTTGTTAAACCGCTCTGAGCTCCACATCTCTTCCAAGGGGCATTAAAACCGTGTTGTTAAGCTACTGTGACCTCCACCACTCTTCCAAGGGGCATTAAAATCGTCTTGTTAAGCTTCTGTGACATCCACCACTCTTCCAAGGGGCATTAAAACTGTCTTGTTAAGCTACTGTGACATCCACCACTCTTCCAAGGGGCATTAAAGCTGTCTTGTGAAACCACTCTGAACTCCACTTATCTCCCAAGGGGCATTAAATCCGTCTTGCTAAGCTACTGTGACCTCCACCACTCTTCCAAGGGGCATTAAACTGTCTTGTTAAGCTACTGTGACCTTCATCACTCCTCCAAGGGGCATTGAAACTGTCTTGTTAAGCTACTGTGACCTCCACCACTGTTCCAAGGGGCGTTAAAACTGTCTTGTTAAGCTACTGTGACCTCCACCACTCTTCCTAGGGGCATTAAAACTGTCTTGTTAAACCGCTCTGAGCTCCACATCTCTTCCAAGGGGCATTAAAACCGTCTTGATAAGCTACTGTGACCTCCACCACTCTTCCAATGGGCATTGATATTGTCTTTTTATTCCTCTGCGACTTCCACCACTCTTCCAAGGGGCATTAAAACTGTCTTGTTAAACTGCTGTGACCTCCACTACTCTTCCAAGGAGCATTAAAAATGTCTTGTTAAGCTACTGTGACCTCCACCACTCTTCCAAGGGGCATTAAAACCATCTTGTTAAAACACTCTGAACTCCACAGCTCTTCCAAGGGGCATTAAAACCATCTTGTTAAGCTACTGTGACCTCCACCACTCTTCCAAGGGGCATTGATATTGTCTTTTTATTCCACTGCGACCTCCACCACTCTTCCAAAGGGCATTAAAACCATCTTGTTAAGCTACTGTGACCTCCACCACTCTTCCAATGGGCATTAAAACCGTCTTGTTAAGCTACTGTGACCTCCACCACTCTTCCATGGGGCATTAAAATCGTCTTGTTAAGCTTCTGTGACCTCCACCACTCTTCCAAGGGGCATTAAAACCGTCTTGTTAAACCACTCTGAACTCCACTTCTCTTCCAAGGGGCATTAAAACCGTCTTGTTAAGGTACTGTGACCTCCACCACTCTTCCAAGGGGCATTAAAACTGTCTTGTTAAGCTACTGTGACCTCCACCACTCTTCCAAGGGGCATTAAAACCATCTTATTAAACCACTCTGAACTCCACAGCTCTTCCAAGGGGCATTAAAACCATCTTGTTAAACCACTCTGAACTCCACAGCTCTTTCCAGGGGCATTAAAACTGTTTTGTTAAGCTTCTGTGACCTCCACCTCTCTTCCAAGGGGCATTAAAACTGTCTTGTTAAGCTACTGTGACCTCCACCACTCTTCCAAGGGGCATTAAAACCATCTTGTTAAACCACTCTGAACTCCACTTCTCTTCCAAGGGGCATTAAAACCGTCTTGTTAAGCTACTGTGACCTCCACCACTCTTCCAAGGGGCATTAAAACTGTCTTGTTAAGCTACTGTGACCTCCACCACTCTTCCAAGGGGCATTAAAGTTGTCTTGTGAAACCACTCTGAACTCCACTTATCTCCCAAGGGGCATTAAATCCGTCTTGTTAAGCTACTGTGACCTCCACCACTCTTCCAAGGGGCATTAAAACTGTCTTGTTAGGCTACTGTGACCTCCACCACTCCTCCAAGGGGCATTGAAACTGTCTTGTTAAGCTACTTTGACCTCCACCACTGTTTCAAGGTGCATTAAAACTGTCTTGTTAAGCTACTGTGACCTCCACCACTCTTCCAAGGGGCATTAAAACTGTCTTGTTAAACCGCTCTGAGCTCCACATCTCTTCCAAGGGGCATTAAAACCGTCTTGTTAAGCTACTGTGACCTCCACCACTCTTCCAATGGGCATTGATATTGTTTTTTTATTCCTCTGCGACTTCCACCACTCTTCCAAGGGGCATTTAAACTGTCTTGTTAAGCTTCTGTGACCTCCACTACTCTTCCAGGGGCATTAAAAATGTCTTGTTAAGCTACTGTGACCTCCACCACTCTTCCAAGGGGCATTAAAACCATCTTGTTAAAACACTCTGAACTCCACAGCTCTTCCAAGGGGCATTAAAACCATCTTGTTAAGCTACTGTGACCTCCACCACTCTTCCAAGGGGCATTGATATTGTCTTTTTATTCCACTGCGACCTCCACCACTCTTCCAAAGGGCTTTAAAACCGTCTTGTTAAGCTACTGTGACCTCCACCACTCTTCCAATGGGCATTAAAACCGTCATGTTATGCTACTGTGACCTCCACCACTCTTCCAATGGGCATTAAAACCGTCTTGTTAAGCTACTGTGACCTCCACCACTCTTCCAAGGGGCATTAAAATCGTCTTGTTAAGCTTCTGTGACATCCACCACTCTTCCAAGGGGCATTAAAACTGTCTTGTTAAGCTACTGTGACATCCACCACTCTTCCAAGGGGCATTAAAGCTGTCTTGTGAAACCACTCTGAACTCCACTTATCTCCCAAGGGGCATTAAATCCGTCTTGCTAAGCTACTGTGACCTCCACCACTCTTCCAAGGGGCATTAAAACTGTCTTGTTAAGCTACTGTGACCTTCACCACTCCTCCAAGGGGCATTGAAACTGTCTTGTTAAGCTACTGTGACCTCCACCACTGTTCCAAGGGGCGTTAAAACTGTCTTGTTAAGCTACTGTGACCTCCACCACTCTTCCTAGGGGCATTAAAACTGTTTTGTTAAACCGCTCTGAGCTCCACATCTCTTCCAAGGGGCATTAAAACCGTCTTGATAAGCTACTGTGACCTCCACCACTCTTCCAATGGGCATTGATATTGTCTTTTTATTCCTCTGCGACTTCCACCACTCTTCCAAGGGGCATTAAAACTGTCTTGTTAAACTGCTGTGACCTCCACTACTCTTCCAGGTGCATTAAAAATGTCTTGTTAAGCTACTGTGACCTCCACCACTCTTCCAAGGGGCATTAAAACCATCTTGTTAAAACACTCTGAACTCCACAGCTCTTCCAAGGGGCATTAAAACCATCTTGTTAAGCTACTGTGACCTCCACCACTCTTCCAAGGGGCATTGATATTGTCTTTTTATTCCACTGCGACCTCCACCACTCTTCCAAAGGGCATTAAAACCATCTTGTTAAGCTACTGTGACCTCCACCACTCTTACAATGGGCATTAAAACCGTCTTGTTAAGCTACTGTGACCTCCACCACTCTTCCAAGGGGCATTAAAATCGTCTTGTTAAGCTTCTGTGACCTCCACCACTCTTCCAAGGGGCATTAAAACCGTCTTGTTAAACCACGCTGAACTCCACTTCTCTTCCAAGGGGCATTAAAACCGTCTTGTTAAGGTACTGTGACCTCCACCACTCTTCCAAGGGGCATTAAAACTGTCTTGTTAAGCTACTGTGACCTCCACCACTCTTCCAAGGGGCATTAAAACCATCTTATTAAACCACTCTGAACTCCACAGCTCTTCCAAGGGGCATTAAAACCATCTTGTTAAGCAACTGTGACCTCCACCACTCTTCCAAGGGGCATTGATATTGTCTTTTTATTCCACTGCGTCCTCCACCACTCTTCCAAGGGGCATTAAAACCGTCTTTTTAAGCTACTGTGACCTCCACCACTCTTCCAAGGGGCATAAAAACTGTTTTGTTAAGCTACTGTGACCTCCACAACTCTTCCAAGGGGCATTAAAATTATCTTGTTAAGCTACTGTGACCTCCACCACTCTTCCAAGGGGCATTGAAACTGTCTTGTTAAGCTACTGTGACCTCCACCAGTGTTCCATGGGGCATTAAAACTGTCTTGTTAAGCTACTGTGACCTCCACCACTCTTCCAAGGGGCATTAAAACCGTCTTGTTAAACTACTCATTACTCCACAGCTCTTCCAAGGGGCATTAAAACCATCTTGTTAAGCTACTGTGACCTGCACCACTCTTCCAATGGGCATTGATATTGTCTTTTTATTCCACTGCGACTTCCACCACTCTTCCAAGGGGCATTAAAACTGTCTTATTAAGCTACTGTGCCCTCCACCACTCTTCCAATGGACATTAAAACCGTCTTGTTAAGCTACTGTGACCTCCACCACTCTTCCAATGGGAATTGATATTGTCTTTTTATTCCACTGCGACGTCCACCACTCTACCAAGGGGCATTAAAACTGTCTTGTTAAGCTACTGTGACCTCCACCACTCTTCCAAGGGGCATTAAAACTGTCTTGTTAAGCTACTGTGACCTCCACCACTCTTCCAAGGGACATTAAAACCGTCTTGTTAAGCTACTGTGACCTGCACAACTTTTCCAAGGGGCATTAAAACCGTCTTGTTAAGCTTCTGTGACCTCCACCACTCTTCCAAGGGGCATTAAAACCGTCTTGTTAAACCACTCTGAACTCCACTTCTCTTCCAAGGGGCATTAAAACCGTCTTGTTAAGCTACTGTGACCTCCACCACTCTTACAAGGGGCATTAAAATTGTCTTGTTAAGCTACTGTGACCTCCACCAGTGTTCCAAGGGGCATTAAAACTGTCTTGTTATGCTACTGTTACCTCCACCACTCTTCCAAGGGGCATTAAAATCATCTTGTTAAACCACTCTGAACTCCACAGCTCTTTCCAGGGGCATTAAAACCGTCTTGTTAAGCTTCTGTGACCTCCACCTCTCTATCAAGGGGCATTAAAACTGTCTTGTTAAGCTACTGTGACCTCCACCACTCTTCCAAGGGGCATTAAAACTGTCTTGTTAAGCTACTGTGACCTCCACCACTCTTCCAAGGGGCATTAAAGCTGTCTTGTGAAACCACTCTGAACTCCACTTATCTCCCAAGGGGCATTAAATCTGTCTTGTTAAGCTACTGTGACCTCCACCACTCTTCCAAGGGGCATTAAAACTGTCTTGTTAAGCTACTGTGACCTCCACCACTCCTCCAAGGGGCATAGAAACTGTCTTGTTAAGCTACTGTGACCTCCACCACTCTTCCAAGGGGCATTAAAACTGTCTTGTTAAACCGCTCTGAGCTCCACATCTCTTTCAAGGGGCATTAAAACCGTCTTGTTAAGCTACTGTGACCTCCACCACTCTTCCAATGGGCATTGATATTGTCTTTTTATTCCTCTGCGACTTCCACCACTCTTTCAAGGGGCTATTAAAACTGTCTCGTTAAGCTTCTGTGACCTCCACTACTCTTCCAGGGGCATTAAAAATGTCTTGTTAAGCTACTGTGACCTCCACCACTCTTCCAAGGGGCATTAAAACCATCGTGTTAAAACACTCTGAACTCCACAGCTCTTCCAAGGGGCATTAAAACCATCTTGTTAAGCTACTGTGACCTCCACCACTCTTCCAAGGGGCATTGATATTGTCTTTTTATTCCACTGCGACCTCCACCACTCTTCCAAAGGGCTTTAAAACCATCTTGTTATGCTACTGTGACCTCCACCACTCTTCCAATGGGCATTAAAACCGTCTGGTTAAGCTACTGTGACCTCCACCACTCTTCCAAGGGGCATTTAAATCGTCTTCTTAAGCTTCTGTGACCTCCACCACTCTTCCAAGGGGCATTAAAACTGTCTTGTTAAGCTACTGTGACCTCCACCACTCTTCCAAGGGGCATTAAAGCTGTCTTGTGAAACCACTCTGAACTCCACTTATCTCCCAAGGGGCATTAAATCCGTCTTGTTAAGCTACTGTGACCTCCACCACTCTTCCAATGGGCATTGATATTGTCTTTTTATTCCTCTGCGACTTACACCACTCTTCCAACGGGCATTAAAACTGTCTTGTTAAGCTGCTGTGACCTCCACTACTCTTCCAGGGGCATTAAAAATATCTTGTTAAGCTACTGTGACCTCCACCACTCTTCCAAGGGGCATTAAAACCATCTTGTTAAAACACTCTGAACCCCACAGCTCTTCCAAGGGGCATTAAAACCATCTTGTTAAGCTACTGTGACCTCCACCACTCTTCCAAGGGGCATTGATATTGTCTTTTTATTCCACTGCGACCTCCACCACTCTTCCAAAGGGCATTAAAACCATCTTGTTAAGCTACTGTGACCTCCACCACTCTTCCAATGGGAATTGATATTGTCTTTTTATTCCACTGCGACGTCCACCACTCTACCAAGGGGCATTAAAACTGTCTTGTTAAGCTACTGTGACCTCCACCACTCTTCCAAGGGGCATTAAAACTGTCTTGTTAAGCTACTGTGACCTCCACCACTCTTCCAAGGGACATTAAAACCGTCTTGTTAAGCTACTGTGACCTGCACAACTTTTCCAAGGGGCATTAAAACCGTCTTGTTAAGCTTCTGTGACCTCCACCACTCTTCCAAGGGGCATTAAAACCGTCTTGTTAAACCACTCTGAACTCCACTTCTCTTCCAAGGGGCATTAAAACCGTCTTGTTAAGCTACTGTGACCTCCACCACTCTTACAAGGGGCATTAAAATTGTCTTGTTAAGCTACTGTGACCTCCACCAGTGTTCCAAGGGGCATTAAAACTGTCTTGTTATGCTACTGTGACCTCCACCACTCTTCCAAGGGGCATTAAAATCATCTTGTTAAACCACTCTGAACTCCACAGCTCTTTCCAGGGGCATTAAAACCGTCTTGTTAAGCTTCTGTGACCTCCACCTCTCTATCAAGGGGCATTAAAACTGTCTTGTTAAGCTACTGTGACCTCCACCACTCTTCCAAGGGGCATTAAAACTGTCTTGTTAAGCTACTGTGACCTCCACCACTCTTCCAAGGGGCATTAAAGCTGTCTTGTGAAACCACTCTGAACTCCACTTATCTCCCAAGGGGCATTAAATCTGTCTTGTTAAGCTACTGTGACCTCCACCACTCTTCCAAGGGGCATTAAAACTGTCTTGTTAAGCTACTGTGACCTCCACCACTCCTCCAAGGGGCATTGAAACTGTCTTGTTAAGCTACTGTGACCTCCACCACTCTTCCAAGGGGCATTAAAACTGTCTTGTTAAACCGCTCTGAGCTCCACATCTCTTTCAAGGGGCATTAAAACCGTCTTGTTAAGCTACTGTGACCTCCACCACTCTTCCAAGGGGCATTGATATTGTCTTTTTATTCCACTGCGACCTCCACCACTCTTCCAAAGGGCTTTAAAACCATCTTGTTATGCTACTGTGACCTCCACCACTCTTCCAATGGGCATTAAAACCGTCTGGTTAAGCTACTGTGACCTCCACCACTCTTCCAAGGGGCATTTAAATCGTCTTCTTAAGCTTCTGTGACCTCCACCACTCTTCCAAGGGGCATTAAAACTGTCTTGTTAAGCTACTGTGACCTCCACCACTCTTCCAAGGGGCATTAAAGCTGTCTTGTGAAACCACTCTGAACTCCACTTATCTCCCAAGGGGCATTAAATCCGTCTTGTTAAGCTACTGTGACCTCCACCACTCTTCCAATGGGCATTGATATTGTCTTTTTATTCCTCTGCGACTTACACCACTCTTCCAACGGGCATTAAAACTGTCTTGTTAAGCTGCTGTGACCTCCACTACTCTTCCAGGGGCATTAAAAATATCTTGTTAAGCTACTGTGACCTCCACCACTCTTCCAAGGGGCATTAAAACCATCGTGTTAAAACACTCTGAACTCCACAGCTCTTCCAAGGGGCATTAAAACCATCTTGTTAAGCTACTGTGACCTCCACCACTCTTCCAAGGGGCATTGATATTGTCTTTTTATTCCACTGCGACCTCCACCACTCTTCCAAAGGGCTTTAAAACCATCTTGTTATGCTACTGTGACCTCCACCACTCTTCCAATGGGCATTAAAACCGTCTGGTTAAGCTACTGTGACCTCCACCACTCTTCCAAGGGGCATTTAAATCGTCTTCTTAAGCTTCTGTGACCTCCACCACTCTTCCAAGGGGCATTAAAACTGTCTTGTTAAGCTACTGTGACCTCCACCACTCTTCCAAGGGGCATTAAAGCTGTCTTGTGAAACCACTCTGAACTCCACTTATCTCCCAAGGGGCATTAAATCCGTCTTGTTAAGCTACTGTGACCTCCACCACTCTTCCAATGGGCATTGATATTGTCTTTTTATTCCTCTGCGACTTACACCACTCTTCCAACGGGCATTAAAACTGTCTTGTTAAGCTGCTGTGACCTCCACTACTCTTCCAGGGGCATTAAAAATATCTTGTTAAGCTACTGTGACCTCCACCACTCTTCCAAGGGGCATTAAAACCATCTTGTTAAAACACTCTGAACCCCACAGCTCTTCCAAGGGGCATTAAAACCATCTTGTTAAGCTACTGTGACCTCCACCACTCTTCCAAGGGGCATTGATATTGTCTTTTTATTCCACTGCGACCTCCACCACTCTTCCAAAGGGCATTAAAACCATCTTGTTAAGCTACTGTGACCTCCACCACTCTTCCAATGGGCATTAAAACCGTCTTGTTAAGCTACTGTGACCTCCACCACTCTTCCAAGGGGCATTAAAATCATCTTGTTAAGCTTCTGTGACCTCCACCACTCTTCCAAGGGGCATTAAAACCGTCTTGTTAAACGACTCTGAACTCCACTTCTCTTCCAAGGGGCATTAAAACCGTCTTGTTAAGCTACTGTGACCTCCACCACTCCTCCAAGGGGCATTGAAACTGTCTTCTTAAGCTACTGTGACCTCCACCACTGTTCCAAGGGGCGTCAAAACTGTCTTGTTAAGCTACTGTGACCTCCACCACTCTTCCTAGGGGCATTAAAACTGTCTTGTTAAACCGCTCTGAGCTCCACATCTCTTCCAAGGGGCATTAAAACCGTCCTGCTAAGCTACTGTGACCTCCACCACTCTATCAATGGGCATTGATATTGTCTTTTTATTCCTCTGCGACTTACACCACTCTTCCAACGGGCATTAAAACTGTCTTGTTAAGCTGCTGTGACCTCCACTACTCTTCCAGGGGCATTAAAAATATCTTGTTAAGCTACTGTGACCTCCACCACTCTTCCAAGGGGCATTAAAACCATCTTGTTAAAACACTCTGAACCCCACAGCTCTTCCAAGGGGCATTAAAACCATCTTGTTAAGCTACTGTGACCTCCACCACTCTTCCAAGGGGCATTGATATTGTCTTTTTATTCCACTGCGACCTCCACCACTCTTCCAATGGGCATTAAAACCGTCTTGTTAAGCTACTGTGACCTCCACCACTCTTCCAAGGGGCATTAAAATCGTCTTGTTAAGCTTCTGTGACCTCCACCACTCTTCCAAGGGGCATTAAAACCGTCTTGTTAAACGACTCTGAACTCCACTTCTCTTCCAAGGGGCATTAAAACCGTCTTATTAAGCTACTGTGACCTCCACCACTCTTCCAAGGGGCATTAAAACTGTCTTGTTAAGCTACTGTGACCTCCACCACTCTTCCAAGGGTTATTAAAACCATCTTGTTAAACCACTCTGAACTCCACAGCTCTTCCAAGGGGCATTAAAACCATCTTGTTAAGCTACTGTGACCTCCACCACTCTTCCAAGGGAAATTGATATTGTCTTTTTATTCCACTGCGTCCTCCACCACTCTTCCAAGGGGCATTAAAACTGTCTTGTTAAACTGCTGTGACCTCCACTACTCTTCCAGGTGCATTAAAAATGTCTTGTTAAGCTACTGTGACCTCCACCACTCTTCCAAGGGGCATTAAAACCATCTTGTTAAAACACTCTGAACTCCACAGCTCTTCCAAGGGGCATTAAAACCATCTTGTTAAGCTACTGTGACCTCCACCACTCTTCCAAGGGGCATTGATATTGTCTTTTTATTCCACTGCGACCTCCACCACTCTTCCAAAGGGCATTAAAACCATCTTGTTAAGCTACTGTGACCTCCACCACTCTTCCAATGGGCATTAAAACCGTCTTGTTAAGCTACTGTGACCTCCACCACTCTTCCATGGGGCATTAAAATCGTCTTGTTAAGCTTCTGTGACCTCCACCACTCTTCCAAGGGGCATTAAAACCGTCTTGTTAAACCACTCTGAACTCCACTTCTCTTCCAAGGGGCATTAAAACCGTCTTGTTAAGGTACTGTGACCTCCACCACTCTTCCAAGGGGCATTAAAACTGTCTTGTTAAGCTACTGTGACCTCCACCACTCTTCCAAGGGGCATTAAAACCATCTTATTAAACCACTCTGAACACAACAGCTCTTCCAAGGGGCATTAAAACCATCTTGTTAAGCAACTGTGACCTCCACCACTCTTCCAAGGGGCATTGATATTGTCTTTTTATTCCACTGCGTCCTCCACCACTCTTCCAAGGGGCATTAAAACCGTCTTGTTAAGCTACTGTGACCTCCACCACTCTTCCAAGGGGCATTAAAACTGTTTTGTTAAGCTACTGTGACCTCCACAACTCTTCCAAGGGGCATTAAAATTGTCTTGTTAAGCTACTGTGACCTCCACCACTCTTCCAAGGGGCATTAAAGCCGTCTTGTTAAACCTCTTTGAACTCCACTTCTCTCCCAAGGGTCATTAAAAACCGTCTTGTTAAGCTGCTGTGACCTCCACCACTCTTCCAAGGGGCATTGAAACTGTCTTGTTAAGCTACTGTGACCTCCACCAGTGTTCCATGGGGCATTAAAACTGTCTTGTTAAGCTACTGTGACCTCCACCACTCTTCCATGGGGCATTAAAACCGTCTTGTTAAACTACTCATTACTCCACAGCTCTTCCAAGGGGCATTAAAACCATCTTGTTAAGCTACTGTGACCTGCACCACTCTTCCAATGGGCATTGATATTGTCTTTTTATTCCACTGCGACTTCCACCACTCTTCCAAGGGGCATTAAAACTGTCTTATTAAGCTACTGTGCCCTCCACCACTCTTCCAATGGACATTAAAACCGTCTTGTTAAGCTACTGTGACCTCCACCACTCTTCCAATGGGAATTGATATTGTCTTTTTATTCCACTGCGACGTCCACCACTCTACCAAGGGGCATTAAAACTGTCTTGTTAAGCTACTGTGACCTCCACCACTCTTCCAAGGGGCATTAAAACTGTCTTGTTAAGCTACTGTGACCTCCACCACTCTTCCAAGGGACATTAAAACCGTCTTGTTAAGCTACTGTGACCTGCACAACTTTTCCAAGGGGCATTAAAACCGTCTTGTTAAGCTTCTGTGACCTCCACCACTCTTCCAAGGGGCATTAAAACCGTCTTGTTAAACCACTCTGAACTCCACTTCTCTTCCAAGGGGCATTAAAACCGTCTTGTTAAGCTACTGTGACCTCCACCACTCTTACAAGGGGCATTAAAATTGTCTTGTTAAGCTACTGTGACCTCCACCAGTGTTCCAAGGGGCATTAAAACTGTCTTGTTATGCTACTGTGACCTCCACCACTCTTCCAAGGGGCATTAAAATCATCTTGTTAAACCACTCTGAACTCCACAGCTCTTTCCAGGGGCATTAAAACCGTCTTGTTAAGCTTCTGTGACCTCCACCTCTCTATCAAGGGGCATTAAAACTGTCTTGTTAAGCTACTGTGACCTCCACCACTCTTCCAAGGGGCATTAAAACTGTCTTGTTAAGCTACTGTGACCTCCACCACTCTTCCAAGGGGCATTAAAGCTGTCTTGTGAAAAAACTCTGAACTCCACTTATCTCCCAAGGGGCATTAAATCCGTCTTGTTAAGCTACTGTGACCTCCACCACTCTTCCAAGGGGCATTAAAACTGTCTTGTTAAGCTACTGTGACCTCCACCACTCCTCCAAGGGGCATTGAAACTGTCTTGTTAAGCTACTGTGACCTCCACCACTCTTCCAAGGGCATTAAAACTGTCTTGTTAAACCGCTCTGAGCTCCACATCTCTTTCAAGGGGCATTAAAACCGTCTTGTTAAGCTACTGTGACCTCCACCACTCTTCCAATGGGCATTGATATTGTCTTTTTATTCCTCTGCGACTTCCACCACTCTTCCAAGGGGCATTAAAACTGTCTTGTTAAGCTTCTGTGACCTCCACTACTCTTCCAGGGGCATTAAAAATGTCTTGTTAAGCTACTGTGACCTCCACCACTCTTCCAAGGGGCATTAAAACCATCTTGTTAAAGCACTCTGAACTCCACAGCTCTTCCAAGGGGCATTAAAACCATCTTGTTAAGCTACTGTGACCTCCACCACTCTTCCAAGGGGCATTGATATTGTGTTTTTATTCCACTGTGACCTCCACCACTCTTCCAAAGGGCTTTAAAACCATCTTGTTATGCTACTGTTACCTCCACCACTCTTCCAATGGGCATTAAAACCGTCTTGTTAAGCTACTGTGACCTCCACCACTCTTCCAAGGGGCATTAAAATCGTCTTGTTAAGCTTCTGTGACCTCCACCACTCTTCCAAGGGGCATTAAAACTGTCTTGTGAAGCTACTGTGACCTCCACCACTCTTCCAAGGGGCATTAAAGCTGTCTTGTGAAACCACTCTGAACTCCACTTATCTCCCAAGGGGCATTAAATCCGTCTTGTTAAGCTACTGTGACCTCAACCACTCTTCCAAGGGGCATTAAAACTGTCTTGTTAAGCTACTGTCACCTCCACCACTCCTCCAAGGTGCATTGAAACTGTCTTGTTAAGCTACTGTGACCTCCAACACTGTTCCAAGGGGCGTTAGAACTGTCTTGTTAAGCTACTGTGACCTCCACCACTCTTCCTAGGGGCATTAAAACTGTCTTGTTAAACCGCTCTGAGCTCCACATCTATTCCAAGGGGCATTAAAACCGTCTTGTTAAGCTACTGTGACCTCCACCACTCTTCCAATGGGCATTGATATTGTCTTTTTATTCCTCTGCGACTTCCACCACTCTTCCAAGGGTCATTAAAACTGTCTTGTTAAGCTACTGTGACCTCCACCACTCCTCCAAGGTGCATTGAAACTGTCTTGTTAAGCTACTGTGACCTCCAACACTGTTCCAAGGGGCGTTAAAACTGTCTTGTTAAGCTACTGTGACCTCCACCACTCTTCCTAGGGGCATTAAATCCGTCATGTTAAACCACTCTGAACTCCACAGCTCTTCCAAGGGGCATTAAAATCATCTTGTTAAGCTACTGTGACCTCCACCACTCTTCCAAGGGGCATTGATATTGTCTTTTTATTCCACTGCGTCCTCCACCACTCTTCCAAGGGGCATTAAAAATGTCTTGTTAAGCTACTGTGACCTCCACCACTCTTCCAAGGGGCATTAAAACCATCTTGTTAAAGCACTCTGAACTCCACAGCTCTTCCAAGGGGCATTAAAACCATCTTGTTAAGCTACTGTGACCTCCACCACTCTTCCAAGGGGCATTGATATTGTGTTTTGATTCCACTGTGACCTCCACCACTCTTCCAAAGGGCTTTAAAACCATCTTGTTATGCTACTGTTACCTCCACCACTCTTCCAATGGGCATTAAAACCGTCTTGTTAAGCTACTGTGACCTCCACCACTCTTCCAAGGGGCATTAAAATCGTCTTGTTAAGCTTCTGTGACCTCCACCACTCTTCCAAGGGGCATTAAAACTGTCTTGTGAAGCTACTGTGACCTCCACCACTCTTCCAAGGGGCATTAAAGCTGTCTTGTGAAACCACTCTGAACTCCACTTATCTCCCAAGGGGCATTAAATCCGTCTTGTTAAGCTACTGTGACCTCCACCACTCTTCCAAGGGGCATTAAAACTGTCTTGTTAAGCTACTGTCACCTCCACCACTCCTCCAAGGTGCATTGAAACTGTCTTGTTAAGCTACTGTGACCTCCAACACTGTTCCAAGGGGCGTTAGAACTGTCTTGTTAAGCTACTGTGACCTCCACCACTCTTCCTAGGGGCATTAAAACTGTCTTGTTAAACCGCTCTGAGCTCCACATCTATTCCAAGGGGCATTAAAACCGTCTTGTTAAGCTACTGTGACCTCCACCACTCTTCCAATGGGCATTGATATTGTCTTTTTATTCCTCTGCGACTTCCACCACTCTTCCAAGGGTCATTAAAACTGTCTTGTTAAGCTACTGTGACCTCCACCACTCCTCCAAGGTGCATTGAAACTGTCTTGTTAAGCTACTGTGACCTCCAACACTGTTCCAAGGGGCGTTAAAACTGTCTTGTTAAGCTACTGTGACCTCCACCACTCTTCCTAGGGGCATTAAATCCGTCATGTTAAACCACTCTGAACTCCACAGCTCTTCCAAGGGGCATTAAAATCATCTTGTTAAGCTACTGTGACCTCCACCACTCTTCCAAGGGGCATTGATATTGTCTTTTTATTCCACTGCGTCCTCCACCACTCTTCCAAGGGGCATTAAAACCGTCTTGTTAAGCTACTGTGACCTCCACCACTCTGCCAAGGGGCATTAAAACTGTTTTGTTAAGCTACTGTGACCTCCACAACTCTTCCAAGGGGCATTAAAATTGTCTTGTTAAGCTACTGTGACCTCCACCACTCTTCCAAGGGTCATTAAAACCGTCTTGTTAAGCTGCTGTGACCTCCACCACTCTTCCAAGGGGCATTGAAACTGTCTTGTTAAGCTACTGTGACCTCCACCAGTGTTCCAAGGGGCATTAAAACTGTCATGTTAAGCTACTGTGACCTCCACCACTCTTCCAAGGGGCATTAAAACCGTCTTGCTAAACCACTCTGAACTCCACAGCTCTTCCAAGGGGCATTAAAACCATCTTGTTAAGCTACTGTGACCTGCACCACTCTTCCAATGGGCATTGATATTGTCTTTTTATTCCACTGCGACTTCCACCTCTCTTCCAAGGGGCATTAAAACTGTCTTGTTAAGCTACTGTGACCTCCACCACTCTTCCAAGGGGCATTAAAACTGTCTTGTTAAGCTACTGTGACCTCCACCACTCTTCCAAAGGACATTAAAACCGTCTTGTTAAGCTACTGTGACCTGCACCACTCTTCTAATGGGCATTGATATTGTCTTTTTATTCCACTGCGACTTCCACCACTTTTCCAAGGGGCATTAAAACTGTCTTGTTAAGCTACTGTGCCCTCCACCACTCTTCCAAGGGACATTAAAACCGTCTAGTTAAGCTACTGTGACCTCCACCACTCTTCCAATGGGAATTGATATTGTCTTTTTATTCCACTGCGATATCCACCACTCTTTCAAGGGGCATTAAAACTGTCTTGTTAAGCTACTGTTCCCTCCACCACTCTTCCAAGGGGCATTAAAACTGTCTTGTTAAGAAACCGTGACCTCCACCATTCTTCCAAGGGCATTAAAACTGTCTTGTTAAGCTACTGTGACCTCCACCAGTCTTCCAAGGGGCATTAAAACTGTCTTGTTAAGCTACTGTGACCGCCATCACTCTTCCAAGGGGCATTAAAACCGTCTTGTTAAAACACTATGAGCTCCACAGCTCTTCCAAGGGGCATTAAAACCATCTTGTTAAGCTACTGTGACCTCCACCACTCTTCCAAGGGGCATTGATATTGTCTTTTTATTCCACTGCGACCTCCACCACTCTTCCAAAGGGCATTAAAACCATCTTGTTAAGCCACTGTGACCTCCACCACTCATCCAAGTGGCATTAAAACCGTCTTGTTAAGCTACTGTGACCTCCACCACTCTTCCAAGGGGCATTAAAACCGTCTTGTTAAGCTTCTGTGACCTCCACCACTCTTCCAAGGGGCATTAAAACCGTCTTGTTAAACCACTCTGAACTCCACTTCTCTTCCAAGGGGCATTAAAACCGTCTTGTTAAGCTACTGTGACCTCCACCACTCTTCCAAGGGGCATTAAAATTGTCTTGTTAAGCTACTGTGACCTCCACCAGTGTTCCAAGGGGCATTAAAACTGTCTTTTTAAGCTACTGTGACCTCCACCACTCTTCCAAGGGGCATTAAAATCATCTTGTTAAACCACTCTGAACTCCACAGCTCTTTCCAGGGGCATTAAAACCGTCTTGTTAAGCTTCTGTGACCTGCATCTCTGTTCCAAGGGGCATTAAAACTGTCTTGTTAAGCTACTGTGACCTCCACCACTCTTCCAAGGGGCATTAAAACCATCTTGTTAAACCACTCTGAACTCCACTTCTCTTCCAAGGGGCATAAAAACCGTCTTGTTAAGCTACTGTGACCTCCACCACTCTTCCAAGGGGCATTAAAAATGTCTTGTTAAGCTACTGTGACCTCCACCACTCTTCCAAGGGGCATTAAAGCTGTCTTGTGAAACCACTGTGAACTCCACTTATCTCCCAAGGGGCATTAAATCCGTCTTGTTAAGCTACTGTGACCTCCACCACTCTTCCAAGGGGCATTAAAACTGTCTTGTTAAGCTACTGTGACCTCCACCACTCCTCCAAGGGGCAATGAAACTGTCTTGTTAAGCTACTGTGAAATCCACCACTGTTCCAATGGGCATTAAAACTGTCTTGTTAAGCTACTGTGACCTCCACCACTCTTCCAAGGGGCAGTAAAACTGTCTTGTTAAACCGCTCTGAGCTCCACATCTCTTCCAAGGGGCATTAAAACCGTCTTGTTAAGCTACTGTGACCTCCACCACTCTTCCAATGGGCATTGATATTGTCTTTTTATTCCTCTGCGACTTCCACCACTCTTCCAAGGGGCATTAAAACTGTCTTGTTGTTATGTTCTGCTACCAAAGCTAAGGAAAGAGAGGAGATCTGTCCCTACTATAGGACTCAGCTGAATCCCTACGATGTAACAGGGAACCTGATCCTGCGATCAGACCTGCTAAAGTCCTAATCTAGTCTGTACGAAGACCTATAGATGTGGGGAGGGAATCCCTACAAGTACTAAGGACTGGGAGGAATATGGGACACCTCCTAACAGAAATAGTAGCAGACAGAAGAACAAACAAAATAGATAGAACATAGAGGTCCGTAGACCAAGCAAACTAACAGAGTAGATACAGAGCACAGGCTAGCTAGAAAGTAGATATACAATGAAGTCCAGCAAAGCCAGAAGGGCGGAGCAGGATTAAATAGGCCAACAAGGTCATATGACCAGCAAAGGAAAAAAAACCTAACAGCAAGGTTCTAACAGTACCCCCCCTTCTAAGAGGATCCTCCGGATCCCCTAGGACCAGGCTTATCAGGAAATCTCCTGTGAAACGCTCTGATAAGTCTGGACGCGGAAACATCATCTGACCTCACCCAAGAGTTATCCTCGGGTCCGAAACCTTTCCAGGCCACAAGATACTGCAAACTACCTCTATACCGTCTAGAGTCAAGGATGCGAGAAATTTCATATTCCCCGTCCTCCACCACCGGAGGAACAGAGGCAGAGGCGTCACCATCCGACACAACAGCTTTTTTTAACAGAGAGACATGAAAGACCGGATTAATTCTCCAGGAGGTAGGAACCTCCAACCTAACAGCAGATTGGTTGACAACCTGAAGCACCTTAAAGGGCCCTACAAACTTGGGACCCAATTTCTTAGAAGGAATCCTTAACCGCAGATTCCTAGAGGACAACCAAACCATGTCACCAACAGCGAACAAAACCTCCTGTCGTTTCCTATCAAAGTAGTCTTTAGATTTTCTGTTGGCCTCCTGAAGATTACCACGCACATCCGTCCAAACTCTTTCCAAATCACCGGAAAAATTCTCCTCCTCAGGCACGGCAGATCCCAACTTGGAGAACGACCCAAACGACGGATGTCTCCCAGAACAACAAAAAAAAGGCGAACAACCAGCAGAAGAAGATGTATGATTGTTCAGAGCAAATTCGGCAAGTGGCAGAAACTCAGACCACCCCTCTTGATTGTCTGCCACAAAACAACGCAAGAACTGCTCAACATCCTGGTTTTTCCTTTCTGTCTGGCCATTAGATTCAGGATGATATCCGGACGAAAACGACAAATGAATTCCCAACCTGTCACAAAAGGCACGCCAAAAACGAGCCACGAACTGAGGACCCCTATCAGAAACAATGTCAGTCGGAACGCCATGAAGTCTGACAATTTCCTTGACAAAGGCCTTAGCGAGAGTTTTAGCGCAGGGCAGTTTGACGAAGGGAACCAAGTGACACATCTTGCTAAAACGGTCCACGACCACCCAGATGACAGTAAAACCCTCAGAGGGGGGAAGGTCAGTTATAAAGTCCATAGCCAAATGTGTCCAAGGAGCACTGGGGACCTCCAAAGGACAAAGCAACCCCGCAGCAGGAGTATGTGAGGACTTAGATCTAGCACATATAGTACATTGGCGCACCCACTTAATGACTTCCTTCTGCCATCCAGGCCACCAAAAACTGCGACCCACCAGTCTCTTGGTCTCAGAGATTCCGGGATGACCTGCCAACCGAGATTCGTGACACTCAACAAACAAATCTCTCCTAAAGGTCCCAGGCACAAACAACCTCCCATGAGGAGTGTTAGATGGGGCATTCTCCTGAGCTTTAAGAATCTCATCTTCCAAAACGGAGTCTAAAGCAGCTATCACAACACCTTCTTGTAAAATGTTTTCCTCTTTCTCAGCACCGACTATGGGAGAAAAACTGCGAGACAAGGCATCCGCCTTAACATTCTTAGTACCAGGGATGTAAGTAACGGAGAAATTAAACCGCGAGAAAAACAGTGCCCACCTAGCCTGACGGGCATTCAGGCGCTTGGCAGCGTCAAGATATATCAGATTTTTATGATCCGTAAGAACCTGAACGGGAAATTCCGCACCTTCCAAGAAGTGGCGCCAGTGTTCAAATGCGAGTTTAATAGCCAATAATTCCCGATTACCAATATCGTAATTCAATTCAGTCTCCGAAAATTTTTTTGAAAAAAAGGCACAGGGATGTAATCCATCCCCGTTATCCTGAGACAATACTGCGCCAACCCCCACAGAGGAAGCATCAACCTCAACCAAAAACGGCCTAGTAACATCAGGCTGCATAAGGATGGGAGCAGAGGTGAACCTCTCCTTGAGATACACAAAAGCTTCAATGGCCTCAGAAGACCACTGAACCGCATCAGCACCTTTCCTGGTGAGATCAGTCAGAGGTTTGACAATACTAGAAATTTTTTTTATGAATTTTCTATAGTAATTGGCGAAACCCAAAAACCTCTGTATCGATTTCAAACCAATAGGCCTAGGCCATTCCTGCACAGCCTGAACCTTAACCGGATCCATCTCAAAACCTTTGCTGGAGATAATGTAGCCCAAAAAACTAATTCTCTGTACAGCGAACTCACATTTCTCCAGCTTAGCAAAAAGCGAATTGTCCATTAATAACTGTAATACCTCACGCACGCTCCGCCAATGAGACTCCAGATCTGGCGAATAAATCAAAATGTCATCCAAATACACAACCACATTTTTACCGATCAAAGGTCTAAGGATGTCATTAATCAGATTCTGAAAAAATGCAGGAGCATTAGTAAGACCAAAAGGCATAACCAGATTCTCAAAATGACCCACAGGAGTGTTAAAAGCAGTCTTCCATTCATCACCCTCCTTCATGCGCAACAGATTGTATGCCCCCTTAAGGTCAATTTTAGAGAACCACTTGGCCCCCAATAACTGGTTAAACAGATCAGGAATCAATGGCAGTGGGTAAGGATTGCGTACCGTAATTTTGTTAATCTCACGAAAATCCAGACAAGGACGTAAACCGCCGTCCTTTTTTTTTACAAAAAAAAATCCAACCGCCACAGGAGACTTAGAGGGCCTAATGTGACCGGCGGCCAAACTTGTCTGTATGTATTCCTCCAAAGCCTTCCTCTCAGGAATAGTAAGGTTAAATAAACGACTTTTAGGAAGAGTCGCTCCAGGGACAAATTCAATAGAACAATCATAGTCTCTATGGGGAGGCAAAACCTGCGATTCTTTCTCAGAAAAAACTCTCCAAAAATCCTGAATAGGAACAGGCAATTCTCCCCTATCCAAAGCTGCAATACGCCCGTTACAACACTTGTCATAACATTTATGGCTCCAGGATTTAATTTCACTGGTAGACCAATCCAGTACAGGATTGTGAAATTTTAACCAGGGCAAACCCAATATTACTGGAGAAGGCAAGTTATTCAACACTACCAAATCCAATTTCTCATGGTGAACACCATTAATAGTGAGAGGAAATTCACAGACCTTGAGAGTAATATTCTTCAAAGGGGAGCCATCCACAGAAACCACAGCAATGGGGGATGATAAAGGTTCAGGTTTTAAATTGAGTTTTTCCACGAATCCCCCATCAATTACATTCAGTGTAGACCCGCAATCAACAAACACCCGAAATTCCATTAATTTTTCCTGAGCAATCGTGGAAGCAGCTAAAAATATACCCTTGGAATTTAAACAGGCAATACGGGCGTGACTGACCATTTTTTTTTCTTTCTTCATACGAAGCTCACAGCCTTTAATAAAATGACCAGATTTCCCGCAATAGAAACACAAGCCTTCTGAAAAACGACGGTGTTTTTCTTGAGAGCGAGGTGCCACCGATCCAATCTCCATCGGTTCACCACTGTTAGTACACACATTATCATAACCAGAAACTGACATAGCAGAGGATTTGCTCTCATTAACCCTAGCACGCAGTCTTCTATCCACCCGTATAGCTAATTGCATAGCCTGTTGCAAATCCTCAGGTGTAGGATAAGCAACTAGCAGGTCTTTAACCCTTTCACTGAGCCCAGCAAGAAATAGACTTTTCAGAGCAGAATCGTTCCACCCTGTTTGAGTGGACCAACGACGAAAATGTGTACAATATTTTTCCATATTACCTGATCCTTGTTTTAAACATCTCAACTCAGTCTCAGCTGATGCCACACGGTCAGGATCATCATATAATAGTCCTAAAGCAGAAAAAAAACTATCCACTGATCTGAAGCATGTATCACTAGGTTGCAAAGAAAAGGCCCACTCCTGAGGCTCTTTGCGCAAAAGTGACATTATGAACCCTACGCGCTGGGATTCATCCCCAGAGGACTTGGGTCTCAAACGAAAATACAATAAGCAAGCATTTTTAAATGAAAAAAATTCTCGATGTTCACCAAAAAATAAATCCGGCAAACATACCTTAGGCTCCAAGAAATATGCTCCAGGACAGTTACTCACGTGCTGACGGAGCTCGGCCACTTCCAGAGAGAGTCCCTGCAGGTGTTTAGCCAAATCCTGAACCGACACCATGATGGAACAAAAAAAAAATCTTTCCTTAGAGAATTTACAGGCTGGACTTACTGTTATGTTCTGCTACCAAAGCTAAGGAAAGAGAGGAGATCTGTCCCTACTATAGGACTCAGCTGAATCCCTACGATGTAACAGGGAACCTGATCCTGCGATCAGACCTGCTAAAGTCCTAATCTAGTCTGTACGAAGACCTATAGATGTGGGGAGGGAATCCCTACAAGTACTAAGGACTGGGAGGAATATGGGACACCTCCTAACAGAAATAGTAGCAGACAGAAGAACAAACAAAATAGATAGAACATAGAGGTCCGTAGACCAAGCAAACTAACAGAGTAGATACAGAGCACAGGCTAGCTAGAAAGTAGATATACAATGAAGTCCAGCAAAGCCAGAAGGGCGGAGCAGGATTAAATAGGCCAACAAGGTCATATGACCAGCAAAGGAAAAAAAACCTAACAGCAAGGTTCTAACACTTGTTAAGCTTCTGTGACCTCCACTACTCTTCCAGGGGCATTAAAAATGTCTTGTTAAGCTACTGTGACCTCCACCACTCTTCCAAGGGGCATTAAACCATCTTGTTAAAACACTCTGAACTCCACAGCTCTTCCAAGGGGCATTAAAACCATCTTGTTAAGCTACTGTGACCTCCACCACTCTTCCAAGGTGCATTGATATTGTCTTTTTATTCCACTGCGACCTCCACCACTCTTCCAAAGTGCTTTAAAACCATCTTGTTATGCTACTGTGCCCTCCACCACTCTTCCAATGGGCATTAAAACCATCTTGTTAAGCTACTGTGACCTCCACCACTCTTCCAAGGGGCATTAAAATCGTCTTGTTAAGCTTCTGTGACCTCCACCACTCTTCCAAGGGGCATTAAAACTGTCTTGTTAAGCTACTGTGACCTCCACCACTCTTCCAAGGGGCATTAAAACCGTCTTGTTAAACCACTCTGAACTCCACTTCTCTTCCAAGGGGAATTAATACCATCTTGTTAAGCTACTGTGACCTCCACCACTCTTCCTAGGGGCATTAAAACTGTCTTGTTAAGCTACTGTGACCTCCACCACTCTTCCAATGGGCATTAAAACCGTCTTGTTAAACCACTCTGAACTCCACAGCTCTTCCAAGGGGCATTAAAACCATCTTGTTAAGCTACTGTGACCTCCACCACTCTTCCAAGGGGCATTGATATTGTCTTTTTATTCCACTGCGTCCTCCACCACTCTTCCAAGGGGCATTAAAACCGTCTTGTTAAGCTACTGTGACCTCCACCACTCTTCCAAGGGGCATTAAAACTGTTTTGTTAAGCTACTGTGACCTCCACAACTCTTCCAAGGGGCATTAAAATTGTCTTGTTAAGCTACTGTGACCTCCACCACTCTTCCAACGGGCATTAAAGACGTCTTGTTAAACCTCTCTGAACTCCACTTCTCTCCCAAGGGTCATTAAAACCGTCTTGTTAAGCTGCTGTGACCTCCACCACTCTTCCAAGGGGCATTGAAACTGTCTTGTTAAGCTACTGTGACCTCCACCAGTGTTCCAAGGGGCATTAAAACTGTCATGTTAAGCTACTGTGACCTCCACCACTCTTCCAAGGGGCATAAAAACCGTCTTGTTAAACCACTCTGAACTCCTCAGCTCTTCCAAGGGGCATTAAAACCATCTTGTAAAGCTACTGTGACCTGCACCACTCTTCCAATGGGCATTGACATTGTCTTTTTATTCCACTGCGACTTCCACCTCTCTTCCAAGGGGCATTAAAACTGTCTTGTTAAGCTACTGTGCCCTCCACCACTCTTCCAAGGGACACTAAAACCGTCTTGTTAAGCTACTGTGACCTCCACCACCCTTCCAATGGGAATTGATATTGTCTTTTTATTCCACTGCGACGTCCACCACTCTTCCAAGGGGCATTAAAACTGTCTTGTTAAGCTACTGTGACCTCCACCACTCTTCCAAGGGGCATTAAAACTGTCTTCTTAAGCTACTGTGACCTCCACCACTCTTCCAAAGGACATTAAAACCGTCTTGTTAAGCTACTGTGACCTGCACCACTCTTCCAATGGGCATTGATATTGTCTTTTTATTCCACTGCGACTTCCACCACTCTTCCAAGGGGCATTAAAACTGTCTTTTTAAGCTACTGTGCCCACCACCACTCTTCCAAGGGACATTAAAACCGTCTTGTTAAGCTACTGTGACCTCCACCACTCTTCCAATGGGAAATGATATTGTCTGTTTATTCCACTGCGACGTCCACCACTCTTTCAAGGGGCATTAAAACTGTCTTGTTAAGATACCGTGACCTCCACCATTCTTCCAAGGGGCATTAAAACTGTCTTGTTAAGCTACTGTGACCTCCACCACTCTTCCAAGGGGCACTAAAACTGTCTTGTTAAGCTACTGTGACCGCCACCACTCTTCCAAGGGGCATTAAAACCGTCTTGTTAAAACACTCTGAACTCCACAGCTCTTCCAAGGGGCATTAAAACCATCTTGTTAAGCTACTGTGACTTCCACCACTCTTCCAAGGGGCATTGATATTGTCTTTTTATTCCACTGCGACCTCCACCACTCTTCCAAAGTGCATTAAAACCATCTTGTTAAGCCACTGTGACCTCCACCACTCATCCAAGGGGCATTAAAACCATCTTGCTAAGCTGCTGTGACCTCCACCACTCTTCCAAGGGGCATTAAAACCGTCTTGTTAAGCTTCTGTGACCTCCACCACTCTTCCAAGGGGCATTAAAACCGTCTTGTTAAACCACTCTGAACTCCACTTCTCTTCCAAGGGGCATTAAAACCGCCTTGTTAAGCTACTGTGACCTCCAACACTCTTCCAAGGGGCATAAAAACTGTCTTGTTAAGCTACTGTGACCTCCACCACTGTTCCAAGGGGCATTAAAACTGTCTTGTTAAGTTACTGTGACCTCCACCACTCTTCCAAGGGGCATTAAAATCGTCTTGTTAAACCACTCTGAACTCCACAGCTCTTCCAAGGGGCATTAAAACCATCTTGTTAAGCTACTGTGACCTTGACCACTCTTCCAAGGGGCATTGATATATCTTTTTATTCCACTGCGACCTCCAACACTCTTCCAAGGGGCATTAAAACAGTCTTGTTTAAGCTAATGTGACCTCCACCACTCTTCCAAGGGGCATTAAAACCATCTTGTTAAGCTACTATGACCTCCACCACTCTTCCAAGGGGCATTAAAACTGTCTTGTTAAGCTACTGTGACCTCCACCACTCTTCCAAGGGGTATTAAAACAATCTTGTTAAACCCCTCTGAACTCCACAGCTCTTTCAAGGGGCATTAGAAAGGTCTTGTTAAGCTTCTGTGACCTCCACCACTCTTCCAAGGGACATTAAAACCGTCTTGTTAAGCTACTGTGACCTGCACCACTCTTCCAATGGACATTGATATTGTCTTTTTATTCCTCTGCGACTTCCACCACTCTTCCAAGGGGCATTAAAACTGTCTTGTTAAACCACTCTGAAGTCCACAGCTCTTTCAATGGGGCATTAAAACTGTCTTGTTAAGCTTCTGTGATCTCCACTACTCTTCCAAGGGACATTAAAACCATCTTGTTAAGCTACTGTGACCTCCACCACTCTTCCAATGGGAATTGATATTGTCTTTTTATTCCACTGCGACTTCCACCACTCTTCCAAGGGGCATTAAAACTGTCTTGTTAAGCTACTTTGACCTCCACCACTCTTCCAAGGGGCATTAAAACTGTTTTGTTAAGATACTGTGACCTCCACCACTCTTCCAAGGGGCATTAAAACTGTCTTGATAAGATACTGTGACCTCCACCACTCTTCCAAGGTGCATTAAAACTGTCTTGTTAAGCTACTGTGACTTCCACCACTCTTCCAAGGGGCATTAAAACGGTCTTGTTAAAACACTCTGAACTCCACAGCTCTTCCAAGGAGCATTAAAACCATCTTGTTAAGCTACTGTGACCTCGACCACTCTTCCAAGGGGCATTGATATATCTTTTTATTCCACTGCGACCTCCACCACTCTTCCAAGGGGCATTAAAACTGTCTTGTTAAGCTACTGTGAACTCCACCACTCTTCCAGGGGGCATTAAAACTGTCTTGTTAAGCTACTGTGACCTCCACCTCTCTTCCAAGGGGCATTAAAACTGATTTGTTAAGCTACTGTGACCGCCACCACTCTTCCAAGGGGCATTAAAACCGTCTTGTTAAGCTACTGTGACCTCCACAACTGTTCCAAGGGGCATTAAAACTGTCTTGTTAAGCTACTGTGACCTCCACCACTCTTCCAAGGGGCATTAAAACTGTCTTGTAAAGCTACTGTGACCTACACCACTGTTCCAAGGGGCATTAAAACTGTCTTGTTAAGTTACTGTGACCTCCGCCACTCTTCCAAGGGGCATTAAAAGCGTCTTATTACACCACTCTGAACTCCACAGCTCTTCCAAGGGTATTAAAACCATCTTGTTAAGCTACTGTGACCTCGACCACTCTTCCAAGGGGCATTGATATATTTTTTATTCCACTGCGACCTCCACCACTCTTCCAAGGGGCATTAAAACTGTCTTGTTAAGCTACTGTGACATCCACCACTCTTCCAAGGGGCATTAAAACTGTCATGTTAAGCTACTGGACCTCCACCACTCTTCCAAGGGACATTAAAACCGTCTTGTTAAGCTACTGTGACCTGCACCACTCTTCCAATGGACATTGATATTGTCTTTTTATTCCACTGCGACTTCCACCACTCTTCCAAGGGGCATTAAAACTGTCTTGTTAAGCTACTGTGACCTCCACCACTCTTCCAAGGAGCATTAAAACTGTCTTGTTAAGCTACTGTGACCTCCACCACTCTTCCAAGGGGCATTAAAACTGTCTTGTTAAACCACTCTGAAGTCCACAGCTCTTTCAATGGGGCATTAAAACTGTCTTGTTAAGCTTCTGTGATCTCCACCACTCTTCCAAGGGACATTAAAACCATCTTGTTAAGCTACTGTGACCTCCACCACTCTTCCAATGGGAATTGATATTGTCTTTTTATTCCACTGCGACTTCCACCACTCTTCCAAGGGGAATTAAAACTGTCTTGTTAAGCTACTTTGACCTCCACCACTCTTCCAAGGGGCATTAAAACTGTTTTGTTAAGATACTGTGACCTCCACCACTCTTCCAAGGGGCATTAAAACTGTCTTGTTAAGATACTGTGACCTCCACCACTCTTCCAAGGTGCATTAAAACTGTCTTGTTAAGCTACTGTGACCTCCACCACTCTTCCAAGGGGCATTAAAACGGTCTTGTTAAAACACTCTGAACTCCACAGCTCTTCCAAGGAGCATTAAAACCATCTTGTTAAGCTACTGTGACCTCGACCACTCTTCCAAGGGGCATTGATATATCTTTTTATTCCACTGCGACCTCCACCACTCTTCCAAGGGGCATTAAAACTGTCTTGTTAAGCTACTGTGACCTCCACCACTCTTCCAAGGTGCATTAAAACTGTCTTGATAAGCTACTGTGACCTCCACCACTCTTCCAGGGGGCATTAAAACTGTTTTGTTAAGCTACTGTGACCTCCACCACTCTTCCAAGGGGCATTAAAACTGATTTGTTAAGCTACTGTGACCGCCACCAATCTTCCAAGGGGCATTAAAACCATCTTGTTAAGCTACTGTGACCTCCACATCTGTTCCAAGGGGCATTAAAACTGTCTTGTTAAGCTACTGTGACCTCCACCACTCTTCCAAGGGGCATTAAAACTGTCTTGTTAAGCTACTGTGACCTACACCACTGTTCCAAGGGGCATTAAAACTGTCTTGTTAAGTTACTGTGACCTCCGCCACTCTTCCAAGGGGCATTAAAACCGTCTTATTACACCACTCTGAACTCCACAGCTCTTCCAAGGGTATTAAAACCATCTTGTTAAGCTACTGTGACCTCGACCACTCTTCCAAGGGGCATTGATATATCTTTTTATTCCACTGCGACCTCCAACACTCTTCCAAGGGGCATTAAAACAGTCTTGTTTAAGCTACTGTGACCTCCACCACTCTTCCAAGGGGCATTAAAACCATCTTGTTAAGCTACTATGACCTCCACCACTCTTCCAAGGGGCATTAAAACTGTCTTGTTAAGGTACTGTGACCTCCACCACTCTTCCAAGGGGCATTAAAACTGTCTTGTTAAGCTACTGTGACCTCCACCACTCTTCCAAGGGGTATTAAAACAATCTTGTTAAACCACTCTGAACTCCACAGCTCTTTCAAGGGGCATTAGAACCGTCTTGTTAACCTTCTGTGACCTCCACCACTCTTCCAAGGGACATTAAAACCGTCATGTTAAGCTACTTTGACTTCCACTACTCTTCCAAGGGGCATTGATATTGTCTTTTTATTCCACTGCGACCTCCACCACTCTTCCAAGGGGCATTAAAACTGTCTTGTTAAACTACTGTGACCTGCACCACTCTTCCAATGGGCATTGATATTGTATTTTTATTCCACTGCGACTTCCACCACTCTTCCAAGGGGCATTAAAACTGTCTTGTTAAGCTACTGTGACCTCCACCACTCTTCCAAGGAGCATTAAAACTGTCTTGTTAAACCACTCTGAACTCCACAGCTCTTTCAAGGGGCATTAAAACCGTCTTGTTAAGCTTCTGTGACCTCCACCACTGTTCGAAGGGACATTAAAACCATCTTGTTAAGCTACTGTGACCTCCACCACTCTTCCAATGGGAATTGATATTGTCTTTTTATTCCACTGCGACGTCCACCACTCTTCCAAGGGGCATTAAAACTGTCTTGTTAAGCTACTGTGACCTCCACCACTCTTCCAAGGGTCATTAAAACTGTCTTGTTAAGGTACTGTGACCTCCACCACTCTTCCAAGGGGTATTAAAACAATCTTGTTAAACCACTCTGAACTCCACAGCTCTTTCAAGGGGCATTAGAACCGTCTTGTTAACCTTCTGTGACCTCGACCACTCTTCCAAGGGACATTAAAACCGTCTTGTTAAGCTACTGTGACTCCTACTTCTCTACCAATTGGCATTGTTATTGTCTTTTTATTCCACTGCGACCTCCACCACTCTTCCAAGGGGCATTAAAACTGTCTTGTTAAGCTACTGTGACATCCACCACTCTTCCAAGGGGCATTAAAACTGTCATGTTAAGCTACTGTGACCTCCACCACTCTTCCAAGGGACATTAAAACCGTCTTGTTAAGCTACTGTGACCTGCACCACTCTTCCAATGGACATTGATATTGTCTTTTTATTCCACTGCGACTTCCACCACTCTTCCAAGGGGCATTAAAACTGTCTTGTTAAGCTACTGTGACCTCCACCACTCTTCCAAGGAGCATTAAAACTGTCTTGTTAAGCTACTGTGACCTCCACCACTCTTCCAAGGGGCATTAAAACTGTCTTGTTAAACCACTCTGAAGTCCACAGCTCTTTCAATGGGGAATTAAAACTGTCTTGTTAAGCTTCTGTGATCTCCACCACTCTTCCAAGGGACATTAAAACCATCTTGTTAAGCTACTGTGACCTCCACCACTCTTCCAATGGGAATTGATATTGTCTTTTTATTCCACTGCGACTTCCACCACTCTTCCAAGGGGCATTAAAACTGTCTTTTTAAGCTACTTTGACCTCCACCACTCTTCCAAGGGGCATTAAAACTGTTTTGTTAAGATACTGTGACCTCCACCACTCTTCCAAGGGGCATTAAAACTGTCTTGTTAAGCTACTGTGACCTCCACCACTCTTCCAAGGTGCATTAAAACTGTGTTGATAAGCTACTGTGACCTCCACCACTCTTCCAGGGGGCATTAAAACTGTCTTGTTAAGCTACTGTGACCTCCACCACTCTTCCAAGGGGCATTAAAACTGTCTTGTTAAGCTACTGTGACCTCCACCACTCTTCCAAGGGGCATTAAAACTGTCTTGTAAAGCTACTGTGACCTACACCACTGTTCCAAGGGGCATTAAAACTGTCTTGTTAAGTTACTGTGACCTCCGCCACTCTTCCAAGGGGCATTAAAACCGTCTTATTACACCACTCTGAACTCCACAGCTCTTCCAAGGGTATTAAAACCATCTTGTTAAGCTACTGTGACCTCGACCACTCTTCCAAGGGGCATTGATATATCTTTTTATTCCACTGCGACCTCCACCACTCTTCCAAGGGGCATTAAAACTGTCTTGTTAAGCTACTGTGACATCCACCACTCTTCCAAGGGGCATTAAAACTGTCATGTTAAGCTACTGTGACCTCCACCACCCTTCCAAGGGACATTAAAACCGTCTTGTTAAGCTACTGTGACCTGCACCACTCTTCCAATGGACATTGATATTGTCTTTTTATTCCACTGCGACTTCCACCACTCTTCCAATGGGCATTAAAACTGTCTTGTTAAGCTACTGTGACCTCCACCACTCTTCCAAGGAGCATTAAAACTGTCTTGTTAAGCTACTGTGACCTCCACCACTCTTCCAATGGGCATTAAAACTGTCTTGTTAAACCACTCTGAAGTCCACAGCTCTTTCAATGGGGCATTAAAACTGTCTTGTTAAGCTTCTGTGATCTCCACCACTCTTCCAAGGGACATTAAAACCATCTTGTTAAGCTACTGTGACCTCCACCACTCTTCCAAGGGGCATTAAAACTGTCTTGTTAAACCACTCTGAAGTCCACAGCTCTTTCAATGGGGCATTAAAACTGTTTTGTTAAGATACTGTGACCTCCACCACTCTTCCAAGGGGCATTAAAACTGTCTTGTTAAGATACTGTGACCTCCACCACTCTTCCAAGTGCATTAAATCTGTCTTGTTAAGCTACTGTGACCTCCACCACTCTTCCAAGGGGCATTAAAACGGTCTTGTTAAAACACTCTGAACTCCACAGCTCTTCCAAGGAGCATTAAAACCATCTTGTTAAGCTACTGTGACCTCCACAACTGTTCCAAGGGGCATTAAAACTGTCTTGTTAAACCACTCTGAAGTCCACAGCTCTTTCAATGGGGCATTAAAACTGTCTTGTTAAGCTTCTGTGATCTCCACCACTCTTCCAAGGGACATTAAAACCATCTTGTTAAGCTACTGTGACCTCCACCACTCTTCCAAGGGGCATTAAAACTGTCTTGTTAAACCACTCTGAAGTCCACAGCTCTTTCAATGGGGCATTAAAACTGTTTTGTTAAGATACTGTGACCTCCACCACTCTTCCAAGGGGCATTAAAACTGTCTTGTTAAGATACTGTGACCTCCACCACTCTTCCAAGTGCATTAAATCTGTCTTGTTAAGCTACTGTGACCTCCACCACTCTTCCAAGGGGCATTAAAACGGTCTTGTTAAAACACTCTGAACTCCACAGCTCTTCCAAGGAGCATTAAAACCATCTTGTTAAGCTACTGTGACCTCGACCACTCTTCCAAGGGGCATTGATATATCTTTTTATTCCACTGCGACCTCCACCACTCTTCCAAGGGGCATTAAAACTGTCTTGTTAAGCTACTGTGACCTCCACCACTCTTCCAAGGTGCATTAAAACTGTCTTGATAAGCTACTGTGACCTCCACCACTCTTCCAGGGGGCATTAAAACTGTCTTGTTAAGCTACTGTGACCTCCACCTCTCTTCCAAGGGGCATTAAAACTGATTTGTTAAGCTACTGTGACCGCCACCACTCTTCCAAGGGGCATTAAAACCGTCTTGTTAAGCTACTGTGACCTCCACAACTGTTCCAAGGGGCATTAAAACTGTCTTGTTAAGCTACTGTGACCTCCACCACTCTTCCAAGGGGCATTAAAACTGTCTTGTTAAGCTACTGTGACCTACACCACTGTTCCAAGGGGCATTAAAACTGTCTTGTTAAGTTACTGTGACCTCCGCCACTCTTCCAAGGGGCATTAAAACCGTCTTATTACACCACTCTGAACTCCACAGCTCTTCCAAGGGTATTAAAACCATGTTGTTAAGCTACTGTGACCTCGACCACTCTTCCAAGGGGCATTGATATATCTTTTTATTCCACTGCGACCTCCAACACTCTTCCAAGGGGCATTAAAACAGTCTTGTTTAAGCTACTGTGACCTCCACCACTCTTCCAAGGGGCATTAAAACCATCTTGTTAAGCTACTATGACCTCCACCACTGTTCCAAGGGGCATTAAAACTGTCTTGTTAAGCTACTGTGACCTCCACCAGTCTTCCAAGGGGCATTAAAACTGTCTTGTTAAGCTACTGTGACCTCCACCACTCTTCCAAGGGGTATTAAAACAATCTTGTTAAACCACTCTGAACTCCACAGCTCTTCCAAGGGTATTAAAACCATGTTGTTAAGCTACTGTGACCTCGACCACTCTTCCAAGGGGCATTGATATATCTTTTTATTCCACTGCGACCTCCAACACTCTTCCAAGGGGCATTAAAACAGTCTTGTTTAAGCTACTGTGACCTCCACCACTCTTCCAAGGGACATTAAAACCGTCATGTTAAGCTACTGTGACTTCCACTACTCTTCCAAGGGGCATTGATATTGTCTTTTTATTCCACTGCGACCTCCACCACTCTTCCAAGGGGCATTAAAACTGTCTTGTTAAGCTACTGTGACCTCCACCACTCTTCCAAGGGACATTAAAACCGTCTTGTTAAAATACTGTGACCTGCACCACTCTTCCAATGGGCATTGATATTGTCTTTTTATTTCACTGCGACTTCCACCACTCTTCCAAGGGGCATTAAAACTGTCTTGTTAAGCTACTGTGACCTCCACCACTCTTCCAAGGAGCATTAAAACTGTCTTGTTAAACCACTCTGAACTCCACAACTCTTTCAAGGTGCATTAAAACCGTCTTGTTAAGCTTCTGTGACCTCCACCACTGTTCCAAGGGACATTAAAACCATCTTGTTAAGCTACTGTGACCTCCACCACTCTTCCAATGGGAATTGATATTGTCTTTTTATTCCACTGCGACGTCCACCACTCTTCCAAGGGGCATTAAAACTGTCTTGTTAAGCTACTGTGACCTCCACCACTCTTCCAAGGGTCATTAAAACTGTCTTGTTAAGGTACTGTGACCTCCACCACTCTTCCAAGGGGTATTAAAACAATCTTGTTAAACCACTCTGAACTCCACAGCTCTTTCAAGGGGCATTAGAACCGTCTTGTTAACCTTCTGTGACCTCGACCACTCTTCCAAGGGACATTAAAACCGTCTTGTTAAGCTACTGTGACTCCTACTACTCTACCAATGGGCATTGATATTGTCTTTTTATTCCACTGCGACCTCCACCACTCTTCCAAGGGGCATTAAAACTGTCTTGTTAAGCTACTGTGACATCCACCACTCTTCCAAGGGGCATTAAAACTGTCATGTTAAGCTACTGTGACCTCCACCACTCTTCCAAGGGACATTAAAACCGTCTTGTTAAGCTACTGTGACCTGCACCACTCTTCCAATGGACATTGATATTGTCTTTTTATTCCACTGCGACTTCCACCACTCTTCCAAGGGGCATTAAAACTGTCTTGTTAAGCTACTTTGACCTCCACCACTCTTCCAAGGAGCATTAAAACTGTCTTGTTAAACCACTCTGAACTCCACAGCTCTTTCAAGGGGCATTAAAACCGTCTTGTTAAGCTTCTGTGACCTCCACCACTGTTCCAAGGGACATTAAAACCATCTTGTTAAGCTACTTTGACCTCCACCACTCTTCCAATTTGAATTGATATTGTCTTTTTATTCCACTGCGACGTCCACCTCTCTTCCAAGGGGCATTAAAACTGTTTTGTTAAGCTACTGTGACCTCCACCACTCTTCCAAGGAGCATTAAAACTGTCTTGTTAAGATACTGTGACCTCCACCACTCTTCCAAGGGGCATTAAAACTGTCTTGTTAAGCTACTGTGACCTCCACCACCCTTCCAAGGGGCATTACAACCGTCTTGTTAAAATACTCTGAACTGCACAGCTCTTCCAAGGGGCATTAAAACCATCTTGTTAAGATACTGTGACCTCCACCACTCTTCCAAGGGGTATTAAAACTGTCTTGTTAAGCTACTGTGACCTCCACCACTCTTCCAAGGGGCATTAAAACCGTCTTGTTAAAATACTCTGAACTGCACAGCTCTTCCAAGAGGCATTAAAACCATCTTGTTAAACTACTGTGACCTCCACCACTCTTCCAAGGGGCATTGATATTTTCTTTTTATTCCACTGCGACCTCCACCACTCTTCCAAGGGGTATTAAAACAATCTTGTTAAACCACTCTGAACTCCACAGCTCTTCCAAGGGTATTAAAACCATGTTGTTAAGCTACTGTGACCTCGACCACTCTTCCAAGGGGCATTGATATATCTTTTTATTCCACTGCGACCTCCAACACTCTTCCAAGGGGCATTAAAACAGTCTTGTTTAAGCTACTGTGACCTCCACCACTCTTCCAAGGGACATTAAAACCGTCATGTTAAGCTACTGTGACTTCCACTACTCTTCCAAGGGGCATTGATATTGTCTTTTTATTCCACTGCGACCTCCACCACTCTTCCAAGGGGCATTAAAACTGTCTTGTTAAGCTACTGTGACCTCCACCACTCTTCCAAGGGACATTAAAACCGTCTTGTTAAAATACTGTGACCTGCACCACTCTTCCAATGGGCATTGATATTGTCTTTTTATTTCACTGCGACTTCCACCACTCTTCCAAGGGGCATTAAAACTGTCTTGTTAAGCTACTGTGACCTCCACCACTCTTCCAAGGAGCATTAAAACTGTCTTGTTAAACCACTCTGAACTCCACAACTCTTTCAAGGTGCATTAAAACCGTCTTGTTAAGCTTCTGTGACCTCCACCACTGTTCCAAGGGACATTAAAACCATCTTGTTAAGCTACTGTGACCTCCACCACTCTTCCAATGGGAATTGATATTGTCTTTTTATTCCACTGCGACGTCCACCACTCTTCCAAGGGGCATTAAAACTGTCTTGTTAAGCTACTGTGACCTCCACCACTCTTCCAAGGGTCATTAAAACTGTCTTGTTAAGGTACTGTGACCTCCACCACTCTTCCAAGGGGTATTAAAACAATCTTGTTAAACCACTCTGAACTCCACAGCTCTTTCAAGGGGCATTAGAACCGTCTTGTTAACCTTCTGTGACCTCGACCACTCTTCCAAGGGACATTAAAACCGTCTTGTTAAGCTACTGTGACTCCTACTACTCTACCAATGGGCATTGATATTGTCTTTTTATTCCACTGCGACCTCCACCACTCTTCCAAGGGGCATTAAAACTGTCTTGTTAAGCTACTGTGACATCCACCACTCTTCCAAGGGGCATTAAAACTGTCATGTTAAGCTACTGTGACCTCCACCACTCTTCCAAGGGACATTAAAACCGTCTTGTTAAGCTACTGTGACCTGCACCACTCTTCCAATGGACATTGATATTGTCTTTTTATTCCACTGCGACTTCCACCACTCTTCCAAGGGGCATTAAAACTGTCTTGTTAAGCTACTTTGACCTCCACCACTCTTCCAAGGAGCATTAAAACTGTCTTGTTAAACCACTCTGAACTCCACAGCTCTTTCAAGGGGCATTAAAACCGTCTTGTTAAGCTTCTGTGACCTCCACCACTGTTCCAAGGGACATTAAAACCATCTTGTTAAGCTACTTTGACCTCCACCACTCTTCCAATTTGAATTGATATTGTCTTTTTATTCCACTGCGACGTCCACCTCTCTTCCAAGGGGCATTAAAACTGTTTTGTTAAGCTACTGTGACCTCCACCACTCTTCCAAGGAGCATTAAAACTGTCTTGTTAAGATACTGTGACCTCCACCACTCTTCCAAGGGGCATTAAAACTGTCTTGTTAAGCTACTGTGACCTCCACCACCCTTCCAAGGGGCATTACAACCGTCTTGTTAAAATACTCTGAACTGCACAGCTCTTCCAAGGGGCATTAAAACCATCTTGTTAAGATACTGTGACCTCCACCACTCTTCCAAGGGGTATTAAAACTGTCTTGTTAAGCTACTGTGACCTCCACCACTCTTCCAAGGGGCATTAAAACCGTCTTGTTAAAATACTCTGAACTGCACAGCTCTTCCAAGAGGCATTAAAACCATCTTGTTAAACTACTGTGACCTCCACCACTCTTCCAAGGGGCATTGATATTTTCTTTTTATTCCACTGCGACCTCCACCACTCTTCCAATCGGCATTAAAGCTGTTTTGTTAAGCTACTGTGACCTCCACTACTCTTCCAAGGGGCATTAAAACCATCTTGTTATGCTACTCTGACCTCCATAACTCTTCCAAGGGTCATTAAAACCGTCTTGTTAAGCTACTATGACCTGCACCACTCTTCCAATGGGCACTGATATTGTCTTTTTATTCCACTGCGACTTCCACCACTCTTCCAAGGGGCATTAAAACTGTCTTGTTAAGCTACTGTGACCTCCACCACTCTTCCAAGGGACATTAAAACCATCTTGTTAAGCTACTGTGACCTCCACCACTCTTCCAATGGGAATTGATATTGTCTTTTTATTCCACTGCGACTTCCAGCACTCTTCCAAGGGGCATTAAAACCATCTTGTTAAGCTACTGTAACCTCCACCACTCTTCCAACGGGCATTGATATTGTCTTTTTATTCCTCTGCGACCTCCACCACTCTTCCAAGGGGCATTAAAACTGTCTTGTTAAGCTACTGTGACCTCCACTACTCTTCCAAGGGGCATTAAAACCGTCTTGTTAAGCTACTGTGACCTCCACCACTCTTCCAAGGGGCATTAAAACTGTCTTGTTAAGCTACTGTGACCTCCACCACTCTTCCAAGGGGCATTAAAACCATCTTGTTAAACCACTCTGAACTCCACAGCTCTTTCAAGGGGCATTAAAACCGTCTTGTTAAGCTACTGTGACCTCCACCACTCTTCCAAGGGGCATTAAAACTGTCTTGATAAGCTACTGTGACCTCCACCACTCTTCCAAGGGGCATTAAAGCTGTGTTGTGAAACCACTCTGAACTCCACTTATCTCCCAAGGGGCATTAAAACCGTCTTGTTAAGCTACTGTGACCTCCACCACTCTTCCAAGGGGCACTGAAACTGTCTTTTTAAGCTACTGTGACCTCCACCACTGTTCCAAGGGGCATTAAAACTGTCTTGTTAAGCTACTGTGACCTCCACCACACTTCCAAGGGGCATTAAAACTGTCTTGTTAAACCGCTCTGTGCTCCACAGCTCTTCCAAGGGGCATTAAAACCGTCTTGTTAAGCTACTGTGACCTCCACCACTCTTCCAATGGGCATTGATATTGTCTTTTTATTCCTCTGCGACTTCCACCACTCTTCCAAGGGGAATTAAAACTGTCTTGTTAAGCTTTTGTGACCTCCACCACTTTTCCAGGGGCATTAAAACTTATTTGTTAAGCTACTGTGACCTCCACCACTCTTCCAAGGGGCATTAAAACTGTCTTGATAAGCTACTGGGACCTCCACCACTCTTCCAAGGGGCATTAAAACCGTCTTGTTAAGCTACTGTGACCTCCACCACTCTTCCAAGGGGCATTAAAACTGTCTTGTTAAGCTACTGTGACCGCCACCACTCTTCCAAGGGGCATTAAAACCGTCTTGTTAAAACACTCTGAACTCCACTTCTCTTCCAATGGGCATTAAAACCGTCTTGTTAAAACACTCTGAACTCCACAGCTCTTCCAAGGGGCATTAAAACCATCTTGTTAAGCTACTGTGACCTCCACCACTCTTCCAAGGGGCATTGATATTGTCTTTATATTCCACTGCAACCTCCACCAATCTTCCAAAAGGGCATTAAAACCATCTTGTTAGGCTACTGTGACCTCCACCACTCTTCCAATGGGCATTAAAACCGTGTTGTTAAGCTACTGTGACCTCCACAACTCTTCCAAGGGGCATTAAAACCGTCTTGTTAAACCACTCTGAACTCCACTTCTCTTCCAAGGGGCATTAAAACCGTCTTGTTAAGCTACTGTGACCTCCACCACTCTTCCAAGGTGCATTAAAACCATCTTGTTAAGCTACTGTGACCTCCACAACTGTTCCAAGGGGCATTAAAACTGTCTTGTTAAGCTACTGTGATCTCCACCACTCTTCCAAGGGGCATTAAAACTGTCTTGTTAAGCTACTGTGACCTCCACCACTGTTCCAAGGGGCATTAAAACTGTCTTGTTAAGTTACTGTGACCTCCGCCACTCTTCCAAGGGGCATTAAAACCATCTTGTTACACCACTCTGAACTCCACAGCTCTTCCAAGGGTATTAAAACCATCTTGTTAAGCTACTGTGACCTCGACCACTCTTCCAAGGGGCATTAAAACTGTCTTGCTTAAGCTACTGTGACCTCCACCACTCTTCCAAGGGGCATTAAAACCATCTTGTTAAGCTACTATGACCTCCACCACTCTTCCAAGGGGCATTAAAACTGTCTTGTTAAGCTACTGTGACCTCCACCACTCTTCCAAGGGGTATTAAAACAATCTTGTTAAACCACTCTGAACTCCACAGCTCATTCAAGGGGCATTAGAACCGTCTTGTTAACCTCCTGTGACATCCACCACTCTTCCAAGGGACATTAAAACCGTCCTGTTAAGCTACTGTGACTTCCACTACTCTTCCAATGGGCATTGATTTTGTCTTTTTATTCCACTGCGACCTCCACCACTCTTCCAAGGGGCATTAAAACTGTCTTGTTAAGCTACTGTGACCTCCACCACTCTTCCAAGGGGCATTAAAACTGTCTTGTTAATCTACTGTGACCTCCACCACTCTTCCAAGGGACATTAAAACCGTCTTGTTAAGCTACTGTGACCTGCACCACTCTTCCAATGGGCATTGATATTGTCTTTTTATTCCACTGCGACTTCCACCACTCTTCCACGGGGCATTAAAACTGTCTTGTTAAGCTACTGTGACCTCCACCACCCTTCCAAGGAGCATTAAAACTGTCTTGTTAAACCACTCTGAACTCCACAGCTCTTTCAAGGGGCATTAAAACCATCTTGTTAAGCTTCTGTGACCTCCACCACTCTTCCAAGGGACATTAAAACCATCTTGTTAAGCTACTGTGACCTCCACCACTCTTCCAAGGGGCATTAAAACCGTCTTGTTAAGCTGCTGTGACCTCCACCACTCTTCCAAGGGGCATTAAAACTGTCTTGTTAAGCTACTGTGACCTCCACCACTCTTCCAAGGGGCATTAAAACCATCTTTTTAAAACACTCTGAACTCCACAGCTCTTTCAAGGGGCATTATAACCGTCTTGTTAAGCTACTGTGAACTCCACCACTCTTCCAAGGGGCATTAAAACTGTCTTGATAAGCTACTGTGACCTCCACCACTCTTCCAAGGGGCATTAAAACTGTCTTGTTAAGCTACTGTGACCGCCAGCACTCTTCCAAGGGGCATTAAAACCATCTTGTTAAAACACTCTGAACTCCACAGCTCTTCCAAGGGGCATTAAAACCATCTTGTTAAGCTACTGTGAACTCCACCACTCTTCCAAGGGGCATTGATATTGTCTTTTTATTCCACTGCAACCTCCACCACTCTTCCAAAGGGCATTAAAACCATCTTGTTAGGCTACTGTGACCTCCACCACTCTTCCAATGGGCATTAAAACCGTCTTGTTAAGCTACTGTGACCTCCACAACTCTTCCAAGGGGCATTAAAACCGTCTTGTTAAACCACTCTGAACTCCACTTCTCTTCCAAGGGGCATTAAAACCGTCTTGTTAAGCTACTGTGACCTCCACCACTCTTCCAAGGGGCATTAAAACTGTCTTGTTAAGTTACTGTGAACTCCACCACTCTTCCAAGGGGCATTAAAACCGTCTTGTTAAACCACTCTGAACTCCACAGCTCTTCCAAGGGGCATTAAAACCATCTTGTTAAGCTACTGTGACCTCCACCGCTCTTCCAAGGGACATTAAAACCGTCTTGTTAAGCTACTGTGACCTGCACCACTCTTCCAATGGGCATTGATATTGTCTTTTTATTCCACTGCGACTTCCACCACTCTTCCAAGGGGCATTAAAACTGTCTTGTTAAGCTACTGTGACCTCCACCACCCTTCCAAGGAGCATTAAAACTGTCTTGTTAAACCACTCTGAACTCCACAGCTCTTTCAAGGGGCATTAAAACCGTCTTGTTAAGCTTCTGTGACCTCCACCACTCTTCCAAGGGACATTAAAACCATCTTGTTAAGCTACTGTGACCTCCACCACTCTTCCAATGGGAATTTATATTGTCTTTTTATTCCACTGCGACGTCCACCACTCTTCCAAGGGGCATTAAAACTGTCTTGTTAAGCTACTGTGACCTCCACCACTCTTCCAAGGGGCATTAAAACTGTCTTGTTAAGATACTGTGACCTCCACCACTCTTCCAAGGGTCATTAAATCTGTCTTGTTAAGCTACTGTGACCTCCACCACTCTTCCAAGGGGTATTAAAACAATCTTGTTAAACCACTCTGAACTCCACAGCTCTTTCAAGGGGCATTAGAGCCGTCTTGTTAACCTTCTGTGATCTCGACCACTCTTCCAAGGGACATTAAAACCGTCTTGTTAAGCTACTGTGACTTCCACTACTCTTCCAATGGGCATTGATATTGTCTTTTTATTCCACTGCGACCTCCACCACTCTTCCAAGGGGCATTAAAACTGTCTTGTTAAGCTACTGTGACCTCCACCACTCTTTCAAGGGGCATTAAAACAGTCTTGTTAAGCTACTGTGACCTCCACCACTGTTCCAAGGGACATTAAAACCGTCTTGTTCAGCTACTGTGACCTGCACCACTCTTCCAATGGGCATTGATATTGTCTTTTTATTCCACTGCGACTTCCACCACTCTTCCAAGGGGCATTAAAACTGTCTTGTTAAGCTACTGTGACCTCCACCACTCTTCCAAGGAGCATTAAAACTGTCTTGTTAAACCACTATGAACTCCACAGCTCTTTCAAGGGGCATTAAAACCGTCTTGTTAAGCTTCTGTGACCTCCACCACTGTTCCAAGGGACATTAAAACCATCTTGTTAAGCTACTGTGACCTCCACCACTCTTCCAATGGGAATTGATATTGTCTTTTTATTCCACTGCGACATCCACCACTCTTCCAAGGGGCATTAAAACTGTCTTGTTACGATACTGTGACCTCCACCACTCTTCCCAGGGGCATTAAAACTGTCTTGTTAAGCTACTGTGACCTCCACCACTCTTCCAAGGGGCATTGATATTGTCTTTTTATTCCACTGCGACCTCCACCACTCTTCCAAGGGGCATTAAAGCTGTTTTGTTAAGCAACTGTGACCTCCACTACTCTTCCAAGGGGCATTAAAACCATCTTGTTAAGCTGCTGTGACCTCCACTACTCTTCCAAGTGTCATTAAAACCGTCTTGTTAAGCTACTGTGACCTGCAACACTCTTCCAATGGGCACTGATATTGTCTTTTTATTCCACTGCGACTTCCACCACTCTTCCAAGGGGCATTAAAACTGTCTTGTTAAGCTACTGTGACCTCCACCACTCTTCCAAGGGACATTGATATTGTCTTTTTATTCCACTGCGACCTCCACCACTCTTCCAAGGGGCATTAAAACTGTCTTGTTAAGCTACTGTGACCTCCACCACTCTTCCAAGGGGCATTAAAACCGTCTTGTTAAGCTACTGTGACCTCCACCACTCTTCCAAGGGGCATTAAAACTTTCTTGTTAAGCTACTGTGACCTCCACCACTCTTCCAAGGGGCATTAAAACCATCTTGTTAAAACACTCTGAACTCCACAGCTCTTTCAAGGGGCATTAAAACCGTCTTGTTAAGCTACTGTGAACTCCATCACTCTTCCAAGGGGCATTAAAACTGTCTTGATAAGCTACTGTGACCTCCACCACTCTTCCAAAGGACATTAAAGCTGTGTTGTGAAACCATTCTGAACTCCACTTATCTCCCAAGGGGCTTTAAAACCGTCTTGTTAAGCTACTGTGACCTCCACCACTCTTCCAAGGGGCATTGAAACTGTCTTGTTAAGCTACTGTGACCTCCACCACTGTTCCAAGGGGCATTAAAACTGTCTTGTTAAGCTACTGTGACCGCCAGCACTCTTCCAAGGGGCATTAAAACCATATTGTTAAAACACTCTGAACTCCACAGCTCTTCCAAGGGGCATTAAAACCATCTTGTTAAGCTACTGTGCACTCCACCACTCTTTCAAGGGGCATTGATATTGTCTTTTTATTCCACTGCAACCTCCACCACTCTTCCAAAGGGCATTAAAACCATCTTGTTAGGCTACTGTGACCTCCACCACTCTTCCAATGGGCATTAAAACCATCTTGTTAAGCTACTGTGACCTCCACAACTCTTCCAAGGGGCATTAAAACCGTCTTGTTAAACCACTCTGAACTCCACTTCTCTTCCAAGGGGCATTAGAACCGTCTTGTTAAGCTACTGTGACCTCCACCATTCTTCCAAGGGGCTTTAAAACTGTCTTGTTAAGCTACTGTGACCTCCACCACTTTTCCAAGGGGCATTAAAACTGTCTTGTTAAGCTACTGTGACCTCCGCCACTCTTCCAAGGGGCATTAAAACCGTCTTGTTAAACCACTCTGAACTCCACTGCTCTTCCAAGGGGCATTAAAACAATCTTGTTAAGCTACTGTGACCTCCACCGCTCTTCCAAGGGGCATTGAAACATCTTTTTATTACACTGCGACCTCCACCACTCTTCCAAGGGGTATTAAAACCTTCTTGTTAAGCTTCTGTGACCTCCACCACTCTTCCAAGGGACATTAAAACCATGTTATTAAGCTACTGTGACCTCCACCACTCTTCCAATGGGAATTTATATTGTCTTTTTATTCCACTGTGACATCCACCACTCTTCCAAGGGGCATTAAAGCTGTCTTGTTAAGCTACTGTGACCTCCACCACTCTTCCAAGGAGCATTAAAACTGTCTTGTTAAACCACTATGAACTCCACAGCTCTTTCAAGGGGCATTAAAACCGTCTTGTTAAGCTTCTGTGACCTCCACCACTGTTCCAAGGGACATTAAAACCATCTTGTTAAGCTACTGTGACCTCCACCACTCTTCCAATGGGAATTGATATTGTCTTTTTATTCCACTACGACATCCACCACTCTTCCAAGGGGCATTAAAACTGTCTTGTTAAGCTACTGTGACCTCCAAAACTCTTCCAAGGGGCATTAAAACTGTCTTGTTACGATACTGTGACCTCCACCACTCTTCCCAGCGGCATTAAAACTGTCTTGTTAAGCTACTGTGACCTCCACCACTCTTCCAAGGGGCATTGATATTGTCTTTTTATTCCACTGCGACCTCCACCACTCTTCCAAGGGGCATTAAAGCTGTTTTGTTAAGCTACTGTGACCTCCACTACTCTTCCAAGGGGCATTAAAACCATCTTGTTAAGCTGCTGTGACCTCCACCATTCTTCCAAGTGTCATTAAAACCGTCTTGTTAAGCTACTGTGACCTGCACCACTCTTCCAATGGGCACTGATATTGTCTTTTTATTCAACTGCGACTTCCACCACTCTTCCAAGGGGCATTAAAACTGTCTTGTTAAGCTACTGTGACCTCCACCACTCTTCCAAGGGACATTAAAACCATCTTGTTAAACTACTGTGACCTCCACCACTCTTCCAATGGGAATTGATATTGTCTTTTTATTCCACTGCGACTTCCAGCACTCTTCCAAGGGGCATTAAAACCATCTTGTTAAGCTACTGTAACCTCCACCACTCTTCCAAGGGGCATTGATATTGTCTTTTTATTCCACTGCGACCTCCACCACTCTTCCAAGGGGCATTAAAACTGTCTTGTTAAGCTACTGTGACCTCCACCACTCTTCCAAGGGGCATTAAAACCGTCTTGTTAAGCTACTGTGACCTCCACCACTCTTCCAAGGGGCATTAAAACTGTCTTGTTAAGCTACTGTGACCTCCACCACTCTTCCAAGGGGCATTAAAACCATCTTGTTAAAACACTCTGAACTCCACAGCTCTTTCAAGGGGCATTAAAACTGTCTTGTTAAGCTACTGTGAACTCCATCACTCTTCCAAGGGGCATTAAAACTGTCTTGATAAGCTACTGTGACCTCCACCACTGTTCCAAGGGACATTAAAGCTGTGTTGTGAAACCATTCTGAACTCCACTTATCTCCCAAGGGGCTTTAAAACCGTTTTGTTAAGCTACTGTGACCTCCACCACTCTTCCAAGTGGCATTGAAACTGTCTTGTTAAGCTACTGTGACCTCCACCACTGTTCCAAGGGGCATTAAAACTGTCTTGTTAAGCTACTGTGACCGCCAGCACTCTTCCAAGGGGCATTAAAACCATCTTGTTAAAACACTCTGAACTCCACAGCTCTTCCAAGGGGCATTAAAACCATCTTGTTAAGCTACTGTGCACTCCACCACTCTTCCAAGGGGCATTGATATTGTCTTTTTATTCCACTGCAACCTCCACCACTCTTCCAAAGGGCATTAAAACCATCTTGTTAGGCTACTGTGACCTCCACCACTCTTCCAATGGGCATTAAAACCGTCTTGTTAAGCTACTGTGACCTCCACAACTCTTCCAAGGGGCATTAAAACTGTCTTGTTAAACCACTCTGAACTCCACTTCTCTTCCAAGGGGCATTAGAACCGTCTTGTTAAGCTACTGTGACCTCCACCACTCTTCCAAGGGGCATTAAAACTGTCTTGTTAAGCTACTGTGACCTCCACCACTTTTCCAAGGGGCATTAAAACTGTCTTGTTAAGTTACTGTGACCTCCACCACTCTTCCAAGGGGCATTAAAACCGTCTTGTTAAACCACTCTGAACTCCACTGCTCTTCCAAGGGGCATTAAAACCATCTTGTTAAGCTACTGTGACCTCCACCGCTCTTCCAAGGGGCATTGAAACATCTTTTTATTACACTGCGACCTCCACCACTCTTCCAAGGGGTATTAAAACCTTCTTGTTAAGCTTCTGTGACCTCCACCACTCTTCCAAGGGACATTAAAACCATCTTCTTAAGCTACTGTGACCTCCACCACTCTTCCAATGGGAATTTATATTGTCTTTTTATTCCACTGTGACATCCACCACTCTTCCAAGGGGCATTAAAGCTGTCTTGTTAAGCTACTGTGACCTCTACCACTCTTCCAAGGGGCATTAAAACTGTCTTGTTAAGATACTGTGACCTCCACCACTCTTCCAAGGGGCATTGATATTGTCTCTTTATTCCACTGCGACCTCCACCACTCTTCCAAGGGGCATTAAAGCTGTCTTGTTAAGCTACTGTGACCTCCCCTACTCTTCCAAGGGGCATTAAAACCATCTTGTTAAGCTGCTGTGACCTCCACCACTCTTTCAAGGGGCATTAAAACCGTCTTGTTAAGCTACTGTGACCTGCACCACTCTTCCAATGGGCATTAATATTGTCTTTTTATTCCACTGCGACTTCCACCACTCTTCCAAGGGGCATAAAAACTGTCTTGTTAAGCTACTGTAACCTCCACCACTCTTCCAAGGGGCATTAAAACTGTCTTGTTAAACCACTCTGATCTCCACAGCTCTTTCAATAGGCATTAAAACCGTCTTTTTAAGCTTCTGTGACCTCCACCACTCTTCCAAGGGACATTAAAACCATCGTGTTAAGCTACTGTGACCTCCACCACTCTTCCAATGGGAATTGATATTGTCTTTTTATTCCACTGCGACTTCCACCACTCTTCCAAGGGGCATTAAAACTGTCTTGTTAAGATACTGTGACCTCCACCACTCTTCCAAGGGGCATTAAAACTGTCTTGTTAAGCTGCTGTGACCTCCACCACTCTTCCAAGGGGCATTAAAACCGTCTTGTTAAAACACACTGAACTCCACAGCTCTTCCAAGGGGCATTAAAACCATCTTGTTAAGCTACTGTAACCTCCACCACTCTTCCAAGGGGCATTAAAACTGTCTTGTTAAGCTACTGTGACCTCCACCACTCTTCCAATGGGCATTAAAACTGTCTTTTTAAGCTACTGTGACCTCCACCACTGTTCCAAGGAGCATTAAAACTGTCTTAAGCTACTGTGACCTCCACCACTCTTCCAAGGGGCATTAAAACCGTATTGTTAAACTACTCTGACCTCCACAGCTCTTCCAAGTGGCATTAAAACCATCTTGTTAAGCTACTGTGACCTCCACCACTCTTCCAAGGGGCATTCATATTGTCTTTTTATTCCACTGCGACTCCACCACTCTTCCAAGGGGCATTAAAACCGTCTTCTTAAGCTACTGTGACCTCCACCACTCTTCCAAGGGGCAATAAACTGTCTTGTTAAGCTACTGTGACCTCCACCACTCTTCCAAGGGGCATTAAAACTGTCTTGTTAAGCTACTGTGACCTCCATCACTCTTCCATGGGGCATTAAAGCCGTCTTCTTAAACCATTCTGAGCTCCACAGCTCTTGAAAGGGGAATTAAAAACGTCTTGTTAAGCTTCTGTGACCTCCACCACTCTTCCAAGGGGCATTGATATTGTCTTTTTATTCCACTGCGACCTCCACCACTCTTCCAAGGGGCATTAAAACCATCTTGTTAAGCTACTGTGACCTCCACCACTCTTCCAAGGGGTATTAAAACTGTCTTGATAAGCTACTGTGACCTCCACCACTCTTCCAAGGGGCATTAAAGCTGTCTTGTGAAACCACTCTGAACTCCACTTATCTCCCAAGGGGCATTAAAACCGTCTTGTTAAGCTACTGTGACCTCCACCACTCTTCCAAGGGGCATTGAAACTGTCTTGTTAAGCTACTGTGACCTCCACCACTGTTCCAAGGGGCATTAAAACTGTCTTGTTAAGCTACTGTAACCTCCACCACTCTTCCAAGGGGCATTAAAACTGTCTTGTTAAACCGCTATGAGCTCCACAGCTCTTCCAATCGGCATTAAAACCGTCTTGTTAAGCTACTGTGACCTCCACCACTCTTCCAATGGGCATTAATATTGTCTTTTTATTCCTCTGCGACTTCCACCACTCTTCCAAGGGGCATTAATATTGTCTTTTTATTCCACTGCGACTTCCACCACTCTTCCAAGGGGCATAAAAACTGTCTTGTTAAGCTACTGTGACCTCCACCACTCTTCCAAGGGGCATTAAAACTGTCTTGTTAAACCACTCTGATCTCCACAGCTCTTTCAATAGGCATTAAAACCGTCTTTTTAAGCTTCTGTGACCTCCACCACTCTTCCAAGGGACATTAAAACCATCGTGTTAAGCTACTGTGACCTCCACCACTCTTCCAATGGGAATTGATATTGTCTTTTTATTCCACTGCGACTTCCACCACTCTTCCAAGGGGCATTAAAACTGTCTTGTTAAGATACTGTGACCTCCACCACTCTTCCAAGGGGCATTAAAACTGTCTTGTTAAGCTGCTGTGACCTCCACCACTCTTCCAAGGGGATTAAAACCGTCTTGTTAAAACACACTGAACTCCACAGCTCTTCCAAGGGGCATTAAAACCATCTTGTTAAGCTACTGTAACCTCCACCACTCTTCCAAGGGGCATTGATATTGTCTTTTTATTCCACTGCGACCTCCACCACTCTTCCAAGGGGCATTAAAACTGTCTTGTTAAGCTACTGTGACCTCCACCACTCTTCCAAGGGGCATTAAAACCATCTTGTCAAGCTACTGTGACCTCCACCACTCTTCCAAGGGGCATTAAAACTGTCTTGTTAATCTACTGTGACCTCCACCACTCTTCCAATGGGCATTAAAACTGTCTTTTTAAGCTACTGTGACCTCCACCACTGTTCCAAGGAGCATTAAAACTGTCTTAAGCTACTCTGACCTCCACAGCTCTTCCAAGTGGCATTAAAACCATCTTGTTAAGCTACTGTGACCTCCACCACTCTTCCAAGGGGCATTCATATTGTCTTTTTATTCCACTGCGACTCCACCACTCTTCCAAGGGGCATTAAAACCGTCTTGTTAAGCTACTGTGACCTCCACCACTCTTCCAAGGGGCAATAAAACTCTCTTGTTAAGCTACTGTGACCTCCACCACTCTTCCAAGGGGCATTAAAACTGTCTTGTTAAGCTACTGTGACCTCCATCACTCTTCCATGGGGCATTAAAGCCGTCTTCTTAAACCACTCTGAGCTCCACAGCTCTTGCAAGGGGAATTAAAAACGTCTTGTTAAGCTTCTGTGACCTCCACCACTCTTCCAAGGGGCATTGATATTGTCTTTTTATTCCACTGCGACCTCCACCACTCTTCCAAGGGGCATTAAAACCATCTTGTTTAGCTACTGTGACCTCCACCACTCTTCCAAGGGGTATTAAAACTGTCTTGATAAGCTACTGTGACCTCCACCACTCTTCCAAGGGGCATTAAAGCTGTCTTGTGAAACCACTCTGAACTCCACTTATCTCCCAAGGGGCATTAAAACTGTCTTGTTAAGCTACTGTGACCTCCACCACTCTTCCAAGGGGCATTGAAACTGTCTTGTTAAGCTACTGTGACCTCCACCACTGTTCCAAGGGGCATTAAAACTGTCTTGTTAAGCTACTGTGACCTCCACCACTCTTCCAAGGGGCATTAAAACTGTCTTGTTAAACCGCTCTGAGCTCCACAGCTCTTCCAATCGGCATTAAAACCGTCTTGTTAAGCTACTGTGACCTCCACCACTCTTCCAATGGGCATTGATATTGTCTTTTTATTCCTCTGCGACTTCCACCACTCTTCCAAGGGGCATTAAAACTCTCTTGTTAAGCTTCTGTGACCTCCACCACTTTTCCAGGGGCATTAAAACTGTCTTGTTAAGCTACTGTGACCTCCACCACTCTTCCAAGGGGCATTAAAACTGTCTTGATAAGCTACTGTGACCTCCACAGCTCTTCCAAGGGGCATTAAAACCATCTTGTTAAGCTACTGTGACCTCCACCACTCTTCCAAGGGGCATTGATAATGTCTTTTTATTCCACTGCGACCTCCACCACTCTTCCAAAGGGCATTAAAACCATCTTGTTAAGCTACTGTGACCTCCACCATGTTATGCTCACGCCCGGACTGACTGGCGTGTGCGGGTGTTGTGGTTCCACTGGACCATGGACCGGAGAGTGCCTGGAGGGGCGTGACTAAGTATCTGGCCGATCCGACCAAGGTGGCACGACGGCATACGACGCCAGTGCACCAGGGAGAAACCGGGCAGAGGGACCAGGTGCTACTCCAGGTCAAACTCCGGACACGGGGGTTGACCCACACTGGGATTACTGGAACAGGCAGGTTAGGCTGGCACAGACTGGTGGATGTAAGCAAACACGGCAAGTATGCAGATGGGTGGATGCAGGCGAGTATGCAGGCAGGGAGGTACTGGCCGAAAGGACGGGCTGGAGCACAGAGAGGTTAAGACCCAGTACAGACTGGGTCACAGAACCGCAGATGCGGTAGACAACCACAGCAGAGAGGGAACGCCCGAAGCGGTGGGCAAGAACAGAGCAGGACGGGGCTGCAGGAGCAGCGAGCACAATCAGGGCAGGACAGGACTGCCGGAGCAGCGGGCAGAAGCAGGGCAGGGCGGAAACCGCAGAAGCAGTAAGCAAGATAAGAGCAGAGCAGAAACCGCAGGAGCGGCAAGCAAGGCAGGACCAGAGCAGACACCGCAGAGCGGTAAACAAGGCAGGAGCAGAGCAGAAACCGCAAGAGCGGCAAGCTAAGCAGGAGCAGAGCGGACACCGCAGAGCGGTAAACAAGGCAGGAGCAGAGCAGAAACCGCAAGAGCGGCAAGCTAAGCAGGAGCAGAGCGGACACCGCAGAGCGGTAAACAATGCAGGAGCAGAGCAGAAACCACAAGAGCGGCAAGCTAAGCAGGAGCAGAGCGGACACCGCAGAGCGGCAAACAAGGCAGGAGCAGAGCAGAAACCGCAAGAGCGGCAAGCTAAGCAGGAGCAGAGCGGACACCGCAGAGCGGTAAACAAGGCAGGAGCAGAGCAGAAACCGCAAGAGCGGCAAGCTAAGCAGGAGCAGAGCGGACACCGCAGAGCGGTAAACAAGGCAGGAGCAGAGCAGAAACCGCAAGAGCGGCAAGCTAAGCAGGAGCAGAGCGGACACCGCAGAGCGGTAAACAAGGCAAGGGGATAGGACTCTGTTCACAAAGAACAGATGGAGAAGGAAAGGCAGAACCAGAAGCACGCACAGTACTTACATAGAAGTAGCGAGCGTACACTTAATTCACAACAGAGGTACAGAGACGACGAGGAGGAATTTAGGAGCGGGTTCAGACTCTGCAGAAAGACGCAGAAAACAGACATAGAGGGAAAAGGGAGACAAGGTTAAAGTAGAAACGAGGCACAGACAACAGGGAACAGAAGAACGGGAACAGAGACAGCAAGGCAGGAACACAAACAGGACTCTGTTCAGACGGGAACAGATACCGCAAGGCAGGAACACAAACAGGACTCTGTTCAGACGGGAACAGATACCGCAAGGCAGGGACACAAACAGGACTCTGTTCAGACGGGAACAGATACCGCAAGGCAGAGACACAAACAGGACTCTGTTCAGACGGGAACAGATACCACAAGGCACAGGCAGGCAGATCTAGGAATACGGCCCCTAGAAGGCAAAAGAACAGGCAAGAAGCGTGTTCACAAGAACAGACCACAGTTCAGACACAGAACTGGAAAACAGGCAGGAAAACAGGATAGTAGAGGAATAAATCACTGTACTCCCTATGAGTGTGCACGAGTAGGGGCCGAACCCTGGTATATCAGATCAAAGAGCCTCGGCACTAAAACGTCCTTTTGTAAGAGAAAATTTATTGACTTTGTGAAATAAATCTGTACACAGAAATAACACCAATCAAAACGTTTCGGTCTTAGCGACCTTCTTCAGTTGTCGGATAATTCTGCGAGAGATGTGAGCAATGAATGGTTCCCAATAGGACAGCCTGTTGGGAAGCGCGTGGGGGCATGGACATCACAACGCGGTCTCCAACTAGCTTCCCAACAGGCTGTCCTATTGGGAACCATTCATTGCTCACATCTCTCGCAGAATTATCCGTCAACTGAAGAAGGTCGCTAAGACTGAAACGTTTTGATTGGTGTTATTTCTGTGTACAGATTTATTTCACAAAGTCAATAAATTTTCTCTTACAAAAGGACGTTTTAGTGCCGAGGCTCTTTGATCTGGAAAACAGGATAGGACCTGGCATGTCAGAGACAAAAAGCCAACTGACAAGAAACAATGCTCAGGCGCCATCTTGAGGAAGAAGGTGGTATAAATACCCAAAGATGGACAGCAATAGGCTGAAGGTGCAACAGGAGCGTGTCCGCAGCAGGTACAAAAAACAGGAAGTTCAGCGGGCGTCGCCCTATGCAGCCAAAGTGGAGCAGAGCAGAGCACAAGGAAAGAAGCCAGACCAGGAAGCTGGGCGGGAGAAGAAGTTTGCGATCTTGCATGATGAGAGATGGAACACCATGCAAGAACGCCGCCAGGTATGCTATACACCACTCTTCCAATGGGCATTAAAACCATATTGTTAAGCTACTGTGACCTCCACCACTCTACCAAGGGGCATTAAAACCGTCTTGTTAAGCTTCTGTGACCTCCACCACTCTTCCAAGGGGCATTAAAACCGTCTTGTTAAACCACTCTTAACTCCACTTCTCTTCCAAGGGGCATTAAAACCATCTTGTTAAGCTACTGTGACCTCCACCACTTTTCCAAGGGGCATTAAAACTGTCTTGTTAAGCTACTGTGACCTCCACCACTGTTACAAGGGGCATTAAAACTGTCTTGTTAAGTTACTGTGACCTCCACCACTCGTCCAAGGGGCATTAAAACCGTCTTGTTAAACCACTCTGAACTCCACAGCTCTTCCAAGGGGCATTAAAACCATCTTGTTAAGCTACTGTGACCTCCACCGCTCTTCCAAGGGGCATTGATATATCTTTTTATTCCACTGCGACCTCCACCACTCTTCCAAGGGGTATTAAAACCATCTTGTTAAGCTACTGTGACCTCCACCACTCTTCCAAGGGGCATTAAAACTGTATTGTTAAGCTAATGTGACCTCCACCACTCTTCCAAGTGGTATTAAAACCATCTTGTTAAACCACTCTGAACTCCACAGCTCTTTCAAGGGGCATTAGAAACGTCTTGTTAAGCTTCTGTGACCTCCACCACTCTTCCAAGGGACATTAAAACCGTCTTGTTAAGCTACTGTGACTGCCACCACTCTTCCAATGGGCATTGATATTGTCTTTTTATTCCACTGCGACCTCCACCACTCTTCCAAGGGGCATTAAACCTGTCTTGTTAAGCTACTGTGACCTCCACCACTCTTCCAAGAGGCATTAAAACTGTCTTGTTAAGCTACTGTGACCTCCACCACTCTTCCAAGGGACATTAAAACCGTCTTGTTAAGCTACTGTGACCTGCACCACTCTTCCAATGGGCATTGATATTGTCTTTTTATTCCTCTGTGACTTCCACCACTCTTCCAAGGGGCATTAAAACTGTCTTGTTAAGCTACTGAGACCTCCACCACTCTTCCAAGGAGCATTAAAAGTGTCTTGTTAAACCACTCTGAACTTCACAGCTCTTTCAAGGGCCATTAAAACCGTCTTGTTAAGCTTCTGTGACCTCCACCACTCTTCCAAGGGACATTAAAACCATCTTGTTAAGCTACTGTAACCTCCACCACTCTTCCAATGGGAATTGATATTGTCTTTTTATTCCACTGCGACGTCCACCACTCTTTGAAGGGGCATTAAAGCTGTCTTGTTAAGCTACTGTGACCTCCACCACTCTTCCAAGGGGCAATAAAACTGTCTTGTTAAGATACTGTGACCTCCACCACTCTTCCAAGGGGCATTAAAACTGTCTTGTTAAGCTACTGTGACCTCCACCACTCTTCCAAGGGGCAATAAAACCGTCTTGTTAAAACACTCTGAACTCCACAGCTCTTCCAAGGGACATTAAAACCATCTTGTTAAGCTACTGTGACCTCCACCACTCTTCCAAGGGGCATTGATATTGTCTTTTTATTCCACTGCGACCTCCACCACTCTTCCAAGGGGCATTAAAGCTGTCTTGTTAAGCTACTGTGACCTCCCCTACTCTTCCAAGGGGCATTAAAACCATCTTGTTAAGGTACTGTGACCACCACCACTCTTACAAGGGGCATTAAAACTGTCTTGTTAAGCTACTGTGACCTGCACCACTCTTCCAATGGTTATTGATATTGTCTTTTTATTCCACTGCGACTTCCACCACTCTTCCAAGGGGCATTAAAACTGTCTTGTTAAGCTACTGTGACCTCCACCACTCTTCCAAGGGGCATTAAAACTGTCTTATTAAACCACTCTGAACTCCACAGCTCTTTCAATGGGCATTAAAACCGTCTTTTTAAGCTACTGTGACCTCCACCACTCTTCCAATGGGAATTGATATTGTCTTTTTATTCCACTGCGACTTCCACCACTCTTCCAAGGGGCATTAAAACTGTCTTGTTAAGCTACTGAGACCTCCACCACTCTTCCAAGGAGCATTAAAAGTGTCTTGTTAAACCACTCTGAACTCCACAGCTCTTTCAAGGGCCAGTAAAACTGTCTTGTTAAGCTTCTGTGACCTCCACCACTCTTCCAAGGGACATTAAAACCATCTTGTTAAGCTACTGTGACCTCCACCACTCTTAAAATGGGAATTGATATTGTCTTTTTATTCCACTGCGACGTCCACCACTCTTTGAAGGGGCATTAAAGCTGTCTTGTTAAGCTACTGTGACCTCCACCACTCTTCCAAGGGGCATTAAAACTGTCTTGTTAAGATACTGTGACCTCCACCACTCTTCCAAGGGGCATTAAAACTGTCTTGTTAAGCTACTGTGACCTCCACCACTCTTCCAAGGGGCATTAAAACCGTCTTGTTAAAACACTCTGAACTCCACAGCTCTTCCAAGGGGCATTAAAACCATCTTGTTAAGCTACTGTGACCTCCACCACTCTTCCAAGGGGCATTGAAACTGTCTTGTTAAGCTACTGTGACCTCCACCACTGTTCCAAGGGGCATTAAAACTGTCTTGTTAAGCTACTGTGACCTCCACCACTCTTCCAAGGGGCATTAAAACTGTCTTGTTAAACCGCTCTGAGCTCCACAGCTCTTCCAAGCTTCATTAAAACCGTCTTTTTTAGCTACTGTGACCTCCACCAATCTTCCAATGGGCATTGATATTGCCTTTTTATTCCTCTGCTACTTCCACCACTCTTCCAAGGGGCATGAAAACTGTCTTGTTAAGCTTCTGTGACCTCCACCACTTTTCCAGGGGCATTAAAACTGTCTTGTTAAGCTACTGTGAACTCCACAGCTCTTCCAAGGGGCATTAAAACTGTCTTGATAAGCTACTGTGACCGCCACCACTCTTCCAAGGGGCATTAAAACCGTCTTGTTAAAACACTCAGAACTCCACAGTTCTTCCAAGGGGCATTAAAACCATCTTGTTAAGCTACTGTGACCTCCAACACTCTTCCAAGGGGCATTGATATTGTCTTTTTATTCCACTGCGACCTCCACTACTCTTCCAAGGGGCATTAAAGCTGTTTTGTTAAGCTACTGTGACCTCAACTACTCTTCCAAGGGGCATTAAAACTATCTTGTTAAGGTACTGTAACCACCACCACTCTTACAAGGGGCATTAAAACCGTCTTGTTAAGCTACTGTGACCTGCACCACTCTTCCAATGGGCATTGATATTGTCTTTTTATTCCACTGCGACTTCCACCACTCTTCCAAGGGGCATTAAAACTGTCTTGTTAAGGTACTGTGACCTCCACCACTCTTCCAAGGGGCATTAAAACTGTCTTATTAAAGCACTCTGAACTCCACAGCTCTTTCAATGGGCATTAAAACCGTCTTTTTAAGCTACTTTGACCTCCACCACTCTTCCAATGGGAATTGATATTGTCTTTTTATTCCACTGCGACTTCCACCACTCTTCCAAGGGGCATTAAAACTGTCTTGTTAAGCTACTGTGACCTCCACCACTCTTCCAAGGGGCATTAAAACTGTCTTGTTAAGATACTGTGACCTCCACCACTCTTCCAAGGGGCATTAAAACTGTCTTGTTAAGCTACTGTGACCTCCACCACTCTTCCAAGGGGCATTAAAACCGTCTTGTTAAAACACTCTGAACTCCACAGCTCTTCCAAGGGGCATTAAAACCATCTTGTTAAGCTACTGTGACCTCCACCACTCTTCCAAGGGGCATTGAAACTGTCTTGTTAAGCTACTGTGACCTCCACCACTGTTCCAAGGGGCATTAAAACTGTCTTGTTAAGCTACTGTGACCTCCACCACTCTTCCAAGGGGCTTTAAAACTGTCTTGTTAAACCGCTCTGAGCTCCACAGCTCTTCCAAGCAGCATTAAAACCGTCTTTTTTAGCTACTGTGACCTCCACCACTCTTCCAATGGGCATTGATATTGCCTTTTTATTCCTCTGCTACTTCCACCACTCTTCCAAGGGGCATGAAAACTGTCTTGTTAAGCTTCTGTGACCTCCACCACTCTTCCAAGGGGCATTAAAACTGTCTTGTTAAACCGCTCTGAACTCCACAGCTCTTTCAATGGGCATTAAAACCATCTTGTTAAGCTTCTGTGACCTCCACCACTCTTCCAAGGGACATTAAAACCATCTTGTTAAGCTACTGTGACCTCCACCACTCTTCCAATGGGAATTGATATTGTCTTTTTATTCCACTGCGACTTCCACCACTCTTCCAAGGGGCATTAAAACTGTATTGTTAAGCTAATGTGACCTCCACCACTCTTCCAAGGGGCATTAAAACTGTCTTGTTAAGCTACTGTGACCTCCACCACTCTTCCAAGGGGCATTAAAACGGTCTTGTTAAAACACTCTGAACTCCACAGCTCTTCCAAGGGGCATTAAAACCATCTTGTTAAGCTACTGTAACCTCCACCACACTTCCAAGGGGCATTGATATTGTCTTTTTATTCATCTGCGACCTCCACCACTCTTCCAAGGGGCATTAAAACTGTCTTGTTAAGCTACTGTGACCTCCACCACTCTTCCAAGGGGCATTAAAACCGTCTTGTTAAGCTACTGTGACCTCCACCACTCTTCCAAGGGGCATTAAAACTGTCTTGATAAGCTACTGTGACCTCCACCACTCTTCCAAGGGGCATTAAAGCTGTCTTGTGAAACTACTCTGAACTCCACTTATCTCCCAAGGGGCATTAAAACCGTCTTGTTAAGCTACTGTGACCTCCACCACTCTTCCAAGGGTCATTGAAACTGTCTTGTTAAGCTACTGTGACCTCCACCACTGTTCCAAGGGGCATTAAAACTGTCTTGTTAAACCGCTCTGAGCTCCACAGCTCTTCCAAGTGGCATTAAAACCGTCTTGTTAAGCTACTGTGACCTCCACCACTCTTCCAATGGGCATTGATATTGTCTTTTTATTCCTCTGCGACTTTCACCACTCTTCCAATGGGCATTAGAACTGTCTTGTTAAGCTTCTGTGACCTCCACCACTATTTCAGGGGCATTAAAACTGTCTTGTTAAGCTTCTGTGACCTCCACCACTCTTCCAAGGGGCATTAAAACTGTCTTGATAAGCTACTGTGACCTCCACCACTCTCCCAAGGGGCATTAAAACCGTCTTGTTAAGCTACTGTGACCTCCACCACTCTTCCAAGGGGCATTAAAACTGTCTTGTTAAGCTACTGTGACCTCCACCACTATTCCAGGGGCATTAAAACTGTCTTGTTAAGCTACTGTGACCTCCACCACTCTTCCAAGGGGCATTAAAACTGTCTTGATAAGCTACTGTGACCTCCACCACTCTTCCAAGGGGCATTAAAACCGTCTTGTTAAGCTACTGTGACCTCCACCACTCTTCCAAGGGGCATTAAAACCATCTTGTTAAGCTACTGTGACCTCCACCACTCTTCCAAGGGGCATTGATATTGTCTTTTTATTCCACTGCGACCTCCACCACTCTTCCAAAGGGCATTAAAACCATCTTGTTAAGCTACTGTGACCTCCACCACTCTTCCAATGGGCAGTAAAACCATATTGTTAAGCTACTGTGACCTCCACCACTCTACCAAGGGGCATTAAAACCGTCTTGTTAAGCTTCTGTGACCTCCACCACTCTTCCAAGGGGCATTAAAACTGTCTTGATAAACCACTCTGAACTCCACTTCTCTACCAAGGGGCATTAAAACCATCTTGTTAAGCTACTGTGACCTCCACCACTCTTCCAAGGGGCATTAAAACTGTCTTGTTAAGCTACTGTGACCTCCACCACTGTTACAAGGGGCATTAAAACTGTCTTGTTAAGCTACTGTGACCTCCAAAACTCTTCCAAGGGGCATTAAAACTGTCTTATTAAACCACTCTGAACTCCACAGCTCTTTCAATGGGCATTAAAACCGTCTTTTTAAGCTACTGTGACCTCCACCACTCTTCCAATGGGAATTGATATTGTCTTTTTATTCCACTGCGACTTCCACCACTCTTCCAAGGGGCATTAAAACTGTCTTGTTAAGCTACTGAGACCTCCACCACTCTTCCAAGGAGCATTAAAAGTTTCTTGTTAAACCACTCTGAACTCCACAGCTCTTTCAAGGGCCATTAAAACTGTCTTGTTAAGCTTCTGTGACCTCCACCACTCTTCCAAGGGACATTAAAACCATCTTGTTAAGCTACTGTGACCTCCACCACTCTTCCAATGGGAATTGATATTGTCTTTTTATTCCACTGCGACGTCCACCACTCTTTGAAGGGGCATTAAAGCTGTCTTGTTAAGCTACTGTGACCTCCACCACTCTTCCAAGGGGCAATAAAACTGTCTTGTTAAGATACTGTGACCTCCACCACTCTTCCAAGGGGCATTAAAACTGTCTTGTTAAGCTACTGTGACCTCCACCACTCTTCCAAGGGGCAATAAAACCGTCTTGTTAAAACACTCTGAACTCCACAGCTCTTCCAAGGGGCATTAAAACCATCTTGTTAAGCTACTGTGACCTCCACCACTCTTCCAAGGGGCATTGATATTGTCTTTTTATTCCACTGCGACCTCCACCACTCTTCCAAGGGGCATTAAAGCTGTCTTGTTAAGCTACTGTGACCTCCCCTACTCTTCCAAGGGGCATTAAAACCATCTTGTTAAGGTACTGTGACCACCACCACTCTTACAAGGGGCATTAAAACCGTCTTGTTAAGCTACTGTGACCTGCACCACTCTTCCAATGGTTATTGATATTGTCTTTTTATTCCACTGCGACTTCCACCACTCTTCCAAGGGGCATTAAAACTGTCTTGTTAAGCTACTGTGACCTCCACCACTCTTCCAAGGGGCATTAAAACTGTCTTATTAAACCACTCTGAACTCCACAGCTCTTTCAATGGGCATTAAAACCGTCTTTTTAAGCTACTGTGACCTCCACCACTCTTCCAATGGGAATTGATATTGTCTTTTTATTCCACTGCGACTTCCACCACTCTTCCAAGGGGCATTAAAACTGTCTTGTTAAGCTACTGAGACCTCCACCACTCTTCCAAGGAGCATTAAAAGTGTCTTGTTAAACCACTCTGAACTCCACAGCTCTTTCAAGGGCCATTAAAACTGTCTTGTTAAGCTTCTGTGACCTCCACCACTCTTCCAAGGGACATTAAAACCATCTTGTTAAGCTACTGTGACCTCCACCACTCTTCCAATGGGAATTGATATTGTCTTTTTATTCCACTGCGACGTCCACCACTCTTTGAAGGGGCATTAAAGCTGTCTTGTTAAGCTACTGTGACCTCCACCACTCTTCCAAGGGGCAATAAAACTGTCTTGTTAAGATACTGTGACCTCCACCACTCTTCCAAGGGGCATTAAAACTGTCTTGTTAAGCTACTGTGACCTCCACCACTCTTCCAAGGGGCAATAAAACCGTCTTGTTAAAACACTCTGAACTCCACAGCTCTTCCAAGGGGAATTAAAACCATCTTGTTAAGCTACTGTGACCTCCACCACTCTTCCAAGGGGCATTGATATTGTCTTTTTATTCCACTGCGACCTCCACCACTCTTCCAAGGGGCATTAAAGCTGTCTTGTTAAGCTACTGTGACCTCCACTACTCTTCCAAGGGGCATTAAAACTATCTTGTTAAGGTACTGTAACCACCACCACTCTTACAAGGGGCATTAAAACCGTCTTGTTAAGCTACTGTGACCTGCACCACTCTTCCAATGGGCATTGATATTGTCTTTTTATTCCACTGCGACTTCCACCACTCTTCCAAGGGGCATTAAAACTGTCTTGTTAAGGTACTGTGACCTCCACCACTCTTCCAAGGGGCATTAAAACTGTCTTATTAAAGCACTCTGAACTCCACAGCTCTTTCAATGGGCATTAAAACCGTCTTTTTAAGCTACTTTGACCTCCACCACTCTTCCAATGGGAATTGATATTGTCTTTTTATTCCACTGCGACTTCCACCACTCTTCCAAGGGGCATTAAAACTGTCTTGTTAAGCTACTGTGACCTCCACCACTCTTCCAAGGGGCATTAAAACTGTCTTGTTAAGATACTGTGACCTCCACCACTCTTCCAAGGGGCATTAAAACTGTCTTGTTAAGCTACTGTGACCTCCACCACTCTTCCAAGGGGCATTAAAACCGTCTTGTTAAAACACTCTGAACTCCACAGCTCTTCCAAGGGGCATTAAAACCATCTTGTTAAGCTACTGTGACCTCCACCACTCTTCCAAGGGGCATTGAAACTGTCTTGTTAAGCTACTGTGACCTCCACCACTGTTCCAAGGGGCATTAAAACTGTCTTGTTAAGCTACTGTGACCTCCACCACTCTTCCAAGGGGCTTTAAAACTGTCTTGTTAAACCGCTCTGAGCTCCACAGCTCTTCCAAGCGGCATTAAAACCGTCTTTTTTAGCTACTGTGACCTCCACCACTCTTCCAATGGGCATTGATATTGCCTTTTTATTCCTCTGCTACTTCCACCACTCTTCCAAGGGGCATGAAAACTGTCTTGTTAAGCTTCTGTGACCTCCACCACTTTTCCAGGGGCATTAAAACTGTCTTGTTAAGCTACTGTGACCTCCACAACTCTTCCAAGGGGCATTAAAACTGTCTTGATAAGCTACTGTGACCTCCACCACTCTTCCAAGGGGCATTAAAACTGTCTTGTTAAGCTACTGTGACCGCCACCACTCTTCCAAGGGGCATTAAAACCGTCTTGTTAAAACACTCAGAACTCCACAGCTCTTCCAAGGGGCATTAAAACCATCTTGTTAAGCTACTGTGACCTCCAACACTCTTCCAAGGGGCATTGATATTGTCTTTTTATTCCACTGCGACCTCCACTACTCTTCCAAGGGGCATTAAAGCTGTTTTGTTAAGCTACTGTGACCTCAACTACTCTTCCAAGGGGCATTAAAACCATCTTGTTAAGCTACTGTGACCTCCACTACTCTTCCAAGGGTCATTAAAACCGTCTTGTTAAGCTACTGTGACCTGCACCACTCTTCCAATGGGCATTGATATTGTCTTTTTATTCCACTGCGACTTCCAACACTCTTCCAAGGGGCATTAAAACTGTCTTGTTAAGCTACTGTGACCTCCACCACTCTTCCAAGGGGCATTAAAACTGTCTTGTTAAACCGCTCTGAACTCCACAGCTCTTTCAATGGGCATTAAAACCATCTTGTTAAGCTTCTGTGACCTCCACCACTCTTCCAATGGGAATTGATATTGTCTTTTTACTCCACTGCGACTTCCACCACTCTTCCAAGGGGCATTAAAACTGTATTGTTAAGCTAATGTGACCTCCACCACTCTTCCAAGGGGCATTAAAACTGTCTTGTTAAGCTACTGTGACCTCCACCACTCTTCCAAGGGGCATTAAAACGGTCTTGTTAAAACACTCTGAACTCCACAGCTCTTCCAAGGGGCATTAAAACCATCTTGTTAAGCTACTGTAACCTCCACCACACTTCCAAGGGGCATTGATATTGTCTTTTTATTCAACTGCGACCTCCACCACTCTTCCAAGGGGCATTAAAACTGTCTTGTTAAGCTACTGTGACCTCCACCACTCTTCCAAGGGGCATTAAAACCGTCTTGTTAAGCTACTGTGACCTCCACCACTCTTCCAAGGGGCATTAAAACTGTCTTGATAAGCTACTGTGACCTCCACCACTCTTCCAAGGGGCATTAAAGCTGTCTTGTGAAACTACTCTGAACTCCACTTATCTCCCAAGGGGCATTAAAACCGTCTTGTTAAGCTACTGTGACCTCCACCACTCTTCCAAGGGTCATTGAAACTGTCTTGTTAAGCTACTGTGACCTCCACCACTGTTCCAAGGGGCATTAAAACTGTCTTGTTAAACGGCTCTGAGCTCCACAGCTCTTCCAAGCGGCATTAAAACCGTCTTGTTAAGCTACTGTGACCTCCACCACTCTTCCAATGGGCATTGATATTGTCTTTTTATTCCTCTGCGACTTCCACCACTCTTCCAATGGGCATTAGAACTGTCTTGCTAAGCTTCTGTGACCTCCACCACTATTCCAGGGGCATTAAAACTGTCTTGTTAAGCTTCTGTGACCTCCACCACTCTTCCAAGGGGCATTAAAACTGTCTTGATAAGCTACTGTGACCTCCACCACTCTCCCAAGGGGCATTAAAACCGTCTTGTTAAGCTACTGTGACCTCCACCACTCTTCCAAGGGGCATTAAAACTGTCTTGTTAAGCTACTGTGACCTCCACCACTATTCCAGGGGCATTAAAACTGTCTTGTTAAGCTACTGTGACCTCCACCACTCTTCCAAGGGGCATTAAAACTGTCTTGATAAGCTACTGTGACCTCCACCACTCTTCCAAGGGGCATTAAAACCGTCTTGTTAAGCTACTGTGACCTCCACCACTCTTCCAAGGGGCATTAAAACCATCTTGTTAAGCTACTGTGACCTCCACCACTCTTCCAAGGGGCATTGATATTGTCTTTTTATTCCACTGCGACCTCCACCACTCTTCCAAAGGGCATTAAAACCATCTTGTTAAGCTACTGTGACCTCCACCACTCTTCCAATGGGCATTAAAACCATATTGTTAAGCTACTGTGACCTCCACCACTCTACCAAGGGGCATTTAAACCGTCTTGTTAAGCTTCTGGGACCTCCACCACTCTTCCAAGGGGCATTAAAACTGTCTTGATAAACCACTCTGAACTCCACTTCTCTTCCAAAGGGTATTAAAACCATCTTGTTAAGCTACTGTGACCTCCACCACTCTTCCAAGGGGCATTAAAACTGTCTTGTTAAGCTACTGTGACCTCCACCACTGTTACAAGGGGCATTAAAACTGTCTTGTTAAGTTACTGTGACCTCCATCACTCGTCCAAGGGGCATTAAAACCGTCTTGTTAAACCACTCTGAACTCCACAGCTCTTCCAAGGGGCATTAAAACCATCTTGTTAAGCTACTGTGACCTCCACCGCTCTTCCAAGGGACATTGATATATCTTTTTATTCCACTGCGACCTCCACCACTCTTCCAAGGGGTATTAAAACCATCTTGTTAAGCTACTGTGACCTCCACCACTCTTCCAAGGGGCATTAAAACTGTCTTGTTAAGCTACTGTGACCTCCACCACTCTTCCAAGTGGTATTAAAACAATGTTGTTAAACCACTCTGAACTCCACAGCTCTTTCAAGGGGCATGAGAAACGTCTTGTTAAGCTTCTGTGACCTCCACGACTCTTCCAAGGGACCTTAAAACCGTCTTGTTAAGCTACTGTGACTGCCACCTCTCTTCCAATGGGCATTGATATTGTCTTTTTATTCCACTGCGACCTCCACCACTCTTCCAAGGGGCATTAAACCTGTCTTGTTAAGCTACTGTGACCTCCACCACTCTTCCAAGGGGCATTAAAACTGTCTTGTTAAGCTACTGTGACCTCCACAACTCTTCCAAGGGGCATTAAAACTGTCTTGTTAAACCGCTCTAAACTCCACAGCTCTTTCAATGGGCATTAAAACCATCTTGTTAAGCTTCTGTGACCTCCACCACTCTTCCAAGGGGCATTGATATTGTCTTTTTATTCCACTGCGACCTCCACCACTCTTCCAAGGGGCATTAAAACTGTCTTGTTAAGCTACTGTGACCTCCACCACTCTTCCAAGGGGCATTAAAACCGTCTTGTTAAGCTACTGTGACCTCCACCACTCTTCCAAGGGGCATTAAAACAGTCTTGTTAAGCTACTGTGACCTCCACCACTCTTGCAAGGGGCATTAAATCCATCTTGTTAAACCACTCTGAACTCCACAGCTCTTTCAAGGGGCATTAAAACTGTCTTGATAAGCTACTGTGACCTCCACCACTCTTCCAAGGGGCATTAAAGCTGTCTTGTGAAACCACTCTGAACTCCACTTATCTCCCAAGGGGCATTAAAACCGTCTTGTTAAGCTACTGTGACCTCCACCACTGTTCCAAGGGGCATTAAAACTGTCTTGTTAAGCTACTGTGACCTCCACCACTCTTCCAAGGGGCATTAAAACTGTCTTGTTAAACCGCTCTGAGCTCCACAGCTCTTCCAAGCGTCATTAAAACCCTCTTGTTAAGCTACTGTGACCTCCACCACTCTTCCAATGGGCATTGATATTGTCTTTTTATTCCTCTGCGTCTTCCACCACTCTTCCAAGGGGCATTAAAACTGTCTTGTTAAGCTTCTGTGACCTCCACGACTTTTCCAGGGGCATTAAAACTGTCTTGTTAAGCTACTGTGACCTCCACCACTCTTCCAAGGGGCATTAAAACTGTCTTGATAAGCTACTGTGACCTCCACCACTCTTCCAAGGGGCATTAAAACCGTCTTGTTAAGCTACTGTGACCTCCACCACTCTTCCAAGGGGCATTAAAACTGTCTTGTTAAGCTACTGTGACCGCCACCACTCTTAAAAGGGGCATTAAAGCAGTCTTGTTAAAACACTCTGAACTCCACAGCTCTTCCAAGGGGCATTAAAACCATCTTGTTAAGCTACTTTGACCTCAACCACTCTTCCAAGGGGCATTGATATTGTCTTTTTATTCCACTGCGACCTCCACCACTCTTCCAAAGGGCATTAAAACCATCTTGTTAAGCTACTGTGACCTCCACCACTCTTCCAATGGGCATTAAAACCATATTGTTAAGCTACTGTGACCTCCACCACTCTACCAAGGGGCATTAAAACCGTCTTGTTAAGCTTCTGTGACCTCCACCACTCTTCCATTGGGCATTAAAACCGTCTTGTTAAACCACTCTGAACTCCACTTCTCTTCCAAGGGGCATTAAAACCATCTTGTTAAGCTACTGTGACCTGCACCACTCTTCCAAGGGGCATTAAAACTGTCTTGTTAAGCTACTGTGACCTCCACCACTGTTACAAGGGGCATTAAAACTGTCTTGTTAAGTTACTGTGACCTCCACCACTCGTCCAAGGGGCATTAAAACCGTCTTGTTAAACCACTCTGAACTCCACAGCTCTTCCAAGGGGCATTAAAACCATCTTGTTAAGCTACTGTGACCTCCACCGCTCTTCCAAGGGTCATTGATATATCTTTTTATTCCACTGCGACCTCCACCACTCTTCCAAGGGGTATTAAAACCATCTTGTTAAGTTACTGTGACCTCCACCACTCTTCCAAGGGGCATTAAAACTGTCTTGTTAAGCTACTGTGACCTCCAACACTCTTCCAAGTGGTATTAAAACCATCTTGTTAAACCACTCTGAACTCCACAGCTCTTTCAAGGAGCAATAGAAACGTCTTGTTAAGCTTCTGTGACCTCCACCACTCTTCCAAGGGACCTTAAAACCGTCTTGTTAAGCTACTGTGACCTCCACCACTCTTCCAAGGGGTATTAAACCTGTCTTGTTAAGCTACTGTCACCTCCACCACTCTTCCAAGGGGCATTAAAACTGTCTTGTTAAGCTACTGTGACCTCCACCACTCTTCCAAGGAACATTAAAACCGTCTTGTTAAGCTACTGTGACCTGCACCACTCTTCCAATAGGCATTGATATTGTCTTTTTATTCCTCTGCGACTTCCACCACTCTTCCAAGGGGCATTAAAACTGTCTTGTTAAGCTACTGTGACCTCCACCACTCTTCCAAGGAGCATTATAAGTGTCTTGTTAAACCACTCTGAACTCCACAGCTCTTTCAAGGGCCATTAAAACCGTCTTGTTAAGTTTCTGTGACCTCCACCACTCTTCCAAGGGACATTAAAACCATCTTGTTAAGCTACTGTGACCTCCACCACTCTTCCAAGGGGCATTGATATTGTCTTTTTATTCCACTGCGACCTCCACCACTCTTCCAAGGGGCATTAAAGCTGTCTTGTTAAGCTACTGTGACCTCCACTACTCTTCCAAGGGGCATTAAAACCATCTTGTTAAGGTACTGTGACCACCACCACTCTTCCAAGGGGCATTAAAACTGTCTTGTTAAGACACTGTGACCTCCACCACTCTTCCAAGGGGCATTAAAACTGTCTTGTTAAGCTACTGTGACCTCCACCACTCTTCCAAGGGGCATTAAAACCGTCCTGTTAAAACACTCTGAACTCCACAGCTCTTCCAAGCGGCATTAAAACCATCTTGTTAAGCTACTGTGACCTGCACCACTCTTCCAATCCGCATTGATAATGTCTTTTTATTCCACTGCGACTTCCACCACTCTTCCAAGTGGCATTAAAACTGTCTTGTTAAGCTACTGTGACCTCCACCACTCTTCCAAGGGGCATTAAAACTGTCTTATTAAACCACTCTGAACTCCACAGCTCTTTCAATGGGCATTAAAACCGTCTTTTTAAGCTACTGTGACCTCCACCACTCTTCCAATGGGAATTGATATTGTCTTTTTATTCCACTGCGACTTCCACCACTCTTCCAAGGGGCATTAAAACTGTCTTGTTAAGCTACTGTGACCTCCACCACTCTTCCAAGGGGCATTAAAACTGTCTTGTTAAGATACTGTGACCTCCACCACTCTTCCAAGGGGCATTAAAACTGTCTTGTTAAGCTACTGTGACCTCCACCACTCTTCCAAGGGGCATTAAAACAGTCTTGTTAAAACACTCCGAACTCCACAGCTCTTCCAAGGGGCATTAAAACCATCTTGTTAAGCTACTGTGACCTCCACCACTCTTCCAAGGGGCATTGAAACTGTCTTGTTAAGCTACTGTGACCTCCACCACTGTTCCAAGGGGCATTAAAACTGTCTTGTTAAGCTACTGTGACCTCCACCACTCTTCCAAGGGGCATTAAAACTGTCTTGTTAAACCGCTCTGAGCTCCACAGCTCTTCCAAGCGGCATTATAACCGTCTTGTTAAGCTACTGTGACCTCCACCACTCTTCCAATGGGCATTGATATTGTCTTTTTATTCCTCTGCGACTTCCACCACTCTTCCAAGGGGCATTAAAACTGTCTTCTTAAGCTTCTGTGACCTCCACCACTTTTCCAGGGGCATTAAAACTGTCTTGTTAAGCTACTGTGACCTCCACCACTCTTCCAAGGGGCATTAAAACTGTCTTGATAAGCTACTGTGACCTCCACCACTCTTCCAAGGGGCATTTTAACCGTCTTGTTAAGCTACTGTGACCTCCACCACTCTTCCAAGGGGCATTAAAACTGTCTTGTTAAGCTACTGTGATCGCCACCACTCTTCCAAGGGGCATTAAAACCGTCTTGTTAAAACACTCTGAACTCCACAGCTCTTCCAAGGGGCATTAAAACTATCTTGTTAAGCTACTGTAACCTCCACCACTCTTCCAAGGGGCATTGATATTGTCTTTTTATTCCACTGCGACATCCACCACTCTTCCAAAGGGCATTAAAACCATCTTGTTAAGCTACTGTGACCTCCACCACTCTTCCAATGGGCATTAAAACCATATTGTTAAGCTACTGTGACCTCCACCACTCTACCAAGGGGCATTAAAACCGTCTTGTTAAGCTTCTGTGACCTCCACCACTCTTCCAAGGGGCATTTAAACCGTATTGTTAAACCACTCTGAACTCCACTTCTCTTCCAAGGGGCATTAAAACTATCTTGTTAAGCTACTGTGACCTCCACCACTCTTCCAAGGGGCATTAAAACTGTCTTGTTAAGCTACTGTGACCTCCACCACTGTTACAAGGGAAATTAAAACTGTCTTATTAAGTTACTGTGACCTCCACCACTCGTCCAAGGGGCATTAAAACCGTCTTGTTAAACCACTCTGAACTCCACAGCTCTTCCAAGGGGCATTAAAACCATCTTGTTAAGCTACTGTGACCTCCACCGCTCTTCCAAGGGGCATTAATATATCTTTTAATTCCACTGCGACCTCCACCACTCTTCCAAGGGGTATTAAAACCATCTTGTTAAGCTACTGTGACCTCCACCACTCTTCCAAGGGGCATTAAAACTGTCTTGTTAAGCTACTGTGACCTCCACCACTCTTCCAAGTGGTATTAAAACCATCTTGTTAAACCACTCTGAACTCCACAGCTCTTTCAAGGGGCATTAGAAACGTCTTGTTAAGCTTCAGTGACCTCCACCACTCTTCCAATGGGCATTGATATTGTCTTTTTATTCCACTGCGACCTCCACCACTCTTCCAAGGGGCATTAAAACTGTCTTGTTAAGCTACGGTGACCTCCACCACTCTTTCAAGGGACATTAAAACCGTCTTGTTAAGCTACTGTGACCCCCACCACTCTTCCAAGGGACATTAAAACCGTCTTGTTAAGCTACTGTGACCTGCACCACTCTTCCAATGGGCATTGATATTGTCTGTTTATTCCTCTGCGACTTCCACCACTCTTCCAAGGGGCATTAAAACTGTCTTGTTAAACCACTCTGAACTCCACAGATCTTTCAAGGGGCATTAAAACCGTCTTGTTAAGCTTCTGTGACCTCCACCACTCTTCCAATGGACATTAAAACCATCTTGTTAAGCTACGGTGACCTCCACCACTCTTCCAATGGGAATTGATCTTGTCTTTTCATTCCACTGCGACGTCCACCACTCTTTAAAGGGGCATTAAAGCTGTATTGTTAAGTTACTGTGACCTCCACCACTCTTCCAAGGGGCATTAAAACTGTCTTGTTAAGATACTGTGACCTCCACCACTCTTCCAAGGGGCATTAAAACTGTCTTGTTAAGCTACTGTGACCTCCACCACTCTTCCAAGGGGCATTAGAACCGTATTGTTAAAACACTCTGAACTCCACAGCTCTTCCAAGGGGCATTAAAACTATCTTGTTAAGCTACTGTGACCTCCACCACTCTTTCAAGGGGCATTGATATTGTCTTTTTATTCCACTGTGACCTCCACCACTCTTCCAAGGGGTATTAGAGCTGTCTTGTTAAGCTACTGTGACCTCCACCACTCTTCCAAGGGGCATTGATATTGTCTTTTTATTCCACTGCGACCTCCACCACTCTTCCAAGGGGCATTAAAGCTGTCTTGTTAAGCTTCTGTGACCTCCACTACTCTTCCAAGGGGCATTAAAACCATCCTGTTAAGGTACTGTGACCACCACCACTCTTCCAAGGGGCATTAAAACCATCTTGTTAAGCTACTGTGACCTGCACCACTCTTCCAATGGGCATTGATATTGTCTTTTTATTCCACTGCGACTTCCACCACTCTTCCAAGGGGCATTAAAACTGTCTTGTTAAGCTACTGTGACCTCCACCACTCTTCCAAGGGGCATTAAAACTGTCTTATTAAACCACTCTGAACTCCACAGCTCTTTCAATGGCCATTAAAACCGTCTTTTTAAGCTTCTGTGACCTCCACCACTCTTCCCAGGGACATTAAAACCATCTTCTTAAGCTACTGTGACCTCCACCACTCTTCCAATGGGAATTGATATTGTCTTTTTATTCCACTGCGACTTCCACCACTCTTCCAAGGGGCATTAAAACTGTCTTGTTAAGCTACTGTGACCTCCACCACTCTTCCAAGGGGCATTAAAACTGTCTTGTTAAGATACTGTGACCTCCTCCACTCTTCCAAGGGGCATTAAAACTGTCTTGTTAAGCTACTGTGACCTCCACCACTCTTCCAAGGGGCATTGATATTGTCTTTTTATTCCACTGCGACTTTCACCACTCTTCCAAGGGGCATTAAAACCGTCTTGTTAAAACACTCTGAACTCCACAGCTCTTCCAAGGGGCATTAAAACCATCTTGTTAAGCTACTGGAACCTTCACCACTCTTCCAAGGGGCATTGATATTGTCTTTTTATTCCACTGCGACCTCCACCACTCTTCCAAGGGGCATTAAAACTGTCTTGTTAAGCTACTGTGACCTCCACCACTCTTCCAAGGGGCATTAAAACCGTCTTGTTAAGCTACTGTGACCTCCACCACTCTTCCAAGGGGCATTAAAACTGTCTTGTTAAGCTACTGTGACCTCCACCACTCTTCCAATGGGAATTGATATTGTCTTTTTATTCCACTGCGACTTCCACCACTCTTCCAAGGGGCATTAAAACTGTCTTGTTAAGCTACTGTGACCTCCACCACTCTTCCAAGGGGCATTAAAACTGTCTTGTTAAGATACTGTGACCTCCACCACTCTTCCAAGGGGCATTAAAACTGTCTTGTTAAGCTACTGTGACCTCCACCACTCTTCCAAGGGGCATTGATATTGTCTTTTTATTCCACTGCGACTTCCACCACTCTTCCAAGGGGCATTAAAACCGTCTTGTTAAAACACTCTGAACTCCACAGCTCTTCCAAGGGGCATTAAAACCATCTTGTTAAGCTACTGGAACCTCCACCACTCTTCCAAGGGGCATTGATATTGTCTTTTTATTCCACTGCGACCTCCACCACTCTTCCAAGGGGCATTAAAACTGTATTGTTAAGCTACTGTGACCTCCACCACTCTTCCAAGGGGCATTAAAACCGTCTTGTTAAGCTACTGTGACCTCCACCACTCTTCCAAGGGGCATTAAAACTGTCTTGTTAAGCTACTGTGACCTCCCCACTCTTCCAAGGGGCATTAAAACTGTCTTGTTAAGCTACTCTGACCTCCACCACTGTTCCAAGGAGCATTAAAACTGTCTTGTTAAGCTTCTGTGACCTCCACCACTCTTCCAAGGGGCATTAAAACTGTCTTGTTAAACGACTCTGAACTCCACTTCTCTCCCAAGGGGCATTAAAACCGTCTTGTTAAGCTACTGTGACCTGCACCACTCTTCCAATGGGCATTGATATTGTCTTTTTATTCCACTGTGACTTCCACCACTCTTCCAAGGGGCATTAAAACTGTCTTGTTATGCTACTGTGACCTCCACCACTCTTCCAAGGGGCATTAAAACTGTCTTATTAAACCACTCTGAACTCCACAGCTCTTTCAATGGGCATTAAAACCGTCTTTTTAAGCTTCTGTGACCTCCACCACTCTTCCCAGGGACATTAAAACCATCTTGTTAAGCTACTGTGACCTCCACCACTCTTCCAATGGGAATTGATATTGTCTTTTTATTCCACTGCGACTTTCACCACTCTTCCAATGGGCATTAAAACTGTCTTGTTAAGCTACTGTGACCTCCACCACTCTTCCAAGGGGCATTAAACTGTCTTGTTAAGATACTGTGACGTCCACCACTCTTCCAAGGGGCATTAAAACTGTCTTGTTATGCTACTGTGACCTCCACCACTCTTCCAAGGGGCATTAACACCGTCTTGTTAAAACACTCTGAACTCCACAGCTCTTCCAAGGGGCATTAAAACCATCTTGTTAAGCTACTGTAACCTCCACCACTCTTCCAAGGGGCATTGATATTGTCTTTTTATTCCACTGCGACCTCCAACACTCTTCCAAGGGGCATTAAAACTGTATTGTTAAGCTACTGTGACCTCCACCACTCTTCCAAGGGGCATTAAAACCGTCTTGTTAAGCTACTGTGACCTCCACCACTGTTCCAAGGAGCATTAAAACTGTCTTGTTAAGCTACTGTGACCTCCACCACTCTTCCAAGGGGCATTAAAACCGTATTGTTAAACCACTCTGAACTCCACAGCTCTTCCAAGTGGCATTAAAACCATCTTGTTAAGCTACTGTGACCTCCACCACTCTTCCAAGGGGCATTGATATTGTCTTTTTATTTAACTGCGACCTCCACCACTCTTCCAAGGGGCATTAAAACCGTCTTGTTAAACTACTGTGACCTCCACCACTCTTCCAAGGGGCATTAAAACCGTCTTGTTAAGCTACAGTGACCTCCACCACTCTTCCAAAAGGCATTAAAACTGTCTTGTTAAGCTACTGTGACCTTCACCACTCTTCCATGGGGCATTAAAGCCGTCTTGTTAAACAACTCTAAACTCCACTTTTCTCCCAAGGGGCATTAAAACCGTCTTGTTAAGCTACTGTGACCTCCACCACTCTTCCAAGGGGCATTGAAACTGTATTTTTAAGCTACTATGACCTCCACCACTGTTCCAAGTGGCATTAAAACTGTCTTGTTAAGCTACTGTGACCTCCACCACTCTTCCAAGGGGCATTAAAACTGTCTTGTTAAACCACTCTGAGCTCCACAGCTCTTCCAAGGGGAATTAAAACCGTCTTGTTAAGCTACTGTGACCTCCAACACTCTTCCAAGGGGCATTGATATTGTCTTTTTATTCCACTGCGACCTCCACCACTCTTCCAAGGGGCATTAAAACCATCTTGTTTAAGCTACTATGACCTCCACCACTCCTCCAAGGGTCATTAAAATAGTATTGTTAAGCTACTGTGACATCCACCAGTCTTCCAACGGGCATTAAAACTGTCTTGTTAAGCTACTGTGACCTCCACCACTCTTCCAAGGGTCATTAAAACTGTCTTGTTAAGCTACTGTGACCTCCACCACTCTTCCAAGGGTCATTAAAACCATCTTGTTAAACCACTCTGAACTCCACTTCTCTTCCAAGGGACATTAACACCATCTTGTTAAGCTACTGTGACCTCCACCACTCTTCCAAGGGGCATTAAAACTGTCTTGTTAAGCTACTGTGACCTCCACAACTCTTCCAATGGGCATTAAAGCTGTCTTGTTAAACCACTCTGAATTCCACTTCTCTCCCAAGGGGCATTAAAACCGTCTTGTTAAGCTACTGTGACCTCCACCACTCTTCCAAGGGGCATTAAAACTGTCTTGTTAAGCTACTGTGACCTCCACCACTCTTCCAAGGGGCATTAAAACTGTCTTGTTAAACCACTCTGAGCTCCACAGCTCTTCCAAGGGGAATTAAAACCGTCTTGTTAAGATACTGTGACCTCCACCACTCTTCCAAGGGGCATTAAAACCATCTTGTTTAAGCTACTATGACCTCCACCACTCCTCCAAGGGTTATTAAAATAGTATTGTTAAGCTACTGTGACATCCACCAGTCTTCCAACGGGCATTAAAACTGTCTTGTTAAGCTACTGTGACCTCCACCACTCTTCCAAGGGGCATTAAAAACGTCTTGTTAAACCACTCTGAACTCCACAGCTCTTCCAAGTGGCATTAAAACCATCTTGTTAAGCTACTGTGACCTCCACCACTCTTCCAAGGGGCATTGATATTGTCTTTTTATTCCACTGCGACCTCCACCACTCTTCCAAGGGGCATTAAAACCGTCTTGTTAAACTACTGTGACCTCCACCACTCTTCCAAGGGGCATTAAAACCGTCTTGTTAAGCTACAGTGACCTCCACCACTCTTCCAAAAGGCATTAAAACTGGCTTGTTAAGCTACTGTGACCTTCACCACTCTTCCATGGGGCATTAAAGCCGTCTTGTTAAACAACTCTAAACTCCACTTTTCTCCCAAGGGGCATTAAAACCGTCTTGTTAAGCTACTGTGACCTCCACCACTCTTCCAAGGGGCATTGAAACTGTATTTTTAAGCTACTATGACCTCCACCACTGTTCCAAGTGGCATTAAAACTGTCTTGTTAAGCTACTGTGACCTCCACCACTCTTCCAAGGGGCATTAAAACTGTCTTGTTAAACCACTCTGAGCTCCACAGCTCTTCCAAGGGGAATTAAAACCGTCTTGTTAAGCTACTGTGACCTCCAACACTCTTCCAAGGGGCATTGATATTGTCTTTTTATTCCACTGCGACCTCCACCACTCTTCCAAGGGGCATTAAAACCATCTTGTTTAAGCTACTATGACCTCCACCACTCCTCCAAGGGTCATTAAAATAGTATTGTTAAGCTACTGTGACATCCACCAGTCTTCCAACGGGCATTAAAACTGTCTTGTTAAGCTACTGTGACCTCCACCACTCTTCCAAGGGGCATTAAAAACGTCTTGTTAAGCTACTGTGACCTCCACCACTCTTCCAAGGGTCATTAAAACCATCTTGTTAAACCACTCTGAACTCCACTTCTCTTCCAAGGGACATTAACACCATCTTGTAAAGCTACTGTGACCTCCACCACTCTTCCAAGGGGCATTAAAACTGTCTTGTTAAGCTACTGTGACCTCCACCACTCTTCCAATGGGCATTAAAGCTGTCTTGTTAAACCACTCTGAATTCCACTTCTCTCCCAAGGGGCATTAAAACCGTCTTGTTAAGCTACTGTGACCTCCACCACTCTTCCAAGGGGCATTAAAACTGTCTTGTTAAGCTACTGTGACCTCCACCACTCTTCCAAGGGGCATTGAAACTGTCTTATTAAACCACTCTGAACTCCACAGCTCTTTCAATGGGCATTAAAACCGTCTTTTTAAGCTTCTGTGACCTCCACCACTCTTCCTAGGGACATTAAAACCATCTTGTTAAGCTACTGTGACCTCCACCACTCTTCCAATGGGAATTGATATTGTCTTTTTATTCCACTGCGACTTTCACCACTCTTCCAAGGGGCATTTAAACTGTCTTGTTAAGCTACTGTGACCTCCACCACTCTTCCAAGGGGCATTATCTGTCTTTTTAAGATACTGTGACGTCCACCACTCTTCCAAGGGGCATTAAAACTGTCTTGTTAAGCTACTGTGACCTCCATCACTCTTCCAAGGGGCATTAACACCGTCTTGTTAAAAAACTCTGAACTCCACAGCTCTTCCAAGGGGCAGTAAAACCATCTTGTTAAGCTACTGTAACCTCCACCACTCTTCCAAGGGGCATTGATATTGTCTTTTTATTCCACTGCGACCTCCAACACTCTTCCAAGGGGCATTAAAACTGTATTGTTAAGGTAATGTGACCTCCATCACTCTTCCAAGGGGCATTAAAACCGTCTTGTTAAGCTACTGTGACCTCCACCACTCTTCCAAGGGGCATTAAAACTGTCTTGTTAAGCTACTGTGACCTCCACCACTCTTCCAACGGGCATTAAAACTGTCTTGTTAAGCTACTGTGACCTCCACCACTGTTCCAAGGAGCATTAAAACTGTCTTGTTAAGCTACTGTGACCTCCACCACTCTTCCAAGGGGCATTAAAACCGTATTGTTAAACCACTCTGAGCTCCACAGCTCTTCCAAGTGGCATTAAAACCATCTTGTTAAGTTACTGTGACCTCCACCACTCTTCCAAGGGGCATTGATATTGTCTTTTTATTCCACTGCGACCTACACCACTCTTCCAAGGGGCATTAAAACCGTCTTGTTAAACTACTGTGACCTCCACCACTCTTCCAATGGGCATTAAAACCGTCTTGTTAAGCTACTGTGACCTCCACCACTCTTCCAAAAGGCATTAAAACTGTCTTGTTAAGCTACTGTGACCTTCACCACTCTTCCATGGGGCATTAAAGCCGTCTTGTTAAACAACTCTAAACTCCACTTCTCTCCCAAGGGGCATTAAAACCGTCTTGTTAAGCTACTGTGACCTCCACCACTCTTCCAAGGGGCATTCAAACTGTCTTGTTAAGCTACTATGACCTCCACCACTCTTCCAAGGGGCATTGAAACTGTATTTTTAAGCTACTGTGACCTCCACCACTGTTCCAAGGGGCATTAAAACTGTCTTGTTAAGCTACTGTGACCTCCACCACTCTTCCAAGGGGCATTAAAACTGTCTTGTTAAACCACTCTGAGCTCCACAGCTCTTCCAAGGGGAATTAAAACCGTCTTGTTAAGATACTGTGACCTCCACCACTCTTCCAAGGGGCATTAAAACCATCTTGTTTAAGCTACTATGACCTCCACCACTCCTCCAAGGGTTATTAAAATAGTATTGTTAAGCTACTGTGACATCCACCAGTCTTCCAACGGGCATTAAAACTGTCTTGTTAAGCTACTGTGACCTCCACCACTCTTCCAAGGGGCATTAAAAACGTCTTGTTAAACCACTCTGAACTCCACAGCTCTTTCAAGGGGCATTAAAACCATCTTGTTAAGCTACTGTGACCTCCACCACTCTTCCAAGGGGCATTAAAACCGTCTTGTTAAGCTACTGTGATCTCCACCACTCTTCCAAGGGTCATTAAAACTGTCTTGTTAAGCTACTGTGACCTCCACCACTCTTCCAAGGGTCATTAAAACCATCTTGTTAAACCACTCTGAACTCCACTTCTCTTCCAAGGGACATTAACACCATCTTGTTAAGCTACTGTGACCTCCACCACTCTTCCAAGGGGCATTAAAGCTGTCTTGTTAAACCACTCTGAATTCCACTTCTCTCCCAAGGGGCAGTAAAACCGTCTTGTTAAGCTACTGTGACCTCCACCACTCTTCCAAGGGGCATTAAAACTGTCTTGTTAAGCTACTGTGACCTCCACCACTCTTCCAAGGGGCATTGAAACTGTCTTCTTAAGCTACTGTGACCTCCACCACTCTTCCAAGGGGCATTGAAACTGTCTTGTTAAGCTACTGTGACCTCCACCACTCTTCCAAGGGGCATTAAAACTGTCTTGTTAAGCTACTGTGACCTCCACCACTCTTCCAAGGGGAATTAAAACTGTCTTGCTAAACCACTCTGAACTCCACTTCTCTCCCAAGGGGCATTAAAACCGTCTTGTTAACCTACTGTGACCTCCACCACTCTTCAAAGGGGCATTAAAATTTTCTTGTTAAGCTACTGTGACCTCCACCACTCTTCCAAGGGGCATTGAAACTGTCTTGTTAAGCTACTGTGACCTCCACCACTCTTCCAAGGGGCATTAAAACCGTCTTGTTAAGCTACTGTGACCTCCACCACTCTTCCAAGGGGCATTAAAACTGTTTTGTTAAGCTACTGTGACCTTCACCACTCTTCCAAGGGGCATTAAAACTGTCTTGTTAAGCTACTGTGACCTCCACCACTCTTCCAAGGGGCATTAAAACTGTCTTGATAAGCTACTGTGACCTCCACCACTCTTCCAAGGGGCATTAAAACAGTCTTTTTAAACCACTCTGAACTCCACTTCTCTACCAAGAGGCATTAAAATCGCCTTGTTAAGCTACTGTGACCTCCACCACTCTTCCAAGGGACATTAAAACTGTCTTGTTAAGCTACTGTGACTGCCACCACTCTTCCAATGGGCATTGATATTGTCTTTTTATTCCACTGCGACCGCCACCACTCTTCCAAGGGGCATTAAAACTGTCTTGTTAAGCTACTGTGACCTCCACCACTCTTCCAATGGGCATTGATATTGTCTTTTTATTCCACTGCGACTTCCACCACTATTCCAAGGGGCATTAAAACCATCTTGCTAAGCAACTGTGACCTCCACCACTCTTCCAAGGGGCATTAAAACTGTCTTGTTAAGCTACTTTGACCTCCACCACTTTTCCAGGGGGCATTAAAACCGTCTTGTTAAAACACTCTGAACTCCACAGCTCTTCCAAGGGGCATTAAAACCATCTAGTTAAGCTACTGTGACCTCCGCCACTCTTCCAAGGAGCATTAAAACCATCTTGTTAAGCTACTGTGACCTCCACCACTCTTCCAAGGGGATTAAAACCGTCTTGATAAGCTACTGTGACCTCCACCACTCTCCCAAGGGGCATTAAACCGTCTTGTTAAACCACTCTGAAGTTCACTTCTCTTTCAAGGGGCATTAAAACCGTCTTGTTAAGCTACTGTGACCTCCACCACTCTTCAAAGTTGCATTAAAACTGTCTTGTTAAGCTACTATGACCTCCACCACTCTTCCAAGGGGCATTAAACCTGTCTTCTTAAACTACTGTGACCTCCACCACTGTTCCAAGGGGCATTAAAACAGTCTTGTTAAACCACTCTGAACTCCACAGCTCTTCCAAGCGGCATTAAAACCATCTTGTTAAGCTACTGTGACCTCCACCACTCTTCCAATGGGCATTGAAACTGTCTTGTTAAGCTTCTGTGACCTCCACCACTGTTCCAAGGGGCATGAAAACTGTCTTGTTAAACTACTGTGACCTCCACCACTCTTCCAAGGGGCATTAAGACTGTCTTGTTAAACCACCCTGAGCTCCACAGCTCTTCCAAGGGGCACTAAAACCGTCTTGTTAAGCTACTGTGACCTCCAACACTCTTCCAAGGGACATTGATATTGTCTTTTTATTCCACTGCGACCTCCACCACTCTTCCAAGGGGCATTAAAACCATCTTGTTTAAGCTACTGTGACCTCCACCACTCTTCCAAGGGGCATTAAAACCGTCTTATTAAGCTACTTTGACCTCCACCAGTGTTCCAAGGGGCATTAAAACTGTCTTGTTAAGCTACTGTGACCTCCACCACTCTTCCAAGGGTCATTAAAACCGTCTTGTTAAACCACTCTGAACTCCACAGCTCTTTCCAGGGGCATTAAAACCGTCTTGTTAAGCTACTGTGACCTCCACCACTCTTCCAATGGGCATAGATATTGTCTTTTTATTTCACTGCGACTTCCACCACTCTTCCAAGGGGCATTAAAACTGTCTTGTTAAGCTACTGTGACCTCCACCACTCTTCCAAGGGGCATTTAAACTGTCTTGTTAAGCTACTGTGACTTTCACCACTCTTCCAAGGGGCATTAAAACTGTCTTGTTAAGCTACTGTGACCTCCACCACTCTTCCAAGGGGCATTGAAACTGTCTTCTTAAGCTACTGTGACCTCCACCACTCTTCCAAGGGGCATTGAAACTGTCTTGTTAAGCTACTGTGACCTCCACCACTCTTCCAAGGGGCATTAAAACTGTCTTGTTAAGCTACTGTGACCTCCACCACTCTTCCAAGGGGAATTAAAACTGTCTTGCTAAACCACTCTGAACTCCACTTCTCTCCCAAGGGGCATTAAAACCGTCTTGTTAACCTACTGTGACCTCCACCACTCTTCAAAGGGGCATTAAAATTTTCTTGTTAAGCTACTGTGACCTCCACCACTCTTCCAAGGGGCATTGAAACTGTCTTGTTAAGCTACTGTGACCTCCACCACTCTTCCAAGGGGCATTAAAACCGTCTTGTTAAGCTACTGTGACCTCCACCACTCTTCCAAGGGGCATTAAAACTGTTTTGTTAAGCTACTGTGACCTTCACCACTCTTCCAAGGGGCATTAAAACTGTCTTGTTAAGCTACTGTGACCTCCACCATTCTTCCAAGGGGCATTAAAACCGTCTTTTTAAACCACTCTGAACTCCACTTCTCTACCAAGAGGCATTAAAATCGCCTTGTTAAGCTACTGTGACCTCCACCACTCTTCCAAGGGACATTAAAACTGTCTTGTTAAGCTACTGTGACTGCCACCACTCTTCCAATGGGCATTGATATTGTCTTTTTATTCCACTGCGACCGCCACCACTCTTCCAAGGGGCATTAAAACTGTCTTGTTAAGCTACTGTGACCTCAACCACTCTTCCAAGGGGCATTAAAATTATCTTGTTAAGCTACTGTGACCTCCACCACTCTTCCAATGGGCATTGATATTGTCTTTTTATTCCACTGCGACTTCCACCAATCTTCCAAGGGGCATTAAAACCATCTTGTTTAAGCTACTGTGACCTCCACCACTCTTCCAAGGGGCATTAAAACCATCTTGTTAAGCTACTGTGACCTCCACCAGTGTTCCAAGGGGCATTAATACTGTCTTGTTAAGCTACTGTGACCTCCACCACTCTACCAAGGGGCATTAAAACCGTCTTGTTAAACCACTCTGAACTCCACAGCTCTTTCAAGGGCCATTAAAACCATCTTGTTAAGCTACTGTGACCTCCACCACTCTTCCAATGGGCATAGATATTGTCTTTTTATTCCACTGCGACTTCCACAACTCTTCCAAGGGGCATTAAAACTGTCTTGTTAAGCTACTGTGACCTCCACCACTCTTCCAAGGGGCATTAAAACTGTTTTGTTAAGCTACTGTGACCTTCACCACTCTTCCAAGGGGCATTAAAACTGTCTTGTTAAGCTACTGTGACCTCCACCACTCTTCCAAGGGGCATTAAAACTGTCTTGATAAGCTACTGTGACCTCCACCACTCTTCCAAGGGGCATTAAAACCGTCTTTTTAAACCACTCTGAACTCCACTTCTCTACCAAGAGGCATTAAAATCGCCTTGTTAAGCTACTGTGACCTCCACCACTCTTCCAAGGGACATTAAAACTGTCTTGTTAATCTACTGTGACTGCCACCACTCTTCCAATGGGCATTGATATTGTCTTTTTATTCCACTGTGACCGCCACCACTCTTCCAAGGGGCATTAAAACTGTCTTGTTAAGATACTGTGACCTCCACCACTCTTCCAAGGGGCATTAAAATTATCTTGTTAAGCTACTGTGACCTCCACCACTCTTCCAATGGACATTGATATTGTCTTTTTATTCCACTGCGACTTCCACCAATCTTCCAAGGGGCATTAAAACCATCTTGCTAAGCTACTGTGACCTCCACCACTCTTCCAAGGGGCATTAAAACTGTCTTGTTAAGCTACTTTGACCTCCACCACTTTTCCAGGGGGCATTAAAATCGTCTTGTTAAAACACTCTGAACTCCACAGCTCTTCCAATGGACATTAAAACCATCTTGTTAAGCTACTGTGACCTCCACCACTGTTCCAAGGGGCATTAAAACTGTCTTGTTAAGCTACTGTGACCTCCACCACTCTTCCAAGGGGCATTAAAGCTGTCTTGTTAAACCACTCTGAACTCCACTTCTCTCCCAAGGGGCATTAAAACCATCTTGTTAAGCTACTGTGACCTCCACCACTCTTCCAAGGGGCATTAAAACCATCTTGTTTAAGCTACTATGACCTCCACCACTCCTCCAAGGGTTATTAAAATAGTATTGTTAAGCTACTGTGACATCCACCAGTCTTCCAACGGGCATTAAAACTGTCTTGTTAAGCTACTGTGACCTCCACCACTCTTCCAAGGGGCATTAAAAACGTCTTGTTAAACCACTCTGAACTCCACAGCTCTTCCAAGTGGCATTAAAACCATCTTGTTAAGCTACTGTGACCTCCACCACTCTTCCAAGGGGCATTGATATTGTCTTTTTATTCCACTGCGACCTCCACCACTCTTCCAAGGGGCATTAAAACCGTCTTGTTAAACTACTGTGACCTCCACCACTCTTCCAAGGGGCATTAAAACCGTCTTGTTAAGCTACAGTGACCTCCACCACTCTTCCAAAAGGCATTAAAACTGGCTTGTTAAGCTACTGTGACCTTCACCACTCTTCCATGGGGCATTAAAGCCGTCTTGTTAAACAACTCTAAACTCCACTTTTCTCCCAAGGGGCATTAAAACCGTCTTGTTAAGCTACTGTGACCTCCACCACTCTTCCAAGGGGCATTGAAACTGTATTTTTAAGCTACTATGACCTCCACCACTGTTCCAAGTGGCATTAAAACTGTCTTGTTAAGCTACTGTGACCTCCACCACTCTTCCAAGGGGCATTAAAACTGTCTTGTTAAACCACTCTGAGCTCCACAGCTCTTCCAAGGGGAATTAAAACCGTCTTGTTAAGCTACTGTGACCTCCAACACTCTTCCAAGGGGCATTGATATTGTCTTTTTATTCCACTGCGACCTCCACCACTCTTCCAAGGGGCATTAAAACCATCTTGTTTAAGCTACTATGACCTCCACCACTCCTCCAAGGGTCATTAAAATAGTATTGTTAAGCTACTGTGACATCCACCAGTCTTCCAACGGGCATTAAAACTGTCTTGTTAAGCTACTGTGACCTCCACCACTCTTCCAAGGGGCATTAAAAACGTCTTGTTAAGCTACTGTGACCTCCACCACTCTTCCAAGGGTCATTAAAACCATCTTGTTAAACCACTCTGAACTCCACTTCTCTTCCAAGGGACATTAACACCATCTTGTAAAGCTACTGTGACCTCCACCACTCTTCCAAGGGGCATTAAAACTGTCTTGTTAAGCTACTGTGACCTCCACCACTCTTCCAATGGGCATTAAAGCTGTCTTGTTAAACCACTCTGAATTCCACTTCTCTCCCAAGGGGCATTAAAACCGTCTTGTTAAGCTACTGTGACCTCCACCACTCTTCCAAGGGGCATTAAAACTGTCTTGTTAAGCTACTGTGACCTCCACCACTCTTCCAAGGGGCATTGAAACTGTCTTATTAAACCACTCTGAACTCCACAGCTCTTTCAATGGGCATTAAAACCGTCTTTTTAAGCTTCTGTGACCTCCACCACTCTTCCTAGGGACATTAAAACCATCTTGTTAAGCTACTGTGACCTCCACCACTCTTCCAATGGGAATTGATATTGTCTTTTTATTCCACTGCGACTTTCACCACTCTTCCAAGGGGCATTTAAACTGTCTTGTTAAGCTACTGTGACCTCCACCACTCTTCCAAGGGGCATTATCTGTCTTTTTAAGATACTGTGACGTCCACCACTCTTCCAAGGGGCATTAAAACTGTCTTGTTAAGCTACTGTGACCTCCATCACTCTTCCAAGGGGCATTAACACCGTCTTGTTAAAAAACTCTGAACTCCACAGCTCTTCCAAGGGGCAGTAAAACCATCTTGTTAAGCTACTGTAACCTCCACCACTCTTCCAAGGGGCATTGATATTGTCTTTTTATTCCACTGCGACCTCCAACACTCTTCCAAGGGGCATTAAAACTGTATTGTTAAGGTAATGTGACCTCCATCACTCTTCCAAGGGGCATTAAAACCGTCTTGTTAAGCTACTGTGACCTCCACCACTCTTCCAAGGGGCATTAAAACTGTCTTGTTAAGCTACTGTGACCTCCACCACTCTTCCAACGGGCATTAAAACTGTCTTGTTAAGCTACTGTGACCTCCACCACTGTTCCAAGGAGCATTAAAACTGTCTTGTTAAGCTACTGTGACCTCCACCACTCTTCCAAGGGGCATTAAAACCGTATTGTTAAACCACTCTGAGCTCCACAGCTCTTCCAAGTGGCATTAAAACCATCTTGTTAAGTTACTGTGACCTCCACCACTCTTCCAAGGGGCATTGATATTGTCTTTTTATTCCACTGCGACCTACACCACTCTTCCAAGGGGCATTAAAACCGTCTTGTTAAACTACTGTGACCTCCACCACTCTTCCAATGGGCATTAAAACCGTCTTGTTAAGCTACTGTGACCTCCACCACTCTTCCAAAAGGCATTAAAACTGTCTTGTTAAGCTACTGTGACCTTCACCACTCTTCCATGGGGCATTAAAGCCGTCTTGTTAAACAACTCTAAACTCCACTTCTCTCCCAAGGGGCATTAAAACCGTCTTGTTAAGCTACTGTGACCTCCACCACTCTTCCAAGGGGCATTCAAACTGTCTTGTTAAGCTACTATGACCTCCACCACTCTTCCAAGGGGCATTGAAACTGTATTTTTAAGCTACTGTGACCTCCACCACTGTTCCAAGGGGCATTAAAACTGTCTTGTTAAGCTACTGTGACCTCCACCACTCTTCCAAGGGGCATTAAAACTGTCTTGTTAAACCACTCTGAGCTCCACAGCTCTTCCAAGGGGAATTAAAACCGTCTTGTTAAGATACTGTGACCTCCACCACTCTTCCAAGGGGCATTAAAACCATCTTGTTTAAGCTACTATGACCTCCACCACTCCTCCAAGGGTTATTAAAATAGTATTGTTAAGCTACTGTGACATCCACCAGTCTTCCAACGGGCATTAAAACTGTCTTGTTAAGCTACTGTGACCTCCACCACTCTTCCAAGGGGCATTAAAAACGTCTTGTTAAACCACTCTGAACTCCACAGCTCTTTCAAGGGGCATTAAAACCATCTTGTTAAGCTACTGTGACCTCCACCACTCTTCCAAGGGGCATTAAAACCGTCTTGTTAAGCTACTGTGATCTCCACCACTCTTCCAAGGGTCATTAAAACTGTCTTGTTAAGCTACTGTGACCTCCACCACTCTTCCAAGGGTCATTAAAACCATCTTGTTAAACCACTCTGAACTCCACTTCTCTTCCAAGGGACATTAACACCATCTTGTTAAGCTACTGTGACCTCCACCACTCTTCCAAGGGGCATTAAAGCTGTCTTGTTAAACCACTCTGAATTCCACTTCTCTCCCAAGGGGCAGTAAAACCGTCTTGTTAAGCTACTGTGACCTCCACCACTCTTCCAAGGGGCATTAAAACTGTCTTGTTAAGCTACTGTGACCTCCACCACTCTTCCAAGGGGCATTGAAACTGTCTTCTTAAGCTACTGTGACCTCCACCACTCTTCCAAGGGGCATTGAAACTGTCTTGTTAAGCTACTGTGACCTCCACCACTCTTCCAAGGGGCATTAAAACTGTCTTGTTAAGCTACTGTGACCTCCACCACTCTTCCAAGGGGAATTAAAACTGTCTTGCTAAACCACTCTGAACTCCACTTCTCTCCCAAGGGGCATTAAAACCGTCTTGTTAACCTACTGTGACCTCCACCACTCTTCAAAGGGGCATTAAAATTTTCTTGTTAAGCTACTGTGACCTCCACCACTCTTCCAAGGGGCATTGAAACTGTCTTGTTAAGCTACTGTGACCTCCACCACTCTTCCAAGGGGCATTAAAACCGTCTTGTTAAGCTACTGTGACCTCCACCACTCTTCCAAGGGGCATTAAAACTGTTTTGTTAAGCTACTGTGACCTTCACCACTCTTCCAAGGGGCATTAAAACTGTCTTGTTAAGCTACTGTGACCTCCACCACTCTTCCAAGGGGCATTAAAACTGTCTTGATAAGCTACTGTGACCTCCACCACTCTTCCAAGGGGCATTAAAACAGTCTTTTTAAACCACTCTGAACTCCACTTCTCTACCAAGAGGCATTAAAATCGCCTTGTTAAGCTACTGTGACCTCCACCACTCTTCCAAGGGACATTAAAACTGTCTTGTTAAGCTACTGTGACTGCCACCACTCTTCCAATGGGCATTGATATTGTCTTTTTATTCCACTGCGACCGCCACCACTCTTCCAAGGGGCATTAAAACTGTCTTGTTAAGCTACTTTGACCTCCACCACTCTTCCAATGGGCATTGATATTGTCTTTTTATTCCACTGCGACTTCCACCACTATTCCAAGGGGCATTAAAACCATCTTGCTAAGCAACTGTGACCTCCACCACTCTTCCAAGGGGCATTAAAACTGTCTTGTTAAGCTACTTTGACCTCCACCACTTTTCCAGGGGGCATTAAAACCGTCTTGTTAAAACACTCTGAACTCCACAGCTCTTCCAAGGGGCATTAAAACCATCTAGTTAAGCTACTGTGACCTCCGCCACTCTTCCAAGGAGCATTAAAACCATCTTGTTAAGCTACTGTGACCTCCACCACTCTTCCAAGGGGATTAAAACCGTCTTGATAAGCTACTGTGACCTCCACCACTCTCCCAAGGGGCATTAAACCGTCTTGTTAAACCACTCTGAAGTTCACTTCTCTTTCAAGGGGCATTAAAACCGTCTTGTTAAGCTACTGTGACCTCCACCACTCTTCAAAGTTGCATTAAAACTGTCTTGTTAAGCTACTATGACCTCCACCACTCTTCCAAGGGGCATTAAACCTGTCTTCTTAAACTACTGTGACCTCCACCACTGTTCCAAGGGGCATTAAAACAGTCTTGTTAAACCACTCTGAACTCCACAGCTCTTCCAAGCGGCATTAAAACCATCTTGTTAAGCTACTGTGACCTCCACCACTCTTCCAAGGGGCATTGAAACTGTCTTGTTAAGCTTCTGTGACCTCCACCACTGTTCCAAGGGGCATGAAAACTGTCTTGTTAAACTACTGTGACCTCCACCACTCTTCCAAGGGGCATTAAGACTGTCTTGTTAAACCACCCTGAGCTCCACAGCTCTTCCAAGGGGCACTAAAACCGTCTTGTTAAGCTACTGTGACCTCCAACACTCTTCCAAGGGACATTGATATTGTCTTTTTATTCCACTGCGACCTCCACCACTCTTCCAAGGGGCATTAAAACCATCTTGTTTAAGCTACTGTGACCTCCACCACTCTTCCAAGGGGCATTAAAACCGTCTTATTAAGCTACTTTGACCTCCACCAGTGTTCCAAGGGGCATTAAAACTGTCTTGTTAAGCTACTGTGACCTCCACCACTCTTCCAAGGGTCATTAAAACCGTCTTGTTAAACCACTCTGAACTCCACAGCTCTTTCCAGGGGCATTAAAACCGTCTTGTTAAGCTACTGTGACCTCCACCACTCTTCCAATGGGCATAGATATTGTCTTTTTATTTCACTGCGACTTCCACCACTCTTCCAAGGGGCATTAAAACTGTCTTGTTAAGCTACTGTGACCTCCACCACTCTTCCAAGGGGCATTTAAACTGTCTTGTTAAGCTACTGTGACTTTCACCACTCTTCCAAGGGGCATTAAAACTGTCTTGTTAAGCTACTGTGACCTCCACCACTCTTCCAAGGGGCATTGAAACTGTCTTCTTAAGCTACTGTGACCTCCACCACTCTTCCAAGGGGCATTGAAACTGTCTTGTTAAGCTACTGTGACCTCCACCACTCTTCCAAGGGGCATTAAAACTGTCTTGTTAAGCTACTGTGACCTCCACCACTCTTCCAAGGGGAATTAAAACTGTCTTGCTAAACCACTCTGAACTCCACTTCTCTCCCAAGGGGCATTAAAACCGTCTTGTTAACCTACTGTGACCTCCACCACTCTTCAAAGGGGCATTAAAATTTTCTTGTTAAGCTACTGTGACCTCCACCACTCTTCCAAGGGGCATTGAAACTGTCTTGTTAAGCTACTGTGACCTCCACCACTCTTCCAAGGGGCATTAAAACCGTCTTGTTAAGCTACTGTGACCTCCACCACTCTTCCAAGGGGCATTAAAACTGTTTTGTTAAGCTACTGTGACCTTCACCACTCTTCCAAGGGGCATTAAAACTGTCTTGTTAAGCTACTGTGACCTCCACCATTCTTCCAAGGGGCATTAAAACCGTCTTTTTAAACCACTCTGAACTCCACTTCTCTACCAAGAGGCATTAAAATCGCCTTGTTAAGCTACTGTGACCTCCACCACTCTTCCAAGGGACATTAAAACTGTCTTGTTAAGCTACTGTGACTGCCACCACTCTTCCAATGGGCATTGATATTGTCTTTTTATTCCACTGCGACCGCCACCACTCTTCCAAGGGGCATTAAAACTGTCTTGTTAAGCTACTGTGACCTCAACCACTCTTCCAAGGGGCATTAAAATTATCTTGTTAAGCTACTGTGACCTCCACCACTCTTCCAATGGGCATTGATATTGTCTTTTTATTCCACTGCGACTTCCACCAATCTTCCAAGGGGCATTAAAACCATCTTGTTTTAAGCTACTGTGACCTCCACCACTCTTCCAAGGGGCATTAAAACCATCTTGTTAAGCTACTGTGACCTCCACCAGTGTTCCAAGGGGCATTAATACTGTCTTGTTAAGCTACTGTGACCTCCACCACTCTACCAAGGGGCATTAAAACCGTCTTGTTAAACCACTCTGAACTCCACAGCTCTTTCAAGGGCCATTAAAACCATCTTGTTAAGCTACTGTGACCTCCACCACTCTTCCAATGGGCATAGATATTGTCTTTTTATTCCACTGCGACTTCCACAACTCTTCCAAGGGGCATTAAAACTGTCTTGTTAAGCTACTGTGACCTCCACCACTCTTCCAAGGGGCATTAAAACTGTTTTGTTAAGCTACTGTGACCTTCACCACTCTTCCAAGGGGCATTAAAACTGTCTTGTTAAGCTACTGTGACCTCCACCACTCTTCCAAGGGGCATTAAAACTGTCTTGATAAGCTACTGTGACCTCCACCACTCTTCCAAGGGGCATTAAAACCGTCTTTTTAAACCACTCTGAACTCCACTTCTCTACCAAGAGGCATTAAAATCGCCTTGTTAAGCTACTGTGACCTCCACCACTCTTCCAAGGGACATTAAAACTGTCTTGTTAATCTACTGTGACTGCCACCACTCTTCCAATGGGCATTGATATTGTCTTTTTATTCCACTGTGACCGCCACCACTCTTCCAAGGGGCATTAAAACTGTCTTGTTAAGATACTGTGACCTCCACCACTCTTCCAAGGGGCATTAAAATTATCTTGTTAAGCTACTGTGACCTCCACCACTCTTCCAATGGACATTGATATTGTCTTTTTATTCCACTGCGACTTCCACCAATCTTCCAAGGGGCATTAAAACCATCTTGCTAAGCTACTGTGACCTCCACCACTCTTCCAAGGGGCATTAAAACTGTCTTGTTAAGCTACTTTGACCTCCACCACTTTTCCAGGGGGCATTAAAATCGTCTTGTTAAAACACTCTGAACTCCACAGCTCTTCCAATGGACATTAAAACCATCTTGTTAAGCTACTGTGACCTCCACCACTGTTCCAAGGGGCATTAAAACTGTCTTGTTAAGCTACTGTGACCTCCACCACTCTTCCAAGGGGCATTAAAGCTGTCTTGTTAAACCACTCTGAACTCCACTTCTCTCCCAAGGGGCATTAAAACCATCTTGTTAAGCTACTGTGACCTCCACCACTCTTCCAAGGGGCATTAAAACTGTCTTGTTAAGCTACTGTGACCTCACCACTCTTCCAATGGGCATTGAAACTGTCTTGTTAAGCTACTGTGACCTCCACCACTCTTCCAAGGGGCATTGAATCTGTCTTGTTAAGCCACTGTGACCTCCACCACTCTTCCAAGGGGCATTAAAACTGTCTTGTTAAGCTACTGTGACCTCCACCACTCTTCCAAGGGGCATTAAAACTGTCTTGCTAAACCACTCTGAACTCCACTTCTCTCCCAAGGGACATTAAACTCATCTTGTTAAGCTACTGTGACCTCCACCACTCTTCCAAGGGGCATTACAACTGTCTTGTTAAGCTACTGTGACCTCCACCACTCTTGCAAGGGGCATTAAAACTGTCTTGTTAAGCTACTGTGACCTCCACCACTCTTCCAAGGGGCATTAAAACTGTCCTGTTAAGCTACTGTGACCTCCACCACTCTTCCAATGGGCATTGAAACTGTCTTGTTAAGCTACTGTGACCTCCACCACTCTTCCAAGGGGCATTGAATCTGTCTTGTTAAGCTACTGTGACCTCCACCACTCTTCCAAGGGGCATTAAAACTGTCTTGTTAAGCTACTGTGACCTCCACCACTCTTCCAAGGGGCATTAAAACTGTCTTGCTAAACCACTCTGAACTCCACTTCTCTCCCAAGGGACATTAAAACCGTCTTGTTAAGCTACTGTGACCTCCACCACTCTTCCAAGGGGCATTAAAACTGTCTTGTTAAGCTACTGTGACCTCCACCACTCTTGCAAGGGACATTAAAACCGTCTTGTTAAGCTACTGTGACCTCCACCACTCTTCCAAGGGGCATTAAAACTGTCTTGTTAAGATACTGTGACCTCCACCTCTCTTGCAAGGGACATTAAAACCGTTTTGTTAAGCTACTGTGACCTCCACCACTCTTCCAAGGGGCATTAAAACTGTCTTGTTAAGCTACTGTGACCTCCACCACTCTTGCAAGGGGCATTAAAACTGTCTTGTTAAGCTAATGTGACCTCCACCACTCTTCCAAGGGGCATTAAAGCAGTCTTGTTAAACCACTCTGAACTCCACTTCTCTCCCAAGGGGCATTTAAACCGTCTTGTTAAGCTATTGTGACCTCCATCACTCTTCCAAGGGGCATTGATATTGTCTTTTTATTCCACTGCGACCTCCACCCCTCTTCCAAGGGGCATTAAAACTGTCTTGTTAAGCTACTGTGACCTCCACCACTCTTCCAATGGGCATTGAAACTGTCTTGTTAAGCTACTGTGACCTCCACCACTCTTCCAAGGGGCATTAAAAATGTCTTGTTAAGCTACTGTGACCTCCACCACTCTTCCAAGGGGCATTAAAACTGTCTTGCTAAACCACTCTGAACTCCACTTCTCTCCCAAGGGACATTAAAACCGTCTTGTTAAGCTACTGTGACCTCCACCACTCTTCCAAGGGGCATTAAAACTGTCTTGTTAAGCTACTGTGACCTCCACCACTCTTGCAAGGGGCATTAAAACTGTCTTGTTAAGCTACTGTGACCTCCACCACTCTTCCAAGGGGCATTAAAGCTGTCTTGTTAAACCACTCTGAACTCCACTTCTCTCCCAAGGGGCATTAAAACCGTCTTGTTAAGCTACTGTGACCTCCACCACTCTTCCAAGGGGCATTAAAACTGTCTTGTTAAGCTACTGTGACCTCCACCACTCTTCCAAGGGGCATTGAAACTGTCTTGTTAGGCTACTGTGACCTCCACCACTCTTCCAAAGGGCATTAAAACTGTCTTGTTAAGCTACTGTGACCTCCACCACTCTTCCAAGGGGCATTAAAACCATCTTGTTAAGCTACTGTGACCTCCACCACTCTTCCAAGGGGCATTGATATTGTCTTTTTATTCCACTGCGACCTCCACCACTCTTCCAAGGGGCATTAAAACCATCTTGTTTAAGCTACTGTGACCTCCAGCACTCTTCCAAGGGGCATTAAAACCATCTTGTTAAGCTACTGTGACCTCCACCAGTGTTCCAAGGGGCATTAAAACTGTCTTGTTAAGCTACTGTGACCTCCAACACTCTACCAGGGGGCATTAAAACCGTCTTGTTAAACCACTCTGAACTCCACAGCTCTTTCAAGGGGCATTAAACCATCTTGTTAAGCTACTATGACCTCCACCACTCTTCCAATGGGCATAGATATTGTCTTTTTATTCCACTGCGACTTCCACAACTCTTCCAAGGGGCATTAAAACTGTCTTGTTAAGCTACTGTGACCTTCACCACTCTTCCAAGGGGCATTAAAACTGTCTTGTTAAGCTACTGTGACCTCCACCACTCTTCCAATGGGCATTGATATTGTCTTTTTATTCCACTGCGACTTCCACCACTCTTCAAATGGGCATTAAAACTGTCTTGTTAAGCTACTGTGACCTCCACCACTCTTCCAAGGGGCATTAAAACTGTTTTGTTAAGCTACTGTGACCTTCACCACTCTTCCAAGGGGCATTAAAACTGTCTTGTTAAGCTACTGTGACCTCCACCACTCTTCCAAGGGGCATTAAAACTGTCTTGATAAGCTACTGTGACCTCCACCACTCTTCCAAGGTGCATTAAAACCGTCTTTTTAAACCACTCTGAACTCCACTTCTCTACCAAGAGGCATTAAAATCGCCTTGTTAAGCTACTGTGACCTCCACCACTCTTCCAAGGGACATTAAAACTGTCTTGTTAATCTACTGTGACTGTCACCACTCTTCCAATGGGCATTGATATTGTCTTTTTATTCCACTGTGACCGCCACCACTCTTCCAAGGGGCATTAAAACTGTCTTGTTAAGATACTGTGACCTCCACCACTCTTCCAAGGGGCATTAAAATTATCTTGTTAAGCTACTGTGACCTCCACCACTCTTCCAATGGACATTGATATTGTCTTTTTATTCCACTGCGACTTCCACCAATCTTCCAAGGGGCATTAAAACCATCTTGCTAAGCTACTGTGACCTCCACCACTCTTCCAAGGGGCATTAAAACTGTCTTGTTAAGCTACTTTGACCTCCACCACTTTTCCAGGGGGCATTAAAATCGTCTTGATAAAACACTCTGAACTCCACAGCTCTTCCAATGGACATTAAAACCATCTTGTTAAGCTACTGTGACCTCCACCACTGTTCCAAGGGGCATTAAAACTGTCTTGTTAAGCTACTGTGACCTCCACCACTCTTCCAAGGGGCATTAAAGCTGTCTTGTTAAACCACTCTGAACTCCACTTCTCTCCCAAGGGGCATTAAAACCATCTTGTTAAGCTTCTGTGACCTCCACCACTCTTCCAAGGGGCATTAAAACTGTCTTGTTAAGCTACTGTGACCTCACCACTCTTCCAATGGGCATTGAAACTGTCTTGTTAAGCTACTGTGACCTCCACCACTCTTCCAAGGGGCATTGAATCTGTCTTGTTAAGCCACTGTGACCTCCACCACTCTTCCAAGGGGCATTAAAACTGTCTTGTTAAGCTACTGTGACCTCCACCACTCTTCCAAGGGGCATTAAAACTGTCTTGCTAAACCACTCTGAACTCCACTTCTCTCCCAAGGGACATTAAACTCATCTTGTTAAGCTACTGTGACCTCCACCACTCTTCCAAGGGGCATTACAACTGTCTTGTTAAGCTACTGTGACCTCCACCACTCTTGCAAGGGGCATTAAAACTGTCTTGTTAAGCTACTGTGACCTCCACCACTCTTCCAAGGGGCATTAAAACTGTCCTGTTAAGCTACTGTGACCTCCACCACTCTTCCAATGGGCATTGAAACTGTCTTGTTAAGCTACTGTGACCTCCACCACTCTTCCAAGGGGCATTGAATCTGTCTTGTTAAGCTACTGTGACCTCCACCACTCTTCCAAGGGGCATTAAAACTGTCTTGTTAAGCTACTGTGACCTCCACCACTCTTCCAAGGGGCATTAAAACTGTCTTGCTAAACCACTCTGAACTCCACTTCTCTCCCAAGGGACATTAAAACCGTATTGTTAAGCTACTGTGACCTCCACCACTCTTCCAAGGGGCATTAAAACTGTCTTGTTAAGCTACTGTGACCTCCACCACTCTTGCAAGGGACATTAAAACCGTCTTGTTAAGCTACTGTGACCTCCACCACTCTTCCAAGGGGCATTAAAACTGTCTTGTTAAGATACTGTGACCTCCACCTCTCTTGCAAGGGACATTAAAACCGTTTTGTTAAGCTACTGTGACCTCCACCACTCTTCCAAGGGGCATTAAAACTGTCTTGTTAAGCTACTGTGACCTCCACCACTCTTGCAAGGGGCATTAAAACTGTCTTGTTAAGCTAATGTGACCTCCACCACTCTTCCAAGGGGCATTAAAGCTGTCTTGTTAAACCACTCTGAACTCCACTTCTCTCCCAAGGGGCATTTAAACCGTCTTGTTAAGCTACTGTGACCTCCATCACTCTTCCAAGGGGCATTGATATTGTCTTTTTATTCCACTGCGACCTCCACCCCTCTTCCAAGGGGCATTAAAACTGTCTTGTTAAGCTACTGTGACCTCCACCACTCTTCCAATGGGCATTGAAACTGTCTTGTTAAGCTACTGTGACCTCCACCACTCTTCCAAGGGGCATTAAAAATGTCTTGTTAAGCTACTGTGACCTCCACCACTCTTCCAAGGGGCATTAAAACTGTCTTGCTAAACCACTCTGAACTCCACTTCTCTCCCAAGGGACATTAAAACCGTCTTGTTAAGCTACTGTGACCTCCACCACTCTTCCAAGGGGCATTAAAACTGTCTTGTTAAGCTACTGTGACCTCCACCACTCTTGCAAGGGGCATTAAAACTGTCTTGTTAAGCTACTGTGACCTCCACCACTCTTCCAAGGGGCATTAAAGCTGTCTTGTTAAACCACTCTGAACTCCACTTCTCTCCCAAGGGGCATTAAAACCGTCTTGTTAAGCTACTGTGACCTCCACCACTCTTCCAAGGGGCATTAAAACTGTCTTGTTAAGCTACTGTGACCTCCACCACTCTTCCAAGGGGCATTGAAACTGTCTTGTTAGGCTACTGTGACCTCCACCACTCTTCCAAAGGGCATTAAAACTGTCTTGTTAAGCTACTGTGACCTCCACCACTCTTCCAAGGGGCATTAAAACCATCTTGTTAAGCTACTGTGACCTCCACCACTCTTCCAAGGGGCATTGATATTGTCTTTTTATTCCACTGCGACCTCCACCACTCTTCCAAGGGGCATTAAAACCATCTTGTTTAAGCTACTGTGACCTCCAGCACTCTTCCAAGGGGCATTAAAACCATCTTGTTAAGCTACTGTGACCTCCACCAGTGTTCCAAGGGGCATTAAAACTGTCTTGTTAAGCTACTGTGACCTCCAACACTCTACCAGGGGGCATTAAAACCGTCTTGTTAAACCACTCTGAACTCCACAGCTCTTTCAAGGGGCATTAAACCATCTTGTTAAGCTACTATGACCTCCACCACTCTTCCAATGGGCATAGATATTGTCTTTTTATTCCACTGCGACTTCCACAACTCTTCCAAGGGGCATTAAAACTGTCTTGTTAAGCTACTGTGACCTTCACCACTCTTCCAAGGGGCATTAAAACTGTCTTGTTAAGCTACTGTGACCTCCACCACTCTTCCAATGGGCATTGATATTGTCTTTTTATTCCACTGCGACTTCCACCACTCTTCAAATGGGCATTAAAACTGTCTTGTTAAGCTACTGTGACCTCCACCACTCTTCCAAGGGGCATTAAAACTGTTTTGTTAAGCTACTGTGACCTTCACCACTCTTCCAAGGGGCATTAAAACTGTCTTGTTAAGCTACTGTGACCTCCACCACTCTTCCAAGGGGCATTAAAACTGTCTTGATAAGCTACTGTGACCTCCACCACTCTTCCAAGGTGCATTAAAACCGTCTTTTTAAACCACTCTGAACTCCACTTCTCTACCAAGAGGCATTAAAATCGCCTTGTTAAGCTACTGTGACCTCCACCACTCTTCCAAGGGACATTAAAACTGTCTTGTTAATCTACTGTGACTGTCACCACTCTTCCAATGGGCATTGATATTGTCTTTTTATTCCACTGTGACCGCCACCACTCTTCCAAGGGGCATTAAAACTGTCTTGTTAAGATACTGTGACCTCCACCACTCTTCCAAGGGGCATTAAAATTATCTTGTTAAGCTACTGTGACCTCCACCACTCTTCCAATGGACATTGATATTGTCTTTTTATTCCACTGCGACTTCCACCAATCTTCCAAGGGGCATTAAAACCATCTTGCTAAGCTACTGTGACCTCCACCACTCTTCCAAGGGGCATTAAAACTGTCTTGTTAAGCTACTTTGACCTCCACCACTTTTCCAGGGGGCATTAAAATCGTCTTGATAAAACACTCTGAACTCCACAGCTCTTCCAATGGACATTAAAACCATCTTGTTAAGCTACTGTGACCTCCACCACTGTTCCAAGGGGCATTAAAACTGTCTTGTTAAGCTACTGTGACCTCCACCACTCTTCCAAGGGGCATTAAAGCTGTCTTGTTAAACCACTCTGAACTCCACTTCTCTCCCAAGGGGCATTAAAACCATCTTGTTAAGCTTCTGTGACCTCCACCACTCTTCCAAGGGGCATTAAAACTGTCTTGTTAAGCTACTGTGACCTCACCACTCTTCCAATGGGCATTGAAACTGTCTTGTTAAGCTACTGTGACCTCCACCACTCTTCCAAGGGGCATTGAATCTGTCTTGTTAAGCCACTGTGACCTCCACCACTCTTCCAAGGGGCATTAAAACTGTCTTGTTAAGCTACTGTGACCTCCACCACTCTTCCAAGGGGCATTAAAACTGTCTTGCTAAACCACTCTGAACTCCACTTCTCTCCCAAGGGACATTAAACTCATCTTGTTAAGCTACTGTGACCTCCACCACTCTTCCAAGGGGCATTACAACTGTCTTGTTAAGCTACTGTGACCTCCACCACTCTTGCAAGGGGCATTAAAACTGTCTTGTTAAGCTACTGTGACCTCCACCACTCTTCCAAGGGGCATTAAAACTGTCCTGTTAAGCTACTGTGACCTCCACCACTCTTCCAATGGGCATTGAAACTGTCTTGTTAAGCTACTGTGACCTCCACCACTCTTCCAAGGGGCATTGAATCTGTCTTGTTAAGCTACTGTGACCTCCACCACTCTTCCAAGGGGCATTAAAACTGTCTTGTTAAGCTACTGTGACCTCCACCACTCTTCCAAGGGGCATTAAAACTGTCTTGCTAAACCACTCTGAACTCCACTTCTCTCCCAAGGGACATTAAAACCGTCTTGTTAAGCTACTGTGACCTCCACCACTCTTCCAAGGGGCATTAAAACTGTCTTGTTAAGCTACTGTGACCTCCACCACTCTTGCAAGGGACATTAAAACCGTCTTGTTAAGCTACTGTGACCTCCACCACTCTTCCAAGGGGCATTAAAACTGTCTTGTTAAGATACTGTGACCTCCACCTCTCTTGCAAGGGACATTAAAACCGTTTTGTTAAGCTACTGTGACCTCCACCACTCTTCCAAGGGGCATTAAAACTGTCTTGTTAAGCTACTGTGACCTCCACCACTCTTGCAAGGGGCATTAAAACTGTCTTGTTAAGCTAATGTGACCTCCACCACTCTTCCAAGGGGCATTAAAGCTGTCTTGTTAAACCACTCTGAACTCCACTTCTCTCCCAAGGGGCATTTAAACCGTCTTGTTAAGCTACTGTGACCTCCATCACTCTTCCAAGGGGCATTGATATTGTCTTTTTATTCCACTGCGACCTCCACCCCTCTTCCAAGGGGCATTAAAACTGTCTTGTTAAGCTACTGTGACCTCCACCACTCTTCCAATGGGCATTGAAACTGTCTTGTTAAGCTACTGTGACCTCCACCACTCTTCCAAGGGGCATTAAAAATGTCTTGTTAAGCTACTGTGACCTCCACCACTCTTCCAAGGGGCATTAAAACTGTCTTGCTAAACCACTCTGAACTCCACTTCTCTCCCAAGGGACATTAAAACCGTCTTGTTAAGCTACTGTGACCTCCACCACTCTTCCAAGGGGCATTAAAACTGTCTTGTTAAGCTACTGTGACCTCCACCACTCTTGCAAGGGGCATTAAAACTGTCTTGTTAAGCTACTGTGACCTCCACCACTCTTCCAAGGGGCATTAAAGCTGTCTTGTTAAACCACTCTGAACTCCACTTCTCTCCCAAGGGGCATTAAAACCGTCTTGTTAAGCTACTGTGACCTCCACCACTCTTCCAAGGGGCATTAAAACTGTCTTGTTAAGCTACTGTGACCTCCACCACTCTTCCAAGGGGCATTGAAACTGTCTTGTTAGGCTACTGTGACCTCCACCACTCTTCCAAAGGGCATTAAAACTGTCTTGTTAAGCTACTGTGACCTCCACCACTCTTCCAAGGGGCATTAAAACCATCTTGTTAAGCTACTGTGACCTCCACCACTCTTCCAAGGGGCATTGATATTGTCTTTTTATTCCACTGCGACCTCCACCACTCTTCCAAGGGGCATTAAAACCATCTTGTTTAAGCTACTGTGACCTCCAGCACTCTTCCAAGGGGCATTAAAACCATCTTGTTAAGCTACTGTGACCTCCACCAGTGTTCCAAGGGGCATTAAAACTGTCTTGTTAAGCTACTGTGACCTCCAACACTCTACCAGGGGGCATTAAAACCGTCTTGTTAAACCACTCTGAACTCCACAGCTCTTTCAAGGGGCATTAAACCATCTTGTTAAGCTACTATGACCTCCACCACTCTTCCAATGGGCATAGATATTGTCTTTTTATTCCACTGCGACTTCCACAACTCTTCCAAGGGGCATTAAAACTGTCTTGTTAAGCTACTGTGACCTTCACCACTCTTCCAAGGGGCATTAAAACTGTCTTGTTAAGCTACTGTGACCTCCACCACTCTTCCAATGGGCATTGATATTGTCTTTTTATTCCACTGCGACTTCCACCACTCTTCAAATGGGCATTAAAACTGTCTTGTTAAGCTACTGTGACCTCCACCACTCTTCCAAGGGGCATTAAAACTGTCTTGTTAAGCTACTGTGACCTCCACCACTCTTCCAAGGGGCATTGATATTGTCTTTTTATTCCACTGCGACTTCCACCACTATTCCAAGGGGCATTAAAACCATCTTGCTAAGCAACTGTGACCTCCACCACTCTTCCAAGGGGCATTAAAACTGTCTTGTTAAGCTACTTTGACCTCCACCACTTTTCCAGGGGGCATTAAAACCGTCTTGTTAAAACACTCTGAACTCCACAGCTCTTCCAAGGGGCATTAAAACCATCTAGTTAAGCTACTGTGACCTCCGCCACTCTTCCAAGGAGCATTAAAACCATCTTGTTAAGCTACTGTGACCTCCACCACTCTTCCAAGGGGCATTAAAACCGTCTTGATAAGCTACTGTGACCTCCACCACTCTCCCAAGGGGCATTAAACCGTCTTGTTAAACCACTCTGAAGTTCACTTCTCTTCCAAGGGGCATTAAAACCGTCTTGTTAAGCTACTGTGACCTCCACCACTCTTCAAAGTTGCATTAAAACTGTCTTGTTAAGCTACTATGACCTCCACCACTCTTCCAAGGGGCATTAAACCTGTCTTCTTAAACTACTGTGACCTCCACCACTGTTCCAAGGGGCATTAAAACAGTCTTGTTAAACCACTCTGAACTCCACAGCTCTTCCAAGCGGCATTAAAACCATCTTGTTAAGCTACTGTGACCTCCACCACTCTTCCAAGGGGCATTGAAACTTTCTTGTTAAGCTTCTGTGACCTCCACCACTGTTCCAAGGGGCATGAAAACTGTCTTGTTAAACTACTGTGACCTCCACCACTCTTCCAAGGGGCATTAAAGCTGTCTTGTTAAACCACTCTGAACTCCACTTCTCTCCCAAGGGGCATTAAAACCATCTTGTTAAGCTACTGTGACCTCCACCACTCTTCCAAGGGGCATTAAAACTGTCTTGTTAAGCTACTGTGACCTCACCACTCTTCCAATGGGCAATGAAACTGTCTTGTTAAGCTACTGTGACCTCCACCACTCTTCCAAGGGGCATTGAATCTGTCTTGTTAAGCTACTGTGACCTCCACCACTCTTCCAAGGGGCATTAAAACTGTCTTGTTAAGCTACTGTGACCTCCACCACTCTTCCAAGGGGCATTAAAACTGTCTTGCTAAACCACTCTGAACTCCACTTCTCTCCCAAGGGACATTAAACCCATCTTGTTAAGCTACTGTGACCTCCACCACTCTTCCAAGGGGCATTACAACTGTCTTGTTAAGCTACTGTGACCTCCACCACTCTTGCAAGGGGCATTAAAACTGTCTTGTTAAGCTACTGTGACCTCCACCACTCTTCCAAGGGGCATTAAAACTGTCCTGTTAAGCTACTGTGACCTCCACCACTTTTCCAATGGGCATTGAAACTGTCTTGTTAAGCTACTGTGACCTCCACCACTCTTCCAAGGGGCATTGAATCTGTCTTGTTAAGCTACTGTGACCTCCACCACTCTTCCAAGGGGCATTAAAACTGTCTTGTTAAGCTACTGTGACCTCCACCACTCTTCCAAGGGGCATTAAAACTGTCTTGCTAAACCACTCTGAACTCCACTTCTCTCCCAAGGGACATTAAAACCGTCTTGTTAAGCTACTGTGACCTCCACCACTCTTCCAAGGGGCATTAAAACTGTCTTGTTAAGCTACTGTGACCTCCACCACTCTTGCAAGGGACATTAAAACCGTCTTGTTAAGCTACTGTGACCTCCACCACTCTTCCAAGGGGCATTAAAACTGTCTTGTTAAGATACTGTGACCTCCACCTCTCTTGCAAGGGACATTAAAACCGTTTTGTTAAGCTACTGTGACCTCCACCACTCTTCCAAGGGGCATTAAAACTGTCTTGTTAAGCTACTGTGACCTCCACCACTCTTGCAAGGGGCATTAAAACTGTCTTGTTAAGCTAATGTGACCTCCACCACTCTTCCAAGGGGCATTAAAGCTGTCTTGTTAAACCACTCTGAACTCCACTTCTCTCCCAAGGGGCATTAAAACCGTCTTGTTAAGCTACTGTGACCTCCACCACTCTTCCAAGGGGCATTGATATTGTCTTTTTATTCCACTGCGACCTCCACCACTCTTCCAAGGGGCATTAAAACTGTCTTGTTAAGCTACTGTGACCTCCACCACTCTTCCAATGGGCATTGAAACTGTCTTGTTAAGCTACTGTGACCTCCACCACTCTTCCAAGGGGCATTGAATCTGTCTTGTTAAGCTACTGTGACCTCCACCACTCTTCCAAGGGGCATTAAAAATGTCTTGTTAAGCTACTGTGACCTCCACCACTCTTCCAAGGGGCATTAAAACTGTCTTGCTAAACCACTCTGAACTCCACTTCTCTCCCAAGGGACATTAAAACCGTCTTGTTAAGCTACTGTGACCTCCACCACTCTTCCAAGGGGCATTAAAACTGTCTTGTTAAGCTACTGTGACCTCCACCACTCTTGCAAGGGGCATTAAAACTGTCTTGTTAAGCTACTGTGACCTCCACCACTCTTCCAAGGGGCATTTAAGCTGTCTTGTTAAACCACTCTGAACTCCACTTCTCTCCCAAGGGGCATTAAAACCGTCTTGTTAAGCTACTGTGACCTCCACCACTCTTCCAAGGGGCATTAAAACTGTCTTGTTAAGCTACTGTGACCTCCACCACTCTTCCAAGGGGCATTGAAACTGTCTTGTTAGGCTACTGTGACCTCCACCACTCTTCCAAAGGGCATTAAAACTGTCTTGTTAAGCTACTGTGACCTCCACCACTCTTCCAAGGGGCATTAAAACCATCTTGTTAAGCTACTGTGACCTCCACCACTCTTCCAAGGGGCATTGATATTGTCTTTTTATTCCACTGCGACCTCCACCACTCTTCCAAGGGGCATTAAAACCATCTTGTTTAAGCTACTGTGACCTCCAGCACTCTTCCAAGGGGCATTAAAACCATCTTGTTAAGCTACTGTGACCTCCACCAGTGTTCCAAGGGGCATTAAAACTGTCTTGTTAAGCTACTGTGACCTCCAACACTCTACCAGGGGGCATTAAAACCGTCTTGTTAAACCACTCTGAACTCCACAGCTCTTTCAAGGGGCATTAAACCATCTTGTTAAGCTACTATGACCTCCACCACTCTTCCAATGGGCATAGATATTGTCTTTTTATTCCACTGCGACTTCCACAACTCTTCCAAGGGGCATTAAAACTGTCTTGTTAAGCTACTGTGACCTTCACCACTCTTCCAAGGCTCATTAAAACTGTCTTGTTAAGCTACTGTGACCTCCACCACTCTTCCAAGGGGCATTAAAACTGTCTTGATAAGCTACTGTGACCTCCACCACTCTTCCAAGGAGCATTAAAACTGTCTTGTTAAACCACTCTGAACTCCACTTCTTTTCCAAGGGGCATTAAAATTGCCTTGTTAAGCTACTGTGACCTCCACCACTCTTCCAAGGGACATTAAAACTGTCTTGTTAAGCTACTGTGACCTCCACCACTCTTCCAATGGGCATTGATATTGTCTTTTTATTCCACTGCGACTTCCACCACTCTTCAAATGGGCATTAAAACTGTCTTGTTAAGCTACTGTGACCTCCACCACTCTTCCAAGGGGCATTAAAACTGTCTTGTTAAGCTACTGTGACCTCCACCACTCTTCCAATGGGCATTGATATTGTCTTTTTATTCCACTGCGACTTCCACCACTATTCCAAGGGGCATTAAAACCATCTTGCTAAGCAACTGTGACCTCCACCACTCTTCCAAGGGGCATTAAAACTGTCTTGTTAAGCTACTTTGACCTCCACCACTTTTCCAGGGGGCATTAAAACCGTCTTGTTAAAACACTCTGAACTCCACAGCTCTTCCAAGGGGCATTAAAACCATCTAGTTAAGCTACTGTGACCTCCGCCACTCTTCCAAGGAGCATTAAAACCATCTTGTTAAGCTACTGTGACCTCCACCACTCTTCCAAGGGGCATTAAAACCGTCTTGATAAGCTACTGTGACCTCCACCACTCTCCCAAGGGGCATTAAACCGTCTTGTTAAACCACTCTGAAGTTCACTTCTCTTCCAAGGGGCATTCAAACCGTCTTGTTAAGCTACTGTGACCTCCACCACTCTTCAAAGTTGCATTAAAACTGTCTTGTTAAGCTACTATGACCTCCACCACTCTTCCAAGGGGCATTAAACCTGTCTTCTTAAACTACTGTGACCTCCACCACTGTTCCAAGGGGCATTAAAACAGTCTTGTTAAACCACTCTGAACTCCACAGCTCTTCCAAGCGGCATTAAAACCATCTTGTTAAGCTACTGTGACCTCCACCACTCTTCCAAGGGGCATTGAAACTGTCTTGTTAAGCTTCTGTGACCTCCACCACTGTTCCAAGGGGCATGAAAACTGTCTTGTTAAACTACTGTGACCTCCACCACTCTTCCAAGGGGCATTAAGACTGTCTTGTTAAACCACCCTGAGCTCCACAGCTCTTCCAAGGGGCACTAAAACCGTCTTGTTAAGCTACTGTGACCTCCAACACTCTTCCAAGGGACATTGATATTGTCTTTTTATTCCACTGCGACCTCCACCACTCTTCCAAGGGGCATTAAAACCATCTTGTTTAAGCTACTGTGACCTCCACCACTCTTCCAAGGGGCATTAAAACCGTCTTATTAAGCTACTTTGACCTCCACCAGTGTTCCAAGGGGCATTAAAACTGTCTTGTTAAGCTACTGTGACCTCCACCACTCTTCCAAGGGGCATTAAAACCGTCTTGTTAAACCACTCTGAACTCCACAGCTCTTTCCAGGGGCATTAAAACCGTCTTGTTAAGCTACTGTGACCTCCACCACTCTTCCAATGGGCATAGATATTGTCTTTTTATTCCACTGCGACTTCCACCACTCTTCCAAGGGGCATTAAAACTGTCTTGTTAAGCTACTGTGACCTCCACCACTCTTCCAAGGGGCATTTAAACTGTCTTGTTAAGCTACTGTGACTTTCACCACTCTTCCAAGGGGCATTAAAACTGTCTTGTTAAGCTACTGTGACCTCCACCACTCTTCCAAGGGGCATTAAAACTGTCTTGATAAGCTACTGTGACCTCCACCAGTCTTCCAAGGGGCATTAAAACCGTCTTGTTAAATCACTCTGAACTCCACTTCTCTTCCAAGGGGCTTTAAAACCGTCTTGTTAAGCTACTCTGACCTCCGCCACCTTTCCAAGGGACATTAAAACAGTCTTGTTAAGCTACTGTGACTGCCACCACTCTTCCAATGGGCATTGATATTGTCTTTTTATTCCACTGTGACCTCGACCACTCTTCCAAGGGGCATTAAAACTGACTTGTTAAGCTACTGTGACCTCCACCACTCTTCCAAGGTACATTAAAACCGTCTTGTTAAGCTACTGTGACCTCCACCACTCTTCCAATGGGCATTGATATTGTCTTTTTATTCCACTGCGACTTCCACCACTCTTCCAAGGGGCATTAAAACTGTCTTGTTAAGCTACTTTGACATCCACCAGTCTTCCAAGGGGCATTGAAACCGTCTTGTTAAAACACTCTGAACTCCACAGCTCTTCCAAGGGGCATTAAAACCATCTTGTTAAGCTACTGTGACCTCCACCACTCTTCCAAGGGGGATTGATATTGTCTTTTTATTCCACTGCGACCTACATCACTCTTCCAAGGGGCATTAAAACCATCTTGTTAAGCTACTGTGACCTCCACCTCTCTTCCAAGGGGCATTAAAACCGTCTTGTTAAGCTACTGTGACCTCCACCACTCTCCCAAGGGGCATTAAAACCGTCTTGTTAAACCACTCTGAACTTCATTTCTCTTCCAAGGGGCATTAAAACCGTCTTGCTAAGCTTCTGTTAACTCCACCACTCTTCAAAGGGGCATTAAAACTGTCTTGTTAAGCTACTGTGACCTCCACCACACTTCCAAGGGGCATTAAAACTGTCTTCTTAAGCTACTGTGACCTCCACCACTGTTCCAAGGGGCATTAAAACTGTCTTGTTAAACCACTCTGAACTTCACAGCTCTTCCAAGCGGCGTTAAAACCATCTTGTTAAGCTACTGTGACCTCCACCACTTTTCCAAGGGGCATTGATATGTCTTTTTATTCCACTGCGACCTCCACCACTCTTCCAAGTGGCATTGAAACAGTCTTGTTTAAGCTACTGTGATTTCCACCACTCTTCCAAGGGGCATTAAAACCGTCTTTTTAAGCTACTGTGACCTCCACCACTCTTCCAAGGGGCATTAAAACTGTCTTGTTAAGCTACTGTGACCTCCACCACTCTTCCAATGGGCATTAAAACCATCTTGTTAAACCACTCTGAACTCCACAACTCGTTGAATGGGCATTAAAACCGTCCTGTTAAGCTTCTGTGACCTCCACCACTCTTCCAAGTGGCATTAAAACTGTCTTGTTAAGCTACTGTGACCTCCTCCACTCTTCCAAGGGGCATTAAAACCATCTTGTTAAACCACTCTGAACTCCACTTCTCTTCCAAGGGGCATTAAAACTGTCTTGTTAAGCTACTGTTTCCTCCACCACTCTTCCAAGGGGCATTAAAACTGTCTTGTTAATCTACTGTGACCTCCACCACTCTTCCAAGGGGCATTAAAGCTGTCTTGATAAACCACTCTGAACTCCACTTATCTCCCAAGGGGCATTAAATCCGTCTTGTTAAGCTACTGTGACCTCCACCACTCTTCCAAGGGGCATTAATACTGTCTTGTTAAGCTACTGTGACCTCCACCACTCTTCCAAGGGGCATTGAAACTGTCTTGTTATGCTACTGTGACCTCCACCACTGTTCCAAGGGGCATTAGAACTGTCTTGTTAAGCTACTGTGACCTCCATCACTCTTCCCAGGGGCATTAAAACTGTCTTGTTAAACCGCTCTGAGCTCCACAGCTCTTCCAAGGGGCATTAAAACCGTCTTGTTAAACTACTGTGACCTCCACCACTCTTCCAATGGGCATTGATATTGTCTTTTTATTCCACTGCGACTTCCACCACTCTTCCAAGGGGCATTAAAACTGTCTTGTTAAGCTACTGTGACCTCCACCACTCTTCCACGGGCATTAAAACTGTCTTGTTATGCTACTGTGACTTCCACCACTCTTCCAAGGGGCATTAAAACTGTCTTGATAAGCTACTGTGACCTCCACCGCTCTTCGAAGGGGCATTAAAACCGTCTTGTTAAGCTGCTGTAACCTCCACCACTCTTCCAAAGGGCATTAAAACCATCTTGTTAAGCTACTATGACCTCCACCACTCTTCCACGGGCATTAAAACTGTCTTGTTATGCTACTGTGACTTCCACCACTCTTCCAAGGGGCATTAAAACTGTCTTGATAAGCTACTGTGACCTCCACTGCTCTTCGAAGGGGCATTAAAACCGTCTTGTTAAGCTGCTGTAACCTCCACCACTCTTCCAAGGGGCATTAAAACTGTCTTGTTAAGCTACTGTGACCGCCACCACTCTTCGAAGGGGCATTAAAACCGTCTTGCTGAGCTACTGTGACCTCCACCACTCTTCCAAGGGGCATTAAAACCGTCTTGTTAAAACACTCTGAACTCCACACTCTTCCAAGGGGCATTAAAACCATCTTGTTAAGCTACTGTGACCTCCACCACTCTTCCAAGGGGCATTAAAACAGTCTTGTTAAACCACTCTGAACTCCACTTCTCTTCCAAGGGGCATTAAAACCGTCCTGCTAAGCTACTGTGACCTCCACCTCTCTTCCAAGGGGCAATAAAACTGTCTTGTTAAGCTACTGTGACCTCCACCACTCTTCCAAGGGGCATTAAAACAGTCTTGTTTAAGCTACTGTGACCTCCACCACTCTTCCAAGGGGCATTAAAACTGTCTTGTTAAGCTACTGTGACCTCCACCACTCTTCCAAGGGGCATTAAAACCGTCTTGTTAAGCTACTGTGACCTCCACCACTCTTCCAAGGGGCATTGATATTGTCTTTTCATTCCACTGCGACCTCCACCACTCTTCCAAGGGGCATTAAAACCATCTTGTTTAAGCTACTGTGACCTCCACCACTCTTCCAAGGGGCATTAAAACCATCTTGTTAAGCTATTGTGACCTCCGCCAGTGTTCCAAGGGGCATTAAAACTGTCTTGTTAAGCTACTGTGACCTCCACCACTCTACCAAGGGGCATTAAAACCGTCTTGTTAAACCACTCTGAACTCCACAGCTCTTTCAAGGGGCATTAAAACCATCTTGTTAAGCTACTGTGACCTCCACCACTCTTCCAATGGGCAGAGATATTGTATTTTTATTCAACTGCGACTTCCACAACACTTCCAAGGGGCATTAAAACTGTCTTGTTAAGCTACTGTGACCTCCACCACTCTTCCAAGTGGCATTAAGTCTGTTTTGTTAAGCTACTGTGACCTTCACCACTCTTCCAAGGGGCATTAAAACTGTCTTGTTAAGCTACTGTGACCTCCACCACTCTTCCAAGGGGCATTAAAACTGTCTTGATAAGCTACTGTGACCTCCACCACTCTTCCAAGGGGCATTAATACCGTTTTGTTAAACCACTCTGAACTCCACTTCTCTTCCAAGGGGCATTAAAATCGCCTTGTTAAGCTACTGTGACCTCCACCACTCTTCCAAGTGACATTAAAACTGTCTTGTTAAGCTACTGTGACTGCCACCACTCTTCCAATGGGCATTGATGTCTTTTTATTCCACTGCGACTGCCACCACTCTTCCAAGGGGCATTAAAACTGTCTTGTTAAGCTACTGTGACCTCCACCACTCTTCCAAGGGACATTAAAACCGTCTTGTTAAGCTACTGTGACCTCCACCACTCTTCCAATGGGCATTGATATTGTCTTTTTATTCCACTGCGACTTCCACCACTCTTCAAAGGGGCATTAACACTGTCTTGTTAAACCACTCTGAACTCCACAGCTCTTTCAAGGGGCATTAAAACAGTCTTGTTAAGCTTCTGTGACCTCCACCACTCTTCCAAGGGGCATTAAAACTGTCTTGTTAAGCTACTGTGACCTCCACCACTCTTCCAAGGGGCATTAAAACCATCTTGTTAAACCACTCTGAACTCCACTTCTCTTCCAAGGGGCATTAAAACCATCTTGTTAAACTACTGTGACCTCCACCACTCTTCCAAGGGGCATTAAAACTGTCTTGTTAAGCTACTGTGACCTCCACCACTCTTCCAAGGGGCATTAAAACTGTCTTGTTAAGCTACTGTGACCTCCACCACTCTTCCAAGGGGCATTAAAACCGTCTTGTTAAAACACTCTGAACTCCTCAGCTCTACCAATGGGCATTAAAACCATCTTGTTAAGCTACTGTGACCTCCACCACTCTTCCAAGGGGCATTGATATTGCCTTTTTGTTCCACTGCGACCTCCACCACTCTTCCAAGGGGCATTAAAACCATCTTGTTAAGCTACTGTGACCTCCACCACTCTTCCAAGGGGCATTAAAACCGTCTTGAGAAGCTACTGTGACCTCCAATACTCTCCCAAGGGGCATTAAACCGTCTTGTTAAACCACTCTGAAGTTCAATTCTCTTCCAAGGGGCATTAAAACCGTCTTGTTAAGCTACTGTGACCTCCACCACTCTTCAAAAGGGCATTAAAACTGTCTTGTTAAGCTACTATGACCTCCACCACTCTTCCAAAGGGCATTAAAACCATCTTGTTAAGCTACTGTGACCTCCACCACTCTTCCAAGGGGCATTAAAACCGTCTTGTTAAGCTTCTGTGACCTCCACCACTCTTCCAAGGGGCATTAAAACAGTCTTGTTAAACCACTCTGAAATCCACTTCTCTTCCAAGGGGCATTAAAACCGTCCTGCTAAGCTACTGTGACCTCCACCTCTCTTCCAAGGGGCATTAAAACTGTCTTGTTAAGCTACTGTGACCTCCACCACTGTTCCAAGGGGCATTAAAACAGTCTTGTTTAAGCTACTGTGACCTCCACCACTCTTCCAAGGGGCATTAAAACTGTCTTGTTAAGCTACTGTGACCTCCACCACTCTTCCAAGGGGCATTAAAACTGTCTTATTAAGCTACTGTGGCCTCCACCACTCTTCCAAGGGTTATTAAAACCATCTTGTTAAACCACTCTGAACTCCACAGCTCTTTCAAGGGGCATTAAAAACGTCTTGTTAAGCTTCTGTGACCTCCACCACTCTTCCAAGGTACATTAAAACAGTCTTGTTAAGCTACTGTGACTGCCACCACTTTTACAATGGGCATTGATATTGTCTTTTTATTGCACTGCGACCTCCACCACTGTTCCAAGGTGCATTAAAACTGTCTTGTTAAGCTACTGTGACCTCCACCACTTTTCCAAGCGGCATTAAAACTGTCTTGTTAAGCTACTGTGACCTCCACCACTCTTCCAAGGGGCATTAAAACTGTTTTCTTAAGCTACTGTGACCTCCACCACTGTTCCAAAGGGCATTAAAACAGTCTTGTTAAACCACTCTGAACTCCACAGCTCTTCTAAGCGGCATTAAAACCATCTTGTTAAGCTACTGTGACCTCCACCACTCTTCCAAGAGGCATTGATATGTCTTTTTATTCCACTGCGACCTCCACCACTCTTCCAAGGGGCATTTAAACAGTCTTGTTTAAGCTACTGTTACCTCCACCACTCTTCCAAGGGGCATTAAAACCATCTTGTTAAGCTACTGTGACCTCCACCACTCTTCCAAGTGGCATTAAGTCTGTTGTGTTAAGCTACTGTGACCTTCACCACTCTTCCAAGGGGCATTAAAACTGTCTTGTTAAGCTACTGTGACCTCCACCACTCTTCCAAGGGGCATTAAAACTGTCTTGATAAGCTACTGTGACCTCCACCACTCTTCCAAGGGGCATTAATACCGTTTTGTTAAACCACTCTGAACTCCACTTCTCTTCCAAGGGGCATTAAAATCGCCTTGTTAAGCTACTGTGATCTCCACCACTCTTCCAAGTGACATTAAAACTGTCTTGTTAAGCTACTGTGACTGCCACCACTCTTCCAATGGGCATTGATAATGTCTTTTTATTCCACTGCGACTGCCACCACTCTTCCAAGGGGCATTAAAACTGTCTTGTTAAGCTACTGTGACCTCTACCACTCTTCCAAGGGACATTAAAACCGTCTTGTTAAGCTACTGTGACCTCCACCACTCTACCAATGGGCATTGATATTGTCTTTTTATTCCACTGCGACTTCCACCACTCTTCAAAGGGGCATTAAAACTGTCTTGTTAAGCTACTGTTACCTCCACCACTCTTCCAAGGGGCATTAAAACTGTCTTGTTAAGCTACTGTGACCTCCACCACTCTTCCAAGGGGCATTAATACCGTTTTGTTAAACCACTCTGAACTCCACTTCTCTTCCAAGGGGCATTAAAATCGCCTTGTTAAGCTACTGTGACCTCCACCACTCTTCCAAGTGACATTAAAACTGTCTTGTTAAGCTACTGTGACTGCCACCACTCTTCCAATGGGCATTGATAATGTCTTTTTATTCCACTGCGACTGCCACCACTCTTCCAAGGGGCATTAAAACTGTCTTGTTAAGCTACTGTGACCTCCACCACTCTTACAAGGGACATTAAAACCGTCTTGTTAAGCTACTGTGACCTCCACCACTCTTCCAATGGGCATTGATATTGTCTTTTTATTCCACTGCGACTTTCACCACTCTTCAAAGGGGCATTAAAACTGTCTTGTTAAGCTACTGTGACCTCCACCACTCTTCCAAGGGGCATTAAAACTGTCTTGTTAAGCTACTGTGACCTCCACCTCTCTTCCAATGGGCATTGATATTGTCTGTTTATTCCACTGCGACTTCCACCACTCTTCAAAGGGGCATTAAAACTGTCTTGTTAAACCACTCTGAACTCCACAGCTCTTTCAAGAGGCATTAAAACAGTCTTGTTAAGCTTCTGTGACCTCCACCACTCTTCCAAGGGGCATTAAAACTGTCTTGTTAAGCTACTGTGACCTCCACCACTCTTCCAAGGGGCATTAAAACCATGTTGTTAAACCACTCTGAACTCCACTTCTCTTCCAAGGGGCATTAAAACCATCTTGTTAAACTACTGTGACCTCCACCACTCTTCCAAGGGGCATTAAAACTGTCTTGTTAAGCTACTGTGACCTCCACCACTCTTCCAAAGGGCATTAAAACTGTCTTGTTAAGCTACTGTGACCTCCACCACTCTTCCAAGGGGCATTAAAACCATCTTGTTAAGCTACTGTGACCTCCACCACTCTTCCAAGGGGCATTGATATTGTCTTTTTATTCCACTGCGACCTCCACCACTCTTCCAAGGGGCATTAAAACCATCTTGTTTAAGCTACTGTGACCTCCACCACTCTTCCAAGGGGCATTGATATTGTCTTTTTATTCCACTGCGACCTCCACCACTCTTCCAAGGGGCATTAAAACCATCTTGTTAAGCTACTGTGACCTCCACCAGTGTTCCAAGGGGCATTAAAACTGTCTTGTTAAGCTACTGTGACCTCCAACACTCTACCAGGGGGAATTAAAACCGTCTTGTTAAACCACTCTGAACTCCACAGCTCTTTCAAGGGGCATTAAACCATCTTGTTAAGCTACTATGACCTCCACCACTCTTCCAATGGGCATAGATATTGTCTTTTTATTCCACTGCGACTTCCACAACTCTTCCAAGGGGCATTAAAACTGTCTTGTTAAGCTACTGTGACCTTCACCACTCTTCCAAGGGGCATTAAAACTGTCTTGTTAAGCTACTGTGACCTCCACCACTCTTCCAAGGGGCATTAAAACTGTCTTGATAAGCTACTGTGACCTCCACCACTCTTCCAAGGAGCATTAAAACCGTCTTGTTAAACCACTCTGAACTCCACTTCTTTTCCAAGGGGCATTAAAATTGCCTTGTTAAGCTACTGTGACCTCCACCACTCTTCCAAGGGACATTAAAACTGTCTTGTTAAGCTACTGTGACCTCCACCACTCTTCCAATGGGCATTGATATTGTCTTTTTATTCCACTGCGACTTCCACCACTCTTCAAATGGGCATTAAAACTGTCTTGTTAAGCTACTGTGACCTCCACCACTCTTCCAAGTGGCATTAAAACTGTCTTGTTAAGCTACTGTGACCTCCACCACTCTTCCAATGGGCATTGATATTGTCTTTTTATTCCACTGCGACTTCCACCACTATTCCAAGGGGCATTAAAACCATCTTGCTAAGCAACTGTGACCTCCACCACTCTTCCAAGGGGCATTAAAACTGTCTTGTTAAGCTACTTTGACCTCCACCACTTTTCCAGGGGGCATTAAAACCGTCTTGTTAAAACACTCTGAACTCCACAGCTCTTCCAAGGGGCATTAAAACCATCTAGTTAAGCTACTGTGACCTCCGCCACTCTTCCAAGGTGCATTAAAACCATCTTGTTAAGCTACTGTGACCTCCACCACTCTTCCAAGGGGCATTAAAACCGTCTTGATAAGCTACTGTGACCTCCACCACTCTCCCAAGGGGCATTAAACCGTCTTGTTAAACCACTCTGAAGTTCACTTCTCTTCCAAGGGGCATTAAAACCGTCTTGTTAAGCTACTGTGACCTCCACCACTCTTCAAAGTTGCATTAAAACTGTCTTGTTAAGCTACTATGACCTCCACCACTCTTCCAAGGGGCATTAAACCTGTCTTCTTAAACTCCTGTGACCTCCACCACTGTTCCAAGGGGCATTAAAACAGTCTTGTTAAACCACTCTGAACTCCACAGCTCTTCCAAGCGGCATTAAAACCATCTTGTTAAGCTACTGTGACCTCCACCACTCTTCCAAGGGGCATTGATATGTCTTTTTATTCCACTGCGACCTCCACCACTCTTCCAAGGGGCATTGAAACTGTCTTGTTAAGCTTCTGTGACCTCCACCACTGTTCCAAGGGGCATGAAAACTGTCTTGTTAAACTACTGTGACCTCCACCACTGTTCCAAGGGGCATTAAGATTGTCTTGTTAAACGACCCTGAGCTCCACAGCTCTTCCAAGGGGCACTAAAACCGTCTTGTTAAGCTACTGTGACCTCCAACACTCTTCCAAGGGACATTGATATTGTCTTTTTATTCCACTGCGACCTCCACCACTCTTCCAAGGGGCATTAAAACCATCTTGTTTAAGCTACTGTGACCTCCACCACTCTTCCAAGGGGCATTAAAACCGTCTTATTAAGCTACTTTGACCTCCACCAGTGTTCCAAGGGGCATTAAAACTGTCTTGTTAAGCTACTGTGACCTCCACCACTCTTCCAAGGGGCATTAAAACCATCTTGTTAAACCACTCTGAACTCCACAGCTCTTTCCAGGGGCATTAAAACCGTCTTGTTAAGCTACTGTGACCTCCACCACTCTTCCAATGGGCATAGATATTGTCTTTTTATTCCACTGCGACTTCCACCACTCTTCCAAGGGTCATTAAAACTGTCTTGTTAAGCTACTGTGACCTCCACCACTCTTCCAAGGGGCATTTAAACTGTCTTGTTAAGCTACTGTGACTTTCACCACTCTTCCAAGGGGCATTAAAACTGTCTTGTTAAGCTACTGTGACCTCCACCACTCTTCCAAGGGGCATTAAAACTGTCTTGATAAGCTACTGTGACCTCCACCAGTCTTCCAAGGGGCATTAAAACCGTCTTGTTAAATCACTCTGAACTCCACTTCTCTTCCAAGGGGCTTTAAAACCGTCTTGTTAAGCTACTCTGACCTCCGCCACCCTTCCAAGGGACATTAAAACAGTCTTGTTAAGCTACTGTGACTGCCACCACTCTTCCAATGGGCATTGATATTGTCTTTTTATTCCACTGTGACCTCGACCACTCTTCCAAGGGGCATTAAAACTGACTTGTTAAGCTACTGTGACCTCCACCACTCTTCCAAGGTACATTAAAACCGTCTTGTTAAGCTACTGTGACCTCCACCACTCTTCCAATGGGCATTGATATTGTCTTTTTATTCCACTGCGACTTCCACCACTCTTCCAAGGGGCATTAACACTGTCTTGTTAAGCTACTGTGACCTCCACCACTCTTCCAAGGGGCATTAAAACTGTCTTGTTAAGCTACTTTGACATCCACCAGTCTTCCAAGGGGCATTGAAACCGTCTTGTTAAAACACTCTGAACTCCACAGCTCTTCCAAGGTTCATTAAAACCATCTTGTTAAGCTACTGTGACCTCCACCACTCTTCCAAGGGGGATTGATATTGTCTTTTTATTCCACTGCGACCTCCACCACTCTTCCAAGGGGCATTAAAACCATCTTGTTAAGCTACTGTGACCTCCACCTCTCTTCCAAGGGGCATTAAAACCGTCTTGTTAAGCTACTGTGACCTCCACCACTCTCCCAAGGGGCATTAAAACCGTCTTGTTAAACCACTCTGAACTTCATTTCTCTTCCAAGGGGCATTAAAACCGTCTTGCTAAGCTTCTGTTAACTCCACCACTCTTCAAAGGGGCATTAAAACTGTCTTGTTAAGCTACTGTGACCTCCACCACACTTCCAAGGGGCATTAAAACTGTCTTCTTAAGCTACTGTGACCTCCACCACTGTTCCAAGGGGCATTAAAACTGTCTTGTTAAACCACTCTGAACTTCACAGCTCTGCCAAGCGGCGTTAAAACCATCTTGTTAAGCTACTGTGACCTCCACCACTTTTCCAAGGGGCATTGATATGTCTTTTTATTCCACTGCGACCTCCACCACTCTTCCAAGTGGCATTGAAACAGTCTTGTTTAAGCTACTGTGATTTCCACCACTCTTCCAAGGGGCATTAAAACCGTCTTTTTAAGCTACTGTGACCTCCACCACTCTTCCAAGGGGCATTAAAACTGTCTTGTTAAGCTACTGTGACCTCCACCACTCTTCCAATGGGCATTAAAACCATCTTGTTAAACCACTCTGAACTCCACAACTCGTTGAATGGGCATTAAAACCGTCCTGTTAAGCTTCTGTGACCTCCACCACTCTTCCAAGTGGCATTAAAACTGTCTTGTTAAGCTACTGTGACCTCCTCCACTCTTCCAAGGGGCATTAAAACCATCTTGTTAAACCACTCTGAACTCCACTTCTCTTCCAAGGGGCATTAAAACTGTCTTGTTAAGCTACTGTTTCCTCCACCACTCTTCCAAGGGGCATTAAAACTGTCTTGTTAAGCTACTGTGACCTCCACCACTCTTCCAAGGGGCATTAAAGCTGTCTTGATAAACCACTCTGAACTCCACTTATCTCCCAAGGGGCATTAAATCCGTCTTGTTAAGCTACTGTGACCTCCACCACTCTTCCAAGGGGCATTAATACTGTCTTGTTAAGCTACTGTGACCTCCACCACTCTTCCAAGGGGCATTGAAACTGTCTTGTTATGCTACTGTGACCTCCACCACTGTTCCAAGGGGCATTAGAACTGTCTTGTTAAGCTACTGTGACCTCCATCACTCTTCCCAGGGGCATTAAAACTGTCTTGTTAAACCGCTCTGAGCTCCACAGCTCTTCCAAGGGGCATTAAAACCGTCTTGTTAAACTACTGTGACCTCCACCACTCTTCCAATGGGCATTGATATTGTCTTTTTATTCCACTGCGACTTCCACCACTCTTCCAAGGGCCATTAAAACTGTCTTGTTAAGCTACTGTGACCTCCACCACTCTTCCACGGGCATTAAAACTGTCTTGTTATGCTACTGTGACTTCCACCACTCTTCCAAGGGGCATTAAAACTGTCTTGATAAGCTACTGTGACCTCCACCGCTCTTCGAAGGGGCATTAAAACCGTCTTGTTAAGCTGCTGTAACCTCCACCACTCTTCCAAAGGGCATTAAAACCATCTTGTTAAGCTACTATGACCTCCACCACTCTTCCACGGGCATTAAAACTGTCCTGTTATGCTACTGTGACTTCCACCACTCTTCCAAGGGGCATTAAAACTGTCTTGATAAGCTACTGTGACCTCCACTGCTCTTCGAAGGGGCATTAAAACCGTCTTGTTAAGCTGCTGTAACCTCCACCACTCTTCCAAGGGGCATTAAAACTGTCTTGTTAAGCTACTGTGACCGCCACCACTCTTCGAAGGGGCATTAAAACCGTCTTGCTGAGCTACTGTGACATCCACCACTCTTCCAAGGGGCATTAAAACCGTCTTGTTAAAACACTCTGAACTCCACACTCTTCCAAGGGGCATTAAAACCATCTTGTTAAGCTACTGTTACCTCCACCACTCTTCCAATGGGCATTGATATTGTCTTTTTATTCCACTGCGACCTCCACCACTCTTCCAAAGGGCATTAAAACCATCTTGTTAAGCTACTGTGACCTCCACCACTCTTCCAAGGGGCATTAAAACAGTCTTGTTAAACCACTCTGAACTCCACTTCTCTTCCAAGGGGCATTAAAACCGTCCTGCTAAGCTACTGTGACCTCCACCTCTCTTCCAAGGGGCATTAAAACTGTCTTGTTAAGCTACTGTGACCTCCACCACTCTTCCAAGGGGCATTAAAACAGTCTTGTTTAAGCTACTGTGACCTCCACCACTCTTCCAAGGGGCATTAAAACTGTCTTGTTAAGCTACTGTGACCTCCACCACTCTTCCAAGTGGCATTAAAACCGTCTTGTTAAGCTACTGTGACCTCCACCACTCTTCCAAGGGGCATTGATATTGTCTTTTCATTCCACTGCGACCTCCACCACTCTTCCAAGGGGCATTAAAACCATCTTGTTTAAGCTACTGTGACCTCCACCACTCTTCCAAGGGGCATTAAAACCATCTTGTTAAGCTATTGTGACCTCCGCCAGTGTTCCAAGGGGCATTAAAACTGTCTTGTTAAGCTACTGTGACCTCCACCACTCTACCAAGGGGCATTAAAACCGTCTTGTTAAACCACTCTGAACTCCACAGCTCTTTCAAGGGGCATTAAAACCATCTTGTTAAGCTACTGTGACCTCCACCACTCTTCCAATGGGCAGAGATATTGTCTTTTTATTCAACTGCGACTTCCACAACTCTTCCAAGGGGCATTAAAACTGTCTTGTTAAGCTACTGTGACCTCCACCACTCTTCCAAGTGGCATTAAGTCTGTTTTGTTAAGCTACTGTGACCTTCACCACTCTTCCAAGGGGCATTAAAACTGTCTTGTTAAGCTACTGTGACCTCCACCACTCTTCCAAGGGGCATTAAAACTGTCTTGATAAGCTACTGTGACCTCCACCACTCTTCCAAGGGGCATTAATACCGTTTTGTTAAACCACTCTGAACTCCACTTCTCTTCCAAGGGGCATTAAAATCGCCTTGTTAAGCTACTGTGACCTCCACCACTCTTCCAAGTGACATTAAAACTGTCTTGTTAAGCTACTGTGACTGCCACCACTCTTCCAATGGGCATTGATAATGTCTTTTTATTCCACTGCGACTGCCACCACTCTTCCAAGGGGCATTAAAACTGTCTTGTTAAGCTACTGTGACCTCCACCACTCTTCCAAGGGACATTAAAACCGTCTTGTTAAGCTACTGTGACCTCCACCACTCTTCCAATGGGCATTGATATTGTCTTTTTATTCCACTGCGACTTCCACCACTCTTCAAAGGGGCATTAAAACTGTCTTGTTAAACCACTCTGAACTCCACAGCTCTTTCAAGGGGCATTAAAACAGTCTTGTTAAGCTTCTGTGACCTCCACCACTCTTCCAAGGGGCATTAAAACTGTCTTGTTAAGCTACTGTGACCTCCACCACTCTTCCAAGGGGCATTAAAACCATCTTGTTAAACCACTCTGAACTCCACTACTCTTCCAAGGGGCATTAAAACCATCTTGTTAAACTACTGTGACCTCCACCACTCTTCCAAGGGGCATTAAAACTGTCTTGTTAAGCTACTGTGACCTCCACCACTCTTCCAAGGGGCATTAAAACTGTCTTGATAAGCTACTGTGACCTCCACCACTCTTCCAAGGGGCATTAAAACCGTCTTGTTAAAACACTCTGAACTCCACAGCTCTACCAATGGGCATTAAAACCATCTTGTTAAGCTACTGTGACCTCCACCACTCTTCCAAGGGGCATTGATATTGCCTTTTTGTTCCACTGCGACCTCCACCACTCTTCCAAGGGGCATTAAAACCATCTTGTTAAGCTACTGTGACCTCCACCACTCTTCCAAGGGGCATTAAAACCGTCTTGAGAAGCTACTGTGACCTCCAATACTCTCCCAAGGGGCATTAAACCGTCTTGTTAAACCACTCTGAAGTTCAATTCTCTTCCAAGGGGCATTAAAACCGTCTTGTTAAGCTACTGTGACCTCCACCACTCTTCAAAAGGGCATTAAAACTGTCTTGTTAAGCTACTATGACCTCCACCACTCTTCCAAAGGGCATTAAAACCATCTTGTTAAGCTACTGTGACCTCCACCACTCTTCCAAGGGGCATTAAAACCGTCTTGTTAAGCTTCTGTGACCTCCACCACTCTTCCAAGGGGCATTAAAACAGTCTTGTTAAACCACTCTGAAATCCACTTCTCTTCCAAGGGGCATTAAAACCGTCCTGCTAAGCTACTGTGACCTCCACCTCTCTTCCAAGGGGCATTAAAACTGTCTTGTTAAGCTACTGTGACCTCCACCACTGTTCCAAGGGGCATTAAAACAGTCTTGTTTAAGCTACTGTGACCTCCACCACTCTTCCAAGGGGCATTAAAACTGTCTTGTTAAGCTACTGTGACCTCCACCACTCTTCCAAGGGGCATTAAAACTGTCTTATTAAGCTACTGTGGCCTCCACCACTCTTCCAAGGGTTATTAAAACCATCTTGTTAAACCACTCTGAACTCCACAGCTCTTTCAAGGGGCATTAAAAACGTCTTGTTAAGCTTCTGTGACCTCCACCACTCTTCCAAGGTACATTAAAACAGTCTTGTTAAGCTACTGTGACTGCCACCACTTTTACAATGGGCATTGATATTGTCTTTTTATTGCACTGCGACCTCCACCACTGTTCCAAGGTGCATTAAAACTGTCTTGTTAAGCTACTGTGACCTCCACCACTTTTCCAAGCGGCATTAAAACTGTCTTGTTAACTACTGTGACCTCCACCACTCTTCCAAGGGGCATTAAAACTGTTTTCTTAAGCTACTGTGACCTCCACCACTGTTCCAAAGGGCATTAAAACAGTCTTGTTAAACCACTCTGAACTCCACAGCTCTTCTAAGCGGCATTAAAACCATCTTGTTAAGCTACTGTGACCTCCACCACTCTTCCAAGAGGCATTGATATGTCTTTTTATTCCACTGCGACCTCCACCACTCTTCCAAGGGGCATTTAAACAGTCTTGTTTAAGCTACTGTTACCTCCACCACTCTTCCAAGGGGCATTAAAACCATCTTGTTAAGCTACTGTGACCTCCACCACTCTTCCAAGTGGCATTAAGTCTGTTTTGTTAAGCTACTGTGACCTTCACCACTCTTCCAAGGGGCATTAAAACTGTCTTGTTAAGCTACTGTGACCTCCACCACTCTTCCAAGGGGCATTAAACCTGTCTTGATAAGCTACTGTGACCTCCACCACTCTTCCAAGGGGCATTAATACCGTTTTGTTAAACCACTCTGAACTCCACTTCTCTTCCAAGGGGCATTAAAATCGCCTTGTTAAGCTACTGTGACCTCCACCACTCTTCCAAGTGACATTAAAACTGTCTTGTTAAGCTACTGTGACTGCCACCACTCTTCCAATGGGCATTGATAATGTCTTTTTATTCCACTGCGACTGCCACCACTCTTCCAAGGGGCATTAAAACTGTCTTGTTAAGCTACTGTGACCTCTACCACTCTTCCAAGGGACATTAAAACCGTCTTGTTAAGCTACTGTGACCTCCACCACTCTTCCAATGGGCATTGATATTGTCTTTTTATTCCACTGCGACTTCCACCACTCTTCAAAGGGGCATTAAAACTGTCTTGTTAAGCTACTGTGACCTCCACCACTCTTCCAAGGGTCATTAAAACTGTCTTGTTAAGCTACTGTGACCTCCACCACTCTTCCAATGGGCATTGATATTGTCTTTTTATTCCACTGCGACTTCCACCACTCTTCAAAGGGGCATTAAAACTGTCTTGTTAAACCACTCTGAACTCCACAGCTCTTTCAAGAGGCATTAAAACAGTCTTGTTAAGCTTCTGTAACCTCCACCACTCTTCCAAGGGGCATTAAAACTGTCTTGTTAAGCTACTGTGACCTCCACCACTCTTCCAAGGGGCATTAAAACCATGTTGTTAAACCACTCTGAACTCCACTTCTCTTCCAAGGGGCATTAAAACCATCTTGTTAAACTACTGTGACCTCCACCACTCTTCCAAGGGGCATTAAAACTGTCTTGTTAAGCTACTGTGACCTCCACCACTCTTCCAAGGGGCATTAAAACTGTCTTGTTAAGCTACTGTGACCTCCACCACTCTTCCAAGGGGCATTAAAACCGTCTTGTTAAAACACTCTGAACTCCACAGCTCTACCAATGGGCATTAAAACCATCTTGTTAAGCTACTGTGACCTCCACCACTCTTCCAAGGGGCATTGATATTGCCTTTTTGTTCCACTGCGACCTCCACCACTCTTCCAAGGGGCATTAAAACCATCTTGTTAAGCTACTGTGACCTCCACCACTCTTCCAAGGGGCATTAAAACCGTCTTGAGAAGCTACTGTGACCTCCAATACTCTCCCAAGGGGCATTAATCCGTCTTGTTAAACCACTCTGAAGTTCAATTCTCTTCCAAGGGGCATTAAAACCATCTTGTTAAGCTACTGTGACCTCCACCACTCTTCAAAAGGGCATTAAAACTGTCTTGTTAAGCTACTATGACCTCCACCACTCTTCCAAAGGGCATTAAAACCATCTTGTTAAGCTACTGTGACCTCCACCACTCTTCCAAGGGGCATTAAAACCGTCTTGTTAAGCTTCTGTGACCTCCACCACTCTTCCAAGGGGCATTAAAACAGTCTTGTTAAACCACTCTGAAATCCACTTCTCTTCCAAGGGGCATTAAAACCGTCCTGCTAAGCTACTGTGACCTCCACCTCTCTTCCAAGGGGCATTAAAACTGTCTTGTTAAGCTACTGTGCCCTCCACCACTGTTCCAAGGGGCATTAAAACAGTCTTGTTTAAGCTACTGTGACCTCCACCACTCTTCCAAGGGGCATTAAACTGTCTTGTTAAGCTACTGTGACCTCCACCACTCTTCCAAGGGGCATTAAAACTGTCTTATTAAGCTACTGTGGACACCACCACTCTTCCAAGGGTTATTAAAACCATCTTGTTAAACCACTCTGAACTCCACAGCTCTTTCAAGGGGCATTAAAAACGTCTTGTTAAGCTTCTGTGACCTCCACCACTCTTCCAAGGTACATTAAAACAGTCTTGTTAAGCTACTGTGACTGCCACCACTTTTACAATGGGCATTGATATTGTCTTTTTATTGCACTGCGACCTCCACCACTGTTCCAAGGTGCATTAAAACTGTCTTGTTAAGCTACTGTGACCTCCACCACTTTTCCAAGCGGCATTAAAACTGTCTTGTTAAGCTACTGTGACCTCCACCACTCTTCCAAGGGGCATTAAAACTGTTTTCTTAAGCTACTGTGACCTCCACCACTGTTCCAAGGGGCATTAAAACAGTCTTGTTAAACCACTCTGAACTCCACAGCTCTTCTAAGCGGCATTAAAACCATCTTGTTAAGCTACTGTGACCTCCACCACTCTTCCAAGAGGCACTGATATGTCTTTTTATTCCACTGCGACCTCCACCACTCTTCCAAGGGGCATTTAAACAGTCTTGTTTAAGCTACTGTGACCTCCACCACTCTTCCAAGGGGCATTAAAACCGTCCTGTTAAGCTACTGTGACCTCCACCACTCTTCCAAGGGGCATTAAAACTGTCTTGTCAAGCTACAGTGACCTCCACCACTCTTCCAAGGGGAATTAAAATTATCTTGTTAAACCACTCTGAAATCCACAGCTCTTTTAAGGGGTATTAAAACCATCTGGTTAAGCCACTGTGACCTCCACCACTCTTCCAAGGGGCATTAATATTGTCTTTTTATTCCACTGCGACCTCCACCACTCTTCCAAGGGGCATTAAAACCATCTTGTTAAGCTACTGTGACCTCCGCCACTCTTCCAAGGAGCATTAAAACCGTCGTGTTAAGTTACTGTTACCTCCACCACTCTTCCAAGGGGCATTAAAACGGTCTTGTTAAGCTACTGTGACCTCCACCACTCTCCCAAGGGGCATTAAAACCGTCTTGTTAAACCACTCTGAACTTCAATTCTCTTCCAAGGGGCATTAAAACCGTCTTGTTAAGCTACTGTGACCTCCACCACTCTTCAAAGGGGCATTAAAACTGTCTTGTTAAGCTACTAGGACCTCCACCACTCTTCAAAGGGGCATTAAAACAGTCTTGTTAAGCTACTGTGACCTCCACCACTGTTCCAATGGGCATTAAAACTGTCTTGTTAAACCACTCTGAACTCCACAGCTCTTCCAAGCGGCATTAAAACCATCTTGTTAAGATACTGTGACCTCCACCACTCTTGCAAGGGGCATTGATATGTCTTTTTATTCCACTGCGACCTCCACCACTCTTCCAAGGGGCATTAAAACCGTCATGTTAAGCTACTGTGACCTCCACCACTCTTCCAAGGGGCATTAAAACTGTCTTGTTAAGCTACTGTGACCTCCACCACTCTTCCAAGGGGCATTAAAACTGTCTTGTTAAACCACTCTGAACTCCACAGCTCTTTCAAGGGGCATTAAAACAGTCTTGTTAAGCTTCTGTGACCTCCACCACTCTTCCAAGGGGCATTAAAACTGTCTTGTTAAGCTACTGTGACCTCCACCACTCTTCCAAGGGGCATTAAAACCATCTTGTTAAACCACTCTGAACTCCACTTCTCTTCCAAGGGGCATTAAAACCATCTTGTTAAACTACTGTGACCTCCACCACTCTTCCAAGGGGCAGTAAAACTGTCTTGTTAAGCTACTGTGACCTCCACCACTCTTCCAAGGGGCATTAAAACTGTCTTGTTAAGCTACTGTGACCTCCACCACTCTTCCAAGGGGCATTAAAACTGTCTTATTAAGCTACTGTGGCCTCCACCACTCTTCCAAGGGTTATTAAAACCATCTTGTTAAACCACTCTGAACTCCACAGCTCTTTCAAGGGGCATTAAAAACGTCTTGTTAAGCTTCTGTGACCTCCACCACTCTTCCAAGGTACATTAAAACAGTCTTGTTAAGCTACTGTGACTGCCACCACTTTTACAATGGGCATTGATATTGTCTTTTTATTGCACTGCGACCTCCACCACTGTTCCAAGGTGCATTAAAACTGTCTTGTTAAGCTACTGTGACCTCCACCACTTTTCCAAGCGGCATTAAAACTGTCTTGTTAACTACTGTGACCTCCACCACTCTTCCAAGGGGCATTAAAACTGTTTTCTTAAGCTACTGTGACCTCCACCACTGTTCCAAAGGGCATTAAAACAGTCTTGTTAAACCACTCTGAACTCCACAGCTCTTCTAAGCGGCATTAAAACCATCTTGTTAAGCTACTGTGACCTCCACCACTCTTCCAAGAGGCATTGATATGTCTTTTTATTCCACTGCGACCTCCACCACTCTTCCAAGGGGCATTTAAACAGTCTTGTTTAAGCTACTGTTACCTCCACCACTCTTCCAAGGGGCATTAAAACCATCTTGTTAAGCTACTGTGACCTCCACCACTCTTCCAAGTGGCATTAAGTCTGTTTTGTTAAGCTACTGTGACCTTCACCACTCTTCCAAGGGGCATTAAAACTGTCTTGTTAAGCTACTGTGACCTCCACCACTCTTCCAAGGGGCATTAAACCTGTCTTGATAAGCTACTGTGACCTCCACCACTCTTCCAAGGGGCATTAATACCGTTTTGTTAAACCACTCTGAACTCCACTTCTCTTCCAAGGGGCATTAAAATCGCCTTGTTAAGCTACTGTGACCTCCACCACTCTTCCAAGTGACATTAAAACTGTCTTGTTAAGCTACTGTGACTGCCACCACTTTTCCAATGGGCATTGATAATGTCTTTTTATTCCACTGCGACTGCCACCACTCTTCCAAGGGGCATTAAAACTGTCTTGTTAAGCTACTGTGACCTCTACCACTCTTCCAAGGGACATTAAAACCGTCTTGTTAAGCTACTGTGACCTCCACCACTCTTCCAATGGGCATTGATATTGTCTTTTTATTCCACTGCGACTTCCACCACTCTTCAAAGGGGCATTAAAACTGTCTTGTTAAGCTACTGTGACCTCCACCACTCTTCCAAGGGTCATTAAAACTGTCTTGTTAAGCTACTGTGACCTCCACCACTCTTCCAATGGGCATTGATATTGTCTTTTTATTCCACTGCGACTTCCACCACTCTTCAAAGGGGCATTAAAACTGTCTTGTTAAACCACTCTGAACTCCACAGCTCTTTCAAGAGGCATTAAAACAGTCTTGTTAAGCTTCTGTAACCTCCACCACTCTTCCAAGGGGCATTAAAACTGTCTTGTTAAGCTACTGTGACCTCCACCACTCTTCCAAGGGGCATTAAAACCATGTTGTTAAACCACTCTGAACTCCACTTCTCTTCCAAGGGGCATTAAAACCATCTTGTTAAACTACTGTGACCTCCACCACTCTTCCAAGGGGCATTAAAACTGTCTTGTTAAGCTACTGTGACCTCCACCACTCTTCCAAGGGGCATTAAAACTGTCTTGTTAAGCTACTGTGACCTCCACCACTCTTCCAAGGGGCATTAAAACCGTCTTGTTAAAACACTCTGAACTCCACAGCTCTACCAATGGGCATTAAAACCATCTTGTTAAGCTACTGTGACCTCCACCACTCTTCCAAGGGGCATTGATATTGCCTTTTTGTTCCACTGCGACCTCCACCACTCTTCCAAGGGGCATTAAAACCATCTTGTTAAGCTACTGTGACCTCCACCACTCTTCCAAGGGGCATTAAAACCGTCTTGAGAAGCTACTGTGACCTCCAATACTCTCCCAAGGGGCATTAATCCGTCTTGTTAAACCACTCTGAAGTTCAATTCTCTTCCAAGGGGCATTAAAACCATCTTGTTAAGCTACTGTGACCTCCACCACTCTTCAAAAGGGCATTAAAACTGTCTTGTTAAGCTACTATGACCTCCACCACTCTTCCAAAGGGCATTAAAACCATCTTGTTAAGCTACTGTGACCTCCACCACTCTTCCAAGGGGCATTAAAACCGTCTTGTTAAGCTTCTGTGACCTCCACCACTCTTCCAAGGGGCATTAAAACAGTCTTGTTAAACCACTCTGAAATCCACTTCTCTTCCAAGGGGCATTAAAACCGTCCTGCTAAGCTACTGTGACCTCCACCTCTCTTCCAAGGGGCATTAAAACTGTCTTGTTAAGCTACTGTGCCCTCCACCACTGTTCCAAGGGGCATTAAAACAGTCTTGTTTAAGCTACTGTGACCTCCACCACTCTTCCAAGGGGCATTAAACTGTCTTGTTAAGCTACTGTGACCTCCACCACTCTTCCAAGGGGCATTAAAACTGTCTTATTAAGCTACTGTGGACACCACCACTCTTCCAAGGGTTATTAAAACCATCTTGTTAAACCACTCTGAACTCCACAGCTCTTTCAAGGGGCATTAAAAACGTCTTGTTAAGCTTCTGTGACCTCCACCACTCTTCCAAGGTACATTAAAACAGTCTTGTTAAGCTACTGTGACTGCCACCACTTTTACAATGGGCATTGATATTGTCTTTTTATTGCACTGCGACCTCCACCACTGTTCCAAGGTGCATTAAAACTGTCTTGTTAAGCTACTGTGACCTCCACCACTTTTCCAAGCGGCATTAAAACTGTCTTGTTAAGCTACTGTGACCTCCACCACTCTTCCAAGGGGCATTAAAACTGTTTTCTTAAGCTACTGTGACCTCCACCACTGTTCCAAGGGGCATTAAAACAGTCTTGTTAAACCACTCTGAACTCCACAGCTCTTCTAAGCGGCATTAAAACCATCTTGTTAAGCTACTGTGACCTCCACCACTCTTCCAAGAGGCACTGATATGTCTTTTTATTCCACTGCGACCTCCACCACTCTTCCAAGGGGCATTTAAACAGTCTTGTTTAAGCTACTGTGACCTCCACCACTCTTCCAAGGGGCATTAAAACCGTCCTGTTAAGCTACTGTGACCTCCACCACTCTTCCAAGGGGCATTAAAACTGTCTTGTCAAGCTACAGTGACCTCCACCACTCTTCCAAGGGGAATTAAAATTATCTTGTTAAACCACTCTGAAATCCACAGCTCTTTTAAGGGGTATTAAAACCATCTGGTTAAGCCACTGTGACCTCCACCACTCTTCCAAGGGGCATTAATATTGTCTTTTTATTCCACTGCGACCTCCACCACTCTTCCAAGGGGCATTAAAACCATCTTGTTAAGCTACTGTGACCTCCGCCACTCTTCCAAGGAGCATTAAAACCGTCGTGTTAAGTTACTGTTACCTCCACCACTCTTCCAAGGGGCATTAAAACGGTCTTGTTAAGCTACTGTGACCTCCACCACTCTCCCAAGGGGCATTAAAACCGTCTTGTTAAACCACTCTGAACTTCAATTCTCTTCCAAGGGGCATTAAAACCGTCTTGTTAAGCTACTGTGACCTCCACCACTCTTCAAAGGGGCATTAAAACTGTCTTGTTAAGCTACTAGGACCTCCACCACTCTTCAAAGGGGCATTAAAACAGTCTTGTTAAGCTACTGTGACCTCCACCACTGTTCCAATGGGCATTAAAACTGTCTTGTTAAACCACTCTGAACTCCACAGCTCTTCCAAGCGGCATTAAAACCATCTTGTTAAGATACTGTGACCTCCACCACTCTTGCAAGGGGCATTGATATGTCTTTTTATTCCACTGCGACCTCCACCACTCTTCCAAGGGGCATTAAAACCGTCATGTTAAGCTACTGTGACCTCCACCACTCTTCCAAGGGGCATTAAAACTGTCTTGTTAAGCTACTGTGACCTCCACCACTCTTCCAAGGGGCATTAAAACTGTCTTGTTAAACCACTCTGAACTCCACAGCTCTTTCAAGGGGCATTAAAACAGTCTTGTTAAGCTTCTGTGACCTCCACCACTCTTCCAAGGGGCATTAAAACTGTCTTGTTAAGCTACTGTGACCTCCACCACTCTTCCAAGGGGCATTAAAACCATCTTGTTAAACCACTCTGAACTCCACTTCTCTTCCAAGGGGCATTAAAACCATCTTGTTAAACTACTGTGACCTCCACCACTCTTCCAAGGGGCAGTAAAACTGTCTTGTTAAGCTACTGTGACCTCCACCACTCTTCCAAGGGGCATTAAAACTGTCTTGTTAAGCTACTGTGACCTCCACCACTCTTCCAAGGGGCATTAAAACCTTCTTGTTAAAACACTCTGAACTCCACAGCTCTACCAAGGGGCATTAAAACCATCTTGTTAAGCTACTGTGACCTCCACCACTCTTCCAAGGGGAATTGATATTGCCTTTTTGCTCCACTGCAACCTCCACCACTCTTCCAAGGGGCATTAAAACCATCTTGTTAAGCTACTGTGACCTCCGCCACTCTTCCAAGGAGCATTAAAACCGTCTTGTTAAGCTACTGTTGCCTCCACCACTCTTCCAAGGGGCATTAAAACCGTCTTGATAAGCTACTGTGACCTCCACCACTCTCCCAAGGGGCATTAAACCGTCTTGTTAAACCACTCTGAAGTTCACTTCTCTTCCAAGGGGCATTAAAACTGTCTTGTTAAGCTACTGTGACCTCCACCACTCTTCCAAGGGGCATTAAAACCGTCTTGTTAAAACACTCTGAACTCCACAGCTCTACCAATGGGCATTAAAACCATCTTGTTAAGCTACTGTGACCTCCACCACTCTTCCAAGGGGCATTGATATTGCCTTTTTGTTCCACTGCGACCTCCACCACTCTTCCAAGGGGCATTAAAACCATCTTGTTAAGCTACTGTGACCTCCACCACTCTTCCAAGGGGCATTAAAACCGTCTTGAGAAGCTACTGTGACCTCCAATACTCTCCCAAGGGGCATTAAACCGTCTTGTTAAACCACTCTGAAGTTCAATTCTCTTCCAAGGGGCATTAAAACCGTCTTGTTAAGCTACTGTGACCTCCACCACTCTTCAAAAGGGCATTAAAACTGTCTTGTTAAGCTACTATGACCTCCACCACTCTTCCAAAGGGCATTAAAACCATCTTGTTAAGCTACTGTGACCTCCACCACTCTTCCAAGGGGCATTAAAACCGTCTTGTTAAGCTTCTGTGACCTCCACCACTCTTCCAAGGGGCATTAAAACAGTCTTGTTAAACCACTCTGAAATCCACTTCTCTTCCAAGGGGCATTAAAACCGTCCTGCTAAGCTACTGTGACCTCCACCTCTCTTCCAAGGGGCATTAAAACTGTCTTGTTAAGCTACTGTGACCTCCACCACTGTTCCAAGGGGCATTAAAACAGACTTGTTTAAGCTACTGTGACCTCCACCACTCTTCCAAGGGGCATTAAAACTGTCTTGTTAAGCTACTGTGACCTCCACCACTCTTCCAAGGGGCATTAAAACTGTCTTATTAAGCTACTGTGGCCTCCACCACTCTTCCAAGGGTTATTAAAACCATCTTGTTAAACCACTCTGAACTCCACAGCTCTTTCAAGGGGCATTAAAAACGTCTTGTTAAGCTTCTGTGACCTCCACCACTCTTCCAAGGTACATTAAAACAGTCTTGTTAAGCTACTGTGACTGCCACCACTTTTACAATGGGCATTGATATTGTCTTTTTAATGCACTGCGACCTCCACCACTGTTCCAAGGTGCATTAAAACTGTCTTGTTAAGCTACTGTGACCTCCACCACTTTTCCAAGCGGCATTAAAACTGTCTTGTTAAGCTACTGTGACCTCCACCACTCTTCCAAGGGGCATTAAAACTGTTTTCTTAAGCTACTGTGACCTCCACCACTGTTCCAAGGGGCATTAAAACAGTCTTGTTAAACCACTCTGAACTCCACAGCTCTTCTAAGCGGCATAAAAACCATCTTGTTAAGCTACTGTGACCTCCACCACTCTTCCAAGAGGCATTGATATGTCTTTTTATTCCACTGCGACCTCCACCACTCTTCCAAGGGGCATTTAAACAGTCTTGTTTAAGCTACTGTGACCTCCACCACTCTTCCAAGGGGCATTAAAACCGTCTTGTTAAGCTACTGTGACCTCCACCACTCTTCCAAGGGGCATTAAAACTGTCTTGTCAAGCTACTGTGACCTCCACCACTCTTCCAAGGGGAATTAAAATTATCTTGTTAAACCACTCTGAACTCCACAGCTCTTTTAAGGGGCATTAAAACCATCTGGTTAAGCCACTGTGACCTCCACCACTCTTCCAAGTGGCATTAATATTGTCTTTTTATTCCACTGCGACCTCCACCACTCTTCCAAGGGGCATTAAAACCATCTTGTTAAGCTACTGTGAACTCCGCCACTCTTCCAAGGAGCATTAAAACCGTCTTGTTAAGTTACTGTTACCTCCACCACTCTTCCAAGGGGCATTAAAACGGTCTTGTTAAGCTACTGTGACCTCCACCACTCTCCCAAGGGGCATTAAAACCATCTTGTTAAACCACTCTGAACTTCAATTCTCTTCCAAGGGGCATTAAAACCGTCTTGTTAAGCTACTGTGACCTCCACCACTCTTCAAAGGGCATTAAAACCGTCTTGTTAAGCTACTAGGACCTCCACCACTCTTCCAAGAGGCATTAAAACAGTCTTGTTAAGCTACTGTGACCTCCACCACTGTTCCAATGGGCATTAAAACTGTCTTGTTAAACCACTCTGAACTCCACAGCTCTTCCAAGCGGCATTAAAACCATCTTGTTAAGATACTGTGACCTCCACCACTCTTCCAAGGGGCATTGATATGTCTTTTTATTCCACTGCGACCTCCACCACTCTTCCAAGGGGCATTAAAACAGTCTTGTTTAAGCTACTGTGACCTCCACCACTCTTCCAAGGGGCATTAAAACCGTCATGTTAAGCTACTGTGACCTCCACCACTCTTCCAAGGGGCATTAAAACTGTCTTGTTAAGCTACTGTGACCTCCACCACTCTTCCAAGGGGCATTAAAACTGTCTTGTTAAACCACTCTGGACTCCACAGCTCTTTCAATGGGCATTAAAACAGTCTTGTTAAGCTTCTGTGACCTCCACCACTCTTCCAAGGGGCATTAAAACTGTCTTGTTAAGCTACTGTGACCTCCACCACTCTTCCAAGGGGCATTAAAACCATCTTGTTAAACCACTCTGAACTCCACTTCTCTTCCAAGGGGCATTAAAACCATCTTGTTAAACTACTGTGACCTCCACCACTCTTCCAAGGGGCAGTAAAACTGTCTTGTTAAGCTACTGTGACCTCCACCACTCTTCCCAGGGGCATTAAAACTGTCTTGTTAAGCTACTGTGATCTCCACCACTCTTCCAAGGGGCATTAAAACCGTCTTGTTAAAACACTCTGAACTCCACAGCTCTACCAAGGGGCATTAAAACCATCTTGTTAAGCTACTGTGACCTCCACCACTCTTCCAAGGGGCATTGATATTGCCTTTTTGTTCCACTGCGACCTCCACCACTCTTCCAACGGGCATTAAAACCATCTTGTTAAGCTACTGTGACCTCCGCCACTCTTCCAAGGAGCATTAAAATCGTCTTGTTAAGCTACTGTTACCTCCACCACTCTTCCAAGGGGCATTAAAACCGTCTTGATAAGCTACTGTGACCTCCACCACTCTCCCAAGGGGCATTAAACCGTCTTGTTAAACCACTCTGAAGTTCACTTCTCTTCCAAGGGGCATTAAAACCGTCTTGTTAAGCCACTGTGACCTCCACCACTCTTCAAAGGGGCATTAAAACTGTCTTGTTAAGCTACTATGACCTCCACCACTCTTCCAAGGGGCATTAAAACTGTCTTCTTAAGCTACTGTGATCTCCACCACTGTTCCAAGGGGCATTAAAACAGTCTTGTTAAACCACTCTGAACTCCACAGCTCTTCCAAGCGGCATTAAAACCATCTTGTTAAGCTACTGTGACCTCCACCACTCCTCCAAGGGGCATTTATATGTCTTTTTATTCCACTGCGACCTCCACCACTTTTCCAAGGGGCATTAAAACGGTCTTGTTTAAGCTACTGTGACCTCCACCACTCTTCCAAGGGGCATTAAAACCATCTTGTTAAGCTACTGTGACCTCCACCACTCTTCCAAGGGGCATTAAAACTGTCTTGTCAAGCTACTGTGACCTCCACCACTCTTCCACGGGGCATTAAAACCATCTTGTTAAACCACTCTGAACTCCACAGCTCTTTGAAGGGGCATTAAAACCATCTTGTTAAGCTACTGTGACCTCCACCACCCTACCAAGGGGCATTAATATTGTCTTTTTATTCCACTGCGACCTCCACCACTCTCCAAGGGGCATTAAAACAATCTTGTTAAGCTACTGTGACCTCCGCCACTCTTCCAAGGAGCATTAAAACCGTCTTGTTAAGCTACTGTGACCTCCACCACTCTTCCAAGGGGCATTAAAACCGTCTTGTTAAGCTACTGTGACCTCCACCACTCTTCCAAGGGGCATTAAAACCGTCTTGTTAAACCACTCTGAACTTCACTTCTCTTTCAAGGGGCATTAAAACCATCTTGTTAAGCTACTGTGACCTCCACCACTCTTCCAAGAGGCATTGATATGTCTTTTTATTCCACTGCGACCTCCACCACTCTTCCAAGGGGCATTTAAACAGTCTTGTTTAAGCTACTGTGACCTCCACCACTCTTCCAAGGGGCATTAAAACCGTCTTGTTAAGCTACTGTGACCTCCACCACTCTTCCAAGGGGCATTAAAACTGTCTTGTCAAGCTACTGTGACCTCCACCACTCTTCCAAGGGGAATTAAAATTATCTTGTTAAACCACTCTGAACTCCACAGCTCTTTTAAGGGGCATTAAAACCATCTGGTTAAGCCACTGTGACCTCCACCACTCTTCCAAGTGGCATTAATATTGTCTTTTTATTCCACTGCGACCTCCACCACTCTTCCAAGGGGCATTAAAACCATCTTGTTAAGCTACTGTGAACTCCGCCACTCTTCCAAGGGGCATTAAAACCGTCTTGTTAAGCTACTGTGACCTCCACCACTCTTCAAAGGGGCATTATAACTGTCTTGTTAAGCTACTATAACCTCCACCACTCTTCCAAGGGGCATTAAAACTGTCTTGTTAAGCTACTGTGACCTCCACCACTGTTCCAAGGGGCATTAAAACTGTCTTGTTAAACCACTCTGAACTCCACAGCTCTTCCAAGCGGAATTAAAACCATCTTGTTAAGCTACTGTGACCTCCACCACTCTTCCAAGGGGCATTGATATGTCTTTTAATTCCACTGCGACCTCCACCACTCTTCCAAGAGGCATTAAAACAGTCTTGTTTAAGCTACTGTGACCTCCACCACTCTTCCAAGGGGCATTAAAACCGTCATGTTAAGCTACTGTGACCTCCACCACTCTTTCAAGGGGCATTAAAACAGTCTTGTTAAGCTTCTGTGACCTCCACCACTCTTCCAAGGGGTATTAAAACTGTCTTGTTAAGCTACTGTGACCTCGACCACTCTTCCAAGGGGCATTAAAACCATCTTGTTAAACCACTCTGAACTCCACTTCTCTTCCAAGGGGCATTAAAACCATCTTGTTAAACTACTGTGACCTCCACCACTCTTCCAAGGGGCATTAAAGCTGTCTTGTTAAACCACTCTGAACTCCACTTATCTCCCAAGGGGCATTAAATCCATCTTGTTAAGCTACTGTGACCTCCACCACTCTTCCAAGTGGCAATAAAACTGTCTTGTTAAGCTACTGTGACCTCCACCACTCTTCCAAGGGGCATTGAAACTGTCTTGTTAAGCTACTGTGACCTCCACCACTGTTCCAAGGGGCATTAAAACTGTCTTGTTAAGCTACTGTGACCTCCACCACTCTTCCTAGGGGCATTAAAACTGTCTTGTTAAACCGCTCTCAGATCCACAGCTCTTCGAAGGGGCATTAAAACCGTCTGGATAAGCTACTGTGACCTCCACCACTCTTCCAATGGGCATTGATATTGTCTTTTTATTCCACTGTGACTTCCACCACTCTTCCAAGGGGCATTAAAACTGTCTTGTTAAGCTACTGTGACCTCCACCTCTCTTCCAGGGGAATTAAAACTGTCTTGTTAAGCTACTGTGACCTCCACCACTCTTCCAAGGAACATTAAAACTTTCTTGATAAGCTACTGTGACCTCCACCACTCTTCCAAGGGGCATTAAAACTGTCTTGTTAAACCACTCTGAACTCCACAGCTCTTTCAATGGGCATTAAAACAGTCTTGTTAAGCTTCTGTGACCTCCACCACTCTTCCAAGGGGCATTAAAACTGTCTTGTTAAGCTACTGTGACCTCCACCACTCTTCCAAGGGGCATTAAAACCATCTTGTTAAACCACTCTGAACTCCACTTCTCTTCCAAGGTGCATTAAATCCGTCTTGTTAAGCTACTGTGACCTCCACCACTGTTCCAAGGGGCATTAAAACTGTCTTGTTAAGCTACTGTGACCTCCACCACTCTTCCAATGGGCATTGAAACTGTCTTGTTAAGCTACTGTGACCTCCACCACTGTTCCAAGGGGCATTAAAACTGTCTTGTTAAGCTACTGTGAGCTCCACCACTCTTCCTAGGGGCATTAAAACTGTCTTGTTAAGCTACTGTGACCTCCACCACTGTTCCAAGGGGCATTAAAACCGTCTTGTTAAGCTACTGTGACCTCCACCACTCTTCCAATGGGTATTGATATTGTCTTTTTATTCCACTGTGACTTCCACCACTCTTCCAAGGGGCATTAAAACTGTCTTGTTAAGTTACTGTGACCTCCACCTCTCTTCCAGGGGCATTAAAGTGTCTTGTTAAGCTACTGTGACCTCCACCACTCTTCCAAGGGACATTAAAACTGTCTTGATAAGCTACTGTGACCTCCACCACTCTTCCAAGGGGCATTAAAACCGTCTTGTTAAGCTACTGTGACCTCCACCACTCTTCCAAAGGGCATTAAAACTGTCTTGTTAAGCGACTGTGACCGCCAACACTCTTCCAAGGGGCATTAAAACCATCTTTTTAAAACACTCTGAACTCCACAGCTCTTCCAATGGGCATTGAAACCATCTTGTTAAGCTACTGTAACCTCCACCACTCTTCCAAGGGGCATTGATATTGTCTTTTTATTCCACTGCGACCTCCACCACTCTTCCAAAGGGCATTAAAACCATTTTGTTAAGCTACTGTGACCTCCACCACTCTTCCAAGGGGCATTGAAACTGTCTTGTTAAGATAATGTGACCTCCACCAGTGTTCCAAGGGGCATTAAAACTGTCTTGTTAAACCACCCTGAGCTCCACAGCTCTTCCAAGGGGCATTAAAACCGTCTTGTTAAGATACTGTGACCTCCAACACTCTTCCAAGGGGCATTGATATTGTATTTTTATTCCACTGCGACCTCCACCACTCTTCCAAGGGGCATTTAAACCATCTTGTTTAAGCTACTGGGACCTCCACCACTCTTCCAAGGGGCATTAAAACCGTCTTATTAAGCTACTTTGACCTCCACCAGTGTTCCAAGGGGCATTAAAACTGTCTTGTTAAGCTACTGTGACCTCCACCACTCTTCCAAGGGGCATTAAAACCGTCTTGTTAAACTTCTCTGAACTCCACATCTCTTTCTAGGGGCATTAAAACCGTCTTGTTAAGCTACTGTGACCTCCACCACTCTTCCAATGGGCATAGATATTGTCTTTTTATTCCACTGCGAGTTCCACCACTCTTCCAAGGGGCATTAAAACTGTCTTGTTAAGCTACTGTGACCTCCACCACTCTTCCAAGGGGCATCAAAAATGTCTTGTTAAGCTACTGTGACCTTCACCACTCTTCCAAGTGGCATTAAAACTGTCTTGTTAAGCTACTGTGACCTCCACCACTCTTCCAAGGGGCATTAAAACTGTCTTGATAAGCTACTGTGACCTCCACCAGTCTTCCAAGGGGCATTAAAACCATCTTGTTAAATCACTCTGAACTCCACTTCTCTTCCAAGGGGCATTAAAACCGTCTTGTTAAGCTACTCTGACCTCCACCACCCTTCCAAGGGACATTAAAACCGTCTTGTTAAGCTACTGTGACTGCCACCACTCTTCCAATGGGCATTGATATTGTCTTTTTATTCCACTGTGACCTCCACCACTCTTCCAAGGGGCATTAAAACTGACTTGTTAAGCTACTGTGACCTCCACCACTCTTCCAAGGGACATTAAAACCGTCTTGTTAAGCTACTGTGACCTCCACCACTCTTCCAATGGGCATTGTTATTGTCTTTTTATTCCACTGCGACTTCCACCACTCTTCCAAGGGGCATTAAAGCTGTCTTGTTAAGCTACTGTGACCTCCACCACTCTTCCAAGGGGCATTAAAACGGTCTTGTTAAGCTACTGTGTCCTCCACCACTCTTCCAATGGGCATTGATATTGTCTTTTTATTCCACTGCGACTTCCACCACTCTTCCAAGGGGGCATTAAAACCATCTTGTTAAGCTACTGTGACCTCCACCACTCTTCCAAGGGGCATTAAAACTGTCTTGCTAAGCTACTTTGACCTCCACCACTCTTCCAAGGGGCATTAAAACCGTCTTGTTAAAACACTCTGAACTCCACAGCTCTTCCAAGAGGCATTAAAACCATCTTGTTAAGCTACTGTGACCTCCACCACTCTTCCAAGGGGCATTGATATTGTCTTTTTATTCCACTGCGACCTCCACCACTCTTCCAACGGGCATTAAAACCATCTTGTTAAGCTACTGTGACCTCCGCCACTCTTCCAAGGGGCATTAAAACCATCTTGTTAAGCTACTGTGACCTCCACCTCTCTTCCAAGTGGCATTAAAACCGTCTTGTTAAGCTACTGTCACCTCCACCACTCTCCCAAGGGGCATTAAAACCGTCTTGTTAAACCACTCTGAACTTCATTTCTCTTCCAAGGGGCATTAAAACCGTCTTGCTAAGCTACTGTTACCTCCACCACTCTTCAAAGGGGCATTAAAACTGTCTTGTTAAGCTACTGTGACCTCCACCACTGTTCCAAGGGGCATTGATATGTCTTTTTATTCCACTGCGACCTCCACCACTCTTCCAAGGGGCATTAAAACAGTCTTGTTTAAGCTACTGTGATCTCCACCACTCTTCCAAGGGGCATTAAAACTGTCTTGTTAAGCTGCTGTGACCTCCACCACTCTTCCAAGGGGCATTAAATCTGTCTTGTTAAGCTACTGTGACCTCCACCACTCTTCCAAGGGGCATTAAAACAATCTTGTTAAACCACTCTGAACTCCACAGCTCTTCCAAGGGGCATTAAAACCGTCTTGTTAAGCTACTGTGACCTCCACCACTCTTCCAAGGGGCATTAAAACTGTCTTGTTAAGCTACTGTGACCTCCACCACTCTTCCAAGGGGCATTAAAGATGTCTTGTTAAATCACTCTGAACTCCACTTATCTCCCAAGGGGCATTAAATCCATCTTGTTAAGCTACTGTGACCTCCACCACTCTTCCAAGGGGCATTAAAACTGTCTTGTTAAGCTACTGTGACCTCCACCACTCTTCCAAGGGGCATTATAACTGTCTTGTTAAGCTACTGTGACCTCCACCACTCTTCCCAGGGGCATTAAAACTGTCTTGTTAAACTGCTCTGAGCTCCACAGCTCTTCCAAGGGGCATTAAAACCGTCTTGTTAAGCTACTGTGACCTCCACCACTCTTCCAATGGGCATTGATATTGTCTTTTTATTCCACTGCGACTTCCACCACTCTTCCAAGGGGCATTAAAACTGTCTTGTTATGCTACTGTGACCTCCACCACTCTTCCAAGGGGCATTAAAATTGTCTTGATAAGCTACTGTGACCTCCACCACTCTTCGAAGGGGCATTAAAATTGTCTTGTTAAGCTGCTGTAACCTCCACCACTCTTCCAAGGGGCATTAAAACTGTCTTGTTAAGCTACTGTGACCGCCACCACTCTTCGAAGGGACATTAAAACCGTCTTGTTAAAACACTCTGAACTCCACACCTCTTCCAAGGGGCATTAAAACCATCTTGTTAAGCTACTGTGACCTCCACCACTCTTCCAATGGGCATTGATATTGTCTTTTTATTCCACTGCGACCTCCACCACTCTTCCAAAGGGCATTAAAACCATCTTGTTAAGCTACTGTGACCTCCACCACTTTTCCAAGGGGCATTAAAACCGTCTTGTTAAGCTTCTGTGACCTCCACCACTCTTCCAAGGGGCATTAAAACAGTCTTGTTAAACCACTCTGAACTCCACTTCTCTTCCAAGGGGCATTAAAACCGTCCTGCTAAGCTACTTTGACCTCCACCACTCTTCCAAGGGACATTAAAACTGTCTTGATAAGCTACTGTGACCTCCACCACTCTTCGAAGGGGCATTAAAACCGTCTTGTTAAGCTACTGTAACCTCCACTACTCTTCCAAGGGGCATTAACACTGTCTTGTTAAGCTACTGTGACCGCCACCACTCTTCGAAGGGGAATTAAAACATGCTTGTTGAGCTACTGTGACCTCCACCACTCTTCCAAGGGGCATTAAAACCGTCTTGTTAAAAAACTCTGAACTCCACACCTCTTCCAAGGGGCATTAGATCCATCTTGTTAAGCTACTGTGACCTCCACCACTCTTCCAATGGGCATTGATATTGTCTTTTTATTCCACTGCGACTTCCACCACTATTCCAAGGGGCATTAAAACTGTATTGTTAAGCTAATGTGACCTCCACCACTCTTTCAAGGGGCATTAAAACTGTCTTGTTAAGATACTGTGACCTCCACCACTCTTCCAAGGGGCATTAAAACTGTCTTGTTAAGCTACTGTGACCTCCACCACTCTTCCAAGGGGCATTAAAACGGTCTTGTTAAAACACTCTGAACTCCACAGCTCTTCCAAGGGGCATTAAAACCATCTTGTTAAGCTACTGTAACCTCCACCACTCTTCCAAGGGGCATTGATATTGTCTTTTTATTCCACTTCGACCTCCACCACTCTTCCAAGGGGCATTAAAACTGTCTTGTTAAGCTACTGTGACCTCCACCACTCTTCCAAGGGGCATTAAAACCGTCTTGTTAAGCTACTGTGACCTCCACCACTCTTCCAAGGGGCATTAAAACAGTCTTGTTAAGCTACTGTGACCTCCACCACTCTTGCAAGGGGCATTAAAACCATCTTGTTAAACCACTCTGAACTCCACAGCTCTTTCAAGGGGCATTAAAACTGTCTTGATAAGCTACTGTGACCTCCACCACTCTTCCAAGGGGCATTAAAGCTGTCTTGTGAAACCACTCTGAACTCCACTTATCTCCCAAGGGGCATTAAAACCGTCTTGTTAAGCTACTGTGACCTCCACCACTCTTCCAATGGGCATTGAAACTGTCTTGTTAAGCTACTGTGACCTCCACCACTGTTCCAAGGGGCATTAAAACTGTCTTGTTAAGCTACTGTGAGCTCCACCACTCTTCCTAGGGGCATTAAAACTGTCTTGTTAAACCGCTCTGAGCTCCACAGCTCTTCCAAGGGGCATTAAAACCGTCTTGTTAAGCTACTGTGACCTCCACCACTCTTCCAATGGGTATTGATATTGTCTTTTTATTCCACTGTGACTTCCACCACTCTTCCAAGGGGCATTAAAACTGTCTTGTTAAGTTACTGTGACCTCCACCTCTCTTCCAGGGGCATTAAAGTGTCTTGTTAAGCTACTGTGACCTCCACCACTCTTCCAAGGGACATTAAAACTGTCTTGATAAGCTACTGTGACCTCCACCACTCTTCCAAGGGGCATTAAAACCGTCTTGTTAAGCTACTGTGACCTCCACCACTCTTCCAAGGGGCATTAAAACTGTCTTGTTAAGCGACTGTGACCGCCAACACTCTTCCAAGGGGCATTAAAACCATCTTTTTAAAACACTCTGAACTCCACAGCTCTTCCAATGGGCATTGAAACCATCTTGTTAAGCTACTGTAACCTCCACCACTCTTCCAAGGGGCATTGATATTGTCTTTTTATTCCACTGCGACCTCCACCACTCTTCCAAAGGGCATTAAAACCATTTTGTTAAGCTACTGTGACCTCCACCACTCTTCCAAGGGGCATTGAAACTGTCTTGTTAAGATAATGTGACCTCCACCAGTGTTCCAAGGGGCATTAAAACTGTCTTGTTAAACCACCCTGAGCTCCACAGCTCTTCCAAGGGGCATTAAAACCGTCTTGTTAAGATACTGTGACCTCCAACACTCTTCCAAGGGGCATTGATATTGTCTTTTTATTCCAAAGCGACCTCCACCACTCTTCCAAGGGGCATTTAAACCATCTTGTTTAAGCTACTGGGACCTCCACCACTCTTCCAAGGGGCATTAAAACCGTCTTATTAAGCTACTTTGACCTCCACCAGTGTTCCAAGGGGCATTAAAACTGTCTTGTTAAGCTACTGTGACCTCCACCACTCTTCCAAGGGGCATTAAAACCGTCTTGTTAAACTTCTCTGAACTCCACATCTCTTTCTAGGGGCATTAAAACCGTCTTGTTAAGCTACTGTGACCTCCACCACTCTTCCAATGGGCATAGATATTGTCTTTTTATTCCACTGCGAGTTCCACCACTCTTCCAAGGGGCATTAAAACTGTCTTGTTAAGCTACTGTGACCTCCACCACTCTTCCAAGGGGCATCAAAAATGTCTTGTTAAGCTACTGTGACCTTCACCACTCTTCCAAGTGGCATTAAAACTGTCTTGTTAAGCTACTGTGACCTCCACCACTCTTCCAAGGGGCATTAAAACTGTCTTGATAAGCTACTGTGACCTCCACCAGTCTTCCAAGGGGCATTAAAACCATCTTGTTAAATCACTCTGAACTCCACTTCTCTTCCAAGGGGCATTAAAACCGTCTTGTTAAGCTACTCTGACCTCCACCACCCTTCCAAGGGACATTAAAACCGTCTTGTTAAGCTACTGTGACTGCCACCACTCTTCCAATGGGCATTGATATTGTCTTTTTATTCCACTGTGACCTCCACCACTCTTCCAAGGGGCATTAAAACTGACTTGTTAAGCTACTGTGACCTCCACCACTCTTCCAAGGGACATTAAAACCGTCTTGTTAAGCTACTGTGACCTCCACCACTCTTCCAATGGGCATTGTTATTGTCTTTTTATTCCACTGCGACTTCCACCACTCTTCCAAGGGGCATTAAAGCTGTCTTGTTAAGCTACTGTGACCTCCACCACTCTTCCAAGGGGCATTAAAACGGTCTTGTTAAGCTACTGTGTCCTCCACCACTCTTCCAATGGGCATTGATATTGTCTTTTTATTCCACTGCGACTTCCACCACTCTTCCAAGGGGGCATTAAAACCATCTTGTTAAGCTACTGTGACCTCCACCACTCTTCCAAGGGGCATTAAAACTGTCTTGCTAAGCTACTTTGACCTCCACCACTCTTCCAAGGGGCATTAAAACCGTCTTGTTAAAACACTCTGAACTCCACAGCTCTTCCAAGAGGCATTAAAACCATCTTGTTAAGCTACTGTGACCTCCACCACTCTTCCAAGGGGCATTGATATTGTCTTTTTATTCCACTGCGACCTCCACCACTCTTCCAACGGGCATTAAAACCATCTTGTTAAGCTACTGTGACCTCCGCCACTCTTCCAAGGGGCATTAAAACCATCTTGTTAAGCTACTGTGACCTCCACCTCTCTTCCAAGTGGCATTAAAACCGTCTTGTTAAGCTACTGTGACCTCCACCACTCTCCCAAGGGGCATTAAAACAGTCTTGTTAAACCACTCTGAACTTCATTTCTCTTCCAAGGGGCATTAAAACCGTCTTGCTAAGCTACTGTTACCTCCACCACTCTTCAAAGGGGCATTAAAACTGTCTTGCTAAGCTACTGTGACCTCCACCACTGTTCCAAGGGGCATTGATATGTCTTTTTATTCCACTGCGACCTCCACCACTCTTCCAAGGGGCATTAAAACAGTCTTGTTTAAGCTACTGTGATCTCCACCACTCTTCCAAGGGGCATTAAAACTGTCTTGTTAAGCTACTGTGACCTCCACCACTCTTCCAAGGGGCATTAAATCTGTCTTGTTAAGCTACTGTGACCTCCACCACTCTTCCAAGGGGCATTAAAACAATCTTGTTAAACCACTCTGAACTCCACAGTGTAACGGGTCCGGGAGGCGGAACCTCTGAGCTACTATACAAGGGGGCGGCCCTTGTAAGGGAGCGGGTGGCAGTCTCTGGGTGAACGGACAGGGAGTTACGGCAAGTGATCAGGGCAGTCTCTGGGTAAGGGGTAGGTACGACCTGTGATGGCAGAGCCTCCGGGTAGGCTAGCAGGCAGATGGTAGATGTGTGCTCCCAGGTGAGCAAGCGAGAGTCTCTGGAATAGCAGGTGGTCACGGCACGTGACGGCGGAACCTCCGGGCTGGCAGGCAGGTAGGTAACGGAGAAGCGCTCCCAGGTGAGCGGGCAAGAGTCTCTGGAATAGCTGGTGGTCACCGCACGTGACAACGGGACCTCCGGGCTGGCAGGCAGGCAGGTAACGGAGATGCGCTCCCAGGTGAGCGGGCAAGAGTCTCTGAGATAGCTGGTGGTCACAGCACGTGACAACGGAGCCTCCGGGCTGGCAAGCAGGCAGATAACGGAGAAGCGCTCCCAGGTGAGCGGGCAAGCTGGTCCATAGACAGACTGACCGGAGTAGTAAGGCAGACCGTCGGACCTCAGGCAAGCAGGCAGGTAGCTGATATGCGCTCCCAGGTGAGCGGGCAGGCTGGTCCTTTAGACAGACTGACAGGAGTAGTAAGGCAGACCGTCGGACCTCAGACTGGCAGACAGGTAACAAGTATTCAGGCAGGAATCAGGCAGGTAACTGGCAGGTAAACTAGCAGGAAACTGGCAGGAAACTGGCAGGTAACTGGCAGGTAACTGGCAACGGGACCTGAGGGCTGAAGCACAGGTGAGACACAGGTGCAAACAACATTGCTCGGGCACCTCCATTTTGGAGGAGGTGCCTTATATATGATGAAGTCCTCCGGCCATTGGCCGGGGACTCCTTAGGACGGCGCGCGCGGCCCCTTTAAGAGGAGGGGAGCGCGCGCGCGCGCGCCCTAAGCACAGGGGCCGGGAAGGAGCGCGCGCTGAGAGCAGAGCGGGAGGAGGACGCCGGGAAGGAGCGCGCGCTGACAGCAGAGCGGGGAGAGGACGCTGGGCACGGAGCAGAGCGGTGAGGGGAGCAGCGTCCCTGCCTAGCAGAGGGCAGGGACGCCAGCGCTACAGTACCCCCCCCTTTAGGCCCCCCCCTTTTTAGGCCAGACAGAAATTTAGCTAGGATGAGAGGGGCATGGATGTTCTCCCGGGGCTCCCACGTTCTCTCCTCAGGACCAAACCCCTTCCAATCTACCAGAAAAAAGGTCTTTCCTCTTACCCTTTTGGTGGCAAGAATGTTCTCTACCTCAAACTCGTCCTCAGCAGAAACCGGAGCAGGAGGCGTACCTGTAGACTTGGAAAAAGAGTTAAGCACCACAGGTTTGAGGAGAGACACATGGAAGGAGTTAGGGATCCGTAAGTTGGCCGGGAGTTTCAATTTATAGGCCACCGGGTTGATCTGCCTGATGACCTCCAGTGGGCCGATGAACCGAGGCCCTAACTTATAGGAAGGGATCTTGAGCCGGACATATTTGGACGAGAGCCAGACTTTATCCCCAGGGCGGAATTGAGGAGGGTCCAGACGTTTTTTGTCAGCGTGTCTTTTCATACGCTCGGATGACAGAAGGAGTGCGGACCGGGTACTCTCCCATATGGAGGAAAATTTGTTAACAAGAGATTCCGCAGCCGGATTGTCCGCCGAGGTGGAGACGGGAAACGGGATCCGAGGATGCTGACCGTAGACTACAAAAAACGGGGATTTGGAGGAAGACTCGCTCTCGTGATTGTTGTACGAGAATTCGGCCCATGGCAGGAGATCCACCCAGTCAGAATGGTGGGCATTAACGAAGTGCCGAAGGTAACTGGTCAGGTTCTGATTGATCCGCTCCACTTGACCATTAGACTGTGGGTGGTAAGCGGAGGAGAAGTCCAGGGTGACGTCCAGCAATTTACAAGTGGCTCTCCAGAAACGGGAAGTGAACTGTACCCCACGATCCGACACGATGTGACGGGGCAGGCCATGAAGACGGAAGATGTGGCGGATAAAGTCTTTAGCCAGCTCGGGTGCAGACGGAAGACCTGGCAGTGGAATGAAGTGAGCCATCTTGGAGAAGCGGTCAGCGACCACCCAAATGACCGTACAACCGGCAGAGACGGGTAGATCAGTAATGAAGTCCATCGCTATATGCTGCCAGGGGGCAGCAGGTACTGGCAGAGGTAGGAGGCGGCCGGCCGGCAGGTGTCTCGGAACTTTGTTGCGGGCGCAGGACACACAGGCAGAAACAAAGTCTATTACATCCTTGTGCAGGTTAGGCCACCAGTAGTGCCGGGTAATAAGCTGGAGGGTCTTTTTCTGACCGGCGTGGCCAGCTAGTTTAGACGAATGACCCCAGTGTAGGATCTTTTCCCGATCAGGTACTGGTACGAACGTCTTACCAGGAGGAAGACGATTTAGACTCACGGGAGCCACCTGCATTACTCTGGCGGGATCGATGATATGTTTCGGATCCTCCTCGAGATCAGACACCAGAAAGGACCGAGACAAAGCGTCCGCCTTGACGTTTTTGTCAGCCGGGCGAAAATGAAGGACAAAATCAAAACGAGCAAAAAACAAGGACCACCGGGCTTGGCGCGGGTTAAGTCTCTGGGCATGCTGGAGGTAAGCCAAGTTCTTGTGGTCAGTGTAAATTATTACCGGGTGAAGAGCCCCCTCGAGCAGGTAACGCCACTCCTCCAATGCCAGTTTGATGGCCAATAACTCTCGGTCTCCTATGGAATAGTTGCGCTCAGAGGAGGAGAAGAGTTTAGAGAAGAAGCCACAAGTTACCATCCTCCCGGAAGATGATTTTTGAGTAAGTACCGCTCCGGCTCCAGAGGAGGAGGCGTCAACTTCCAGGAAGAACTGCTTGTTGCCATCTGGGCGATGCAGCACCGGGGCGGAAGAGAAGGCCTGTTTAAGGGAAAGAAAGGCCTCCTCTGCTTCGGGTGGCCACTCTTTGGGATTAGTACCTTTACGGGTGAGCGCAGAAATTGGGGCCGTCCGGGAAGAGAAGTGTGGTATGAAGAGGCGGTAGTAGTTGGCGAAGCCCAGGAATCGCTGAATGGCCTTCAACCCCTCCGGTCGGGGCCATTTCTCGATGGCAGACAGTTTCTCAGGATCCATTTGTAGGCCGGTCTGAGAGATAATGTAGCCCAGAAACGGAAGCGAGGTCTGCTCAAAGAGGCACTTCTCAAATTTAGCGTAGAGATGGTTCTGCCTTAGCCTGAGCAGGACCTGACGAACGTCCCTCCGGTGAGTCTGGAGATCCGGAGAGAAGACCAAGATGTCGTCCAGGTACACCACTACGCAGGAGTAGAGAAGGTCCCGGAAGATGTCATTGACCAACTCTTGAAAGACGGCAGGAGCGTTACAGAGACCAAAGGGCATTACCAGGTATTCATAGTGGCCGTCCCGGGTGTTGAATGCCGTCTTCCATTCATCCCCCTGACGAATACGAACCAGGTTGTACGCCCCACGGAGGTCCAGTTTGGTGAAGATCCTAGCCCCCCTCAGGCGATCAAATAATTCTGGAATGAGCGGAAGGGGGTACTTATTCTTCACCGTGATCAGGTTTAGGCCTCTATAGTCTATACAGGGACGGAGAGAACCGTCCTTCTTTTTGACGAAAAAGAAGCCTGCTCCCGCCGGGGAGGTAGATTTCCGGATGAATCCTCTGGCCAGATTCTCCTCAATATATTCGGACATTGACCGGGTCTCAGCAGCGGATAAAGGATAGATACGCCCACGGGGAGGAGTAGTACCGGGTAGCAGATCGATGGGACAGTCGTATAGTCTATGTGGTGGTAATGTCTCTGCCTCCTTTTTATTAAAGACATCTGCATAAGACCAATAAGGAATCGGAAGTCCAGGTAGATTAGCTGGGGTAGGAGAGGGACGGACGGGATGGACGGGAACCAGGCAGGTTTTATGACAGTCTTGTCCCCAGCGAAGGACCTCTCCGGTTTGCCAGTCTAGCACGGGTGCATGTCTCTGGAGCCAGGGCAGACCTAGCAAGAGGGCGTGAGAGAGTCCAGGCAGAACATGAAAGGAGATACTTTCAGAATGCAGCATTCCCACCTGCAGGGTAATGGATTCAGTGATGAGTTGAATGGGGCGAGGTAAGAGGCCCCCATCCACGGCAGCGACAGACAAGGGTACAGCCAGAGGTTTGGTGGGGATGCGGTATTTCTCAACCAGGGACTGTGAAATAAGGTTCCCGGCTGCTCCAGAGTCAAGTTGGGCTAGTTCGAAATAACGGTTCTCCCCGTAGATGATCGAAACTGACAACAGCAGGGATGGAGAGGATTTATTCTTGTCTAGGTGGACCTCTCTGAGCGAACCTAGACACAGGCGTTTCCCGACCTCTCCGGGCAGGCACGGATCCGGTGCTCCTTACTGCCACAGTAGAAGCAGCTCCCCTCGGCACGGCGTGAGTCCTGACGGGTTTTGACCATCTTGGTCTGGTCGACCTGCATAGGCTCAGGAGAGTGTACCTGGGGAGAGATGGAGGGAATGACGGGTTTCTGGAAAGTAGGAGCTAAACGTGGAATCCTTCTCTCACGGGTGACCTCTTTGGCACGCTCCTGGAACCGTAGGTCAATCCGGGTGGCAAGGGTTATCAGATCATCGAGAGAGGTAGGAATGTCCCGACCAGCAAGTTCATCTTTAATACGACCGGACAGACCCTCCCAGAAGACGGATACCAGAGCGTCGTTATCCCAGGCCAGCTCCGAGGCAAGGGTGCGGAACCGTATGGCATATTGGCCCACGGTGAGACCCTCCTGACGGAGGCGTAGCAGAGAGGATGCGGATGAGGTCTTCCGTCCGGGTTCGTCGAAGACTTTCCGGAAAGCCGAGAGAAAAGCAGGCAAGTTGGACACCAGGGGGTCTCCTCTCTCCCATAGAGGATTTAGCCAGGCCAGGGCCTCCCCGGTGAGATGGGACATGATAAAGGCAATTTTGGCCCGGTCGGAATTAAACTGATGGGACAAAAGTTCAAAGTGCAGGGTGCACTGATTTATGAAGCCCCGAGCCTGGACGGAGTCGCCTCCGAAGCGAGGAGGTGCAGACAGCCGGGGACCGGGATAGGTTACCATGGTATTAGTGGGTAGCGGAGCTGCCGGGTTGCGAGTCATGGTACTGGCAGTGGCTGCAGGTGGTGCAGTCAGAGTGTCCAGGCGAGTATTGACATTCCGCAGGTGACCCAGGATGGACTCCTGTTGGGACCTTTGACGGGACAGTTCATGACACAGGTCCGTGAGCGAGGGAGCTTGGGTGCCACCGGGTTCCATGGCCCGAGCAAACTGTAACGGGTCCGGGAGGCGGAACCTCTGAGCTACTATACAAGGGGGCGGCCCTTGTAAGGGAGCGGGTGGCAGTCTCTGGGTGAACGGACAGGGAGTTACGGCAAGTGATCAGGGCAGTCTCTGGGTAAGGGGTAGGTACGACCTGTGATGGCAGAGCCTCCGGGTAGGCTAGCAGGCAGATGGTAGATGTGTGCTCCCAGGTGAGCAAGCGAGAGTCTCTGGAATAGCAGGTGGTCACGGCACGTGACGGCGGAACCTCCGGGCTGGCAGGCAGGTAGGTAACGGAGAAGCGCTCCCAGGTGAGCGGGCAAGAGTCTCTGGAATAGCTGGTGGTCACCGCACGTGACAACGGGACCTCCGGGCTGGCAGGCAGGCAGGTAACGGAGATGCGCTCCCAGGTGAGCGGGCAAGAGTCTCTGAGATAGCTGGTGGTCACAGCACGTGACAACGGAGCCTCCGGGCTGGCAAGCAGGCAGATAACGGAGAAGCGCTCCCAGGTGAGCGGGCAAGCTGGTCCATAGACAGACTGACCGGAGTAGTAAGGCAGACCGTCGGACCTCAGGCAAGCAGGCAGGTAGCTGATATGCGCTCCCAGGTGAGCGGGCAGGCTGGTCCTTTAGACAGACTGACAGGAGTAGTAAGGCAGACCGTCGGACCTCAGACTGGCAGACAGGTAACAAGTATTCAGGCAGGAATCAGGCAGGTAACTGGCAGGTAAACTAGCAGGAAACTGGCAGGAAACTGGCAGGTAACTGGCAGGTAACTGGCAACGGGACCTGAGGGCTGAAGCACAGGTGAGACACAGGTGCAAACAACATTGCTCGGGCACCTCCATTTTGGAGGAGGTGCCTTATATATGATGAAGTCCTCCGGCCATTGGCCGGGGACTCCTTAGGACGGCGCGCGCGGCCCCTTTAAGAGGAGGGGAGCGCGCGCGCGCGCGCCCTAAGCACAGGGGCCGGGAAGGAGCGCGCGCTGAGAGCAGAGCGGGAGGAGGACGCCGGGAAGGAGCGCGCGCTGACAGCAGAGCGGGGAGAGGACGCTGGGCACGGAGCAGAGCGGTGAGGGGAGCAGCGTCCCTGCCTAGCAGAGGGCAGGGACGCCAGCGCTACACACAGCTCTTCCAAGGGGCATTAAAACCGTCTTGTTAAGCTACTGTGACCTCCACCACTCTTCCAAGGGGCATTAAAACTGTCTTGTTAAGCTACTGTGACCTCCACCACTCTTCCAAGGGGCATTAAAGCTGTCTTGTTAAACCACTCTGAACTCCACTTATCTCCCAAGGGGCATTAAATCCATCTTGTTAAGCTACTGTGACCTCCACCACTCTTCCAAGGGGCATTAAAACTGTCTTGTTAAGCTACTGTGACCTCCACCACTCTTCCAAGGGGCATTATAACTGTCTTGTTAAGCTACTGTGACCTCCACCACTCTTCCCAGGGGCATTAAAACTGTCTTGTTAAACTGCTCTGAGCTCCACAGCTCTTCCAAGGGGCATTAAAACCGTCTTGTTAAGCTACTGTGACCTCCACCACTCTTCCAATGGGCATTGATATTGTCTTTTTATTCCACTGCGACTTCCACCACTCTTCCAAGGGGCATTAAAACTGTCTTGTTATGCTACTGTGACCTCCACCACTCTTCCAAGGGGCATTAAAACTGTCTTGATAAGCTACTGTGACCTCCACCACTCTTCGAAGGGGCATTAAAATTGTCTTGTTAAGCTGCTGTAACCTCCACCACTCTTCCAAGGGGCATTAAAACTGTCTTGTTAAGCTACTGTGACCGCCACCACTCTTCGAAGGGACATTAAAACCGTCTTGTTAAAACACTCTGAACTCCACACCTCTTCCAAGGGGCATTAAAACCATCTTGTTAAGCTACTGTGACCTCCACCACTCTTCCAATGGGCATTGATATTGTCTTTTTATTCCACTGCGACCTCCACCACTCTTCCAAAGGGCATTAAAACCATCTTGTTAAGCTACTGTGACCTCCACCACTTTTCCAAGGGGCATTAAAACCGTCTTGTTAAGCTTCTGTGACCTCCACCACTCTTCCAAGGGGCATTAAAACAGTCTTGTTAAACCACTCTGAACTCCACTTCTCTTCCAAGGGGCATTAAAACCGTCCTGCTAAGCTACTTTGACCTCCACCACTCTTCCAAGGGACATTAAAACTGTCTTGATAAGCTACTGTGACCTCCACCACTCTTCGAAGGGGCATTAAAACCGTCTTGTTAAGCTACTGTAACCTCCACTACTCTTCCAAGGGGCATTAACACTGTCTTGTTAAGCTACTGTGACCGCCACCACTCTTCGAAGGGGAATTAAAACGTGCTTGTTGAGCTACTGTGACCTCCACCACTCTTCCAAGGGGCATTAAAACCGTCTTGTTAAAAAACTCTGAACTCCACACCTCTTCCAAGGGGCATTAGATCCATCTTGTTAAGCTACTGTGACCTCCACCACTCTTCCAATGGGCATTGATATTGTCTTTTTATTCCACTGCGACTTCCACCACTATTCCAAGGGGCATTAAAACTGTATTGTTAAGCTAATGTGACCTCCACCACTCTTTCAAGGGGCATTAAAACTGTCTTGTTAAGATACTGTGACCTCCACCACTCTTCCAAGGGGCATTAAAACTGTCTTGTTAAGCTACTGTGACCTCCACCACTCCTCCAAGGGGCATTAAAACGGTCTTGTTAAAACACTCTGAACTCCACAGCTCTTCCAAGGGGCATTAAAACCATCTTGTTAAGCTACTGTAACCTCCACCACTCTTCCAAGGGGCATTGATATTGTCTTTTTATTCCACTTCGACCTCCACCACTCTTCCAAGGGGCATTAAAACTGTCTTGTTAAGCTACTGTGACCTCCACCACTCCTCCAAGGGGCATTAAAACCGTCTTGTTAAGCTACTGTGACCTCCACCACTCTTCCAAGGGGCATTAAAACAGTCTTGTTAAGCTACTGTGACCTCCACCACTCTTGCAAGGGGCATTAAAACCATCTTGTTAAACCACTCTGAACTCCACAGCTCTTTCAAGGGGCATTAAAACTGTCTTGATAAGCTACTGTGACCTCCACCACTCTTCCAAGGGGCATTAAAGCTGTCTTGTGAAACCACTCTGAACTCCACTTATCTCCCAAGGGGCATTAAAACCGTCTTGTTAAGCTACTGTGACCTCCACCACTCTTCCAATGGGCATTGATATTGTCTTTTTATTCCACTGCGACTTCCACCACTATTCCAAGGTGCATTAAAACTGTATTGTTAAGCTAATGTGACCTCCACCACTCTTTCAAGGGGCATTAAAACTGTCTTGTTAAGATACTGTGACCTCCACCACTCTTCCAAGGGGCATTAAAACTGTCTTGTTAAGCTACTGTGACCTCCACCACTCTTCCAAGGGGCATTAAAACGGTCTTGTTAAAACACTCTGAACTCCACAGCTCTTCCAAGGGGCATTAAAACCATCTTGTTAAGCTACTGTAACCTCCACCACTCTTCCAAGGGGCATTGATATTGTCTTTTTATTCCACTGCGACCTCCACCACTCTTCCAAGGGGCATTAAAACTGTCTTGTTAAGCTACTGTGACCTCCACCACTCTTCCAAGGGGCATTAAAACCGTCTTGTTAAGCTACTGTGACCTCCACCACTCTTCCAAGGGGCATTAAAACAGTCTTGTTAAGCTACTGTGACCTCCACCACTCTTGCAAGGGGCATTAAAACCATCTTGTTAAACCACTCTGAACTCCACAGCTCTTTCAAGGGGCATTAAAACTGTCTTGATAAGCTACTGTGACCTCCACCACTCTTCCAAGGGGCATTAAAGCTGTCTTGTGAAACCACTCTGAACTCCACTTATCTCCCAAGGGGCATTAAAACCGTCTTGTTAAGCTACTGTGACCTCCACCACTATTCCAAGGGTCATTGAAACTGTCTTGTTAAGCTACTGTGACCTCCACCACTGTTCCAAGGGGCATTAAAACTGTCTTGTTAAGCTACTGTGACCTCCACCACTCTTCCAAGGGGCATTGATATTGTCTTTTTATTCCACTGCGACCTCCACCACTCTTCCAACGGGCATTAAAACCATCTTGTTAAGCTACTGTGACCTCCGCCACTCTTCCAAGGGGCATTAAAACCATCTTGTTAAGCTACTGTGACCTCCACCTCTCTTCCAAGTGGCATTAAAACCGTCTTGTTAAGCTACTGTCACCTCCACCACTCTCACAAGGGGCATTAAAACCGTCTTGTTAAACCACTCTGAACTTCATTTCTCTTCCAAGGGGCATTAAAACCGTCTTGTTAAGCTACTGTTACCTCCACCACTCTTCAAAGGGGCATTAAAACTGTCTTGTTAAGCTACTGTGACCTCCACCACTGTTCCAAGGGGCATTGATATGTCTTTTTATTCCACTGCGACCTCCACCACTCTTCCAAGGGGCATTAAAACAGTCTTGTTTAAGCTACTGTGATCTCCACCACTCTTCCAAGGGGCATTAAAACTGTCTTGTTAAGCTACTGTGACCTCCACCACTCTTCCAAGGGGCATTAAATCTGTCTTGTTAAGCTACTGTGACCTCCATCACTCTTCCAAGGGGCATTAAAACAATCTTGTTAAACCACTCTGAACTCCACAGCTCTTCCAAGGGGCATTAAAACCGTCTTGTTAAGCTACTGTGACCTCCACCACTCTTCCAAGGGGCATTAAAACTGTCTTGTTAAGCTACTGTGACCTCCACCACTCTTCCAAGGGGCATTAAAGCTGTCTTGTTAAACCACTCTGAACTCCACTTATCTCCCAAGGGGCATTAAATCCATCTTGTTAAGCTACTGTGACCTCCACCACCCTTCCAAGGGGCATTAAAACTGTCTTGTTAAGCTACTGTGACCTCCACCACTCTTCCAATGGGCATTATAACTGTCTTGTTAAGCTACTGTGACCTCCACCACTCTTCCCAGGGGCATTAAAACTGTCTTGTTAAACTGCTCTGAGCTCCACAGCTCTTCCAAGGGGCATTAAAACCGTCTTGTTAAGCTACTGTGACCTCCACCACTCTTCCAATGGGCATTGATATTGTCTTTTTATTCCACTGCGACTTCCACCACTCTTCCAAGGGGCATTAAAACTGTCTTGTTAAGCTACTGTGACCTCCACCACTCTTCCAGGGGCATTAAAACTGTCTTGTTATGCTACTGTGACCTCCACCACTCTTCCAAGGGGCATTAAAACTGTCTTGATAAGCTACTGTGACCTCCACCACTCTTCGAAGGGGCATTAAAATTGTCTTGTTAAGCTGCTGTAACCTCCACCACTCTTCCAAGGGGCATTAAAACTGTCTTGTTAAGCTACTGTGACCGCCACCACTCTTCGAAGGGACATTAAAACCGTCTTGTTAAAACACTCTGAACTCCACACCTCTTCCAAGGGGCATTAAAACCATCTTGTTAAGCTACTGTGACCTCCACCACTCTTCCAATGGGCATTGATATTGTCTTTTTATTCCACTGCGACCTCCACCACTCTTCCAAAGGGCATTAAAACCATCTTGTTAAGCTACTGTGACCTCCACCACTTTTCCAAGGGGCATTAAAACCGTCTTGTTAAGCTTCTGTGACCTCCACCACTCTTCCAAGGGGCATTAAAACAGTCTTGTTAAACCACTCTGAACTCCACTTCTCTTCCAAGGGGCATTAAAACCGTCCTGCTAAGCTACTTTGACCTCCACCACTCTTCCAAGGGACATTAAAACTGTCTTGATAAGCTAATGTGACCTCCACCACTCTTCGAAGGGGCATTAAAACCGTCTTGTTAAGCTACTGTAACCTCCACTACTCTTCCAAGGGGCATTAACACTGTCTTGTTAAGCTACTGTGACCGCCACCACTCTTCGAAGGGGAATTAAAACGTGCTTGTTGAGCTACTGTGACCTCCACCACTCTTCCAAGGGGCATTAAAACCGTCTTGTTAAAAAACTCTGAACTCCACACCTCTTCCAAGGGGCATTAGATCCATCTTGTTAAGCTACTGTGACCTCCACCACTCTTCCAATGGGCATTGATATTGTCTTTTGTTCAACTGCGACTTCCACCACTATTCCAAGGGGCATTAAAACTGTATTGTTAAGCTAATGTGACCTCCACCACTCTTTCAAGGGGCATTAAAACTGTCTTGTTAAGATACTGTGACCTCCACCACTCTTCCAAGGGGCATTAAAACTGTCTTGTTAAGCTACTGTGACCTCCACCACTCTTCCAAGGGGCATTAAAACGGTCTTGTTAAAACACTCTGAACTCCACAGCTCTTCCAAGGGGCATTAAAACCATCTTGTTAAGCTACTGTAACCTCCACCACTCTTCCAAGGGGCATTGATATTGTCTTTTTATTCCACTGCGACCTCCACCACTCTTCCAAGGGGCATTAAAACTGTCTTGTTAAGCTACTGTGACCTCCACCACTCTTCCAAGGGGCATTAAAACCGTCTTGTTAAGCTACTGTGACCTCCACCACTCTTCCAAGGGGCATTAAAACAGTCTTGTTAAGCTACTGTGACCTCCACCACTCTTGCAAGGGGCATTAAAACCATCTTGTTAAACCACTCTGAACTCCACAGCTCTTTCAAGGGGCATTAAAACTGTCTTGATAAGCTACTGTGACCTCCACCACTCTTCCAAGGGGCATTAAAGCTGTCTTGTGAAACCACTCTGAACTCCACTTATCTCCCAAGGGGCATTAAAACCGTCTTGTTAAGCTACTGTGACCTCCACCACTCTTCCAATGGGCATTGATATTGTCTTTTTATTCCACTGCGACTTCCACCACTATTCCAAGGGGCATTAAAACTGTATTGTTAAGCTAATGTGACCTCCACCACTCTTTCAAGGGGCATTAAAACTGTCTTGTTAAGATACTGTGACCTCCACCACTCTTCCAAGGGGCATTAAAACTGTCTTGTTAAGCTACTGTGACCTCCACCACTCTTCCAAGGGGCATTAAAACGGTCTTGTTAAAACACTCTGAACTCCACAGCTCTTCCAAGGGGCATTAAAACCATCTTGTTAAGCTACTGTAACCTCCACCACTCTTCCAAGGGGCATTGATATTGTCTTTTTATTCCACTGCGACCTCCACCACTCTTCCAAGGGGCATTAAAACTGTCTTGTTAAGCTACTGTGACCTCCACCACTCTTCCAAGGGGCATTAAAACCGTCTTGTTAAGCTACTGTGACCTCCACCACTCTTCCAAGGGGCATTAAAACAGTCTTGTTAAGCTACTGTGACCTCCACCACTCTTGCAAGGGGCATTAAAACCATCTTGTTAAACCACTCTGAACTCCACAGCTCTTTCAAGGGGCATTAAAACTGTCTTGATAAGCTACTGTGACCTCCACCACTCTTCCAAGGGGCATTAAAGCTGTCTTGTGAAACCACTCTGAACTCCACTTATCTCCCAAGGGGCATTAAAACCGTCTTGTTAAGCTACTGTGACCTCCACCACTATTCCAAGGGTCATTGAAACTGTCTTGTTAAGCTACTGTGACCTCCACCACTGTTCCAAGGGGCATTAAAACTGTCTTGTTAAGCTACTGTGACCTCCACCACTCTTCCAAGGGGCATAAAAACTGTCTTGTTAAACCGCTCTGAGCTCCACACCTCTTCCAAGCGGCATTAAAACCCTCTTGTTAAGCTACTGTGACCTCCACCACTCTTCCAATGGGCATTGATATTGTCTTTTTATTCCTCTGCGACTTCCACCACTCTTCCAAGGGGCATTAAAACTGTCTTGTTAAGCTTCTGTGACCTCCACCACTCTTCCAAGGGGCATTAAAACGGTCTTGTTAAAACACTCTGAACTCCACAGCTCTTCCAAGGGGCATTAAAACCATCTTGTTAAGCTACTGTAACCTCCACCACTCTTTCAAGGGGCATTAAAACTGTCTTGTTAAGATACTGTGACCTCCACCACTCTTCCAAGGGGCATTAAAACTGTCTTGTTAAGCTACTGTGACCTCCACCACTCTTCCAAGGGGCATTAAAACGGTCTTGTTAAAACACTCTGAACTCCACAGCTCTTCCAAGGGGCATTAAAACCATCTTGTTAAGCTACTGTAACCTCCACCACTCTTCCAAGGGGCATTGATATTGTCTTTTTATTCCACTGCGACCTCCACCACTCTTCCAAGGGGCATTAAAACTGTCTTGTTAAGCTACTGTGACCTCCACCACTCTTCCAAGGGGCATTAAAACCGTCTTGTTAAGCTACTGTGACCTCCACCACTCTTCCAAGGGGCATTAAAACAGTCTTGTTAAGCTACTGTGACCTCCACCACTCTTGCAAGGGGCATTAAAACCATCTTGTTAAACCACTCTGAACTCCACAGCTCTTTCAAGGGGCATTAAAACTGTCTTGATAAGCTACTGTGACCTCCACCACTCTTCCAAGGGGCATTAAAGCTGTCTTGTGAAACCACTCTGAACTCCACTTATCTCCCAAGGGGCATTAACACCGTCTTGTTAAGCTACTGTGACCTCCACCACTCTTCCAATGGGCATTGATATTGTCTTTTTATTCCACTGCGACTTCCACCACTATTCCAAGGGGCATTAAAACTGTATTGTTAAGCTAATGTGACCTCCACCACTCTTTCAAGGGGCATTAAAACTGTCTTGTTAAGATACTGTGACCTCCACCACTCTTCCAAGGGGCATTAAAACTGTCTTGTTAAGCTACTGTGACCTCCACCACTCTTCCAAGGGGCATTAAAACGGTCTTGTTAAAACACTCTGAACTCCACAGCTCTTCCAAGGGGCATTAAAACCATCTTGTTAAGCTACTGTAACCTCCACCACTCTTCCAAGGGGCATTGATATTGTCTTTTTATTCCACTGCGACCTCCACCACTCTTCCAAGGGGCATTAAAACTGTCTTGTTAAGCTACTGTGACCTCCACCACTCTTCCAAGGGGCATTAAAACCGTCTTGTTAAGCTACTGTGACCTCCACCACTCTTCCAAGGGGCATTAAAACAGTCTTGTTAAGCTACTGTGACCTCCACCACTCTTGCAAGGGGCATTAAAACCATCTTGTTAAACCACTCTGAACTCCACAGCTCTTTCAAGGGGCATTAAAACTGTCTTGATAAGCTACTGTGACCTCCACCACTCTTCCAAGGGGCATTAAAGCTGTCTTGTGAAACCACTCTGAACTCCACTTATCTCCCAAGGGGCATTAAAACCGTCTTGTTAAGCTACTGTGACCTCCACCACTATTCCAAGGGTCATTGAAACTGTCTTGTTAAGCTACTGTGACCTCCACCACTGTTCCAAGGGGCATTAAAACTGTCTTGTTAAGCTACTGTGACCTCCACCACTCTTCCAAGGGGCATAAAAACTGTCTTGTTAAACCGCTCTGAGCTCCACACCTCTTCCAAGCGGCATTAAAACCCTCTTGTTAAGCTACTGTGACCTCCACCACTCTTCCAATGGGCATTGATATTGTCTTTTTATTCCTCTGCGACTTCCACCACTCTTCCAAGGGGCATTAAAACCATCTTGTTAAACCACTCTGAACTCCACAGCTCTTTCAAGGGGCATTAAAACTGTCTTGATAAGCTACTGTGACCTCCACCACTCTTCCAAGGGGCATTAAAGCTGTCTTGTGAAACCACTCTGAACTCCACTTATCTCCCAAGGGGCATTAAAACCGTCTTGTTAAGCTACTGTGACCTCCACCACTATTCCAAGGGTCATTGAAACTGTCTTGTTAAGCTACTGTGACCTCCACCACTGTTCCAAGGGGCATTAAAACTGTCTTGTTAAGCTACTGTGACCTCCACCACTCTTCCAAGGGGCATAAAAACTGTCTTGTTAAACCGCTCTGAGCTCCACACCTCTTCCAAGCGGCATTAAAACCCTCTTGTTAAGCTACTGTGACCTCCACCACTCTTCCAATGGGCATTGATATTGTCTTTTTATTCCTCTGCGACTTCCACCACTCTTCCAAGGGGCATTAAAACTGTCTTGTTAAGCTTCTATGACCTCCACCACTTTTCCAGGGGCATTAAAACTGTCTTGTTAAGCTACTGTGACCTCCACCACTCTTCCAAGGGGCATTAAAACTGTCTTGTTAAGCTTCTGTGACCTCCACCACTTTTCCAGGGGCATTAAAACTGTCTTGTTAAGCTACTGTGACCTCCACCACTCTTCCAAGGGGCATTAAAACTGTCTTGATAAGCTACTGTGACCTTCACCACTCTTCCAAGGGGCATTAAAACCGTCTTGTTAAGCTACTGTGACCTCCACCACTCTTCCAAGGTGCATTAAAACTGTCTTGTTAAGCTACTGTGACCTCTACCACTCTTCCAAGGGGCATTGATATTGTCTTTTTATTCCACTGCGACCTCCACCACTCTTCCAAAGGGCATTAAAACCATCTTGTTAAGCTACTGTGACCTCCACCACTCTTCCAATGGGCATTAAAAAAATATTGTTATGCTACTGTGACCTCCACCACTCTACCAAGGGGCATTAAAACCGTCTTGTTAAGTTTCTGTGACCTCCACGACTCTTCCATTGGGCATTAAAACCGTCTTGTTAAACCACTTTGAACTCCACTTCTCTTCCAAGGGGCATTAAAACCATCTTGTTAAGCTACTGTGACCTCCACCACTCTTCCAAGGGGCATTAAAACTGTCTTGTTAAGCTACTGTGACCTCCACCACTGTTACAAGGGGCATTAAAACTGTCTTGTTAAGTTACTGTGACCTCCACCACTCGTCCAAGGGGCATTAAAACCGTCTTGTTAAACCACTCTGAACTCCACAGCTCTTCCAAGGGGCATTAAAACCATCTTGTTAAGCTACTGTGACCTCCACCGCTCTTCCAAGGGTCATTGATATATCTTTTTATTCCACTGCGACCTCCACCACTCTTCCAAGGGGTATTAAAACCATCTTGTTAAGTTACTGTGACCTCCACCACTCTTCCAAGGGGCATTAAAACTGTCTTGTTAAGCTACTGTGACCTCCACCACTCTTCCAAGTGGTATTAAAACCAACTTGTTAAACCACTCTGAACTCCACAGCTCTTTCAAGGGGCAATAGAAACGTCTTGTTAAGCTTCTGTGACCTCCACCACTCTTCCAAGGGACCTTAAAACCGTCTTGTTAAGCTACTGTGACCTCCACCACTCTTCCAAGGGGTATTAAACGTGTCTTGTTAAGATACTGTGACCTCCACCACTCTTCCAAGGGGCATTAAAACTGTCTTGTTAAGCTACTGTGACCTCCACCACTCTTCCAAGGAACATTAAAACCGTCTTGTTAAGCTACTGTGACCTGCACCACTCTTCCAATAGGCATTGATATTGTCTTTTTATTCCTCTGCGACTTCCAACACTCTTCCAAGGGGCATTAAAACTGTCTTGTTAAGCTACTGTGACCTCCACCACTCTTCCAAGGAGCATTATAAGTGTCTTGTTAAACCACTCTGAACTCCACAGCTCTTTCAAGGGCCATTAAAACCGTCTTGTTAAGTTTCTGTGACCTCCACCACTCTTCCAAGGGACATTAAAACCATCTTGTTAAGCTACTGTGACCTCCACCACTCTTCCAATGGGAATTGATATTGTCTTTTTATTCCACTGCGACGTCCACCACTCTTTGAAGGGGCATTAAAGCTGTCTTGTTAAGCTACTGTGACCTCCACCACTCTTCCAAGGGGCATTAAAACTGTCTTGTTAAGACACTGTGACCTCCACCACTCTTCCAAGGGGCATTAATACTGTCTTGTTAAGCTACTGTGACCTCCACCACTCTTCCAAGGGGCATTAAAACCATCTTGTTAAGCTACTGTGACCTCCACCACTCTTCCAAGGGGCATTGATATTGTCTTTTTATTCCACTGCGACCTCCACCACTCTTCCAAGGGGCATTAAAGCTGTCTTGTTAAGCTACTGTGACCTCCACTACTCTTCCAAGGGGCATTAAAACCATCTTGTTAAGGTACTGTGACCACCACCACTCTTCCAAGGGGCATTAAAACCGTCTTGTTAAGCTACTGTGACCTGCACCACTCTTCCAATCCGCATTGATAATGTCTTTTTATTCCACTGCGACTTCCACCACTCTTCCAAGGGGCATTAAAACTGTCTTGTTAAGCTACTGTGACCTCCACCACTCTTCCAAGGGGCATTAAAACTGTCTTATTAAACCACTCTGAACTCCACAGCTCTTTCAATGGGCATTAAAACCGTCTTTTTAAGCTACTGTGACCTCCACCACTCTTCCAATGGGAATTAATATTGTCTTTTTCTTCTACTGCGACTTCCACCACTCTTCCAAGGGGCATTAAAACTGTCTTGTTAAGCTACTGTGACCTCCACCACTCTTCCAAGGGGCATTAAAACTGTCTTGTTAAAACACTCTGAACTCCACCACTCTTACAAGGGGCATTAAAACTGTCTTGTTAAGCTACTGTGACCTCCACCACTCTTCCAAGGGGCATTAAAACAGTCTTGTTAAAACACTCTGAACTCCACAGCTCTTCCAAGGGGCATTAAAACCATCTTGTTAAGCTACTGTGACCTCCACCACTCTTCCAAGGGGCATTGAAACTGTCTTGTTAAGCTACTGTGACCTCCACCACTGTTCCAAGGGGCATTAAAACTGTCTTGTTAAGCTACTGTGACCTCCACCACTCTTCCAAGGGGCATTAAAACTGTCTTGTTAAACCGCTCTGAGCTCCACAGCTCTTCCAAGCGGCATTATAACCGTCTTGTTAAGCTACTGTGACCTCCATCACTCTTCCAATGGGCATTGATATTGTCTTTTTATTCCTCTGCGACTTCCACCACTCTTCCAAGGGGCATTAAAACTGTCTTGTTAAGCTTCTGTGACCTCCACCACTTTTCCAGGGGCATTAAAACTGTCTTGTTAAGCTACTGTGACCTCCACCACTCTTCCAAGGGGCATTAAAACAGTCTTGATAAGCTACTGTGACCTCCACCACTCTTCCAAGGGGCATTTTAACCGTCTTGTTAAGCTACTGTGACCTCCACCACTCTTCCAAGGGGCATTAAAACTGTCTTGTTAAGCTACTGTGACCTCCACCACTCTTCCAAGGGGCATTAAAACGGTCTTGTTAAAACACTCTGAACTCCACAGCTCTTCCAAGGGGCATTAAAACCATCTTGTCAAGCTACTGTAACCTCCACCACTCTTCCAAGGGGCATTGATATTGTCTTTTTATTCCACTGCGACCTCCACCACTCTTCCAAGGGGCATTAAAACTGTCTTGTTAAGCTACTGTGACCTCCACCACTCTTCCAAGGGGCATTAAAACCGTCTTGTTAAGCTACTGTGACCTCCACCACTCTTCCAAGGGGCATTAAAACTGTCTTGTTAAACCGCTCTGAGCTCCACAGCTCTTCCAAGCGGCATTATAACCGTCTTGTTAAGCTACTGTGACCTCCACCACTCTTCCAATGGGCATTGATATTGTCTTTTTATTCCTCTGCGACTTCCACCACTCTTCCAAGGGGCATTAAAACTGTCTTGATAAGCTACTGTGACCTCCACCACTCTTCCAAGGGGCATTAAAACCGTCTTGTTAAGCTACTGTGACCTCCACCACTCTTCCAAGGGGCATTAAAACTGTCTTGTTAAGCTACTGTGACCGCCACCACTCTTCCAAGGGGCATTAAAGCAGTCTTGTTAAAACACTTTGAACTCCACAGCTCTTCCAAGGTGCATTAAAACCATCTTGTTAAGCTACTGTGACCTCAACCACTCTTCCAAGGGGCATTGATATTGTCTTTTTATTCCACTGCGACCTCCACCACTCTTCCAAAGGGCATTAAAACCATCTTGTTAAGCTACTGTGACCTCCACCACTCTTCCAATGGGCATTAAAACCATATTGTTAAGCTACCTCCACCACCCTACCAAGGGGCATTAAAACCGTCTTGTTAAGCTTCTGTGACCTCCACCACTCTTCCATTGGGCATTAAAACCGTCTTGTTAAACCACTCTGAACTCCACTTCTCTTCCAAGGGGCATTAAAACCATCTTGTTAAGCTACTGTGACCTCCACCACTCTTCCAAGGGGCATTAAAACTGTCTTGTTAAGCTACTGTGACCTCCACCACTGTTACAAGGGGCATTAAAACTGTCTTGTTAAGTTACTGTGACCTCCACCACTCGTCCAAGGGGCATTAAAACCGTCTTGTTAAACCACTCTGAACTCCACAGCTCTTCCAAGGGGCATTAAAACCATCTTGTTAAGCTACTGTGACATCCACCGCTCTTCCAAGGGTCATTGATATATCTTTTTATTCCACTGCGACCTCCACCACTCTTCCAAGGGGTATTAAAACCATCTTGTTAAGTTACTGTGACCTCCACCACTCTTCCAAGGGGCATTAAAACTGTCTTGTTAAGCTACTGTGACCTCCACCACTCTTCCAAGTGGTATTAAAACCATCTTGTTAAACCACTCTGAACTCCACAGCTCTTTCAAGGGGCAATAGAAACGTCTTGTTAAGCTTCTGTGACCTCCACCACTCTTCCAAGGGACCTTAAAACCGTCTTGTTAAGCTACTGTGACCTCCACCACTCTTCCAAGGGGTATTAAACCTGTCTTGTTAAGCTACTGTGACCTCCACCACTCTTCCAAGGGGCATTAAAACTGTCTTGTTAAGCTACTGTGACCTCCACCACTCTTCCAAGGAACATTAAAATCGTCTTGTTAAGCTACTGTGACCTGCACCACTCTTCCAATAGGCATTGATATTGTCTTTTTATTCCTCTGCGACTTCCACGACTCTTCCAAGGGGCATTAAAACTGTCTTGTTAAGCTACTGTGACCTCCACCACTCTTCCAATGAGCATTATAAGTGTCTTGTTAAACCACTCTGAACTCCACAGCTCTTTCAAGGGCAATTAAAACCGTCTTGTTAAGTTTCTGTGACCTCCACCACTCTTCCAAGGGACATTAAAACCATCTTGTTAAGCTACTGTGACCTCCACCACTCTTCCAATGGGAATTGATATTGTCTTTTTATTCCACTGCGACGTCCACCACTCTTTGAAGGGGCATTAAAGCTGTCTTGTTAAGCTACTGTGACCTCCACCACTCTTCCAAGGGGCATTAAAACTGTCTTGTTAAGACACTGTGACCTCCACCACTCTTCCAAGGGGCATTAAAACTGTCTTGTTAAGCTACTGTGACCTCCACCACTCTTCCAAGGGGCATTAAAACCGTCCTGTTAAAACACTCTGAACTCCACAGCTCTTCCAAGCGGCATTAAAACCATCTTGTTAAGCTACTGTGACCTCCACCACTCTTCCAAGGGGCATTGATATTGTCTTTTTATTCCACTGCGACCTCCACCACTCTTCCAAGGGGCATTAAAGCTGTCTTGTTAAGCTACTGTGACCTCCACTACTCTTCCAAGGGGCATTAAAACCATCTTGTTAAGGTACTGTGACCACCACCACTCTTCCAAGGGGCATTAAAACCGTCTTGTTAAGCTACTGTGACCTGCACCACTCTTCCAATCCGCATTGATAATGTCTTTTTATTCCACTGCGACTTCCACCACTCTTCCAAGGGGCATTAAAACCGTCTTGTTAAGCTACTGTGACCTCCACCACTCTTCCAAGGGGCATTAAAACTGTCTTATTAAACCACTCTGAACTCCACAGCTCTTTCAATGGGCATTAAAACCGTCTTTTTAAGCTACTGTGATCTCCACCACTCTTCCAATGGGAATTGATATTGTCTTTTTATTCCACTGCGACTTCCACCACTCTTCCAAGGGGCATTAAAACTGTCTTGTTAAGCTACTGTGACCTCCACCACTCTTCCAAGGGGCATTAAAACTGTCTTGTTAAGATACTGTGACCTCCACCACTCTTCCAAGGGGCACTAAAACTGTCTTGTTAAGCTACTGTGACCTCCACCACTCTTCCAAGGGGCATTAAAACAGTCTTGTTAAAACACTCTGAACTCCACAGCTCTTCCAAGCGGCATTAAAACCATCTTGTTAAGCTACTGTGACCTCCACCACTCTTCCAAGGGGCATTGAAACTGTCTTGTTAAGCTACTGTGACCTCCACCACTGTTCCAAGGGGCATTAAAACTTTCTTGTTAAGCTACTGTGACCTCCACCACTCTTCCAAGGGGCATTAAAACTGTCTTGTTAAACCGCTCTGAGCTCCACAGCTCTTCCAAGCGGCATTATAACCGTCTTGTTAAGCTACTGTGACCTCCACCACTCTTCCAATGGGCATTGATATTGTCTTTTTATTCCTCTGCGACTTCCACCACTCTTCCAAGGGGCATTAAATCTGTCTTCTTAAGCTTCTGTGACCTCCACCACTTTTCCAGGGGCATTAAAACTGTCTTGTTAAGCTACTGTGACCTCCACCACTCTTCCAAGGGGCATTAAAACTGTCTTGATAAGCTACTGTGACCTCCACCACTCTTCCAAGGGGCATTTTAACCGTCTTGTTAAGCTACTGTGACCTCCACCACTCTTCCAAGGGGCATTAAAACTGTCTTGTTATGCTACTGTGATCGCCACCACTCTTCCAAGGGGCATTAAAACCGTCTTGTTAAAACACTCTGAACTCCACAGCTCTTCCAAGGGGCATTAAAACTATCTTGTTAAGCTACTGTAACCTCCACCACTCTTCCAAGGGGCATTGATATTGTCTTTTTATTCCACTGCGACCTCCACCACTCTTCCAAAGGGCATTAAAACCATCTTGTTAAGCTACTGTGACCTCCACCACTCTTCCAATGGGCATTAAAACCATATTGTTAAGCTACTGTGACCTCCACCACTCTACCAAGGGGCATTAAAACCGTCTTGTTAAGCTTCTGTGACCTCCACCACTCTTCCAAGGGGCATTTCAACCGTATTGTTAAACCACTCTGAACTCCACTTCTCTTCCAAGGGGCATTAAAACCATCTTTTTAAGCTACTGTGACCTCCACCACTCTTCCAAGGGGCATTAAAACTGTCTTGTTAAGCTACTGTGACCTCCACCACTGTTACAAGGGGCATTAAAACTGTCTTGTTAAGTTACTGTGACCTCCACCACTCGTCCAAGGAGCATTAAAACCGTCTTGTTAAACCACTCTGAACTCCACAGCTCTTCCAAGGGGCATTAAAACCATCTTGTTAAGCTACTGTGACCTCCACCTCTCTTCCAAGGGGCATTGATATATCTTTTAATTCCACTGCGACCTCCACCACTCTTCCAAGGGGTATTAAAACCATCTTGTTAAGCTACTGTGACCTCCACCACTCTTCCAAGGGGCATTAAAACTGTCTTGTTAAGCTACTGTGACCTCCACCACTCTTCCAAGTGGTATTAAAACCATCTTGTTAAACCACTCTGAACTCCACAGCTCTTTCAAGGGGCATTAGAAACGTCTTGTTAAGCTTCAGTGACCTCCACCACTCTTCCAAGGGACATTAAAACCGTCTTGTTAAGCTACTGTGACCTTCACCACTCTTCCAATGGGCATTGATATTGTCTTTTTATTCCACTGCGACCTCCACCACTCTTCCAAGGGGCATTAAAACTGTCTTGTTAAGCTACTGTGACCTCCACCACTCTTCCAAGGGACATTAAAACCGTCTTGTTAAGCTACTGTGACCCCCACCACTCTTCCAAGGGACATTAAAACCGTCTTGTTAAGCTACTGTGACCTGCACCACTCTTCCAATGGGCATTGATATTGTCTGTTTATTCCTCTGCGACTTCCACCACTCTTCCAAGGGGCATTAAAACAGTCTTGTTAAACCACTCTGAACTCCACTTCTCTTCCAAGGGGCATTAAAACCGTCCTGCTAAGCTACTTTGACCTCCACCACTCTTCCAAGGGACATTAAAACTGTCTTGATAAGCTAATGTGACCTCCACCACTCTTCGAAGGGGCATTAAAACCGTCTTGTTAAGCTACTGTAACCTCCACTACTCTTCCAAGGGGCATTAACACTGTCTTGTTAAGCTACTGTGACCGCCACCACTCTTCGAAGGGGAATTAAAACGTGCTTGTTGAGCTACTGTGACCTCCACCACTCTTCCAAGGGGCATTAAAACCGTCTTGTTAAAAAACTCTGAACTCCACACCTCTTCCAAGGGGCATTAGATCCATCTTGTTAAGCTACTGTGACCTCCACCACTCTTCCAATGGGCATTGATATTGTCTTTTGTTCAACTGCGACTTCCACCACTATTCCAAGGGGCATTAAAACTGTATTGTTAAGCTAATGTGACCTCCACCACTCTTTCAAGGGGCATTAAAACTGTCTTGTTAAGATACTGTGACCTCCACCACTCTTCCAAGGGGCATTAAAACTGTCTTGTTAAGCTACTGTGACCTCCACCACTCTTCCAAGGGGCATTAAAACGGTCTTGTTAAAACACTCTGAACTCCACAGCTCTTCCAAGGGGCATTAAAACCATCTTGTTAAGCTACTGTAACCTCCACCACTCTTCCAAGGGGCATTGATATTGTCTTTTTATTCCACTGCGACCTCCACCACTCTTCCAAGGGGCATTAAAACTGTCTTGTTAAGCTACTGTGACCTCCACCACTCTTCCAAGGGGCATTAAAACCGTCTTGTTAAGCTACTGTGACCTCCACCACTCTTCCAAGGGGCATTAAAACAGTCTTGTTAAGCTACTGTGACCTCCACCACTCTTGCAAGGGGCATTAAAACCATCTTGTTAAACCACTCTGAACTCCACAGCTCTTTCAAGGGGCATTAAAACTGTCTTGATAAGCTACTGTGACCTCCACCACTCTTCCAAGGGGCATTAAAGCTGTCTTGTGAAACCACTCTGAACTCCACTTATCTCCCAAGGGGCATTAAAACCGTCTTGTTAAGCTACTGTGACCTCCACCACTCTTCCAATGGGCATTGATATTGTCTTTTTATTCCACTGCGACTTCCACCACTATTCCAAGGGGCATTAAAACTGTATTGTTAAGCTAATGTGACCTCCACCACTCTTTCAAGGGGCATTAAAACTGTCTTGTTAAGATACTGTGACCTCCACCACTCTTCCAAGGGGCATTAAAACTGTCTTGTTAAGCTACTGTGACCTCCACCACTCTTCCAAGGGGCATTAAAACGGTCTTGTTAAAACACTCTGAACTCCACAGCTCTTCCAAGGGGCATTAAAACCATCTTGTTAAGCTACTGTAACCTCCACCACTCTTCCAAGGGGCATTGATATTGTCTTTTTATTCCACTGCGACCTCCACCACTCTTCCAAGGGGCATTAAAACTGTCTTGTTAAGCTACTGTGACCTCCACCACTCTTCCAAGGGGCATTAAAACCGTCTTGTTAAGCTACTGTGACCTCCACCACTCTTCCAAGGGGCATTAAAACAGTCTTGTTAAGCTACTGTGACCTCCACCACTCTTGCAAGGGGCATTAAAACCATCTTGTTAAACCACTCTGAACTCCACAGCTCTTTCAAGGGGCATTAAAACTGTCTTGATAAGCTACTGTGACCTCCACCACTCTTCCAAGGGGCATTAAAGCTGTCTTGTGAAACCACTCTGAACTCCACTTATCTCCCAAGGGGCATTAAAACCGTCTTGTTAAGCTACTGTGACCTCCACCACTATTCCAAGGGTCATTGAAACTGTCTTGTTAAGCTACTGTGACCTCCACCACTGTTCCAAGGGGCATTAAAACTGTCTTGTTAAGCTACTGTGACCTCCACCACTCTTCCAAGGGGCATAAAAACTGTCTTGTTAAACCGCTCTGAGCTCCACACCTCTTCCAAGCGGCATTAAAACCCTCTTGTTAAGCTACTGTGACCTCCACCACTCTTCCAATGGGCATTGATATTGTCTTTTTATTCCTCTGCGACTTCCACCACTCTTCCAAGGGGCATTAAAACTGTCTTGTTAAGCTTCTGTGACCTCCACCACTCTTCCAAGGGGCATTAAAACGGTCTTGTTAAAACACTCTGAACTCCACAGCTCTTCCAAGGGGCATTAAAACCATCTTGTTAAGCTACTGTAACCTCCACCACTCTTTCAAGGGGCATTAAAACTGTCTTGTTAAGATACTGTGACCTCCACCACTCTTCCAAGGGGCATTAAAACTGTCTTGTTAAGCTACTGTGACCTCCACCACTCTTCCAAGGGGCATTAAAACGGTCTTGTTAAAACACTCTGAACTCCACAGCTCTTCCAAGGGGCATTAAAACCATCTTGTTAAGCTACTGTGACCTCCACCACTCTTCCAAGGGGCATTGATATTGTCTTTTTATTCCACTGCGACCTCCACCACTCTTCCAAGGGGCATTAAAGCTGTCTTGTTAAGCTACTGTGACCTCCACTACTCTTCCAAGGGGCATTAAAACCATCTTGTTAAGGTACTGTGACCACCACCACTCTTCCAAGGGGCATTAAAACCGTCTTGTTAAGCTACTGTGACCTGCACCACTCTTCCAATCCGCATTGATAATGTCTTTTTATTCCACTGCGACTTCCACCACTCTTCCAAGGGGCATTAAAACCGTCTTGTTAAGCTACTGTGACCTCCACCACTCTTCCAAGGGGCATTAAAACTGTCTTATTAAACCACTCTGAACTCCACAGCTCTTTCAATGGGCATTAAAACCGTCTTTTTAAGCTACTGTGATCTCCACCACTCTTCCAATGGGAATTGATATTGTCTTTTTATTCCACTGCGACTTCCACCACTCTTCCAAGGGGCATTAAAACTGTCTTGTTAAGCTACTGTGACCTCCACCACTCTTCCAAGGGGCATTAAAACTGTCTTGTTAAGATACTGTGACCTCCACCACTCTTCCAAGGGGCACTAAAACTGTCTTGTTAAGCTACTGTGACCTCCACCACTCTTCCAAGGGGCATTAAAACAGTCTTGTTAAAACACTCTGAACTCCACAGCTCTTCCAAGCGGCATTAAAACCATCTTGTTAAGCTACTGTGACCTCCACCACTCTTCCAAGGGGCATTGAAACTGTCTTGTTAAGCTACTGTGACCTCCACCACTGTTCCAAGGGGCATTAAAACTTTCTTGTTAAGCTACTGTGACCTCCACCACTCTTCCAAGGGGCATTAAAACTGTCTTGTTAAACCGCTCTGAGCTCCACAGCTCTTCCAAGCGGCATTATAACCGTCTTGTTAAGCTACTGTGACCTCCACCACTCTTCCAATGGGCATTGATATTGTCTTTTTATTCCTCTGCGACTTCCACCACTCTTCCAAGGGGCATTAAATCTGTCTTCTTAAGCTTCTGTGACCTCCACCACTTTTCCAGGGGCATTAAAACTGTCTTGTTAAGCTACTGTGACCTCCACCACTCTTCCAAGGGGCATTAAAACTGTCTTGATAAGCTACTGTGACCTCCACCACTCTTCCAAGGGGCATTTTAACCGTCTTGTTAAGCTACTGTGACCTCCACCACTCTTCCAAGGGGCATTAAAACTGTCTTGTTATGCTACTGTGATCGCCACCACTCTTCCAAGGGGCATTAAAACCGTCTTGTTAAAACACTCTGAACTCCACAGCTCTTCCAAGGGGCATTAAAACTATCTTGTTAAGCTACTGTAACCTCCACCACTCTTCCAAGGGGCATTGATATTGTCTTTTTATTCCACTGCGACCTCCACCACTCTTCCAAAGGGCATTAAAACCATCTTGTTAAGCTACTGTGACCTCCACCACTCTTCCAATGGGCATTAAAACCATATTGTTAAGCTACTGTGACCTCCACCACTCTACCAAGGGGCATTAAAACCGTCTTGTTAAGCTTCTGTGACCTCCACCACTCTTCCAAGGGGCATTTCAACCGTATTGTTAAACCACTCTGAACTCCACTTCTCTTCCAAGGGGCATTAAAACCATCTTTTTAAGCTACTGTGACCTCCACCACTCTTCCAAGGGGCATTAAAACTGTCTTGTTAAGCTACTGTGACCTCCACCACTGTTACAAGGGGCATTAAAACTGTCTTGTTAAGTTACTGTGACCTCCACCACTCGTCCAAGGAGCATTAAAACCGTCTTGTTAAACCACTCTGAACTCCACAGCTCTTCCAAGGGGCATTAAAACCATCTTGTTAAGCTACTGTGACCTCCACCTCTCTTCCAAGGGGCATTGATATATCTTTTAATTCCACTGCGACCTCCACCACTCTTCCAAGGGGTATTAAAACCATCTTGTTAAGCTACTGTGACCTCCACCACTCTTCCAAGGGGCATTAAAACTGTCTTGTTAAGCTACTGTGACCTCCACCACTCTTCCAAGTGGTATTAAAACCATCTTGTTAAACCACTCTGAACTCCACAGCTCTTTCAAGGGGCATTAGAAACGTCTTGTTAAGCTTCAGTGACCTCCACCACTCTTCCAAGGGACATTAAAACCGTCTTGTTAAGCTACTGTGACCTTCACCACTCTTCCAATGGGCATTGATATTGTCTTTTTATTCCACTGCGACCTCCACCACTCTTCCAAGGGGCATTAAAACTGTCTTGTTAAGCTACTGTGACCTCCACCACTCTTCCAAGGGACATTAAAACCGTCTTGTTAAGCTACTGTGACCCCCACCACTCTTCCAAGGGACATTAAAACCGTCTTGTTAAGCTACTGTGACCTGCACCACTCTTCCAATGGGCATTGATATTGTCTGTTTATTCCTCTGCGACTTCCACCACTCTTCCAAGGGGCATTAAAACAGTCTTGTTAAACCACTCTGAACTCCACTTCTCTTCCAAGGGGCATTAAAACCGTCCTGCTAAGCTACTTTGACCTCCACCACTCTTCCAAGGGACATTAAAACTGTCTTGATAAGCTAATGTGACCTCCACCACTCTTCGAAGGGGCATTAAAACCGTCTTGTTAAGCTACTGTAACCTCCACTACTCTTCCAAGGGGCATTAACACTGTCTTGTTAAGCTACTGTGACCGCCACCACTCTTCGAAGGGGAATTAAAACGTGCTTGTTGAGCTACTGTGACCTCCACCACTCTTCCAAGGGGCATTAAAACCGTCTTGTTAAAAAACTCTGAACTCCACACCTCTTCCAAGGGGCATTAGATCCATCTTGTTAAGCTACTGTGACCTCCACCACTCTTCCAATGGGCATTGATATTGTCTTTTGTTCAACTGCGACTTCCACCACTATTCCAAGGGGCATTAAAACTGTATTGTTAAGCTAATGTGACCTCCACCACTCTTTCAAGGGGCATTAAAACTGTCTTGTTAAGATACTGTGACCTCCACCACTCTTCCAAGGGGCATTAAAACTGTCTTGTTAAGCTACTGTGACCTCCACCACTCTTCCAAGGGGCATTAAAACGGTCTTGTTAAAACACTCTGAACTCCACAGCTCTTCCAAGGGGCATTAAAACCATCTTGTTAAGCTACTGTAACCTCCACCACTCTTCCAAGGGGCATTGATATTGTCTTTTTATTCCACTGCGACCTCCACCACTCTTCCAAGGGGCATTAAAACTGTCTTGTTAAGCTACTGTGACCTCCACCACTCTTCCAAGGGGCATTAAAACCGTCTTGTTAAGCTACTGTGACCTCCACCACTCTTCCAAGGGGCATTAAAACAGTCTTGTTAAGCTACTGTGACCTCCACCACTCTTGCAAGGGGCATTAAAACCATCTTGTTAAACCACTCTGAACTCCACAGCTCTTTCAAGGGGCATTAAAACTGTCTTGATAAGCTACTGTGACCTCCACCACTCTTCCAAGGGGCATTAAAGCTGTCTTGTGAAACCACTCTGAACTCCACTTATCTCCCAAGGGGCATTAAAACCGTCTTGTTAAGCTACTGTGACCTCCACCACTCTTCCAATGGGCATTGATATTGTCTTTTTATTCCACTGCGACTTCCACCACTATTCCAAGGGGCATTAAAACTGTATTGTTAAGCTAATGTGACCTCCACCACTTTTTCAAGGGGCATTAAAACTGTCTTGTTAAGATACTGTGACCTCCACCACTCTTCCAAGGGGCATTAAAACTGTCTTGTTAAGCTACTGTGACCTCCACCACTCTTCCAAGGGGCATTAAAACGGTCTTGTTAAAACACTCTGAACTCCACAGCTCTTCCAAGGGGCATTAAAACCATCTTGTTAAGCTACTGTAACCTCCACCACTCTTCCAAGGGGCATTGATATTGTCTTTTTATTCCACTGCGACCTCCACCACTCTTCCAAGGGGCATTAAAACTGTCTTGTTAAGCTACTGTGACCTCCACCACTCTTCCAAGGGGCATTAAAACCGTCTTGTTAAGCTACTGTGACCTCCACCACTCTTCCAAGGGGCATTAAAACAGTCTTGTTAAGCTACTGTGACCTCCACCACTCTTGCAAGGGGCATTAAAACCATCTTGTTAAACCACTCTGAACTCCACAGCTCTTTCAAGGGGCATTAAAACTGTCTTGATAAGCTACTGTGACCTCCACCACTCTTCCAAGGGGCATTAAAGCTGTCTTGTGAAACCACTCTGAACTCCACTTATCTCCCAAGGGGCATTAAAACCGTCTTGTTAAGCTACTGTGACCTCCACCACTATTCCAAGGGTCATTGAAACTGTCTTGTTAAGCTACTGTGACCTCCACCACTGTTCCAAGGGGCATTAAAACTGTCTTGTTAAGCTACTGTGACCTCCACCACTCTTCCAAGGGGCATAAAAACTGTCTTGTTAAACCGCTCTGAGCTCCACACCTCTTCCAAGCGGCATTAAAACCCTCTTGTTAAGCTACTGTGACCTCCACCACTCTTCCAATGGGCATTGATATTGTCTTTTTATTCCTCTGCGACTTCCACCACTCTTCCAAGGGGCATTAAAACTGTCTTGTTAAGCTTCTGTGACCTCCACCACTCTTCCAAGGGGCATTAAAACGGTCTTGTTAAAACACTCTGAACTCCACAGCTCTTCCAAGGGGCATTAAAACCATCTTGTTAAGCTACTGTAACCTCCACCACTCTTTCAAGGGGCATTAAAACTGTCTTGTTAAGATACTGTGACCTCCACCACTCTTCCAAGGGGCATTAAAACTGTCTTGTTAAGCTACTGTGACCTCCACCACTCTTCCAAGGGGCATTAAAACGGTCTTGTTAAAACACTCTGAACTCCACAGCTCTTCCAAGGGGCATTAAAACCATCTTGTTAAGCTACTGTAACCTCCACCACTCTTCCAAGGGGCATTGATATTGTCTTTTTATTCCACTGCGACCTCCACCACTCTTCCAAGGGGCATTAAAACTGTCTTGTTAAGCTACTGTGACCTCCACCACTCTTCCAAGGGGCATTAAAACCGTCTTGTTAAGCTACTGTGACCTCCACCACTCTTCCAAGGGGCATTAAAACAGTCTTGTTAAGCTACTGTGACCTCCACCACTCTTGCAAGGGGCATTAAAACCATCTTGTTAAACCACTCTGAACTCCACAGCTCTTTCAAGGGGCATTAAAACTGTCTTGATAAGCTACTGTGACCTCCACCACTCTTCCAAGGGGCATTAAAGCTGTCTTGTGAAACCACTCTGAACTCCACTTATCTCCCAAGGGGCATTAAAACCGTCTTGTTAAGCTACTGTGACCTCCACCACTCTTCCAATGGGCATTGATATTGTCTTTTTATTCCACTGCGACTTCCACCACTATTCCAAGGGGCATTAAAACTGTATTGTTAAGCTAATGTGACCTCCACCACTCTTTCAAGGGGCATTAAAACTGTCTTGTTAAGATACTGTGACCTCCACCACTCTTCCAAGGGGCATTAAAACTGTCTTGTTAAGCTACTGTGACCTCCACCACTCTTCCAAGGGGCATTAAAACGGTCTTGTTAAAACACTCTGAACTCCACAGCTCTTCCAAGGGGCATTAAAACCATCTTGTTAAGCTACTGTAACCTCCACCACTCTTCCAAGGGGCATTGATATTGTCTTTTTATTCCACTGCGACCTCCACCACTCTTCCAAGGGGCATTAAAACTGTCTTGTTAAGCTACTGTGACCTCCACCACTCTTCCAAGGGGCATTAAAACCGTCTTGTTAAGCTACTGTGACCTCCACCACTCTTCCAAGGGGCATTAAAACAGTCTTGTTAAGCTACTGTGACCTCCACCACTCTTGCAAGGGGCATTAAAACCATCTTGTTAAACCACTCTGAACTCCACAGCTCTTTCAAGGGGCATTAAAACTGTCTTGATAAGCTACTGTGACCTCCACCACTCTTCCAAGGGGCATTAAAGCTGTCTTGTGAAACCACTCTGAACTCCACTTATCTCCCAAGGGGCATTAAAACCGTCTTGTTAAGCTACTGTGACCTCCACCACTATTCCAAGGGTCATTGAAACTGTCTTGTTAAGCTACTGTGACCTCCACCACTGTTCCAAGGGGCATTAAAACTGTCTTGTTAAGCTACTGTGACCTCCACCACTCTTCCAAGGGGCATAAAAACTGTCTTGTTAAACCGCTCTGAGCTCCACACCTCTTCCAAGCGGCATTAAAACCCTCTTGTTAAGCTACTGTGACCTCCACCACTCTTCCAATGGGCATTGATATTGTCTTTTTATTCCTCTGCGACTTCCACCACTCTTCCAAGGGGCATTAAAACCATCTTGTTAAACCACTCTGAACTCCACAGCTCTTTCAAGGGGCATTAAAACTGTCTTGATAAGCTACTGTGACCTCCACCACTCTTCCAAGGGGCATTAAAGCTGTCTTGTGAAACCACTCTGAACTCCACTTATCTCCCAAGGGGCATTAAAACCGTCTTGTTAAGCTACTGTGACCTCCACCACTATTCCAAGGGTCATTGAAACTGTCTTGTTAAGCTACTGTGACCTCCACCACTGTTCCAAGGGGCATTAAAACTGTCTTGTTAAGCTACTGTGACCTCCACCACTCTTCCAAGGGGCATAAAAACTGTCTTGTTAAACCGCTCTGAGCTCCACACCTCTTCCAAGCGGCATTAAAACCCTCTTGTTAAGCTACTGTGACCTCCACCACTCTTCCAATGGGCATTGATATTGTCTTTTTATTCCTCTGCGACTTCCACCACTCTTCCAAGGGGCATTAAAACTGTCTTGTTAAGCTTCTATGACCTCCACCACTTTTCCAGGGGCATTAAAACTGTCTTGTTAAGCTACTGTGACCTCCACCACTCTTCCAAGGGGCATTAAAACTGTCTTGTTAAGCTTCTGTGACCTCCACCACTTTTCCAGGGGCATTAAAACTGTCTTGTTAAGCTACTGTGACCTCCACCACTCTTCCAAGGGGCATTAAAACTGTCTTGATAAGCTACTGTGACCTTCACCACTCTTCCAAGGGGCATTAAAACCGTCTTGTTAAGCTACTGTGACCTCCACCACTCTTCCAAGGTGCATTAAAACTGTCTTGTTAAGCTACTGTGACCTCTACCACTCTTCCAAGGGGCATTGATATTGTCTTTTTATTCCACTGCGACCTCCACCACTCTTCCAAAGGGCATTAAAACCATCTTGTTAAGCTACTGTGACCTCCACCACTCTTCCAATGGGCATTAAAAAAATATTGTTAAGCTACTGTGACCTCCACCACTCTACCAAGGGGCATTAAAACCGTCTTGTTAAGTTTCTGTGACCTCCACGACTCTTCCATTGGGCATTAAAACCGTCTTGTTAAACCACTTTGAACTCCACTTCTCTTCCAAGGGGCATTAAAACCATCTTGTTAAGCTACTGTGACCTCCACCACTCTTCCAAGGGGCATTAAAACTGTCTTGTTAAGCTACTGTGACCTCCACCACTGTTACAAGGGGCATTAAAACTGTCTTGTTAAGTTACTGTGACCTCCACCACTCGTCCAAGGGGCATTAAAACCGTCTTGTTAAACCACTCTGAACTCCACAGCTCTTCCAAGGGGCATTAAAACCATCTTGTTAAGCTACTGTGACCTCCACCGCTCTTCCAAGGGTCATTGATATATCTTTTTATTCCACTGCGACCTCCACCACTCTTCCAAGGGGTATTAAAACCATCTTGTTAAGTTACTGTGACCTCCACCACTCTTCCAAGGGGCATTAAAACTGTCTTGTTAAGCTACTGTGACCTCCACCACTCTTCCAAGTGGTATTAAAACCAACTTGTTAAACCACTCTGAACTCCACAGCTCTTTCAAGGGGCAATAGAAACGTCTTGTTAAGCTTCTGTGACCTCCACCACTCTTCCAAGGGACCTTAAAACCGTCTTGTTAAGCTACTGTGACCTCCACCACTCTTCCAAGGGGTATTAAACGTGTCTTGTTAAGATACTGTGACCTCCACCACTCTTCCAAGGGGCATTAAAACTGTCTTGTTAAGCTACTGTGACCTCCACCACTCTTCCAAGGAACATTAAAACCGTCTTGTTAAGCTACTGTGACCTGCACCACTCTTCCAATAGGCATTGATATTGTCTTTTTATTCCTCTGCGACTTCCAACACTCTTCCAAGGGGCATTAAAACTGTCTTGTTAAGCTACTGTGACCTCCACCACTCTTCCAAGGAGCATTATAAGTGTCTTGTTAAACCACTCTGAACTCCACAGCTCTTTCAAGGGCCATTAAAACCGTCTTGTTAAGTTTCTGTGACCTCCACCACTCTTCCAAGGGACATTAAAACCATCTTGTTAAGCTACTGTGACCTCCACCACTCTTCCAATGGGAATTGATATTGTCTTTTTATTCCACTGCGACGTCCACCACTCTTTGAAGGGGCATTAAAGCTGTCTTGTTAAGCTACTGTGACCTCCACCACTCTTCCAAGGGGCATTAAAACTGTCTTGTTAAGACACTGTGACCTCCACCACTCTTCCAAGGGGCATTAATACTGTCTTGTTAAGCTACTGTGACCTCCACCACTCTTCCAAGGGGCATTAAAACCATCTTGTTAAGCTACTGTGACCTCCACCACTCTTCCAAGGGGCATTGATATTGTCTTTTTATTCCACTGCGACCTCCACCACTCTTCCAAGGGGCATTAAAGCTGTCTTGTTAAGCTACTGTGACCTCCACTACTCTTCCAAGGGGCATTAAAACCATCTTGTTAAGGTACTGTGACCACCACCACTCTTCCAAGGGGCATTAAAACCGTCTTGTTAAGCTACTGTGACCTGCACCACTCTTCCAATCCGCATTGATAATGTCTTTTTATTCCACTGCGACTTCCACCACTCTTCCAAGGGGCATTAAAACTGTCTTGTTAAGCTACTGTGACCTCCACCACTCTTCCAAGGGGCATTAAAACTGTCTTATTAAACCACTCTGAACTCCACAGCTCTTTCAATGGGCATTAAAACCGTCTTTTTAAGCTACTGTGACCTCCACCACTCTTCCAATGGGAATTAATATTGTCTTTTTCTTCTACTGCGACTTCCACCACTCTTCCAAGGGGCATTAAAACTGTCTTGTTAAGCTACTGTGACCTCCACCACTCTTCCAAGGGGCATTAAAACTGTCTTGTTAAAACACTCTGAACTCCACCACTCTTACAAGGGGCATTAAAACTGTCTTGTTAAGCTACTGTGACCTCCACCACTCTTCCAAGGGGCATTAAAACAGTCTTGTTAAAACACTCTGAACTCCACAGCTCTTCCAAGGGGCATTAAAACCATCTTGTTAAGCTACTGTGACCTCCACCACTCTTCCAAGGGGCATTGAAACTGTCTTGTTAAGCTACTGTGACCTCCACCACTGTTCCAAGGGGCATTAAAACTGTCTTGTTAAGCTACTGTGACCTCCACCACTCTTCCAAGGGGCATTAAAACTGTCTTGTTAAACCGCTCTGAGCTCCACAGCTCTTCCAAGCGGCATTATAACCGTCTTGTTAAGCTACTGTGACCTCCATCACTCTTCCAATGGGCATTGATATTGTCTTTTTATTCCTCTGCGACTTCCACCACTCTTCCAAGGGGCATTAAAACTGTCTTGTTAAGCTTCTGTGACCTCCACCACTTTTCCAGGGGCATTAAAACTGTCTTGTTAAGCTACTGTGACCTCCACCACTCTTCCAAGGGGCATTAAAACAGTCTTGATAAGCTACTGTGACCTCCACCACTCTTCCAAGGGGCATTTTAACCGTCTTGTTAAGCTACTGTGACCTCCACCACTCTTCCAAGGGGCATTAAAACTGTCTTGTTAAGCTACTGTGACCTCCACCACTCTTCCAAGGGGCATTAAAACGGTCTTGTTAAAACACTCTGAACTCCACAGCTCTTCCAAGGGGCATTAAAACCATCTTGTCAAGCTACTGTAACCTCCACCACTCTTCCAAGGGGCATTGATATTGTCTTTTTATTCCACTGCGACCTCCACCACTCTTCCAAGGGGCATTAAAACTGTCTTGTTAAGCTACTGTGACCTCCACCACTCTTCCAAGGGGCATTAAAACCGTCTTGTTAAGCTACTGTGACCTCCACCACTCTTCCAAGGGGCATTAAAACTGTCTTGTTAAACCGCTCTGAGCTCCACAGCTCTTCCAAGCGGCATTATAACCGTCTTGTTAAGCTACTGTGACCTCCACCACTCTTCCAATGGGCATTGATATTGTCTTTTTATTCCTCTGCGACTTCCACCACTCTTCCAAGGGGCATTAAAACTGTCTTGATAAGCTACTGTGACCTCCACCACTCTTCCAAGGGGCATTAAAACCGTCTTGTTAAGCTACTGTGACCTCCACCACTCTTCCAAGGGGCATTAAAACTGTCTTGTTAAGCTACTGTGACCGCCACCACTCTTCCAAGGGGCATTAAAGCAGTCTTGTTAAAACACTCTGAACTCCACAGCTCTTCCAAGGTGCATTAAAACCATCTTGTTAAGCTACTGTGACCTCAACCACTCTTCCAAGGGGCATTGATATTGTCTTTTTATTCCACTGCGACCTCCACCACTCTTCCAAAGGGCATTAAAACCATCTTGTTAAGCTACTGTGACCTCCACCACTCTTCCATTGGGCATTAAAACCGTCTTGTTAAACCACTCTGAACTCCACTTCTCTTCCAAGGGGCATTAAAACCATCTTGTTAAGCTACTGTGACCTCCACCACTCTTCCAAGGGGCATTAAAACTGTCTTGTTAAGCTACTGTGACCTCCACCACTGTTACAAGGGGCATTAAAACTGTCTTGTTAAGTTACTGTGACCTCCACCACTCGTCCAAGGGGCATTAAAACCGTCTTGTTAAACCACTCTGAACTCCACAGCTCTTCCAAGGGGCATTAAAACCATCTTGTTAAGCTACTGTGACATCCACCGCTCTTCCAAGGGTCATTGATATATCTTTTTATTCCACTGCGACCTCCACCACTCTTCCAAGGGGTATTAAAACCATCTTGTTAAGTTACTGTGACCTCCACCACTCTTCCAAGGGGCATTAAAACTGTCTTGTTAAGCTACTGTGACCTCCACCACTCTTCCAAGTGGTATTAAAACCATCTTGTTAAACCACTCTGAACTCCACAGCTCTTTCAAGGGGCAATAGAAACGTCTTGTTAAGCTTCTGTGACCTCCACCACTCTTCCAAGGGACCTTAAAACCGTCTTGTTAAGCTACTGTGACCTCCACCACTCTTCCAAGGGGTATTAAACCTGTCTTGTTAAGCTACTGTGACCTCCACCACTCTTCCAAGGGGCATTAAAACTGTCTTGTTAAGCTACTGTGACCTCCACCACTCTTCCAAGGAACATTAAAATCGTCTTGTTAAGCTACTGTGACCTGCACCACTCTTCCAATAGGCATTGATATTGTCTTTTTATTCCTCTGCGACTTCCACGACTCTTCCAAGGGGCATTAAAACTGTCTTGTTAAGCTACTGTGACCTCCACCACTCTTCCAATGAGCATTATAAGTGTCTTGTTAAACCACTCTGAACTCCACAGCTCTTTCAAGGGCAATTAAAACCGTCTTGTTAAGTTTCTGTGACCTCCACCACTCTTCCAAGGGACATTAAAACCATCTTGTTAAGCTACTGTGACCTCCACCACTCTTCCAATGGGAATTGATATTGTCTTTTTATTCCACTGCGACGTCCACCACTCTTTGAAGGGGCATTAAAGCTGTCTTGTTAAGCTACTGTGACCTCCACCACTCTTCCAAGGGGCATTAAAACTGTCTTGTTAAGACACTGTGACCTCCACCACTCTTCCAAGGGGCATTAAAACTGTCTTGTTAAGCTACTGTGACCTCCACCACTCTTCCAAGGGGCATTAAAACCGTCCTGTTAAAACACTCTGAACTCCACAGCTCTTCCAAGCGGCATTAAAACCATCTTGTTAAGCTACTGTGACCTCCACCACTCTTCCAAGGGGCATTGATATTGTCTTTTTATTCCACTGCGACCTCCACCACTCTTCCAAGGGGCATTAAAGCTGTCTTGTTAAGCTACTGTGACCTCCACTACTCTTCCAAGGGGCATTAAAACCATCTTGTTAAGGTACTGTGACCACCACCACTCTTCCAAGGGGCATTAAAACCGTCTTGTTAAGCTACTGTGACCTGCACCACTCTTCCAATCCGCATTGATAATGTCTTTTTATTCCACTGCGACTTCCACCACTCTTCCAAGGGGCATTAAAACCGTCTTGTTAAGCTACTGTGACCTCCACCACTCTTCCAAGGGGCATTAAAACTGTCTTATTAAACCACTCTGAACTCCACAGCTCTTTCAATGGGCATTAAAACCGTCTTTTTAAGCTACTGTGATCTCCACCACTCTTCCAATGGGAATTGATATTGTCTTTTTATTCCACTGCGACTTCCACCACTCTTCCAAGGGGCATTAAAACTGTCTTGTTAAGCTACTGTGACCTCCACCACTCTTCCAAGGGGCATTAAAACTATCTTGTTAAGATACTGTGACCTCCACCACTCTTCCAAGGGGCACTAAAACTGTCTTGTTAAGCTACTGTGACCTCCACCACTCTTCCAAGGGGCATTAAAACAGTCTTGTTAAAACACTCTGAACTCCACAGCTCTTCCAAGCGGCATTAAAACCATCTTGTTAAGCTACTGTGACCTCCACCACTCTTCCAAGGGGCATTGAAACTGTCTTGTTAAGCTACTGTGACCTCCACCACTGTTCCAAGGGGCATTAAAACTTTCTTGTTAAGCTACTGTGACCTCCACCACTCTTCCAAGGGGCATTAAAACTGTCTTGTTAAACCGCTCTGAGCTCCACAGCTCTTCCAAGCGGCATTATAACCGTCTTGTTAAGCTACTGTGACCTCCACCACTCTTCCAATGGGCATTGATATTGTCTTTTTATTCCTCTGCGACTTCCACCACTCTTCCAAGGGGCATTAAATCTGTCTTCTTAAGCTTCTGTGACCTCCACCACTTTTCCAGGGGCATTAAAACTGTCTTGTTAAGCTACTGTGACCTCCACCACTCTTCCAAGGGGCATTAAAACTGTCTTGATAAGCTACTGTGACCTCCACCACTCTTCCAAGGGGCATTTTAACCGTCTTGTTAAGCTACTGTGACCTCCACCACTCTTCCAAGGGGCATTAAAACTGTCTTGTTATGCTACTGTGATCGCCACCACTCTTCCAAGGGGCATTAAAACCGTCTTGTTAAAACACTCTGAACTCCACAGCTCTTCCAAGGGGCATTAAAACTATCTTGTTAAGCTACTGTAACCTCCACCACTCTTCCAAGGGGCATTGATATTGTCTTTTTATTCCACTGCGACCTCCACCACTCTTCCAAAGGGCATTAAAACCATCTTGTTAAGCTACTGTGACCTCCACCACTCTTCCAATGGGCATTAAAACCATATTGTTAAGCTACTGTGACCTCCACCACTCTACCAAGGGGCATTAAAACCGTCTTGTTAAGCTTCTGTGACCTCCACCACTCTTCCAAGGGGCATTTCAACCGTATTGTTAAACCACTCTGAACTCCACTTCTCTTCCAAGGGGCATTAAAACCATCTTTTTAAGCTACTGTGACCTCCACCACTCTTCCAAGGGGCATTAAAACTGTCTTGTTAAGCTACTGTGACCTCCACCACTGTTACAAGGGGCATTAAAACTGTCTTGTTAAGTTACTGTGACCTCCACCACTCGTCCAAGGAGCATTAAAACCGTCTTGTTAAACCACTCTGAACTCCACAGCTCTTCCAAGGGGCATTAAAACCATCTTGTTAAGCTACTGTGACCTCCACCTCTCTTCCAAGGGGCATTGATATATCTTTTAATTCCACTGCGACCTCCACCACTCTTCCAAGGGGTATTAAAACCATCTTGTTAAGCTACTGTGACCTCCACCACTCTTCCAAGGGGCATTAAAACTGTCTTGTTAAGCTACTGTGACCTCCACCACTCTTCCAAGTGGTATTAAAACCATCTTGTTAAACCACTCTGAACTCCACAGCTCTTTCAAGGGGCATTAGAAACGTCTTGTTAAGCTTCAGTGACCTCCACCACTCTTCCAAGGGACATTAAAACCGTCTTGTTAAGCTACTGTGACCTTCACCACTCTTCCAATGGGCATTGATATTGTCTTTTTATTCCACTGCGACCTCCACCACTCTTCCAAGGGGCATTAAAACTGTCTTGTTAAGCTACTGTGACCTCCACCACTCTTCCAAGGGACATTAAAACCGTCTTGTTAAGCTACTGTGACCCCCACCACTCTTCCAAGGGACATTAAAACCGTCTTGTTAAGCTACTGTGACCTGCACCACTCTTCCAATGGGCATTGATATTGTCTGTTTATTCCTCTGCGACTTCCACCACTCTTCCAAGGGGCATTAAAACTGTCTTGTTAAACCACTCTGAACTCCACAGATCTTTCAAGGGGCATTAAAACCGTCTTGTTAAGCTTCTGTGACCTCCACCACTCTTCCAATGGACATTAAAACCACCTTGTTAAGCTACTGTGACCTCCACCACTCTTCCAATGGGAATTGATCTTGTCTTTTCATTCCACTGCGACGTCCACCACTCTTTAAAGGGGCATTAAAGCTGTATTGTTAAGCTACTGTGACCTCCACCACTCTTCCAAGGGGCATTAAAACTGTCTTGTTAAGATACTGTGACCTCCACCACTCTTCCAAGGGGCATTAAAACTGTCTTGTTAAGCTACTGTGACCTCCACCACTCTTCCAAGGGGCATTAAAGCCGTATTGTTAAAACACTCTGAACTCCACAGCTCTTCCAAGGGGCATTAAAACTATCTTGTTAAGCTACTGTGACCTCCACCACTCTTTCAAGGGGCATTGATATTGTCTTTTTATTCCACTGCGACCTCCACCACTCTTCCAAGGGGCATTAAATCTGTCTTGTTAAGCTACTGTGACCTCCACCACTCTTCCAAGGGGCATTGATATTGTCTTTTTATTCCACTGCGACCTCCACCACTCTTCCAAGGGATATTAAAGCTGTCTTGTTAAGCTTCTGTGACCTCCACTACTCTTCCAAGGGGCATTAAAACCATCTTGTTAAGGTACTGTGACCACCACCACTCTTCCAAGGGGCATTAAAACCATCTTGTTAAGCTACTATGACCTGCACCACTCTTCCAATGGGCATTGATATTGTCTTTTTATTCCACTGCGACTTCCACCACTCTTCCAAGGGGCATTAAAACTGTCTTGTTAAGCTACTGTGACCTCCACCACTCTTCCAAGGGGCATTAAAACTGTCTTATTAAACCACTCTGAACTCCACAGCTCTTTCAATGGCCATTAAAACCGTCTTTTTAAGCTTCTGTGACCTCCACCACTCTTCCCAGGGACATTAAAACCATCTTGTTAAGCTACTGTGACCTCCACCACTCTTCCAATGGGAATTGATATTGTCTTTTTATTCCACTGCGACTTCCACCACTCTTCCAAGGGGCATTAAAACTGTCTTGTTAGGCTACTGTGACCTCCACCACTCTTCCAAGGGGCACTAAAACTGTCTTGTTAAGATACTGTGACCTCCACCACTCTTCCAAGGGGCATTAAAACTGTCTTGTTAAGTTACTGTGACCTCCACCACTCTTCCAAGGGACATTGATATTGTCTTTTTATTCCACTGCGACCTCCACCACTCTTCCAAGGGGCATTAAAACTGTATTGTTAAGATACTGTGACCTCCACCACTCTTCCAAGGGGCATTAAAACCGTCTTGTTAAGCTACTGTGACCTCCACCACTCTTCCAAGGGGCATTAAAACTGTCTTGTTAAGCTACTGTGACCTCCACCACTCTTCCAAGGGGCATTAAAACTGTCTTGTTAAGCTACTGTGACCTCCACCACTCTTCCAAGGGGCATTAAAGCTGTCTTGTTAAACCACTCTGAATTCCACTTCTCTCCCAAGGGGCATTAAAACCGTCTTGTTAAGCTACTGTGACCTCCACCACTCTTCCAAGGGGCATTGAAACTGTCTTATTAAACCACTCTGAACTCCACAGCTCTTTCAATGGGCATTAAAACCGTCTTTTTAATCTTCTGTGACCTCCACCACTCTTCCTAGGGACATTAAAACCATCTTGTTAAGCTACTGTGACCTCCACCACTCTTCCAATGGGAATTGATATTGTCTTTTTATTCCACTGCGACTTTCACCACTCTTCCAAGGGGCATTTAAACTGTCTTGTTAAGCTACTGTGACCTCCACCACTCTTCCAAGGGGCATTAAACTGTCTTCTTAAGATACTGTGACGTCCACCACTCTTCCAAGGGGCATTAAAACTGTCTTGTTAAGCTACTGTGACCTCCACCACTCTTCCAAGGGGCATTAACACCGTCTTGTTAAAACACTCTGAACTCCACAGCTCTTCCAAGGGGCAGTAAAACCATCTTGTTAAGCTACTGTAACCTCCACCACTCTTCCAAGGGGCATTGATATTGTCTTTTTATTCCACTGCGACCTCCAACACTCTTCCAAGGGGCATTAAAACTGTATTGTTAAGGTACTGTGACCTCCACCACTCTTCCAAGGGGCATTAAAACCGTCTTGTTAAGCTACTGTGACCTCCACCACTCTTCCAAGGGGCATTAAAACTGTCTTGTTAAGCTACTGTGACCTCCACCACTCTTCCAACGGGCATTAAAACTGTCTTGTTAAGCTACTGTGACCTCCACCACTCTTCCAAGGGGCATTAAAACCGTATTGTTAAACCACTCTGAACTCCACAGCTCTTCCAAGTGGCATTAAAACCATCTTGTTAAGCTACTGTGACCTCCACCACTCTTCCAAGGGGCATTGATATTGTCTTTTTATTCCACTGCGACCTCCACCACTCTTCCAAGGGGCATTAAAACCGTCTTGTTAAACTACTGTGACCTCCACCACTCTTCCAAGGGGCATTAAAACCGTCTTGTTAAGCTACTGTGACCTCCACCACTCTTCCAAAAGGCATTAAAACTGTCTTGTTAAGCTACTGTGACCTTCACCACTCTTCCATGGGGCATTAAAGCCATCTTTTTAAACAACTCTAAACTCCACTTCTCTCCCAAGGGGCATTAAAACCGTCTTGTTAAGCTACTGTGACCTCCACCACTCTTCCAAGGGGCATTCAAACTGTCTTGTTAAGCTACTATGACCTCCACCACTCTTCCAAGGGGCATTGAAACTGTATTTTTAAGCTACTGTGACCTCCACCACTGTTCCAAGGGGCATTAAAACTGTCTTGTTAAGCTACTGTGACCTCCACCACTCTTCCAAGGGGCATTAAAACTGTCTTGTTAAACCACTCTGAGCTCCACAGCTCTTCCAAGGGGAATTAAAACCGTCTTGTTAAGCTACTGTGACCTCCAACACTCTTCCAAGGGGCATTGATACTGTCTTTTTATTCCACTGCGACCTCCACCACTCTTCCAAGGGGCATTAAAACCATCTTGTTTAAGCTACTATGACCTCCACCACTCCTCCAAGGGTTATTAAAATAGTATTGTTAAGCTACTGTGACATCCACCAGTCTTCCAACGGGCATTAAAACTGTCTTGTTAAGCTACTGTGACCTCCACCACTCTTCCAAGGGGCATTAAAAACGTCTTGTTAAACCACTCTGAACTCCACAGCTCTTTCAAGGGGCATTAAAACCATCTTGTTAAGCTACTGTGACCTCCACCACTCTTCCAATGGGCAGAGATATTGTCTTTTTATTCAACTGCGACTTCCACAACTCTTCCAAGGGGCATTAAAACTGTCTTGTTAAGCTACTGTGACCTCCACCACTCTTCCAAGTGGCATTAAGTCTGCTTTGTTAAGCTACTGTGACCTTCACCACTCTTCCAAGGGGCATTAAAACTGTCTTGTTAAGCTACTGTGACCTCCACCACTCTTCCAAGGGGCATTAAAACTGTCTTGATAAGCTACTGTGACCTCCACCACTCTTCCAAGGGGCATTAAAACCGTTTTGTTAAACCACTCTGAACTCCACTTCTCTTCCAAGGGGCATTAAAATCGCCTTGTTAAGCTACTGTGACCTCCACCACTCTTCCAAGTGACATTAAAACTGTTTTGTTAAGCTACTGTGACTGCCACCACTCTTCCAATGGGCATTGATAATGTCTTTTTATTCCACTGCGACTGCCACCACTCTTCCAAGGGGCATTAAAACTGTCTTGTTAAGCTACTGTGACCTCCACCACTCTTCCAAGGGACATTAAAACCGTCTTGTTAAGCTACTGTGACTTCCACCACTCTTCCAATGGGCATTGATATTGTCTTTTTATTCCACTGCGACTTTCATCACTCTTCAAAGGGGCATTAAAACTGTCTTGTTAAGCTACTGGGACCTCCACCACTCTTCCAAGGGGCATTAAAACTGTCTTGTTAAGCTACTGTGACCTCCACCACTCTTCCAATGGACATTGATATTGTCTTTTTATTCCACTGCGACTTCCACCACTCTTCAAAGGGGCATTAAAACTGTCTTGTTAAACCACTCTGAACTCCACAGCTCTTTCAAGGGGCATTAAAACAGTCTTGTTAAGCTTCTTTGACCTCCACCACTCTTCCAAGGGGCATTAAAACTGTCTTGTTAAGCTACTGTGACCTCCACCACTCTTCCAAGGGGCATTAAAACCATCTTGTTAAACCACTCTGAACTCCACTTCTCTTCCAAGGGGCATTAAAACCATCTTGTTAAACTACTGTGACCTCCACCACTCTTCCAAGGGGCATTAAAACTGTCTTGTTAAGCTACTGTGACCTCCACCACTCTTCCAAGGGGCATTAAAACTGTCTTGTTAAGCTACTGTGACCTCCACCACTCTTCCAAGGGGCATTAAAACAGTCTTGTTAAAACACTCTGAACTCCACAGCTCTACCAAGGGGCATTAAAACCATCTTGTTAAGCTACTGTGACCTCCACCACTCTTCCAAGGGGCATTGATATTGCCTTTTTGTTCCACTGCGACCTCCACCACTCTTCCAAGGGGCATTAAAACCATCTTGTTAAGCTACTGTGACCTCCGCCACTCTTCCAAGGAGCATTAAAACCATCTTGTTAAGCTACTGTGACCTCCACCACTCTTCCAAGGGGCATTAAAACCGTCTTGAGAAGCTACTGTGACCTCCAATACTCTCCCAAGGGGCATTAAACCGTCTTGTTAAACCACTCTGAAGTTCAATTCTCTTCCAAGGGGCATTAAAACCGTCTTGTTAAGCTACTGTGACATCCACCACTCTTCAAAAGGGCATTAAAACTGTCTTGTTAAGCTACTATGACCTCCACCACTCTTCCAAAGGGCATTAAAACCATTTTGTTAAGCTACTGTGACCTCCACCACTCTTCCAAGGGGCATTAAAACCGTCTTGTTAAGCTTCTGTGACCTCCACCACTCTTCCAAGGGGCATTAAAACAGTCTTGTTAAACCACTCTGAAATCCACTTCTCTTCCAAGGGGCATTAAAACCGTCCTGCTAAGCTACTGTGACCTCCACCTCTCTTCCAAGGGGCATTAAAACTGTCTTGTTAAGCTACTGTGACCTCCACCACTGTTCCAAGGGGCATTAAAACAGTCTTGTTTAAGCTACTGTGACCTCCACCACTCTTCCAAGGGGCATTAAAACTGTCTTGTTAAGCTACTGTGACCTCCACCACTCTTCCAAGGGGCATTAAAACTGTCTTGTTAAGCTACTGTGGCCTCCACCACTCTTCCAAGGGTTATTAAAACCATCTTGTTAAACCACTCTGAACTCCACAGCTCTTTCAAGGGGCATTAAAAACGTCTTGTTAAGCTTCTGTGACCTCCACCACCCTTCCAAGGTACATTAAAACAGTCTTGTTAAGCTACTGTGACCTCCACCACTCTTCCAAGGGGCATTAAAACTGTTTTCTTAAGCTACTGTGACCTCCACCACTGTTCCAAGGGGCATTAAAACAGTCTTGTTAAACCACTCTGAACTCCACAGCTCTTCTAAGCGGCATTAAAACCATCTTGTTAAGCTACTGTGACCTCCACCACTCTTCCAAGAGGCATTGATATGTCTTTTTATTCCACTCCGACCTCCACCACTCTTCCAAGGGGCATTTAAACAGTCTTGTTTAAGCTACTGTGACCTCCACCACTCTTCCAAGGGGCATTAAAACCGTCTTGTTAAGCTACTGTGACCTCCACCACTCTTCCAAGGGACATTAAAACTGTCTTGTCAAGCTACTGTGAACTCCACCACTCTTCCAAGGGGCATTAAAATTATCTTGTTAAACCACTCTGAACTCCACAGCTCTTTTAAGGGGCATTAAAACCATCTGGTTAAGCCACTGTGACCTCCACCACTCTTCCAAGGGGCATTAATATTGTCTTTTTATTCCACTGCGACCTCCACCACTCTTCCAAGGGGCATTAAAACCATCTTGTTAAGCTACTGTGACCTCCGCCACTCTTCCAAGGAGCATTAAAACCGTCTTGTTAAGTTACTGTTACCTCCACCACTCTTCCAAGGGGCATTAAAACGGTCTTGTTAAGCTACTGTGACCTCCACCACTCTCCCAAGGGGCATTAAAACCGTCTTGTTAAACCACTCTGAACTTCAATTCTCCTCCAAGGGGCATTAAACCGTCTTGTTAAGCTACTGTGACCTCCACCACTCTTCAAAGGGGCATTAAAACTGTCTTGTTAAGCTACTAGGACCTCCACCACTCTTCCAAGGGGCATTAAAACAGTCTTGTTAAGCTACTGTGACCTCCACCACTGTTCCAATGGGCATTAAAACTGTCTTGTTAAACCACTCTGAACTCCACAGCTCTTCCAAGCGGCATTAAAACCATCTTGTTAAGATACTGTGACCTCCACCACTCTTCCAAGGGGCATTGATATGTCTTTTTATTCCACTGCGACCTCCACCACTCTTCCAAGGGGCATTAAAACAGTCTTGTTTAAGCTACTGTGACCTCCACCACTCTTCCAAGGGGCATTAAAACCGTCATGTTAAGCTACTGTGACCTCCACCACTCTTCCAAGGGGCATTAAAACTGTCTTGTTAAGCTACTGTGACCTCCACCACTCTTCCAAGGGGCATTAAAACTGTCTTGTTAAACCACTCTGAACTCCACAGCTCTTTCAAGGGGCATTAAAACAGTCTTGTTAAGCTTCTGTGACCTCCACCACTCTTCCAAGGGGCATTAAAGCTGTCTTGTTAAGCTACTGTGACCTCCACCACTCTTCCAAGGGGCATTAAAACCATCTTGTTAAACCACTCTGAACTCCACTTCTCTTCCAAGGGGCATTAAAACCATCTTGTTAAACTACTGTGACCTCCACCACTCTTCCAAGGGGCAGTAAAACTGTCTTGTTAAGCTACTGTGACCTCCACCACTCTTCCAAGGGGCATTAAAACTGTCTTGTTAAGCTACTGTGACCTCCACCACTCTTCCAAGGGGCATTAAAATCGTCTTGTTAAAACACTCTGAACTCCACAGCTCTACCAAGGGGCATTAAAACCATCTTGTTAAGCTACTGTGACCTCCACCACTCTTCCAAGGGGCATTGATATTGCCTTTTTGTTCCACTGCGACCTCCACCACTCTTCCAAGGGGCATTAAAACCATCTTGTTAAGCTACTGTGACCTCCGCCACTCTTCCAAGGAGCATTAAAACCGTCTTGTTAAGCTACTGTTACCTCCACCACTCTTCCAAGGGGCATTAAAACCGTCTTGATAAGCTACAGTGACCTCCACCACTCTCCCAAGGGGCATTAAACCGTCTTGTTAAACCACTCTGAAGTTCACTTCTCTTCCAAGGGGCATTAAAACCGTCTTGTTAAGCTACTGTGACCTCCACCACTCTTCAAAGGGGCATTAAAACTGTCTTGTTGAGCTACTATGACCTCCACCACTCTTCAAAGGGGCATTAAAACTGTCTTCTTAAGCTACTGTGATCTCCACCACTGTTCCAAGGGGCATTAAAACAGTCTTGTTAAACCACTCTGAACTCCACAGCTCTTCCAAGCGGCATTAAAACCATCTTGTTAAGCTACTGTGACCTCCACCACTCCTCCAAGGGGCATTGATATGTCTTTTTATTCCACTGCGACCTCCACCACTCTTCCAAGGGGCATTAAAACAGTCTTGTTTAAGCTACTGTGACCTCCACCACTCTTCCAAGGGGCATTAAACCATCTTGTTAAGCTACTGTGACCTCCACCACTCTTCCAAGGGGCATTAAAACTGTCTTGTCAAGCTACTGTGACCCCCACCACTCTTCCAAGGGGCATTAAAACCATCTTGTTAAACCACTCTGAACTCCACAGCTCTTTGAAGGGGCATTAAAACGATCTTTTTAAGCTACTGTGACCTCCACCACTCTTCCAAGGGGCATTAATATTGTCTTTTTATTCCACTGCGACCTCCACCACTCTCCAGGGGGCATTAAAACCATCTTGTTAAGCTACTGTGACCTCCGCCACTCTTCCAAGGAGCATTAAAACCGTCTTGTTAAGCTACTGTGACCTCCACCACTCTTCCAAGGGGCATTAAAACCGTCTTGTTAAGCTACTGTGACCTCCACCACTCTTCCAAGGGGCATTAAAACCGTCTTGTTAAACCACTCTGAACTTCACTTCTCTTCCAAGGGGCATTAAAACCGTCTTGTTAAGCTACTGTGACCTCCACCACTCTTCAAAGGGGCATTAAAACTGTCTTGTTAAGCTACTATAACCTCCACCACTCTTCCAAGGGGCATTAAAACTGTCTTGTTAAGCTACTGTGACCTCCACCACTGTTCCAAGGGGCATTAAAACTGTCTTGTTAAACCACTCTGAACTCCACAGCTCTTCCAAGCTGAATTAAAACCATCTTGTTAAGCTACTGTGACCTCCACCACTCTTCCAAGGGGCATTGATATGTCTTTTAATTCCACTGCGACCTCCACCACTCTTCCAAGGGGCATTAAAACAGTCTTGTTTAAGCTACTGTGACCTCCACCACTCTTCCAATGGGCATTAAAACCGTCATGTTAAGATACTGTGACCTCCACCACTCTTCCAAGGGGCATTAAAACTGTCTTGTTAAGCTACTGTGACCTCCACCACTCTTCCAAGGGGCATTAAAACTGTCTTGTTAAACCACTCTGAACTCCACAGCTCTTTCAAGGGGCATTAAAACAGTCTTGTTAAGCTTCTGTGACCTCCACCACTCTTCCAAGGGGTATTAAAACTCTCTTGTTAAGCTACTGTGACCTCGACCACTCTTCCAAGGGGCATTAAAACCATCTTGTTAAACCACTCTGAACTCCACTTCTCTTCCAAGGGGCATTAAAACCATCTTGTTAAACTACTGTGACCTCTACCACTCTTCCAAGGGGCATTAAAGCTGTCTTGTTAAACCACTCTGAACTCCACTTATCTCAAAAGGGGCATTAAATCCGTCTTGTTAAGCTACTGTGACCTCCACCACTCTTCCAATTGGCAATAAAACTGTCTTGTTAAGCTACTGTGACCTCCACCACTCTTCCAAGGGGCATTGAAACTGTCTTGTTAAGCTACTGTGACCTCCACCACTGTTCCAAGTGGCATTAAAACTGTCTTGTTAAGCTACTGTGACCTCCACCACTCTTCCTAGGGGCATTAAAACTGTCTTGTTAAACCGCTGTCAGCTCCACAGCTCTTCGAAGGGGCAATAAAACCGTCTGGATAAGCTACTGTGACCTCCACCACTCTTCCAATGGGCATTGATATTGTCTTTTTATTCCACTGTGACTTCCACCACTCTTCCAAGGGGCATTAAAACTGTCTTGTTAAGCTACTGTGACCTCCACCACTCTTCCAAAGGACATTAAAACTGTCTTGATAAGCTACTGTGACCTCCACCACTCTTCCAAGGGGCATTAAAACTGTCTTGTTAAACCACTCTGAACTCCACAGCTCTTTCAATGGGCATTAAAACAGTCTTGTTAAGCTTCTGTGACCTCCACCACTCTTCCAAGGGGCATTAAAACTGTCTTGTCAAGCTACTGTGACCTCCACCACTCTTCCAAGGGGCATTAAAACCATCTTGTTAAACCACTCTGAACTCCACTTCTCTTCCAAGGGGCATTAAAACCGTCTTGTTAAGCTACTGTGACCGCCACCACTCTTCCAAGGGGCATTAAAACTGTCTTGTTAAGCTACTGTGACCTCCACCACTCTTCCAAGGGGCATTAAAGCTGTCTTGTTAAACCACTCTGTACTCCACTTATCTCCCAAGGTGCATTAAATCCGTCTTGTTAAGCTACTGTGGCCTCCACCACTCTTCCAAGGGGCATTAAAACTGTCTTGTTAAGCTACTGTGACCTCCACCACTCTTCCAAGGGGCATTAAAACCGTCTTGTTAAAACACTCTGAACTCCACAGCTCTACCAAGGGGCATTAAAACCATCTTGTTAAGCTACTGTGACCTCCACCACTCTTCCAAGGGGCATTGATATTGCCTTTTTGTTCCACTGCGACCTCCACCACTCTTCCAAGGTGCATTAAAACCATCTTGTTAAGCTACTGTGACCTCCACCACTCTTCCAAGGGGCATTAAAACCGTCTTGTTAAGCTTCTGTGACCTCCACCACTTTCCAAGGGGCATTAAAACAGTCTTGTTAAACCACTCTGAAATCCACTTCTCTTCCAAGGGGCATTAAAACCGTCCTGCTAAGCTACTGTGACCTCCACCTCTCTTCCAAGGGGCATTAAAACTGTCTTGTTAAGCTACTGTGACCTCCACCACTGTTCCAAGGGGCATTAAAACAGTCTTGTTTAAGCTACTGTGACCTCCACCACTCTTACAAGGGGCATTAAAACTGTCTTGTTAAGCTACTGTGACCTCCACCACTCTTCCAAGGGGCATTAAAACTGTCTTGTTAAGCTACTGTGGCCTCCACCACTCTTCCAAGGGTTATTAAAACCATCTTGTTAAACCACTCTGAACTCCACAGCTCTTTCAAGGGGCATTAAAAACGTCTTGTTAAGCTTCTGTGACCTCCACCACTCTTCCAAGGTACATTAAAACAGTCTTGTTAAGCTACTGTGACTGCCACCACTTTTACAATGGGCATTGATATTGTCTTTTTATTGCACTGCGACCTCCACCACTGTTCCAAGGTGCATTAAAACTGTCTTGTTAAGCTACTGTGACCTCCACCACTTTTCCAAGCGGCATTAAAACTGTCTTGTTAAGCTACTGTGACCTCCACCACTCTTCCAAGGGGCATTAAAACTGTCTTCTTAAGCTACTGTGACCTCCACCACTGTTCCAAGGGGCATTAAAACAGTCTTGTTAAACCACTCTGAACTCCACAGCTCTTCTAAGCGGCATTAAAACCATCTTGTTAAGCTACTGTGACCTCCACCACTCTTCCAAGAGGCATTGATATGTCTTTTTATTCCACTGCGACCTCCACCACTCTTCCAAGGGGCATTTAAACAGTCTTGTTTAAGCTACTGTGACCTCCACCACTCTTCAAAGGGGCATTAAAACCGTCTTGTTAAGCTACTGTGACCTCCACCACTCTTCCAAGGGGCATTAAAACTGTCTTGTCAAGCTACTGTGACCTCCACCACTCTTCCAAGGGGCATTAAAATTATCTTGTTAAACCACTCTGAACTCCACAGCTCTTTCAAGGTGCATTAAAACCATCTGGTTAAGCGACTGTGACCTCCACCACTCTTCCAAGGGGCATTAATATTGTCTTTTTATTCCACTGCGACCTCCACCAGTCTTCCAAGGGGCATTAAAACCATCTTGTTAAGCTACTGTGACCTCCGACACTCTTCCAAGGAGCATTAAAACCGTCTTGTTAACTTACTGTTACCTCCACCACTCTTCCAAGGGGCATTAAAACGGTCTTGTTAAGCTACTGTGACCTCCACCACTCTCCCAAGGGGCATTAAAACCGTCTTGTTAAACCACTCTGAACTTCAATTCTCTTCCAAGGGGCATTAAAACCGTCTTGTTAAGCTACTGTGACCTCCACCACTCTTCAAAGGGGCATTAAAACTGTCTTGTTAAGCTACTAGGACCTCCACCACTCTTCCAAGGGGCATTAAAACCATCTTGTTAAGATACTGTGACCTCCACCACTCTTCCAAGGGGCATTGATATGTCGTTTTATTCCACTGCGACCTCCACCACTCTTCCAAGGGGCATTAAAACAGTCTTGTTTAAGCTACTGTGACCTCCACCACTCTTCCAAGGGGCATTAAAACCGTCATGTTAAGCTACTGTGACCTCCACCACTCTTCCAAGGGGCATTAAAACTGTCTTGTTAAGCTACTGTGACCTCCACCACTCTTCCAAGGAGCATTAAAACTGTCTTGTTAAACCACTCTGAACTCCACAGCTCTTTCAAGGGGCATTAAAACAGTCTTGTTAAGCTTCTGTGACCTCCACCACTCTTCCAAGGGGCATTAAAACTGTCTTGTTAAGCTACTGTGACCTCCACCACTCTTCCACGGGGCATTAAAACCATCTTGTTAAACCACTCTGAACTTCACTTCTCTTCCAAGGGGCATTAAAACCGTCTTGTTAAGCTACTGTGACCTCCACCACTCTTCAAAGGGGCATTAAAACTGTCTTGTTAAGCTTCTATAACCTCCACCACTCTTCCAAGGGGCATTAAAACTGTATTGTTAAGCTACTGTGACCTCCACCACTGTTCCAAGGGGCATTAAAACTGTCTTGTTAAACCACTCTGAACTCCACAGCTCTTCCAAGCGGAATTAAAACCATCTTGTTAAGCTACTGTGACCTCCACCACTCTTCCAAGGGGCATTGATATGTCTTTTAATTCCACTGCGACCTCCACCACTCTTCCAAGGGGCATTAAAACAGTCTTGTTTAAGATACTGTGACCTCCACCACTCTTCCAAGGGGCATTAAAACCGTCATGTTAAGCTACTGTGACCTCCACTACTCTTCCAAGGGGCATTAAAACTGTCTTGTTAAGCTACTGTGACCTCCACCACTCTTCCAAGGGGCATTAAAACTGTCTTGTTAAACCACTCTGAACTCCACAGCTCTTTCAAGGGGCATTAAAACAGTCTTGTTAAGCTTCTGTGACCTCCACCACTCTTCCAAGGGGTATTAAAACTGTCTTGTTAAGCTACTGTGACCTCGACCACTCTTCCAAGGGGCATTAAAACCATCTTGTTAAACCACTCTGAACTCCACTTCTCTTCCAAGGGGCATTAAAACCATCTTGTTAAACTACTGTGACCTCCACCACTCTTCCAAGGGGCATTAAAGCTGTCTTGTTAAACCACTCTGAACTCCACTTATCTCCCAAGGGGCATTAAATCCGTCTTGTTAAGCTACTGTGGCCTCCACCACTCTTCCAAGTGGCAATAAAACTGTCTTGTTAAGCTAATGTGACCTCCACCACTCTTCCAAGGGGCATTGAAACTGTCTTCTTAAGCTACTGTGACCTCCACCACTGTTCCAAGGGGCATTAAAACTGTCTTGTTAAGCTACTGTGACCTCCACCACTCTTCCTAGGGGCATTAAAACTGTCTTGTTAAACCGCTCTCAGCTCCACAGCTCTTCGAAGGGGCATTAAAACCGTCTGGATAAGCTACTGTGACCTCCACCACTCTTCAAATGGGCATTGATATTGTCTTTTTATTCCACTGTGACTTCCACCACTCTTCCAAGGGGCATTAAAACTGTCTTGTTAAGCTACTGTGACCTCCACCTCTCTTCCAGGGGCATTAAAACTGTCTTGTTAAGCTACTGTGACCTCCACCACTCTTCCAAGGAACATTAAAACTGTCTTGATAAGCTACTGTGACCTCCACCACTCTTCCAAGGGGCATTAAAACTGTCTTGTGAAACGACTCTGAACTCCACAGCTCTTTCAATGGGCATTAATACAGTCTTGTTAAGCTCCTGTGACCTCCACCACTCTTCCAAGGGGCATTAAAACTGTCTTGTTAAGCTACTGTGACCTCCACCACTCTTCCAAGGGGCATTAAAACCATCTTGTTAAACCACTCTGAACTCCACTTCTCTTCCAAGGGGCATTAAAACCGTCTTGTTAAGCTACTGTGACCTCCACCACTCTTCCAAGGGGCATTAAAACTGTCTTGTTAAGCTACTGTGACCTCCACCACTCTTCCAAGGGGCATTAAAGCTGTCTTGTTAAACCACTCTGTACTCCACTTATCTCCCAAGTGGCATTAAATCCGTCTTGTTAAGCTACTGTGACCTCCACCACTCTTCCAATGGGCATTGAAACTGTCTTGTTAAGCTATTGTGACGTCCACCACTGTTCCAAGGGGCATTAAAACTGTCTTGTTAAGCTACTGTGACCTCCACCACTCTTCCAAGGGGCATTAAGACTGTCTTGTTAAACCACCCTGAGCTCCACAGCTCTTCCAAGGGGCATTAAAACCGTCTTGTTAAGATACTGTGACCTCAAACACTCTTCCAAGGGGCATTGATATTGTCTTTTTATTCCACTGCGACCTCCACCACTCTTCCAAGGGGCATTAAAACCATCTTGTTTAAGCTACTGGGACCTCCACCACTCTTCCAAGGGGCATTAAAACCGTCTTGTTAAGCTACTTTGACCTCCACCAGTGTTCCAAGGGGCATTAAAACTGTCTTGTTAAGCTACTGTGACCTCCACCACTCTTCCAAGGGGCATTAAAACCGTCTTGTTAAACTTCTCTGAACTCCACATCTCTTTCTAGGGGCATTAAAACCGTCTTGTTAAGCTACTGTGACCTCCACCACTCTTCGAATGGGCATAGATATTGTCTTTTTATTCCACTGCGAGTTCCACCACTCTTCCAAGGGGCATTAAAACTGTCTTGTTAAGCTACTGTGACCTCCACCACTCTTCCAAGGGGCATTAAAACTGTCTTGTTAAGCTACTGTGACCTACACCACTCTTCCAAGTGGCATTAAAACTGTCTTGTTAAGCTACTGTGACCTCCACCACTCTTCCAAGGGGCATTAAAACTGTCTTGATAAGCTACTGTGACCTCCACCAGTCTTCCAAGGGGCATTAAAACCATCTTGTTAAAAAACTCTGAACTCCACTTCTCTTCCAAGGGGCATTAAAACCGTCTTGTTAAGCTACTGTGACCTCCACCACTCTTCAAAGGGGCATTAAAACTGTCTTGTTAAGCTTCTATAACCTCCACCACTCTTCCAAGGGGCATTAAAACTGTCTTGTTAAGCTACTGTGACCTCCACCACTGTTCCAAGGGGCATTAAAACTGTCTTGTTAAACCACTCTGAACTCCACAGCTCTTCCAAGCGGAATTAAAACCATCTTGTTAAGCTACTGTGACCTCCACCACTCTTCCAAGGGGCATTGATATGTCTTTCAATTCCACTGCGACCTCCACCACTCTTCCAAGGGGCATTAAAACAGTCTTGTTTAAACTACTGTGACCTCCACCACTCTTCCAAGGGGCATTAAAACCGTCATGTTAAGCTACTGTGACCTCCACTACTCTTCCAAGGGGCATTAAAACTGTCTTGTTAAGCTACTGTGACCTCCACCACTCTTCCAAGGGGCATTAAAACTATCTTGTTAAACCACTCTGAACTCCACAGCTCTTTCATGGGGCATTAAAACAGTCTTGTTAAGCTTCTGTGACCTCCACCTCTCTTCCAAGGGGTATTAAAACTGTCTTGTTAAGCTACTGTGACCTCGACCACTCTTCCAAGGGGCATTAAAACCATCTTGTTAAACCACTCTGAACTCCACTTCTCTTCCAAGGGGCATTAAAACCATCTTGTTAAACTACTGTGACCTCCACCACTCTTCCAAGGGGCATTAAAGCTGTCTTGTTAAACCACTCTGAACTCCACTTATCTCCCAAGGGGCATTAAATCCATCTTGTTAAGCTACTGTGGCCTCCACCACTCTTCCAAGTGGCAATAAAACTGTCTTGTTAAGCTACTGTGACCTCCACCACTCTTCCAAGGGGCATTGAAACTGTATTCTTAAGCTACTGTGACCTCCACCACTGTTCCAAGGGGCATTAAAACTGTCTTGTTAAGCTACTGTGACCTCCACCACTCTTCCTAGGGGCATTAAAACTGTCTTGTTAAACCGCTCTCAGCTCCACAGCTCTTCGAAGGGGCATTAAAACCGTCTGGATAAGCTACTGTGACCTCCACCACTCTTCCAATGGGCATTGATATTGTCTTTTTATTCCACTGTGACTTCCACCACTCTTCCAAGGGGCATTAAAACTGTCTTGTTAAGCTACTGTGACCTCCACCTCTCTTCCAGGGGCATTAAAACTGTCTTGTTAAGCTACTGTGACCTCCACCACTCTTCCAAGGAACATTAAAATTGTCTTGATAAGCTACTGTGACCTCCACCACTCTTCCAAGGGGCATTAAAACTGTCTTGTTAAACGACTCTGAACTCCACAGCTCTTTCAATGGGCATTAATACAGTCTTGTTAAGCTCCTGTGACCTCCACCACTCTTCCAAGGGGCATTAAAACTGTCTTGTTAAGCTACTGTGACCTCCACCACTCTTCCAAGGGGCATTAAAGCTGTCTTGTTAAACCACTCTGTACTCCACTTATCTCCCAAGGGGCATTAAATCCGTCTTGTTAAGCTACTGTGACCTCCACCACTCTTCCAATGGGCATTGAAACTGTCTTGTTAAGCTACTGTGACCTCCACCACTGTTCCAAGGGGCATTAAAACTGTCTTGTTAAGCTACTGTGACCTCCACCACTCTTCCAAGGGGCATTAAGACTGTCTTGTTAAACCACCCTGAGCTCCACAGCTCTTCCAAGGGGCATTAAAACCGTCTTGTTAAGATACTGTGACCTCCAACACTCTTCCAAGGGGCATTGATATTGTCTTTTTATTCCACTGCGACCTCCACCACTCTTCCAAGGGGCATTAAAACCATCTTGTTTAAGCTACTGGGACCTCCACCACTCTTCCAAGGGGCATTAAAACCGTCTAGTTAAGCTACTTTGACCTCCACCAGTGTTCCAAGGGGCATTAAAACTGTCTTGTTAAGCTACTGTGACCTCCACCACTCTTCCAAGGGGCATTAAAACCGTCTTGTTAAACTTCTCTGAACTCCACATCTCTTTCTAGGGGCATTAAAACCGTCTTGTTAAGCTACTGTGACCTCCACCACTCTTCCAATGGGCATAGATATTGTCTTTTTATTCCACTGCGAGTTCCACCACTCTTCCAAGGGGCATTAAAACTGTCTTGTTAAGCTACTGTGACCTCCACCACTCTTCCAAGGGGCATTAAAACTGTCTTGTTAAGCTACTGTGACCTACACCACTCTTCCAAGTGGCATTAAAACTGTCTTGTTAAGCTACTGTGACCTCCACCACTCTTCCAAGGGGCATTAAAACTGTCTTGATAAGCTACTGTGACCTCCACCAGTCTTCCAAGGGGCATTAAAACCATCTTGTTAAATCACTCTGAACTCCACTTCTCTTCCAAGGGGCATTAAAACCGTCTTGTTAAGCTACTCTGACCTCCACCACCCTTCCAAGGGACATTAAAACCGTCTTGTTAAGCTACTGTGACTGCCACCACTCTTCCAATGGGCATTGATATTGTCTTTTTATTCCACTGTGACCTCCACCACTCTTCCAAGGGGCATTAAAACTGACTTGTTAAGCTACTGTGACCTCCACCACTCTTCCAAGGGACATTAAAACCGTCTTGTTAAGCTACTGTGACCTCCACCTCTCTTCCAATGGGCATTGATATTGTCTTTTTATTCCACTGCGACTTCCACCACTCTTCCAAGGGGCATTAAAGCTGTCTTGTTAAGCTACTGTGACCTCCACCACTCTTCCAAGGGGCATTAAAACGGTCTTATTAAGCTACTGTGACCTCCACCACTCTTCCAATGGGCATTGATATTGTCTTTTTATTCCACTGCGACCTCCACCACTCTTCCAAGGGAGCATTAAAACCATCTTGTTAAGCTACTGTGACCTCCACCACTCTTCCAAGGGGCATTAAAACTGTCTTGCTAAGCTACTTTGACCTCCACCACTCTTCCAAGGGGCATTAAAACCGTCTTGTTAAAACACTCTGAACTCCACAGCTCTTCCAAGAGGCATTAAAACCATCTTGTTAAGCTACTGTGACCTCCACCACTCTTCCAAGGGGCATTGATATTGTCTTTTTATTCCACTGCGACCTCCACCACTCTTCCAACGGGCATTAAAACCATCTTGTTAAGCTACTGTGACCTCCGCCACTCTTCCAAGGGGCATTAAAACCATCTTGTTAAGCTACTGTGACCTCCACCTCTCTTCCAAGTGGCATTAAAACCGTCTTGTTAAGCTACTGTCACCTCCACCACTCTCCCAAGGGGCATTAAAACCGTCTTGTTAAACCACTCTGAACTTCATTTCTCTTCCAAGGGGCATTAAAACCGTCTTGCTAAGCTACTGTTACCTCCACCACTCTTCAAAGGGGCATTAAAACTGTCTTGTTAAGCTACTGTGACCTCCACCACTGTTCCAAGGGGCATTGATATGTCTTTTTATTCCACTGCGACCTCCACCACTCTTCCAAGGGGCATTAAAACAGTCTTGTTTAAGCTACTGTGATCTCCACCACTCTTCCAAGGGGCATTAAAACTGTCTTGTTAAGCTACTGTGACCTCCACCACTCTTCCAAGGGGCATTAAATCTGTCTTGTTAAGCTACTGTGACCTCCACCACTCTTCCAAGGGGCATTAAAACAACATTGTTAAACCACTCTGAACTCCACAGCTCTTTCAAGGGGTATTAAAACCGTCTTGTTAAGCTTCTGTGACCTCCACCACTCTTCCATGGGGCATTAAAGCTGTCTTGTTAAGCTACTGTGACCTTCACCACTCTTCCAAGGGGCATTAAAACCATCTTGTTAAACCACTCTGAACTCCACTTCTCTTCCAAGGGGCATTAAAGCTGTCTTGTTAAACCATTCTGAACTCCACTTCTCTTCCAAGGGGCATTAAAACCGTCTTGTTAAGCTACTGTGACCTCCACCACTCTTCCAAGGGGCATTAAAACTGTCTTGTTAAGCTACTGTGACCTCCACCACTCTTCCAAGGGGCATTAAAACTGTCTTGTTAAGCTACTGTGACCTCCACCACTCTTCCAAGGGGCATTATAGCTGTCTTGTTAAGCTACTGTGACCTCCACCACTCTTCCCAGGGGCATTAAAACTGTCTTGTTAAACTGCTCTGAGCTCCACAGCTCTTCCAAGGGGCATTAAAACCGTCTTGTTAAGCTACTGTGACCTCCACCACTCTTCCAATGGGCATTGATATTGTCTTTTTATTCCACTGCGACTTCCACCACTCTTCCAAGGGGCATTAAACCTGTCTTGTTAAGCTACTGTGACCTCCACCACTCTTCCAGGGGCATTAAAACTGTCTTGTTATGCTACTGTGACCTCCACCACTCTTCCAAGGGGCATTAAAACTGTCTTGATAAGCTACTGTGACCTCCAGCACTCTTCGAAGGGGCATTAAAATCGTCTTGTTAAGCTGCTGTAACCTCCACCACTCTTCCAAGGGGCATTAAAACTTTCTTGTTAAGCTACTGTGACCGCCACCACTCTTCGAAGGGACATTAAAACCGTCTTGTTAAAACACTCTGAACTCCACACCTCTTCCAAGGGGCATTAAAACCCTCTTGTTAAGCTACTGTGATCTCCACCACTCTTCCAATGGGCATTGATATTGTCTTTTTATTCCACTGCGACCTCCACCACTCTTCCAAAGGGCATTAAAACCATCTTGTTAAGCTACTGTGACCTCCACCACTCTTCCAAGGGGCATTAAAACTGTCTTGTTAAGCTTCTGTGACCTCCACCACTTTCCAAGGGGCATTAAAACAGTCTTGTTAAACCACTCTGAAATCCACTTCTCTTCCAAGGGGCATTAAAACCGTCCTGCTAAGCTACTGTGACCTCCACCTCTCTTCCAAGGGGCATTAAAACTGTCTTGTTAAGCTACTGTGACCTCCACCACTGTTCCAAGGGGCATTAAAACAGTCTTGTTTAAGCTACTGTGACCTCCACCACTCTTACAAGGGGCATTAAAACTGTCTTGTTAAGCTACTGTGACCTCCACCACTCTTCCAAGGGGCATTAAAACTGTCTTGTTAAGCTACTGTGGCCTCCACCACTCTTCCAAGGGTTATTAAAACCATCTTGTTAAACCACTCTGAACTCCACAGCTTTTTCAAGGGGCATTAAAAACGTCTTGTTAAGCTTCTGTGACCTCCACCACTCTTCCAAGGTACATTAAAACAGTCTTGTTAAGCTACTGTGACTGCCACCACTTTTACAATGGGCATTGATATTGTCTTTTTATTGCACTGCGACCTCCACCACTGTTCCAAGGTGCATTAAAACTGTCTTGTTAAGCTACTGTGACCTCCACCACTCTTCCAAGCGGCATTAAAACTGTCTTGTTAAGCTACTGTGACCTCCACCACTCTTCCAAGGGGCATTAAAACTGTCTTCTTAAGCTACTGTGACCTCCACCACTGTTCCAAGGGGCATTAAAACAGTCTTGTTAAACCACTCTGAACTCCACAGCTCTTCTAAGCGGCATTAAAACCATCTTGTTAAGCTAATGTGACCTCCACCACTCTTCCAAGAGGCATTGATATGTCTTTTTATTCCACTGCGACCTCCACCACTCTTCCAAGGGGCATTTAAACAGTCTTGTTTAAGCTACTGTGACCTCCACCACTCTTCAAAGGGGCATTAAAACCGTCTTGTTAAGCTACTGTGACCTCCACCACTCTTCCAAGGGGCATTAAAACTGTCTTGTCAAGCTACTGTGACCTCCACCACTCTTCCAAGGGGCATTAAAATTATCTTGTTAAACCACTCTGAACTCCACTTCTCTTCCAAGGGGCATTAAAGCTGTCTTGTTAAACCACTCTGAACTCCACTTCTCTTCCAAGGGGCATTAAAACCGTCTTGTTAAGCTACTGTGACCTCCACCACTCTTCCAAGGGGCATTAAAACTGTCTTGTTAAGCTACTGTGACCTCCACCACTCTTCCAAGGGGCATTAAAACTGTCTTGTTAAGCTACTGTGACCTCCACCACTCTTCCAAGGGGCATTATAGCTGTCTTGTTAAGCTACTGTGACCTCCACCACTCTTCCCAGGGGCATTAAAACTGTCTTGTTAAACTGCTCTGAGCTCCACAGCTCTTCCAAGGGGCATTAAAACCGTCTTGTTAAGCTACTGTGACCTCCACCACTCTTCCAATGGGCATTGATATTGTCTTTTTATTCCACTGCGACTTCCACCACTCTTCCAAGGGGCATTAAACCTGTCTTGTTAAGCTACTGTGACCTCCACCACTCTTCCAGGGGCATTAAAACTGTCTTGTTATGCTACTGTGACCTCCACCACTCTTCCAAGGGGCATTAAAACTGTCTTGATAAGCTACTGTGACCTCCAGCACTCTTCGAAGGGGCATTAAAATCGTCTTGTTAAGCTGCTGTAACCTCCACCACTCTTCCAAGGGGCATTAAAACTTTCTTGTTAAGCTACTGTGACCGCCACCACTCTTCGAAGGGACATTAAAACCGTCTTGTTAAAACACTCTGAACTCCACACCTCTTCCAAGGGGCATTAAAACCCTCTTGTTAAGCTACTGTGACCTCCACCACTCTTCCAATGGGCATTGATATTGTCTTTTTATTCCACTGCGACCTCCACCACTCTTCCAAAGGGCATTAAAACCATCTTGTTAAGCTACTGTGACCTCCACCACTCTTCCAAGGGGCATTAAAACTGTCTTGTTAAGCTTCTGTGACCTCCACCACTTTCCAAGGGGCATTAAAACAGTCTTGTTAAACCACTCTGAAATCCACTTCTCTTCCAAGGGGCATTAAAACCGTCCTGCTAAGCTACTGTGACCTCCACCTCTCTTCCAAGGGGCATTAAAACTGTCTTGTTAAGCTACTGTGACCTCCACCACTGTTCCAAGGGGCATTAAAACAGTCTTGTTTAAGCTACTGTGACCTCCACCACTCTTACAAGGGGCATTAAAACTGTCTTGTTAAGCTACTGTGACCTCCACCACTCTTCCAAGGGGCATTAAAACTGTCTTGTTAAGCTACTGTGGCCTCCACCACTCTTCCAAGGGTTATTAAAACCATCTTGTTAAACCACTCTGAACTCCACAGCTTTTTCAAGGGGCATTAAAAACGTCTTGTTAAGCTTCTGTGACCTCCACCACTCTTCCAAGGTACATTAAAACAGTCTTGTTAAGCTACTGTGACTGCCACCACTTTTACAATGGGCATTGATATTGTCTTTTTATTGCACTGCGACCTCCACCACTGTTCCAAGGTGCATTAAAACTGTCTTGTTAAGCTACTGTGACCTCCACCACTTTTCCAAGCGGCATTAAAACTGTCTTGTTAAGCTACTGTGACCTCCACCACTCTTCCAAGGGGCATTAAAACTGTCTTCTTAAGCTACTGTGACCTCCACCACTGTTCCAAGGGGCATTAAAACAGTCTTGTTAAACCACTCTGAACTCCACAGCTCTTCTAAGCGGCATTAAAACCATCTTGTTAAGCTACTGTGACCTCCACCACTCTTCCAAGAGGCATTGATATGTCTTTTTATTCCACTGCGACCTCCACCACTCTTCCAAGGGGCATTTAAACAGTCTTGTTTAAGCTACTGTGACCTCCACCACTCTTCAAAGGGGCATTAAAACCGTCTTGTTAAGCTACTGTGACCTCCACCACTCTTCCAAGGGGCATTAAAACTGTCTTGTCAAGCTACTGTGACCTCCACCACTCTTCCAAGGGGCATTAAAATTATCTTGTTAAACCACTCTGAACTCCACAGCTCTTTCAAGGTGCATTAAAACCATCTGGTTAAGCGACTGTGACCTCCGCCACTCTTCCAAGGAGCATTAAAACCGTCTTGTTAACTTACTGTTACCTCCACCACTCTTCCAAGGGGCATTAAAACGGTCTTGTTAAGCTACTGTGACCTCCACCACTCTCCCAAGGGGCATTAAAACCGTCTTGTTAAACCACTCTGAACTTCAATTCTCTTCCAAGGGGCATTAAAACCGTCTTGTTAAGCTACTGTGACCTCCACCACTCTTCAAAGGGGAATTAAAACTGTCTTGTTAAGCTACTAGGACCTCCACCACTCTTCCAAGGGGCATTAAAACCATCTTGTTAAGATACTGTGACCTCCACCACTCTTCCAAGGGGCATTGATATGTCTTTTTATTCCACTGCGACCTCCACCACTCTTCCAAGGGGCATTAAAACAGTCTTGTTTAAGCTACTGTGACCTCCACCACTCTTCCAAGGGGCATTAAAACCGTCATGTTAAGCTACTGTGACCTCCACCACTCTTCCAAGGGGCATTAAAACTGTCTTGTTAAGCTACTGTGACCTCCACCACTCTTCCAAGGAGCATTAAAACTGTCTTGTTAAACCACTCTGAACTCCACAGCTCTTTCAAGGGGCATTAAAACAGTCTTGTTAAGCTTCTGTGACCTCCACCACTCTTCCAAGGGGCATTAAAACTGTCTTGTTAAGCTACTGTGACCTCCACCACTCTTCCAAGGGGCATTAAAACCATCTTGTTAAACCACTCTGAACTTCACTTCTCTTCCAAGGGGCATTAAAACCGTCTTGTTAAGCTACTGTGACCTCCACCACTCTTCAAAGGGGCATTAAAACTGTCTTGTTAAGCTTCTATAACCTCCACCACTCTTCCAAGGGGCATTAAAACTGTCTTGTTAAGCTACTGTGACCTCCACCACTGTTCCAAGGGGCATTAAAACTGTCTTGTTAAACCACTCTGAACTCCACAGCTCTTCCAAGCGGAATTAAAACCATCTTGTTAAGCTACTGTGACCTCCACCACTCTTCCAAGGGGCATTGATATGTCTTTTAATTCCACTGCGACCTCCACCACTCTTCCAAGGGGCATTAAAACAGTCTTGTTTAAGCTACTGTGACCTCCACCACTCTTCCAAGGGGCATTAAAACCGTCATGTTAAGCTACTGTGACCTCCACTACTCTTCCAAGGGGCATTAAAACTGTCTTGTTAAGCTACTGTGACCTCCACCACTCTTCCAAGGGGCATTAAAACTGTCTTGTTAAACCACTCTGAACTCCACAGCTCTTTCAAGGGGCATTAAAACAGTCTTGTTAAGCTTCTGTGACCTCCACCACTCTTCCAAGGGGTATTAAAACTGTCTTGTTAAGCTACTGTGACCTCGACCACTCTTCCAAGGGGCATTAAAACCATCTTGTTAAACCACTCTGAACTCCACTTCTCTTCCAAGGGGCATTAAAACCATCTTGTTAAACTACTGTGACCTCCACCACTCTTCCAAGGGGCATTAAAGCTGTCTTGTTAAACCACTCTGAACTCCACTTATCTCCCAAGGGGCATTAAATCCGTCTTGTTAAGCTACTGTGGCCTCCACCACTCTTCCAAGTGGCAATAAAACTGTCTTGTTAAGCTAATGTGACCTCCACCACTCTTCCAAGGGGCATTGAAACTGTCTTCTTAAGCTACTGTGACCTCCACCACTGTTCCAAGGGGCATTAAAACTGTCTTGTTAAGCTACTGTGACCTCCACCACTCTTCCTAGGGGCATTAAAACTGTCTTGTTAAACCGCTCTCAGCTCCACAGCTCTTCGAAGGGGCATTAAAACCGTCTGGATAAGCTACTGTGACCTCCACCACTCTTCCAATGGGCATTGATATTGTCTTTTTATTCCACTGTGACTTCCACCACTCTTCCAAGGGGCATTAAAACTGTCTTGTTAAGCTACTGTGACCTCCACCTCTCTTCCAGGGGCATTAAAACTGTCTTGTTAAGCTACTGTGACCTCCACCACTCTTCCAAGGAACATTAAAACTGTCTTGATAAGCTACTGTGACCTCCACCACTCTTCCAAGGGGCATTAAAACTGTCTTGTTAAACGACTCTGAACTCCACAGCTCTTTCAATGGGCATTAATACAGTCTTGTTAAGCTCCTGTGACCTCCACCACTCTTCCAAGGGGCATTAAAACTGTCTTGTTAAGCTACTGTGACCTCCACCACTCTTCCAAGGGGCATTAAAACCATCTTGTTAAACCACTCTGAACTCCACTTCTCTTCCAAGGGGCATTAAAACCGTCTTGTTAAGCTACTGTGACCTCCACCACTCTTCCAAGGGGCATTAAAACTGTCTTGTTAAGCTACTGTGACCTCCACCACTCTTCCAAGGGGCATTAAAGCTGTCTTGTTAAACCACTCTGTACTCCACTTATCTCCCAAGGGGCATTAAATCCGTCTTGTTAAGCTACTGTGACCTCCACCACTCTTCCAATGGGCATTGAAACTGTCTTGTTAAGCTACTGTGACCTCCACCACTGTTCCAAGGGGCATTAAAACTGTCTTGTTAAGCTACTGTGACCTCCACCACTCTTCCAAGGGGCATTAAGACTGTCTTGTTAAACCACCCTGAGCTCCACAGCTCTTCCAAGGGGCATTAAAACCGTCTTGTTAAGATACTGTGACCTCCAACACTCTTCCAAGGGGCATTGATATTGTCTTTTTATTCCACTGCGACCTCCACCACTCTTCCAAGGGGCATTAAAACCATCTTGTTTAAGCTACTGGGACCTCCACCACTCTTCCAAGGGGCATTAAAACCGTCTTGTTAAGCTACTTTGACCTCCACCAGTGTTCCAAGGGGCATTAAAACTGTCTTGTTAAGCTACTGTGACCTCCACCACTCTTCCAAGGGGCATTAAAACCGTCTTGTTAAACTTCTCTGAACTCCACATCTCTTTCTAGGGGCATTAAAACCGTCTTGTTAAGCTACTGTGACCTCCACCACTCTTCGAATGGGCATAGATATTGTCTTTTTATTCCACTGCGAGTTCCACCACTCTTCCAAGGGGCATTGAAACTGTCTTGTTAAGCTACTGTGACCTCCACCACTCTTCCAAGGGGCATTAAAACTGTCTTGTTAAGCTACTGTGACCTACACCACTCTTCCAAGTGGCATTAAAACTGTCTTGTTAAGCTACTGTGACCTCCACCAGTCTTCCAAGGGGCATTAAAACTGTCTTGATAAGCTACTGTGACCTCAACCAGTCTTACAAGGGGCATTAAAACCATCTTGTTATAAAACTCTGAACTCCACTTCTCTTCCAAGGGGCATTAAAACCGTCTTGTTAAGCTACTGTGACCTCCACCACTCTTCAAAGGGGCATTAAAACTGTCTTGTTAAGCTTCTATAACCTCCACCACTCTTCCAAGGGGCATTAAAACTGTCTTGTTAAGCTACTGTGACCTCCACCACTGTTCCAAGGGGCATTAAAACTGTCTTGTTAAACCACTCTGAACTCCACAGCTCTTCCAAGCGGAATTAAAACCATCTTGTTAAGCTACTGTGACCTCCACCACTCTTCCAAGGGGCATTGATATGTCTTTTAATTCCACTGCGACCTCCACCACTCTTCCAAGGGGCATTAAAACAGTCTTGTTTAAGCTACTGTGACCTCCACCACTCTTCCAAGGGGCATTAAAACCGTCATGTTAAGCTACTGTGACCTCCACTACTCTTCCAAGGGGCATTAAAACTGTCTTGTTAAGCTACTGTGACCTCCACCACTCTTCCAAGGGGCATTAAAACTGTCTTGTTAAACCACTCTGAACTCCACAGCTCTTTCATGGGGCATTAAAACAGTCTTGTTAAGCTTCTGTGACCTCCACCTCTCTTCCAAGGGGTATTAAAACTGTCTTGTTAAGCTACTGTGACCTCGACCACTCTTCCAAGGGGCATTAAAACCATCTTGTTAAACCACTCTGAACTCCACTTCTCTTCCAAGGGGCATTAAAACCATCTTGTTAAACTACTGTGACCTCCACCACTCTTCCAAGGGGCATTAAAGCTGTCTTGTTAAACCACTCTGAACTCCACTTATCTCCCAAGGGGCATTAAATCCATCTTGTTAAGCTACTGTGGCCTCCACCACTCTTCCAAGTGGCAATAAAACTGTCTTGTTAAGCTACTGTGACCTCCACCACTCTTCCAAGGGGCATTGAAACTGTATTCTTAAGCTACTGTGACCTCCACCACTGTTCCAAGGGGCATTAAAACTGTCTTGTTAAGCTACTGTGACCTCCACCACTCTTCCTAGGGGCATTAAAACTGTCTTGTTAAACCGCTCTCAGCTCCACAGCTCTTCGAAGGGGCATTAAAACCGTCTGGATAAGCTACTGTGACCTCCACCACTCTTCCAATGGGCATTGATATTGTCTTTTTATTCCACTGTGACTTCCACCACTCTTCCAAGGGGCATTAAAACTGTCTTGTTAAGCTACTGTGACCTCCACCTCTCTTCCAGGGGCATTAAAACTGTCTTGTTAAGCTACTGTGACATCAACTACTCTTCCAAGGAACATTAAAATTGTCTTGATAAGCTACTGTGACCTCCACCACTCTTCCAAGGGGCAATAAAACTGTCTTGTTAAACGACTCTGAACTCCACAGCTCTTTCAATGGGCATTAATACAGTCTTGTTAAGCTCCTGTGACCTCCACCACTCTTCCAAGGGGCATTAAAACTGTCTTGTTAAGCTACTGTGACCTCCACCACTCTTCCAAGGGGCATTAAAACCATCTTGTTAAACCACTCTGAACTCCACTTCTCTTCCAAGGGGCATTAAAACCGTCTTGTTAAGCTACTGTGACCTCCACCACTCTTCCAAGGGGCATTAAAACTGTCTTGTTAAGCTACTGTGACCTCCACCACTCTTCCAAGGGGCATTAAAGCTGTCTTGTTAAACCACTCTGTACTCCACTTATCTCCCAAGGGGCATTAAATCCGTCTTGTTAAGCTACTGTGACCTCCACCACTCTTCCAATGGGCATTGAAACTGTCTTGTTAAGCTACTGTGACCTCCACCACTGTTCCAAGGGGCATTAAAACTGTCTTGTTAAGCTACTGTGACCTCCACCACTCTTCCAAGGGGCATTAAGACTGTCTTGTTAAACCACCCTGAGCTCCACAGCTCTTCCAAGGGGCATTAAAACCGTCTTGTTAAGATACTGTGACCTCCAACACTCTTCCAAGGGGCATTGATATTGTCTTTTTATTCCACTGCGACCTCCACCACTCTTCCAAGGGGCATTAAAACCATCTTGTTTAAGCTACTGGGACCTCCACCACTCTTCCAAGGGGCATTAAAACCGTCTTGTTAAGCTACTTTGACCTCCACCAGTGTTCCAAGGGGCATTAAAACTGTCTTGTTAAGCTACTGTGACCTCCACCACTCTTCCAAGGGGCATTAAAACCGTCTTGTTAAACTTCTCTGAACTCCACATCTCTTTCTAGGGGCATTAAAACCGTCTTGTTAAGCTACTGTGACCTCCACCACTCTTCCAATGGGCATAGATATTGTCTTTTTATTCCACTGCGAGTTCCACCACTCTTCCAAGGGGCATTAAAACTGTCTTGTTAAGCTACTGTGACCTCCACCACTCTTCCAAGGGGCATTAAAACTGTCTTGTTAAGCTACTGTGACCTACACCACTCTTCCAAGTGGCATTAAAACTGTCTTGTTAAGCTACTGTGACCTCCACCACTCTTCCAAGGGGCATTAAAACTGTCTTGATAAGCTACTGTGACCTCCACCAGTCTTCCAAGGGGCATTAAAACCATCTTGTTAAATCACTCTGAACTCCACTTCTCTTCCAAGGGGCATTAAAACCGTCTTGTTAAGCTACTCTGACCTCCACCACCCTTCCAAGGGACATTAAAACCGTCTTGTTAAGCTACTGTGACTGCCACCACTCTTCCAATGGGCATTGATATTGTCTTTTTATTCCACTGTGACCTCCACCACTCTTCCAAGGGGCATTAAAACTGACTTGTTAAGCTACTGTGACCTCCATCACTCTTCCAAGGGACATTAAAACCGTCTTGTTAAGCTACTGTGACCTCCACCTCTCTTCCAATGGGCATTGATATTGTCTTTTTATTCCACTGCGACTTCCACCACTCTTCCAAGGGGCATTAAAGCTGTCTTGTTAAGCTACTGTGACCTCCACCACTCTTCCAAGGGGCATTAAAACGGTCTTATTAAGCTACTGTGACCTCCACCACTCTTCCAATGGGCATTGATATTGTCTTTTTATTCCACTGCGACTTCCACCACTCTTCCAAGGGGGCATTAAAACCATCTTGTTAAGCTACTGTGACCTCCACCACTCTTCCAAGGGGCATTAAAACTGTCTTGCTAAGCTACTTTGACCTCCACCACTCTTCCAAGGGGCATTAAAACCGTCTTGTTAAAACACTCTGAACTCCACAGCTCTTCCAAGAGGCATTAAAACCATCTTGTTAAGCTACTGTGACCTCCACCACTCTTCCAAGGGGCATTGATATTGTCTTTTTATTCCACTGCGACCTCCACCACTCTTCCAACGGGCATTAAAACCATCTTGTTAAGCTACTGTGACCTCCGCCACTCTTCCAAGGGGCATTAAAACCATCTTGTTAAGCTACTGTGACCTCCACCTCTCTTCCAAGTGGCATTAAAACCGTCTTGTTAAGCTACTGTCACCTCCACCACTCTCCCAAGGGGCATTAAAACCGTCTTGTTAAACCACTCTGAACTTCATTTCTCTTCCAAGGGGCATTAAAACCGTCTTGCTAAGCTACTGTTACCTCCACCACTCTTCAAAGGGGCATTAAAACTGTCTTGTTAAGCTACTGTGACTTCCACCACTGTTCCAAGGGGCATTGATATGTCTTTTTATTCCACTGCGACCTCCACCACTCTTCCAAGGGGCATTAAAACAGTCTTGTTTAAGCTACTGTGATCTCCACCACTCTTCCAAGGGGCATTAAAACTGTCTTGTTAAGCTACTGTGACCTCCACCACTCTTCCAAGGGGCATTAAATCTGTCTTGTTAAGCTACTGTGACCTCCACCACTCTTCCAAGGGGCATTAAAACAACATTGTTAAACCACTCTGAACTCCACAGCTCTTTCAAGGGGTATTAAAACCGTCTCTTTAAGCTTCTGTGACCTCCACCACTCTTCCATGGGGCATTAAAGCTGTCTTGTTAAGCTACTGTGACCTTCACCACTCTTCCAAGGGGCATTAAAACCATCTTGTTAAACCACTCTGAACTCCACTTCTCTTCCAAGGGGCATTAAAACCGTCTTGTTAAGCTACTGTGACCTCCACCACTCTTCCAAGGGGCATTAAAACTGTCTTGTTAAGCTACTGTGACCTCCACCACTCTTCCAAGGGGCATTAAAGCTGTCTTGTTAAACCACTCTGAACTCCACTTATCTCCCAAGGGGCATTAAATCCGTCTTGTTAAGCTACTGTGACCTCCACCACTCTTCCAAGGGGCATTAAAACTGTCTTGTTAAGCTACTGTGACCTCCACCACTCTTCCAAGGGGCATTATAGCTGTCTTGTTAAGCTACTGTGACCTCCACCACTCTTCCCAGGGGCATTAAAACTGTCTTGTTAAACTGCTCTGAGCTCCACAGCTCTTCCAAGGGGCATTAAAACCGTCTTGTTAAGCTACTGTGACCTCCACCACTCTTCCAATGGGCATTGATATTGTCTTTTTATTCCACTGCGACTTCCACCACTCTTCCAAGGGGCATTAAACCTGTCTTGTTAAGCTACTGTGACCTCCACCACTCTTCCAGGGGCATTAAAACTGTCTTGTTATGCTACTGTGACCTCCACCACTCTTCCAAGGGGCATTAAAACTGTCTTGATAAGCTACTGTGACCTCCAGCACTCTTCGAAGGGGCATTAAAATCGTCTTGTTAAGCTGCTGTAACCTCCACCACTCTTCCAAGGGGCATTAAAACTTTCTTGTTAAGCTACTGTGACCGCCACCACTCTTCGAAGGGACATTAAAACCGTCTTGTTAAAACACTCTGAACTCCACACCTCTTCCAAGGGGCATTAAAACCCTCTTGTTAAGCTACTGTGACCTCCACCACTCTTCCAAGGGGCATTGATATTGTCTTTTTATTCCACTGCGACCTCCACCACTCTTCCAACGGGCATTAAAACCATCTTGTTAAGCTACTGTGACCTCCGCCACTCTTCCAAGGGGCATTAAAACCATCTTGTTAAGCTACTGTGACCTCCACCACTCTTCCAAGGGGCATTAAAACTGTCTTGCTAAGCTACTTTGACCTCCACCACTCTTCCAAGGGGCATTAAAACCGTCTTGTTAAAACACTCTGAACTCCACAGCTCTTTCAAGAGGCATTAAAACCATCTTGTTAAGCTACTGTGACCTCCACCACTCTTCCAAGGGGCATTGATATTGTCTTTTTATTCCACTGCGACCTCCACCACTCTTCCAACGGGCATTAAAACCATCTTGTTAAGCTACTGTGACCTCCGCCACTCTTCCAAGGGGCATTAAAACCATCTTGTTAAGCTACTGTGACCTCCACCTCTCTTCCAAGTGGCATTAAAACCGTCTTGTTAAGCTACTGTCACCTCCACCACTCTCCCAAGGGGCATTAAAACCGTCTTGTTAAACCACTCTGAACTTCATTTCTCTTCCAAGGGGCATTAAAACCGTCTTGCTAAGCTACTGTTACCTCCACCACTCTTCAAAGGGGCATTAAAACTGTCTTGTTAAGCTACTGTGACTTCCACCACTGTTCCAAGGGGCATTGATATGTCTTTTTATTCCACTGCGACCTCCACCACTCTTCCAAGGGGCATTAAAACAGTCTTGTTTAAGCTACTGTGATCTCCACCACTCTTCCAAGGGGCATTAAAACTGTCTTGTTAAGCTACTGTGACCTCCACCACTCTTCCAAGGGGCATTAAATCTGTCTTGTTAAGCTACTGTGACCTCCACCACTCTTCCAAGGGGCATTAAAACAACATTGTTAAACCACTCTGAACTCCACAGCTCTTTCAAGGGGTATTAAAACCGTCTCTTTAAGCTTCTGTGACCTCCACCACTCTTCCATGGGGCATTAAAGCTGTCTTGTTAAGCTACTGTGACCTTCACCACTCTTCCAAGGGGCATTAAAACCATCTTGTTAAACCACTCTGAACTCCACTTCTCTTCCAAGGGGCATTAAAACCGTCTTGTTAAGCTACTGTGACCTCCACCACTCTTCCAAGGGGCATTAAAACTGTCTTGTTAAGCTACTGTGACCTCCACCACTCTTCCAAGGGGCATTAAAGCTGTCTTGTTAAACCACTCTGAACTCCACTTATCTCCCAAGGGGCATTAAATCCGTCTTGTTAAGCTACTGTGACCTCCACCACTCTTCCAAGGGGCATTAAAACTGTCTTGTTAAGCTACTGTGACCTCCACCACTCTTCCAAGGGGCATTATAGCTGTCTTGTTAAGCTACTGTGACCTCCACCACTCTTCCCAGGGGCATTAAAACTGTCTTGTTAAACTGCTCTGAGCTCCACAGCTCTTCCAAGGGGCATTAAAACCGTCTTGTTAAGCTACTGTGACCTCCACCACTCTTCCAATGGGCATTGATATTGTCTTTTTATTCCACTGCGACTTCCACCACTCTTCCAAGGGGCATTAAACCTGTCTTGTTAAGCTACTGTGACCTCCACCACTCTTCCAGGGGCATTAAAACTGTCTTGTTATGCTACTGTGACCTCCACCACTCTTCCAAGGGGCATTAAAACTGTCTTGATAAGCTACTGTGACCTCCAGCACTCTTCGAAGGGGCATTAAAATCGTCTTGTTAAGCTGCTGTAACCTCCACCACTCTTCCAAGGGGCATTAAAACTTTCTTGTTAAGCTACTGTGACCGCCACCACTCTTCGAAGGGACATTAAAACCGTCTTGTTAAAACACTCTGAACTCCACACCTCTTCCAAGGGGCATTAAAACCCTCTTGTTAAGCTACTGTGACCTCCACCACTCTTCCAAGGGGCATTGATATTGTCTTTTTATTCCACTGCGACCTCCACCACTCTTCCAACGGGCATTAAAACCATCTTGTTAAGCTACTGTGACCTCCGCCACTCTTCCAAGGGGCATTAAAACCATCTTGTTAAGCTACTGTGACCTCCACCACTCTTCCAAGGGGCATTAAAACTGTCTTGCTAAGCTACTTTGACCTCCACCACTCTTCCAAGGGGCATTAAAACCGTCTTGTTAAAACACTCTGAACTCCACAGCTCTTTCAAGAGGCATTAAAACCATCTTGTTAAGCTACTGTGACCTCCACCACTCTTCCAAGGGGCATTGATATTGTCTTTTTATTCCACTGCGACCTCCACCACTCTTCCAACGGGCATTAAAACCATCTTGTTAAGCTACTGTGACCTCCGCCACTCTTCCAAGGGGCATTAAAACCATCTTGTTAAGCTACTGTGACCTCCACCTCTCTTCCAAGTGGCATTAAAACCGTCTTGTTAAGCTACTGTCACCTCCACCACTCTCCCAAGGGGCATTAAAACCGTCTTGTTAAACCACTCTGAACTTCATTTCTCTTCCAAGGGGCATTAAAACCGTCTTGTTAAACCACTCTGAACTCCACTTCTCTTCCAAGGGGCATTAAAACCGTCCTGCTAAGCTACTTTGACCTCCACCACTCTTCCAAGGGACATTAAAACCGTCTTGTTAAGCTACTGTGACCTCCACCACTCTTCCAAGGGGCATTAAAACTGTCTTGTTAAGCTACTGTGACCTCCACCACTCTTCCAAGGGGCATTAAAGCTGTCTTGTTAAACCACTCTGAACTCCACTTATCTCCCAAGGGGCATTAAATCCGTCTTGTTAAGCTACTGTGACCTCCACCACTCTTCCAAGGGGCATTAAAACTGTCTTGTTAAGCTACTGTGACCTCCACCACTCTTCCAAGGGGCATTATAGCTGTCTTGTTAAGCTACTGTGACCTCCACCACTCTTCCCAGGGGCATTAAAACTGTCTTGTTAAACTGCTCTGAGCTCCACAGCTCTTCCAAGGGGCATTAAAACCGTCTTGTTAAGCTACTGTGACCTCCACCACTCTTCCAATGGGCATTGATATTGTCTTTTTATTCCACTGCGACCTCCACCACTCTTCCAAAGGGCATTAAAACCATCTTGTTAAGCTACTGTGACCTCCACCACTTTTCCAAGGGGCATTAAAACCGTCTTGTTAAGCTTCTGTGACCTCCACCACTCTTCCAAGGGGCATTAAAACAGTCTTGTTAAACCACTCTGAACTCCACTTCTCTTCCAAGGGGCATTAAAACCGTCCTGCTAAGCTACTTTGACCTCCACCACTCTTCCAAGGGACATTAAAACTGTCTTGATAAGCTACTGTGACCTCCACCACTCTTCGAAGGGGCATTAAAACCGTCTTGTTAAGCTACGGTAACCTCCACTACTCTTCCAAGGGGCATTAACACTGTCTTGTTAAGCTACTGTGACCGCCACTACTTTTCGAAGGGGAATTAAAACGTGCTTGTTGAGCTACTGTGACCTCCACCACTCTTCCAAGGGGCATTAAAACCGTCTGGTTAAAACACTCTGAACTCCACACCTCTTCCAAGGGGCATTAAAACCATCTTGTTAAGCTACTGTGACCTCCACCACTCTTCCAATGGGCATTGATATTGTCTTTTTATTCCACTGTGACCTCCACCACTCTTCCAAGGGGCATTAAAACTGACTTGTTAAGCTACTGTGACCTCCACCACTCTTCCAAGGGACATTAAAACCGTCTTGTTAAGCTACTGTGACCTCCACCTCTCTTCCAATGGGCATTGATATTGTCTTTTTATTCCACTGCGGCTTCCACCACTCTTCCAAGGGGCATTAAAGCTGTCTTGTTAAGCTACTGTGACCTCCACCACTCTTCCAAGGGGCATTAAAATGGTCTTGTTAAGCTACTGTGACCTCCACCACTCTTCCAATGGGCATTGATATTGTCTTTTTATTCCACTGCGACTTCCACCACTCTTCCAAGGGGGCATTAAAACCATCTTGTTAAGCTACTGTGACCTCCACCTCTCTTCCAAGGGGCATTAAAACTGTCTTGCTAAGCTACTTTGACCTCCACCACTCTTCCAAGGGGCATTAAAACCGTCTTGTTAAAACACTCTGAACTCCACAGCTCTTCCAAGAGGCATTAAAACCATCTTGTTAAGCTACTGTGACCTCCACCACTCTTCCAAGGGGCATTGATATTGTCTTTTTATTCCACTGCGACCTCCACCACTCTTCCAACGGGCATTAAAACCATCTTGTTAAGCTACTGTGACCTCCGCCACTCTTCCAAGGGGCATTAAAACCATCTTGTTAAGCTACTGTGACCTCCACCTCTCTTCCAAGTGGCATTAAAACCGTCTTGTTAAGCTACTGTCACCTCCACCACTCTCCCAAGGGGCATTAAAACCGTCTTGTTAAACCACTCTGAACTTCATTTCTCTTCCAAGGGGCATTAAAACCGTCTTGCTAAGCTACTGTAACCTCCACCACTCTTCAAAGGGGCATTAAAACTGTCTTGTTAAGCTACTGTGACCTCCACCACTGTTCCAAGGGGCATTGATATGTCTTTTTATTCCACTGCGACCTCCACCACTCTTCCAAGGGGCATTAAAACAGTCTTGTTTAAGCTACTGTGATCTCTACCACTCTTCCAAGGGGCATTAAAACTGTCTTGTTAAGCTACTGTGACCTCCACCACTCTTCCAAGGGGCATTAAATCTGTCTTGTTAAGCTACTGTGACCTCCACCACTCTTCCAAGGGGCATTGAAACAATCTTGTTAAACCACTCTGAACCCCACAGCTCTTTCAAGGGGTATTAAAACCGTCTTGTTAAGCTTCTGTGACCTCCACCACTCTTCCATGGGGCATTAAAGCTGTCTTGTTAAGCTACTGTGACCTCCACCACTCTTCCAAGGGGCATTAAAACCATCTTGTTAAACCACTCTGAACTCCACTTCTCTTCCAAGGGGCATTAAAACCGTCTTGTTAAGCTACTGTGACCTCCACCACTCTTCCAAGGGGCATTAAAACTGTCTTGTTAAGCTACTGTGACCTCCACCACTCTTCCAAGGGGCATTAAAGCTGTCTTGTTAAACCACTCTGAACTCCACTTATCTCCCAAGTGGCATTAAATCCGTCTTGTTAAGCTACTGTGACCTCCACCACTCTTCCAAGGGGCATTAAAACTGTCTTGTTAAGCTACTGTGACCTCCACCACTCTTCCAAGGGGCATTATAACTGTCTTGTTAAGCTACTGTGACCTCCACCACTCTTCCAAGAGGCATTGATATGTCTTTTTATTCCACTGCGACCTCCACCACTCTTCCAAGGGACATTTAAACAGTCTTGTTTAAGCTACTGTGACCTCCACCACTCTTCAAAGGGGCATTAAAACCGTCTTGTTAAGCTACTGTGACCTCCACCACTCTTCCAAGGGGCATTAAAACTGTCTTGTCAAGCTACTGTGACCTCCACCACTCTTCCAAGGGGCATTAAAATTATCTTGTTAAACCACTCTGAACTCCACAGCTCTTTCAAGGTGCATTAAAACCATCTGGTTAAGCGACTGTGACCTCCACCACTCTTCCAAGGGGCATTAATATTGTCTTTTTATTCCACTGCGACCTCCACCACTCTTCCAAGGGGCATTAAAACCATCTTGTTAAGCTACTGTGACCTCCGCCACTCTTCCAAGGAGCATTAAAACCGTCTTGTTAACTTACTGTTACCTCCACCACTCTTCCAAGGGGCATTAAAACGGTCTTGTTAAGCTACTGTGACCTCCACCACTCTCCCAAGGGGCATTAAAACCGTCTTGTTAAACCACTCTGAACTTCAATTCTCTTCCAAGGGGCATTAAAACCGTCTTGTTAAGCTACTGTGACCTCCACCACTCTTCAAAGGGGCATTAAAACTGTCTTGTTAAGCTACTAGGACCTCCACCACTCTTCCAAGGGGCATTAAAACCATCTTGTTAAGATACTGTGACCTCCACCACTCTTCCAAGGGGCATTGATATGTCTTTTTATTCCACTGCGACCTCCACCACTCTTCCAAGGGGCATTAAAACAGTCTTGTTTAAGCTACTGTGACCTCCACCACTCTTCCAAGGGGCATTAAAACCGTCATGTTAAGCTACTGTGACCTCCACCACTCTTCCAAGGGGCATTAAAACTGTCTTGTTAAGCTACTGTGACCTCCACCACTCTTCCAAGGAGCATTAAAACTGTCTTGTTAAACCACTCTGAACTCCACAGCTCTTTCAAGGGGCATTAAAACAGTCTTGTTAAGCTTCTGTGACCTCCACCACTCTTCCAAGGGGCATTAAAACTGTCTTGTTAAGCTACTGTGACCTCCACCACTCTTCCAAGGGGCATTAAAACCATCTTGTTAAACCACTCTGAACTTCACTTCTCTTCCAAGGGGCATTAAAACCGTCTTGTTAAGCTACTGTGACCTCCACCACTCTTCAAAGGGGCATTAAAACTGTCTTGTTAAGCTTCTATAACCTCCACCACTCTTCCAAGGGGCATTAAAACTGTCTTGTTAAGCTACTGTGACCTCCACCACTGTTCCAAGGGGCATTAAAACTGTCTTGTTAAACCACTCTGAACTCCACAGCTCTTCCAAGCGGAATTAAAACCATCTTGTTAAGCTACTGTGACCTCCACCACTCTTCCAAGGGGCATTGATATGTCTTTTAATTCCACTGCGACCTCCACCACTCTTCCAAGGGGCATTAAAACAGTCTTGTTTAAGCTACTGTGACCTCCACCACTCTTCCAAGGGGCATTAAAACCGTCATGTTAAGCTACTGTGACCTCCACTACTCTTCCAAGGGGCATTAAAACTGTCTTGTTAAGCTACTGTGACCTCCACCACTCTTCCAAGGGGCATTAAAACTGTCTTGTTAAACCACTCTGAACTCCACAGCTCTTTCAAGGGGCATTAAAACAGTCTTGTTAAGCTTCTGTGACCTCCACCACTCTTCCAAGGGGTATTAAAACTGTCTTGTTAAGCTACTGTGACCTCGACCACTCTTCCAAGGGGCATTAAAACCATCTTGTTAAACCACTCTGAACTCCACTTCTCTTCCAAGGGGCATTAAAACCATCTTGTTAAACTACTGTGACCTCCACCACTCTTCCAAGGGGCATTAAAGCTGTCTTGTTAAACCACTCTGAACTCCACTTATCTCCCAAGGGGCATTAAATCCGTCTTGTTAAGCTACTGTGGCCTCCACCACTCTTCCAAGTGGCAATAAAACTGTCTTGTTAAGCTAATGTGACCTCCACCACTCTTCCAAGGGGCATTGAAACTGTCTTCTTAAGCTACTGTGACCTCCACCACTGTTCCAAGGGGCATTAAAACTGTCTTGTTAAGCTACTGTGACCTCCACCACTCTTCCTAGGGGCATTAAAACTGTCTTGTTAAACCGCTCTCAGCTCCACAGCTCTTCGAAGGGGCATTAAAACCGTCTGGATAAGCTACTGTGACCTCCACCACTCTTCCAATGGGCATTGATATTGTCTTTTTATTCCACTGTGACTTCCACCACTCTTCCAAGGGGCATTAAAACTGTCTTGTTAAGCTACTGTTACCTCCACCTCTCTTCCAGGGGCATTAAAACTGTCTTGTTAAGCTACTGTGACCTCCACCACTCTTCCAAGGAACATTAAAACTGTCTTGATAAGCTACTGTGACCTCCACCACTCTTCCAAGGGGCATTAAAACTGTCTTGTTAAACGACTCTGAACTCCACAGCTCTTTCAATGGGCATTAATACAGTCTTGTTAAGCTCCTGTGACCTCCACCACTCTTCCAAGGGGCATTAAAACTGTCTTGTTAAGCTACTGTGACCTCCACCACTCTTCCAAGGGGCATTAAAACCATCTTGTTAAACCACTCTGAACTCCACTTCTCTTCCAAGGGGCATTAAAACCGTCTTGTTAAGCTACTGTGACCTCCACCACTCTTCCAAGGGGCATTAAAACTGTCTTGTTAAGCTACTGTGACCTCCACCACTCTTCCAAGGGGCATTAAAGCTGTCTTGTTAAACCACTCTGTACTCCACTTATCTCCCAAGGGGCATTAAATCCGTCTTGTTAAGCTACTGTGACCTCCACCACTCTTCCAATGGGCATTGAAACTGTCTTGTTAAGCTACTGTGACCTCCACCACTGTTCCAAGGGGCATTAAAACTGTCTTGTTAAGCTACTGTGACCTCCACCACTCTTCCAAGGGGCATTAAGACTGTCTTGTTAAACCACCCTGAGCTCCACAGCTCTTCCAAGGGGCATTAAAACCGTCTTGTTAAGATACTGTGACCTCCAACACTCTTCCAAGGGGCATTGATATTGTCTTTTTATTCCACTGCGACCTCCACCACTCTTCCAAGGGGCATTAAAACCATCTTGTTTAAGCTACTGGGACCTCCACCACTCTTCCAAGGGGCATTAAAACCGTCTTGTTAAGCTACTTTGACCTCCACCAGTGTTCCAAGGGGCATTAAAACTGTCTTGTTAAGCTACTGTGACCTCCACCACTCTTCCAAGGGGCATTAAAACCGTCTTGTTAAACTTCTCTGAACTCCACATCTCTTTCTAGGGGCATTAAAACCGTCTTGTTAAGCTACTGTGACCTCCACCACTCTTCGAATGGGCATAGATATTGTCTTTTTATTCCACTGCGAGTTCCACCACTCTTCCAAGGGGCATTGAAACTGTCTTGTTAAGCTACTGTGACCTCCACCACTCTTCCAAGGGGCATTAAAACTGTCTTGTTAAGCTACTGTGACCTACACCACTCTTCCAAGTGGCATTAAAACTGTCTTGTTAAGCTACTGTGACCTCCACCAGTCTTCCAAGGGGCATTAAAACTGTCTTGATAAGCTACTGTGACCTCAACCAGTCTTACAAGGGGCATTAAAACCATCTTGTTATAAAACTCTGAACTCCACTTCTCTTCCAAGGGGCATTAAAACCGTCTTGTTAAGCTACTGTGACCTCCACCACTCTTCAAAGGGGCATTAAAACTGTCTTGTTAAGCTTCTATAACCTCCACCACTCTTCCAAGGGGCATTAAAACTGTCTTGTTAAGCTACTGTGACCTCCACCACTGTTCCAAGGGGCATTAAAACTGTCTTGTTAAACCACTCTGAACTCCACAGCTCTTCCAAGCGGAATTAAAACCATCTTGTTAAGCTACTGTGACCTCCACCACTCTTCCAAGGGGCATTGATATGTCTTTTAATTCCACTGCGACCTCCACCACTCTTCCAAGGGGCATTAAAACAGTCTTGTTTAAGCTACTGTGACCTCCACCACTCTTCCAAGGGGCATTAAAACCGTCATGTTAAGCTACTGTGACCTCCACTACTCTTCCAAGGGGCATTAAAACTGTCTTGTTAAGCTACTGTGACCTCCACCACTCTTCCAAGGGGCATTAAAACTGTCTTGTTAAACCACTCTGAACTCCACAGCTCTTTCATGGGGCATTAAAACAGTCTTGTTAAGCTTCTGTGACCTCCACCTCTCTTCCAAGGGGTATTAAAACTGTCTTGTTAAGCTACTGTGACCTCGACCACTCTTCCAAGGGGCATTAAAACCATCTTGTTAAACCACTCTGAACTCCACTTCTCTTCCAAGGGGCATTAAAACCATCTTGTTAAACTACTGTGACCTCCACCACTCTTCCAAGGGGCATTAAAGCTGTCTTGTTAAACCACTCTGAACTCCACTTATCTCCCAAGGGGCATTAAATCCATCTTGTTAAGCTACTGTGGCCTCCACCACTCTTCCAAGTGGCAATAAAACTGTCTTGTTAAGCTACTGTGACCTCCACCACTCTTCCAAGGGGCATTGAAACTGTATTCTTAAGCTACTGTGACCTCCACCACTGTTCCAAGGGGCATTAAAACTGTCTTGTTAAGCTACTGTGACCTCCACCACTCTTCCTAGGGGCATTAAAACTGTCTTGTTAAACCGCTCTCAGCTCCACAGCTCTTCGAAGGGGCATTAAAACCGTCTGGATAAGCTACTGTGACCTCCACCACTCTTCCAATGGGCATTGATATTGTCTTTTTATTCCACTGTGACTTCCACCACTCTTCCAAGGGGCATTAAAACTGTCTTGTTAAGCTACTGTGACCTCCACCTCTCTTCCAGGGGCATTAAAACTGTCTTGTTAAGCTACTGTGACATCAACTACTCTTCCAAGGAACATTAAAATTGTCTTGATAAGCTACTGTGACCTCCACCACTCTTCCAAGGGGCAATAAAACTGTCTTGTTAAACGACTCTGAACTCCACAGCTCTTTCAATGGGCATTAATACAGTCTTGTTAAGCTCCTGTGACCTCCACCACTCTTCCAAGGGGCATTAAAACTGTCTTGTTAAGCTACTGTGACCTCCACCACTCTTCCAAGGGGCATTAAAACCATCTTGTTAAACCACTCTGAACTCCACTTCTCTTCCAAGGGGCATTAAAACCGTCTTGTTAAGCTACTGTGACCTCCACCACTCTTCCAAGGGGCATTAAAACTGTCTTGTTAAGCTACTGTGACCTCCACCACTCTTCCAAGGGGCATTAAAGCTGTCTTGTTAAACCACTCTGTACTCCACTTATCTCCCAAGGGGCATTAAATCCGTCTTGTTAAGCTACTGTGACCTCCACCACTCTTCCAATGGGCATTGAAACTGTCTTGTTAAGCTACTGTGACCTCCACCACTGTTCCAAGGGGCATTAAAACTGTCTTGTTAAGCTACTGTGACCTCCACCACTCTTCCAAGGGGCATTAAGACTGTCTTGTTAAACCACCCTGAGCTCCACAGCTCTTCCAAGGGGCATTAAAACCGTCTTGTTAAGATACTGTGACCTCCAACACTCTTCCAAGGGGCATTGATATTGTCTTTTTATTCCACTGCGACCTCCACCACTCTTCCAAGGGGCATTAAAACCATCTTGTTTAAGCTACTGGGACCTCCACCACTCTTCCAAGGGGCATTAAAACCGTCTTGTTAAGCTACTTTGACCTCCACCAGTGTTCCAAGGGGCATTAAAACTGTCTTGTTAAGCTACTGTGACCTCCACCACTCTTCCAAGGGGCATTAAAACCGTCTTGTTAAACTTCTCTGAACTCCACATCTCTTTCTAGGGGCATTAAAACCGTCTTGTTAAGCTACTGTGACCTCCACCACTCTTCCAATGGGCATAGATATTGTCTTTTTATTCCACTGCGAGTTCCACCACTCTTCCAAGGGGCATTAAAACTGTCTTGTTAAGCTACTGTGACCTCCACCACTCTTCCAAGGGGCATTAAAACTGTCTTGTTAAGCTACTGTGACCTACACCACTCTTCCAAGTGGCATTAAAACTGTCTTGTTAAGCTACTGTGACCTCCACCACTCTTCCAAGGGGCATTAAAACTGTCTTGATAAGCTACTGTGACCTCCACCAGTCTTCCAAGGGGCATTAAAACCATCTTGTTAAATCACTCTGAACTCCACTTCTCTTCCAAGGGGCATTAAAACCGTCTTGTTAAGCTACTCTGACCTCCACCACCCTTCCAAGGGACATTAAAACCGTCTTGTTAAGCTACTGTGACTGCCACCACTCTTCCAATGGGCATTGATATTGTCTTTTTATTCCACTGTGACCTCCACCACTCTTCCAAGGGGCATTAAAACTGACTTGTTAAGCTACTGTGACCTCCACCACTCTTCCAAGGGACATTAAAACCGTCTTGTTAAGCTACTGTGACCTCCACCTCTCTTCCAATGGGCATTGATATTGTCTTTTTATTCCACTGCGACTTCCACCACTCTTCCAAGGGGCATTAAAGCTGTCTTGTTAAGCTACTGTGACCTCCACCACTCTTCCAAGGGGCATTAAAACGGTCTTATTAAGCTACTGTGACCTCCACCACTCTTCCAATGGGCATTGATATTGTCTTTTTATTCCACTGCGACTTCCACCACTCTTCCAAGGGGGCATTAAAACCATCTTGTTAAGCTACTGTGACCTCCACCACTCTTCCAAGGGGCATTAAAACTGTCTTGCTAAGCTACTTTGACCTCCACCACTCTTCCAAGGGGCATTAAAACCGTCTTGTTAAAACACTCTGAACTCCACAGCTCTTCCAAGAGGCATTAAAACCATCTTGTTAAGCTACTGTGACCTCCACCACTCTTCCAAGGGGCATTGATATTGTCTTTTTATTCCACTGCGACCTCCACCACTCTTCCAACGGGCATTAAAACCATCTTGTTAAGCTACTGTGACCTCCGCCACTCTTCCAAGGGGCATTAAAACCATCTTGTTAAGCTACTGTGACCTCCACCTCTCTTCCAAGTGGCATTAAAACCGTCTTGTTAAGCTACTGTCACCTCCACCACTCTCCCAAGGGGCATTAAAACCGTCTTGTTAAACCACTCTGAACTTCATTTCTCTTCCAAGGGGCATTAAAACCGTCTTGCTAAGCTACTGTTACCTCCACCACTCTTCAAAGGGGCATTAAAACTGTCTTGTTAAGCTACTGTGACTTCCACCACTGTTCCAAGGGGCATTGATATGTCTTTTTATTCCACTGCGACCTCCACCACTCTTCCAAGGGGCATTAAAACAGTCTTGTTTAAGCTACTGTGATCTCCACCACTCTTCCAAGGGGCATTAAAACTGTCTTGTTAAGCTACTGTGACCTCCACCACTCTTCCAAGGGGCATTAAATCTGTCTTGTTAAGCTACTGTGACCTCCACCACTCTTCCAAGGGGCATTAAAACAACATTGTTAAACCACTCTGAACTCCACAGCTCTTTCAAGGGGTATTAAAACCGTCTCTTTAAGCTTCTGTGACCTCCACCACTCTTCCATGGGGCATTAAAGCTGTCTTGTTAAGCTACTGTGACCTTCACCACTCTTCCAAGGGGCATTAAAACCATCTTGTTAAACCACTCTGAACTCCACTTCTCTTCCAAGGGGCATTAAAACCGTCTTGTTAAGCTACTGTGACCTCCACCACTCTTCCAAGGGGCATTAAAACTGTCTTGTTAAGCTACTGTGACCTCCACCACTCTTCCAAGGGGCATTAAAGCTGTCTTGTTAAACCACTCTGAACTCCACTTATCTCCCAAGGGGCATTAAATCCGTCTTGTTAAGCTACTGTGACCTCCACCACTCTTCCAAGGGGCATTAAAACTGTCTTGTTAAGCTACTGTGACCTCCACCACTCTTCCAAGGGGCATTATAGCTGTCTTGTTAAGCTACTGTGACCTCCACCACTCTTCCCAGGGGCATTAAAACTGTCTTGTTAAACTGCTCTGAGCTCCACAGCTCTTCCAAGGGGCATTAAAACCGTCTTGTTAAGCTACTGTGACCTCCACCACTCTTCCAATGGGCATTGATATTGTCTTTTTATTCCACTGCGACTTCCACCACTCTTCCAAGGGGCATTAAACCTGTCTTGTTAAGCTACTGTGACCTCCACCACTCTTCCAGGGGCATTAAAACTGTCTTGTTATGCTACTGTGACCTCCACCACTCTTCCAAGGGGCATTAAAACTGTCTTGATAAGCTACTGTGACCTCCAGCACTCTTCGAAGGGGCATTAAAATCGTCTTGTTAAGCTGCTGTAACCTCCACCACTCTTCCAAGGGGCATTAAAACTTTCTTGTTAAGCTACTGTGACCGCCACCACTCTTCGAAGGGACATTAAAACCGTCTTGTTAAAACACTCTGAACTCCACACCTCTTCCAAGGGGCATTAAAACCCTCTTGTTAAGCTACTGTGACCTCCACCACTCTTCCAAGGGGCATTGATATTGTCTTTTTATTCCACTGCGACCTCCACCACTCTTCCAACGGGCATTAAAACCATCTTGTTAAGCTACTGTGACCTCCGCCACTCTTCCAAGGGGCATTAAAACCATCTTGTTAAGCTACTGTGACCTCCACCACTCTTCCAAGGGGCATTAAAACTGTCTTGCTAAGCTACTTTGACCTCCACCACTCTTCCAAGGGGCATTAAAACCGTCTTGTTAAAACACTCTGAACTCCACAGCTCTTTCAAGAGGCATTAAAACCATCTTGTTAAGCTACTGTGACCTCCACCACTCTTCCAAGGGGCATTGATATTGTCTTTTTATTCCACTGCGACCTCCACCACTCTTCCAACGGGCATTAAAACCATCTTGTTAAGCTACTGTGACCTCCGCCACTCTTCCAAGGGGCATTAAAACCATCTTGTTAAGCTACTGTGACCTCCACCTCTCTTCCAAGTGGCATTAAAACCGTCTTGTTAAGCTACTGTCACCTCCACCACTCTCCCAAGGGGCATTAAAACCGTCTTGTTAAACCACTCTGAACTTCATTTCTCTTCCAAGGGGCATTAAAACCGTCTTGTTAAACCACTCTGAACTCCACTTCTCTTCCAAGGGGCATTAAAACCGTCCTGCTAAGCTACTTTGACCTCCACCACTCTTCCAAGGGACATTAAAACCGTCTTGTTAAGCTACTGTGACCTCCACCACTCTTCCAAGGGGCATTAAAACTGTCTTGTTAAGCTACTGTGACCTCCACCACTCTTCCAAGGGGCATTAAAGCTGTCTTGTTAAACCACTCTGAACTCCACTTATCTCCCAAGGGGCATTAAATCCGTCTTGTTAAGCTACTGTGACCTCCACCACTCTTCCAAGGGGCATTAAAACTGTCTTGTTAAGCTACTGTGACCTCCACCACTCTTCCAAGGGGCATTATAGCTGTCTTGTTAAGCTACTGTGACCTCCACCACTCTTCCCAGGGGCATTAAAACTGTCTTGTTAAACTGCTCTGAGCTCCACAGCTCTTCCAAGGGGCATTAAAACCGTCTTGTTAAGCTACTGTGACCTCCACCACTCTTCCAATGGGCATTGATATTGTCTTTTTATTCCACTGCGACCTCCACCACTCTTCCAAAGGGCATTAAAACCATCTTGTTAAGCTACTGTGACCTCCACCACTTTTCCAAGGGGCATTAAAACCGTCTTGTTAAGCTTCTGTGACCTCCACCACTCTTCCAAGGGGCATTAAAACAGTCTTGTTAAACCACTCTGAACTCCACTTCTCTTCCAAGGGGCATTAAAACCGTCCTGCTAAGCTACTTTGACCTCCACCACTCTTCCAAGGGACATTAAAACTGTCTTGATAAGCTACTGTGACCTCCACCACTCTTCGAAGGGGCATTAAAACCGTCTTGTTAAGCTACGGTAACCTCCACTACTCTTCCAAGGGGCATTAACACTGTCTTGTTAAGCTACTGTGACCGCCACTACTTTTCGAAGGGGAATTAAAACGTGCTTGTTGAGCTACTGTGACCTCCACCACTCTTCCAAGGGGCATTAAAACCGTCTGGTTAAAACACTCTGAACTCCACACCTCTTCCAAGGGGCATTAAAACCATCTTGTTAAGCTACTGTGACCTCCACCACTCTTCCAATGGGCATTGATATTGTCTTTTTATTCCACTGTGACCTCCACCACTCTTCCAAGGGGCATTAAAACTGACTTGTTAAGCTACTGTGACCTCCACCACTCTTCCAAGGGACATTAAAACCGTCTTGTTAAGCTACTGTGACCTCCACCTCTCTTCCAATGGGCATTGATATTGTCTTTTTATTCCACTGCGGCTTCCACCACTCTTCCAAGGGGCATTAAAGCTGTCTTGTTAAGCTACTGTGACCTCCACCACTCTTCCAAGGGGCATTAAAATGGTCTTGTTAAGCTACTGTGACCTCCACCACTCTTCCAATGGGCATTGATATTGTCTTTTTATTCCACTGCGACTTCCACCACTCTTCCAAGGGGGCATTAAAACCATCTTGTTAAGCTACTGTGACCTCCACCTCTCTTCCAAGGGGCATTAAAACTGTCTTGCTAAGCTACTTTGACCTCCACCACTCTTCCAAGGGGCATTAAAACCGTCTTGTTAAAACACTCTGAACTCCACAGCTCTTCCAAGAGGCATTAAAACCATCTTGTTAAGCTACTGTGACCTCCACCACTCTTCCAAGGGGCATTGATATTGTCTTTTTATTCCACTGCGACCTCCACCACTCTTCCAACGGGCATTAAAACCATCTTGTTAAGCTACTGTGACCTCCGCCACTCTTCCAAGGGGCATTAAAACCATCTTGTTAAGCTACTGTGACCTCCACCTCTCTTCCAAGTGGCATTAAAACCGTCTTGTTAAGCTACTGTCACCTCCACCACTCTCCCAAGGGGCATTAAAACCGTCTTGTTAAACCACTCTGAACTTCATTTCTCTTCCAAGGGGCATTAAAACCGTCTTGCTAAGCTACTGTAACCTCCACCACTCTTCAAAGGGGCATTAAAACTGTCTTGTTAAGCTACTGTGACCTCCACCACTGTTCCAAGGGGCATTGATATGTCTTTTTATTCCACTGCGACCTCCACCACTCTTCCAAGGGGCATTAAAACAGTCTTGTTTAAGCTACTGTGATCTCTACCACTCTTCCAAGGGGCATTAAAACTGTCTTGTTAAGCTACTGTGACCTCCACCACTCTTCCAAGGGGCATTAAATCTGTCTTGTTAAGCTACTGTGACCTCCACCACTCTTCCAAGGGGCATTGAAACAATCTTGTTAAACCACTCTGAACCCCACAGCTCTTTCAAGGGGTATTAAAACCGTCTTGTTAAGCTTCTGTGACCTCCACCACTCTTCCATGGGGCATTAAAGCTGTCTTGTTAAGCTACTGTGACCTCCACCACTCTTCCAAGGGGCATTAAAACCATCTTGTTAAACCACTCTGAACTCCACTTCTCTTCCAAGGGGCATTAAAACCGTCTTGTTAAGCTACTGTGACCTCCACCACTCTTCCAAGGGGCATTAAAACTGTCTTGTTAAGCTACTGTGACCTCCACCACTCTTCCAAGGGGCATTAAAGCTGTCTTGTTAAACCACTCTGAACTCCACTTATCTCCCAAGTGGCATTAAATCCGTCTTGTTAAGCTACTGTGACCTCCACCACTCTTCCAAGGGGCATTAAAACTGTCTTGTTAAGCTACTGTGACCTCCACCACTCTTCCAAGGGGCATTATAACTGTCTTGTTAAGCTACTGTGACCTCCACCACTCTTCCCAGGGGCATTAAAACTGTCTTGTTAAACTGCTCCGAGCTCCACAGCTCTTCCAAGGGGCATTAAAACCGTCTTGTTAAGCTACTGTGACCTCCACCACTCTTCCAATGGGCATTGATATTGTCTTTTTATTCCACTGCGACTTCCACCACTCTTCCAAGGGGCAGTAAAACTGTCTTGTTAAGCTACTGTGACCTCCACCACTCTTCCAGGGGCATTAAAACTGCCTTGTTATGCTACTGTGACCTCCACCACTCTTCCAAGGGGCATTAAAACTGTCTTGATAAGCTACTGTGACCTCCACCACTCTTCGAAGGGGCATTAAAATCGTCTTGTTAAGCTGCTGTAACCTCCACCACTCTTCCAAGGGGCATTAAAACTGTCTTGTTAAGCTACTGTGACCGCCACCACTCTTCGAAGGGACATTAAAACCATCTTGTTAAAACACTCTGAACTCCACACCTCTTCCAAGGGGCATTAAAACCATCTTGTTAAGCTACTGTGACCTCCACCACTCTTCCAATGGGCATTGATATTGTCTTTTTATTCCACTGCGACCTCCACCACTCTTCCAAAGGGCATTAAAACCATCTTGTTAAGCTACTGTGACCTCCACCACTTTTCCAAGGGGCATTAAAACCGTCTTGTTAAGCTACTTTGACCTCCACCACTCTTCCAACGGACATTAAAACTGTCTTGATAAGCTACTGTGACCTCCACCACTCTTCGAAGGGGCATTAAAACCGTCTTGTTAAGCTACTGTAACCTCCACTACTCTTCCAAGGGGCATTAACACTGTCTTGTTAAGCTACTGTGACCGCCACCACTCTTCGAAGGGGAATTAAAACGTGCTTGTTGAGCTACTGTGACCTCCACCACTCTTCCAAGGGGCATTAAAACCGTATTGTTAAAACACTCTGAACTCCACACCTCTTCCAAGGGGCATTAAAACCATCTTGTTAAGCTACTGTGACCTCCACCACTCTTCCAATGGGCATTGATATTGTCTTTTTATTCCACTGCGACCTCCACCACTCTTCCAAAGGGCATTAAAACCATCTTGTTAAGCTACTGTGACCTCCACCACTCTTCCAAGGGGCATTAAAACCGTCTTGTTAAGCTTCTGTGACCTCCACCACTATTCCAAGGGGCATTAAAACAGTCTTGTTAAACCACTCTGAACTCCACTTCTCTTCCAAGAGGCTTTAAAACCGTCCTGCTAATCTACTGTGACCTCCACCACTCTTCCAAGGTGCATTAAAACTGTCTTGTTAAGCTACTGTGTCCTCCACCACTGTTCCAAGGGGCATTAAAACAGTCTTGTTTAAGCTACTGTGACCTCCACCACTCTTCCAAGGGGCATTAAAACCGTCTTGTTAAGCTACTGTGACCTCCACCACTCTTCCAAGGGGCATTAAAACTGTCTTGTTAAGCTACTGTGACCTCCACCACTCTTCCAAGCGGCATTAAAACTGTCTTGTTAAGCTACTGTGACCTCCACCACTCTTCCAAGGGACATTAAAACCGTCTTGTTAAGCTACTGTGACATGCACCACTCTTCCAATGGGCATTGATATTGTCTTTTTATTCCACGGCGACTTCCACCACTCTTCCAAGGGGCATTAAACTGTCTTGTTAAGCTACTGTGACCTCCACCACTGTTCCAAGGAGCATTAAAACTGTCTTGTTAAACAACTCTGAAGTCCACAGCTCTTTCAAGGGGCATTAAAACCATCTTGTTAAGCTTCTGTGACCTCCACCACTCTTCCAAGGGACATTAAAACCATCTTGTTAAGCTACTGTGACCTCCAACACTCTTCCAATGGGCATTGATATTGTCTTTTTATTCCACTGCGACTTCCACCACTCTTCCAAGGGGCATTAAAACTGTCTTGTTAAGCTACTGTGACCTCCACCACTCTTCCAAGGGGCATTAAAACTGTCTTTTTAGGAAACTGTGACCTCCACCACTCTTCCAAGGGGCACTAAAACTGTCTTGTTAAGCTACTGTGACCTCCACCACTCTTCCAAGGGGCATTAAAACCGTCTTGATAAAACACTCTGAACTCCACAGCTCTTCCAAGGGGCAATAAAACCATCTTGTTAAGCTACTGTGACCTCCACCACTCTTCCAAGGGGCATTGATATTGTCTTTTTATTCCACTGCGACCTCCACCACTCTTCCAAGGGGCATTAAAACTGTCTTGTTAAGCTACTGTGACCTCCACCACTCTTCCAAGGGACATTAAAACTGTCTTAATAAGCTACTGTGACCTACACCACTCTTCCAAGGGGCATTAAAACTGTCTTGTTAAACCACTCTGAACTCCACAGCTCTTTCAAGGGGCATTAAAACAGTCTTGTTAAGCTTCTGTGAACTCCACCACTCTTCCAAGGGGCATTAAAACTGTCTTGTTAAGCTACTGTGACCTCCACCACTCTTCCAAGGGGCATTACAACTGTCTTGTTAAGCTACTGTGACCTCCACCACTCTTCCAAGGGGCATTAAAGCTGTATTGTTAAACCACTCTGTACTCCACTTATCTCCCAAGGGGCATTAAATCCGCCTTGTTAAGCTACTGTGACCTCCACCACTCTTCCAAGGGGCATTAAAACTGTCTTGTTAAGCTACTGTGACTTCCACCACTCTTCCAAGGGGCATTGAAACTGTCTTGTTAAGCTACTGTGACCTCCACCACTGTTCCAAGGGGCATTAAAACTGTCTTGTTAAGCTACTGTGAGCTCCACCACTCTTCCTAGGGGCATTAAAACTGCCTTGTTAAACCGCTCTGGGCTCCACAGCTCTTCCAAGGGGCATTAAAACCGTCTTGTTAAGCTACTGTGACCTCCACCACTCTTCCAATGGGCATTGATATTGTCTTTTTATTCCACTGTGACTTCCACCACTCTTCCAAGGGGCATTAAAACTGTCTTGTTAAGTTACTGTGACCTCCACCTCTCTTCCAGGGGCATTAAAACTGTCTTGTTAAGCTACTGTGACCTCCACCACTCTTCCAAGGGACATTAGAACTGTCTTGATAAGCTACTGTGATCTCTACCACTCTTCCAAGGGGCATTAAAACCGTCTTGTTAAGCTACTGTGACCTCCACCACTCTTCAAAGGGGCATTAAAACTGTCTTGTTAAGCGAATGTGACCGCCACCACTCTTCCAAAGGGCATTAAAACCATCTTTTTAAAACACTCTGAACTCCACAGCTCTTCCAATGGGCATTAAAACCATCTTGTTAAGCTACTGCGACCTCCACCACTCTTCCAAGGGGCATTGATATTGTCTTTTTATTCCACTGCGACCTCCACCACTTTTCCAAAGGGCATTAAAACCATTTTGTTAAGCTACTGTGACCTCCACCTCTCTTCCAAGGGGCATTGAAACTGTCTTGTTAAGCTAATGTGACCTCCACCACTGTTCCAAGGGGCATTAAAACTGTCTTGTTAAACTACTGTGACCTCCACCACTCTTCCAAGCGGCATTAAGACTGTCTTGTTAAACCACCCTGAGCTCCACAGCTCTTCCAAGGGGCATTAAAACCGTCTTGTTAAGATACTGTGACCTCCAACACTCTTCCAATGGGCATAGATACTGTCTTTTTATTCCACTGCGACTTCCACCACTCTTCCACGGGGCATTAAAACTGTCTTGTTAAGCTACTGTGACCTCCACCACTCTTCCAAGGGGCATTAAAACTGTCTTGTTAAGCTACTGTGACCTTCACCACTCTTCCAAGTGGCATTAAAACTGTCTTGTTAAGCTACTGTGACCTCCACCACTCTTCCAAGGGGCATTAAAACTGTCTTGATAAGCTACTGTGACCTCCACCAGTCTTCCAAGGGGCATTAAAACCGTCTTGTTAAATCACTCTGAACTCCACTTCTCTTCCAAGGGGCATTAAAACCCTCTTGTTAAGCTACTCTGACCTCCACCACCCTTCCAAGGGACATTAAAACCGTCCTGTTAAGCTACTGTGACTGCCACCACTCTTCCAATGGGCATTGATATTGTCTTTTTATTCCACTGTGACCTCCACCACTCTTCCAAGGGGCATTAAAACTGACTTGTTAAGCTACTGTGACCTCCACCACTCTTCCAAGGGACATTAAAACCGTCTTGTTAAGCTACTGTGACCTCCACCACTCTTCCAATGGGCATTGATATTGTCTTTTTATTCCACTGCGACTTACACCCCTCTTCCAAGGGGCATTAAAGCTGTCTTGTTAAGCTACTGTGACCTCCACCACTCTTCCAAGGGGCATTAAAACTGTCTTTTTAAGCTACTGTGACCTCCACCACTCTTCCAATGGGCATTGATATTGTCTTTTTATTCCACTGCGACTTCCACCACTCTTCCAAGGGGGCATTAAAACCATCTTGTTAAGCTACTGTGACCTCCACCACTCTTCCAAGGGGCATTAAAACTGTCTTGCTAAGCTACTTTGACCTCCACCACTCTTCCAAGGGGCATTAAAACCGTCTTGTTAAAACACTCTGAACTCCACAGCTCTTCCAAGGGGCATTAAAACCATCTTGTTAAGCTACTGTGACCTCCACCACTCTTCCAAGGGTCATTGATATTGTCTTTTTATTCCACTGCGACCTCCACCACTCTTCCAACGGGCATTAAAACCATCTTGTTAAGCTACTGTGACCTCCGCCACTCTTCCAAGGGGCATTAAAACCATCTTGTTAAGCTACTGTGACCTCCACCTCTCTTCCAAGTGGCATTAAAACCGTCTTGTTAAGCTACTGTGACCTCCACCACTGTTCCAAGGGGCATTAAAACTGTCTTGTTAAACCACTCTGAACTTCATTTCTCTTCCAAGGGGCATTAAAACTGTCTTGCTAAGCTACTGTTACCTCCACCACTCTTCAAAGGGGCATTAAAACTGTCTTGTTAAGCTACTGTGACCTCCACCACACTTCCAAGGGGCATTAAAACTGTCTTCTTAAGCTACTGTGACCTCCACCACTGTTCCAAGGGGCATTAAAACTGTCTTGTTAAACCACTCTGAACTTCACAGCTCTTCCAAGCGGCATTAAAACCATATTGTTAAGCTACTGTGACCTCCACCACTCTTCCAAGGGGCATTGATATGTCTTTTTATTCCACTGCGACCTCCACCACTCTTCCAAGGGGCATTAAAACAGTCTTGTTTAAGCTACTGTGATCTCCACCACTCTTCCAAGGGGCATTAAAACAGTCTTGTTTAAGCTACTGTGATCTCCACCACTCTTCCAAGGGGCATTAAAACTGTCTTTTTAAGCTTCTGTGACCTCCACCACTCTTCCAAGGGGCATTAAAGCTGTCTTGTTAAGCTACTGTGACCTCCACCACTCTTCCAAGGAGCATTAAAACCATCTTGTTAAAACACTCTGAACTCCACTTCTCTTCCAAGGGGCTTTAAAACCGTCTTGTTAAGCTACTGTGACCTCCACCACTCTTCCAATGGGCATTAAAACTGTCTTGTTAAGCTACTGTGACCTCCACCACTCTTCCAAGGGACATTAAAGCTGTCTTGTTAAACCACTCTGAACTCCACTTATCTCCCAAGGGGCATTAAATCCGTCTTGTTAAGCTACTGTGACCTCCACCACTCTTCCAAGGGGCATTAAAACTGTCTTTTTAAGCTACTGTGACCTCCACAACTCTTCCAAGGGTCATTGAAACTGTCTTGTTAAGCTACTGTGACCTCCACCACTGTTCCAAGGGGCATTAAAACTGTCTTGTTAAGCTACTGTGACCTCCACCACTCTTCCCTTGGGCATTAAAACTGTCTTGTTCAGCTACTGTGACCTCCACCACTCTTCCAAGGGGCATTAAAACCATCTTGTTAAACCACTCTGAACTCCACTTCTCTTCCAAGGGGCATTAAAACCGTCTTGTTAAGCTACTGTGACCTCCACCACTCTTCCAAGGGGCATTACAACTGTCTTGTTAAGCTACTGTGACCTCCACCACTCTTCCAAGGGGCATTAAAGCTGTCTTGTTAAACCACTCTGTACTCCACTTATCTCCCAAGGGGCATTAAATCCGTCTTGTTAAGCTACTGTGACCTCCACCACTCTTCCAAGGGGCATTAAAACTGTCTTGTTAAGCTACTGTGACCTCCACCACTCTTCCAAGGGGCATTGAAACTGTCTTGTTAAGCTACTGTGACCTCCACCACTGTTCCAAGGGGCATTAAAACTGTCTTGTTAAGCTACTGTGAGCTCCACCACTCTACCTAGGGTCATTAAAACTGTCTTGTTAAACCGCTCTGAGCTCCACAGCTCTTCCAAGGGGCATTAAAACCGTCTTGTTAAGCTACTGTGACCTCCACCACTCTTCCAATGGGCATTGATATTGTCTTTTTATTCCACTGTAACTTCCACCACTCTTCCAAGGGGCATTAAAACTGTCTTGTTAAGTTACTGTGACCTCCACCTCTTTTCCAGGGGCATTAAAACTGTCTTGTTAAGCTACTGTGACCTCCACCACTCTTCCAAGGGACATTAAAACTGTCTTGAAAAGCTACTGTGACCTCCACCACTCTTCCAAGGGGCATTAAAACCGTCTTGTTAAGCTACTGTGACCTCCACCACTCTTCCAAGGGGCATTAAAACTGTCTTGTTAAGCGACTGTGACCGCCACCACTCTTCCAAGGGGCATTAAAACCATCTTTTTAAAACACTCTGAACTCCACAGCTCTTCCAATGGTCATTAAAACCATCTAGTTAAGCTACTGTGACCTCCACCACTCTTCCAAGGGGCATTGATATTGTCTTTTTATTCCACTGCGACCTCCACCACTTTTCCAAAGGGCATTAAAACCATTTTGTTAAGCTACTGTGACCTCCAACACTCTTCCAAGGGGCATTGAAACTGTCTTGTTAAGCTAATGTGACCTCCACCACTGTTCCAAGGGGCATTAAAACTGTCTTGTTAAACTACTGTGACCTCCACCACTCTTCCAAGGGGCATTAAGACTGTCTTGTTAAACCACACTGAGCTCCACAGCTCTTCCAAGGGGCATTAAAACCATCTTGTTAAGATACTGTGACCTCCAACACTCTTCCAATGGGCATAGATATTGTCTTTTTATTCCACTGCGACTTCCACCACTCTTCCAAGGGGCATTAAAACTGTCTTGTTAAGCTACTGTGACCTCCACCACTCTTCCAAGGGGCATTAATATTGTCTTTTTATTCCACTGCGACCTCCACCACTCTTCCAACGGGCATTAAAACCATCTTGTTAAGCTACTGTGACCTCCGCCACTCTTCCAAGGGGCATTAAAACCATCTTGTTAAGCTACTGTGACCTCTACCTCTCTTCCAAGTGGCATTAAAACCGTCTTGTTAAGCTACTGTCACCTCCACCACTCTCCCAAGGGGCATTAAAACCGTCTTGTTAAACCACTCTGAACTTCATTTCTCTTCCAAGGGGCATTAAAACCGTCTTGCTAAGCTACTGTTACCTCCACCACTCTTCAAAGGGGCATTAAAACTGTCTTGTTAAGCTACTGTGACCTCCACCACTGTTCCAAGGGGCATTGATATGTCTTTTTATTCCACTGCGACCTCCACCACTCTTCCAAGGGGCAATAAACAGTCTTGTTTAAGCTACTGTGATCTCCACCACTCTTCCAAGGGGCATTAAAACTGTCTTGTTAAGCTACTGTGACCTCCACCACTCTTCCAAGGGGCATTAAATCTGTCTTGTTAAGCTACTGTGACCTCCACCACTCTTCCAAGGGGCATTAAAACAATCTTGTTAAACCACTCTGAACTCCACAGCTCTTTCAAGGGGTATTAAAACCGTCTTGTTAAGCTTCTGTGACCTCCACCACTCTTCCATGGGGCATTAAAGCTGTCTTGTTAAGCTACTGTGACCTCCACCACTCTTCCAAGGGGCATTAAAACCATCTTGTTAAACCACTCTGAACTCCACTTCTCTTCCAAGGGGCATTAAAACCGTCTTGTTAAGCTACTGTGACCTCCACCACTCTTCCAAGGGGCATTAAAGCTGTCTTGTTAAACCACTCTGAACTCCACTTATCTCCCAAGGGGCATTAAATCCGTCTTGTTAAGCTACTGTGACCTCCACCACTCTTCCCAGGGGCATTAAAACTGTCTTGTTAAACTGCTCTGAGCTCCACAGCTCTTCCAAGGGGCATTAAAACCGTCCTGTTAAGCTACTGTGACCTCCACCACTCTTCCAATGGGCATTGATATTGTCTTTTTATTCCACTGCGACTTCCACCACTCTTCCAAGGGGCATTAAAACTGTCTTGTTAAGCTACTGTGACCTCCACCACTCTTCCAGGGGCATTAAAACTGTCTTGTTATGCTACTGTGACCTCCACCACTCTTCCAAGGGGCATTAAAACTGTCTTGATAAGCTACTGTGACCTCCACCACTCTTCGAAGGGGCATTAAAATCGTCTTGTTAAGCTGCTGTAACCTCCACCACTCTTCCAAGGGGCATTAAAACTGTCTTGTTAAGCTACTGTGACCGCCACCACTCTTCGAAGGGACATTAAAACCGTCTTGTTAAAACACTCTGAACTCCACACCTCTTCCAAGGGGCATTAAAACCATCTTGTTAAGCTACTGTGACCTCCACCACTCTTCCAATGGGCATTGATATGTCTTTTTATTCCACTGCGACCTCCACCACTCTTCCAAGGGGCATTAAAACAGTCTTGTTTAAGCTACTGTGATCTCCACCACTCTTCCAAGGGGCATTAAAACAGTCTTGTTTAAGCTACTGTGATCTCCACCACTCTTCCAAGGGGCATTAAAACTGTCTTTTTAAGCTTCTGTGACCTCCACCACTCTTCCAAGGGGCATTAAAGCTGTCTTGTTAAGCTACTGTGACCTCCACCACTCTTCCAAGGAGCATTAAAACCATCTTGTTAAACCACTCTGAACTCCACTTCTCTTCCAAGGGGCTTTAAAACCGTCTTGTTAAGCTACTGTGACCTCCACCACTCTTCCAAGGGGCATTAAAACTGCTTGTTAAGCTACTGTGACCTCCACCACTCTTCCAAGGGACATTAAAGCTGTCTTGTTAAACCACTCTGAACTCCACTTATCTCCCAAGGGGCATTAAATCCGTCTTGTTAAGCTACTGTGACCTCCACCACTCTTCCAAGGGGCATTAAAACTGTCTTTTTAAGCTACTGTGACCTCCACAACTCTTCCAAGGGTCATTGAAACTGTCTTGTTAAGCTACTGTGACCTCCACCACTGTTCCAAGGGGCATTAAAACTGTCTTGTTAAGCTACTGTGACCTCCACCACTCTTCCCTTGGGCATTAAAACTGTCTTGTTAAGCTACTGTGACCTCCACCACTCTTCTAAGGGGCATTAAAACCATCTTGTTAAACCACTCTGAACTCCACTTCTCTTCCAAGGGGCATTAAAACCGTCTTGTTAACTACTGTGACCTCCACCACTCTTCCAAGGGGCATTAAAACTGTCTTGTTAAGCGACTGTGACCGCCACCACTCTTCCAAGGGGCATTAAAACCATCTTTTTAAAACACTCTGAACTCCACAGCTCTTCCAATGGTCATTAAAACCATCTAGTTAAGCTACTGTGACCTCCACCACTCTTCCAAGGGGCATTGATATTGTCTTTTTATTCCACTGCGACCTCCACCACTTTTCCAAAGGGCATTAAAACCATTTTGTTAAGCTACTGTGACCTCCAACACTCTTCCAAGGGGCATTGAAACTGTCTTGTTAAGCTAATGTGACCTCCACCACTGTTCCAAGGGGCATTAAGACTGTCTTGTTAAACCACACTGAGCTCCACAGCTCTTCCAAGGGGCATTAAAACCATCTTGTTAAGATACTGTGACCTCCAACACTCTTCCAATGGGCATAGATATTGTCTTTTTATTCCACTGCGACTTCCACCACTCTTCCAAGGGGCATTAAAACTGTCTTGTTAAGCTACTGTGACCTCCACCACTCTTCCAAGGGGCATTGATATTGTCTTTTTATTCCACTGCGACCTCCACCACTCTTCCAACGGGCATTAAAACCATCTTGTTAAGCTACTGTGACCTCCGCCACTCTTCCAAGGGGCATTAAAACCATCTTGTTAAGCTACTGTGACCTCTACCTCTCTTCCAAGTGGCATTAAAACCGTCTTGTTAAGCTACTGTCACCTCCACCACTCTCCCAAGGGGCATTAAAACCGTCTTGTTAAACCACTCTGAACTTCATTTCTCTTCCAAGGGGCATTAAAACCGTCTTGCTAAGCTACTGTTACCTCCACCACTCTTCAAAGGGGCATTAAAACTGTCTTGTTAAGCTACTGTGACCTCCACCACTGTTCCAAGGGGCATTGATATGTCTTTTTATTCCACTGCGACCTCCACCACTCTTCCAAGGGGCATTAAAACAGTCTTGTTTAAGCTACTGTGATCTCCACCACTCTTCCAAGGGGCATTAAAACTGTCTTGTTAAGCTAGTGTGACCTCCACCACTCTTCCAAGGGGCATTAAATCTGTCTTGTTAAGCTACTGTGACCTCCACCACTCTTCCAAGGGGCATTAAAACAATCTTGTTAAACCACTCTGAACTCCACAGCTCTTTCAAGGGGTATTAAAACCGTCTTGTTAAGCTTCTGTGACCTCCACCACTCTTCCATGGGGCATTAAAGCTGTCTTGTTAAGCTACTGTGACCTCCACCACTCTTCCAAGGGGCATTAAAACCATCTTGTTAAACCACTCTGAACTCCACTTCTCTTCCAAGGGGCATTAAAACCGTCTTGTTAAGCTACTGTGACCTCCACCACTCTTCCAAGGGGCATTAAAACTGTCTTGTTAAGCTACTGTGACCTCCACCACTCTTCCAAGGGGCATTAAAGCTGTCTTGTTAAACCACTCTGAACTCCACTTATCTCCCAAGGGGCATTAAATCCGTCTTGTTAAGCTACTGTGACCTCCAACACTCTTCCAAGGGGCATTAAAACTGTCTTGTTAAGCTACTGTGACCTCCACCACTCTTCCAAGGGGCATTATAACTGTCTTGTTAAGCTACTGTGACCTCCACCACTCTTCCCAGGGGCATTAAAACTGTCTTGTTAAACTGCTCTGAGCTCCACAGCTCTTCCAAGGGGCATTAAAACCGTCTTGTTAAGCTACTGTGACCTCCACCACTCTTCCAATGGGCATTGATATTTTCTTTTTATTCCACTGCGACTTCCACCACTCTTCCAAGGGGCATTAAAACTGTCTTGTTAAGCTACTGTGACCTCCACCACTCTTCCAGGGGCATTAAAACTGTCTTGTTATGCTACTGTGACCTCCACCACTCTTCCAAGGGGCATTAAAACTGTCTTGATAAGCTACTGTGACCTCCACCACTCTTCGAAGGGGCATTAAAATCGTCTTGTTAAGCTGCTGTAACCTCCACCACTCTTCCAAGGGGCATTAAAACTGTCTTGTTAAGCTACTGTGACCGCCACCACTCTTCGAAGGGACATTAAAACCGTCTTGTTAAAACACTCTGAGCTCCACACCTCTTCCAAGGGGCATTAAAACCATCTTGCTAAGCTACTGTGACCTCCACCACTCTTCCAATGGGCATTGATATTGTCTTTTTATTCCACTGCGACCTCCACCACTCTTCCAAAGGGCATTAAAACCATCTTGTTAAGCTACTGTGACCTCCACCACTTTTCCAAGGGGCATTAAAACCGTCTTGTTAAGCTACTTTGACCTCCACCACTCTTCCAAGGGACATTAAAACTGTCTTGATAAGCTACTGTGACCTCCACCACTCTTCGAAGGGGCATTAAAACCGTCTTGTTAAGCTACTGTAACCTCCACTACTCTTCCAAGGGGCATTAACACTGTCTTGTTAAGCTACTGTGACCGCCACCACTCTTCGAAGGGGAATTAAAACGTGCTTGTTGAGCTACTGTGACCTCCACCACTCTTCCAAGGGGCATTAAAACCGTATTGTTAAAACACTCTGAACTCCACACCTCTTCCAAGGGGCATTAAAACCATCTTGTTAAGCTACTGTGACCTCCACCACTCTTCCAATGGGCATTGATATTGTCTTTTTATTCCACTGCGACCTCCACCACTCTTCCAAAGGGCATTAAAACCATCTTGTTAAGCTACTGTGACCTCCACCACTCTTCCAAGGGGCATTAAAACCGTCTTGTTAAGCTTCTGTGACCTCCACCACTTTTCCAAGGGGCATTAAAACAGTCTTGTTAAACCACTCTGAACTCCACTTCTCTTCCAAGAGGCTTTAAAACCGTCCTGCTAAGCTACTGTGACCTCCACCACTCTTCCAAGGGGCATTAAAACTGTCTTGTTAAGCTACTGTGTCCTCCACCACTGTTCCAAGGGGCATTAAAACAGTCTTGTTTAAGCTACTGTGACCTCCACCACTCTTCCAAGGGGCATTAAAACCGTCTTGTTAAGCTACTGTGACCGCCACCACTCTTCCAAGGGGCATTAAAACCATCTTGTCAAACCACTCTAAACTCCACAGCTCTTTCAAGGGGCATTAAAAACGTCTTGTTAAGCTTCTTTGACCTCCACCACTCTTCCAAGGTACATTAAAACCGTCTTGTTAAGCTACTGTGACTGCCACCACTCTTCCAATGGGCATTGATATTATCTTTTTATTCCAGTGCGACCTCCACCACTCTTCCAAGGGGCATTAAAACTGTCTTGTTAAGCTACTGTGACCTCCACCACTCTTCCAAGCGGCATTAAAACTGTCTTGTTAAGCTACTGTGACCTCCACCACTCTTCCAAGGGACATTAAAACCGTCTTGTTAAGCTACTGTGACCTGCACCACTCTTCCAATGGGCATTGATATTGTCTTTTTATTCCACGGCGACTTCCACCACTCTTCCAAGGGGCATTAAACTGTCTTGTTAAGCTACTGTGACCTCCACCACTGTTCCAAGGAGCATTAAAACTGTCTTGTTAAACCACTCTGAAGTCCACAGCTCTTTCAAGGGGCATTAAAACCATCTTGTTAAGCTTCTGTGACCTCCACCACTCTTCCAAGGGACATTAAAACCATATTGTTAAGCTACTGTGACCTCCACCACTCTTCCAATGGGAATTGATATTGTCTTTTTATTCCACTGCGACTTCCACCACTCTTCCAAGGGGCATTAAAACTGTCTTGTTAAGCTACTGTGACCTCCACCACTCTTCCAAGGGGCATTAAAACTGTCTTGTTAGGAAACTGTGACCTCCACCACTCTTCCAAGGGGCACTAAAACTGTCTTGTTAAGCTACTGTGACCTCCACCACTCTTCCAAGGGGCATTAAAACCGTCTTATTAAAACACTCTGAACTCCACAGCTCTTCCAAGGGGCAATAAAACCATCTTGTTAAGCTACTGTGACCTCCACCACTCTTCCAAGGGGCATTGATATTGTCTTTTTATTCCACTGCGACCTCCACCACTCTTCCAAGGGGCATTAAAACTGTCTTGTTAAGCTACTGTGACCTCCACCACTCTTCCAAGGGACATTAAAACTGTCTTAATAAGCTACTGTGACCTCCACCACTCTTCCAAGGGGCATTAAAACTGTCTTGTTAAACCACTCTGAACTCCACAGCTCTTTCAAGGGGCATTAAAACAGTCTTGTTAAGCTTCTGTGTACTCAACCACTCTTCCAAGGGGCATTAAAACTGTCTTGTTAAGCTACTGTGACCTCCACCACTCTTCCAACTGGCATTACAACTGTCTTGTTAAGCTACTGTGACCTCCACCACTCTTCCAAGGGGCATTAAAGCTGTTTTGTTAAACCACTCTGTACTCCACTTATCTCCCAAGGGGCATTAAATCCGCCTTGTTAAGCTACTGTGACCTCCACCACTCTTCCAAGGGGCATTAAAACTGTCTTGTTAAGCTACTGTGACCTCCACCACTCTTCCAAGGGGCATTGAAACTGTCTTGTTAAGCTACTGTGACCTCCACCACTGTTCCAAGGGGCATTAAAACTGTCTTGTTAAGCTACTGTGAGCTCCACCACTCTTCCTAGGGGCATTAAAACTGCCTTGTTAAACCGCTCTGGGCTCCACAGCTCTTCCAAGGGGCATTAAAACCGTCTTGTTAAGCTACTGTGACCTCCACCACTCTTCCAATGGGCATTGATATTGTCTTTTTATTCCACTGTGACTTCCACCACTCTTCCAAGGGGCATTCAAACTGTCTTGTTAAGTTACTGTGACCTCCACCACTCTTCAAAGGGGCATTAAAACTGTCTTGTTAAGCGAATGTGACCGCCACCACTCTTCCAAAGGGCATTAAAACCATCTTTTTAAAACACTCTGAACTGCACAGCTCTTCCAATGGGCATTAAAACCATCTTGTTAAGCTACTGCGACCTCCACCACTCTTCCAAGGGGCATTGATATTGTCTTTTTATTCCACTGCGACCTCCACCACTTTTCCAAAGGGCATTAAAACCATTTTGTTAAGCTACTGTGACCTCCACCTCTCTTCCAAGGGGCATTGAAACTGTCTTGTTAAGCTAATGTGACCTCCACCACTGTTCCAAGGGGCATTAAAACTGTCTTGTTAAACTACTGTGACCTCCACCACTCTTCCAAGGGGCATTAAAACTGTCTTGTTAAGCTACTGTGACCTTCACCACTCTTCCAAGTGGCATTAAAACTGTCTTGTTAAGCTACTGTGACCTCCACCACTCTTCCAAGGGGCATTAAAACTGTCTTGATAAGCTACTGTGACCTCCAAAAGTCTTCCAAGGGGCATTAAAACCGTCTTGTTAAATCACTCTGAACTCCACTTCTCTTCCAAGTGGCATTAAAACCCTCTTGTTAAGCTACTCTGACCTCCACCACCCTTCCAAGGGACATTAAAACCGTCCTGTTAAGCTACTGTGACTGCCACCACTCTTCCAATGGGCATTGATATTGTCTTTTTATTCCACTGTGACCTCCACCACTCTTCCAAGGGGCATTAAAACTGACTTGTTAAGCTACTGTGACCTCCACCACTCTTCCAAGGGACATTAAAACCGTCTTGTTAAGCTACTGTGACCTCCACCACTCTTCCAATGGGCATTGATATTGTCTTTTTATTCCACTGCGACTTACACCACTCTTCCAAGGGGCATTAAAGCTGTCTTGTTAAGCTACTGTGACCTCCACCACTCTTCCAAGGGGCATTAAAACTGTCTTTTTAAGCTACTGTGACCTCCACCACTCTTCCAATGGGCATTGATATTGTCTTTTTATTCCACTGCGACTTCCACCACTCTTCCAAGGGGGCATTAAAACCATCTTGTTAAGCTACTGTGACCTCCACCACTCTTCCAAGGGGCATTAAAACTGTCTTGCTAAGCTACTTTGACCTCCACCACTCTTCCAAGGGGCATTAAAACCGTCTTGTTAAAACACTCTGAACTCCACAGCTCTTCCAAGGGGCATTAAAACCATCTTGTTAAGCTACTGTGACCTCCACCACTCTTCCAAGGGTCATTGATATTGTCTTTTTATTCCACTGCGACCTCCACCACTCTTCCAACGGGCATTAAAACCATCTTGTTAAGCTACTGTGACCTCCGCCACTCTTCCAAGGGGCATTAAAACCATCTTGTTAAGCTACTGTGACCTCCACCTCTCTTCCAAGTGGCATTAAAACCGTCTTGTTAAGCTACTGTGACCTCCACCACTGTTCCAAGGGGCATTAAAACTGTCTTGTTAAACCACTCTGAACTTCATTTCTCTTCCAAGGGGCATTAAAACTGTCTTGCTAAGCTACTGTTACCTCCACCACTCTTCAAAGGGGCATTAAAACTGTCTTGTTAAGCTACTCTGACCTCCACCACACTTCCAAGGGGCATTAAAACTGTCTTCTTAAGCTACTGTGACCTCCACCACTGTTCCAAGGGGCATTAAAACTGTCTTGTTAAACCACTCTGAACTTCACAGCTCTTCCAAGCGGCATTAAAACCATATTGTTAAGCTACTGTGACCTCCACCACTCTTCCAAGGGGCATTGATATGTCTTTTTATTCCACTGCGACCTCCACCACTCTTCCAAGGGGCATTAAAACAGTCTTGTTTAAGCTACTGTGATCTCCACCACTCTTCCAAGGGGCATTAAAACAGTCTTGTTTAAGCTACTGTGATCTCCACCACTCTTCCAAGGGGCATTAAAACTGTCTTTTTAAGCTTCTGTGACCTCCACCACTCTTCCAAGGGGCATTAAAGCTGTCTTGTTAAGCTACTGTGACCTCCACCACTCTTCCAAGGAGCATTAAAACCATCTTGTTAAACCACTCTGAACTCCACTTCTCTTCCAAGGGGCATTAAAACCGTCTTGTTAAGCTACTGTGACCTCCACCACTCTTCCAAGGGGCATTAAAACTGTCTTGTTAAGCTACTGTGACCTCCACCACTCTTCCAAGGGACATTAAAGCTGTCTTGTTAAACCACTCTGAACTCCACTTATCTCCCAAGGGGCATTAAATCCGTCTTGTTAAGCTACTGTGACCTCCACCACTCTTCCAAGGGGCATTAAAACTGTCTTTTTAAGCTACTGTGACCTCCACCTCTCTTCCAAGGGTCATTGAAACTGTCTTGTTAAGCTACTGTGACCTCCACCACTGTTCCAAGGGGCATTAAAACTGTCTTGTTAAGCTACTGTGACCTCCACCACTCTTCCCTTGGGCATCAAAACTGTCTTGTTAAACTACTGTGACCTCCACCACTCTTCCAAGGGGCATTAAGACTGTCTTGTTAAACCACACTGAGCTCCACAGCTCTTCCAAGGGGCATTAAAACCGTCTTGTTAAGATACTGTGACCTCCAACACTCTTCCAATGGGCATAGATATTGTCTTTTTATTCCACTGCGACTTCCACCACTCTTTCAAGTGGCATTAAAACTGTCTTGTTAAGCTACTGTGACCTCCACCACTCTTCCAAGGGGCATTAAAACTGTCTTGATAAGCTACTGTGACCTCCAAAAGTCTTCCAAGGGGCATTAAAACCGTCTTGTTAAATCACTCTGAACTCCACTTCTCTTCCAAGGGGCATTAAAACCCTCTTGTTAAGCTACTCTGACCTCCACCACCCTTCCAAGGGACATTAAAACCGTCCTGTTAAGCTACTGTGACTGCCACCACTCTTCCAATGGGCATTGATATTGTCTTTTTATTCCACTGTGACCTCCACCACTCTTCCAAGGGGCATTAAAACTGACTTGTTAAGCTACTGTGACCTCCACCACTCTTCCAAGGGACATTAAAACCGTCTTGTTAAGCTACTGTGACCTCCACCACTCTTCCAATGGGCATTGATATTGTCTTTTTATTCCACTGCGACTTACACCACTCTTCCAAGGGGCATTAAAGCTGTCTTGTTAAGCTACTGTGACCTCCACCACTCTTCCAAGGGGCATTAAAACTGTCTTTTTAAGCTACTGTGACCTCCACCACTCTTCCAATGGGCATTGATATTGTCTTTTTATTCCACTGCGACTTCCACCACTCTTCCAAGGGGGCATTAAAACCATCTTGTTAAGCTACTGTGACCTCCACCACTCTTCCAAGGGGCATTAAAACTGTCTTGCTAAGCTACTTTGACCTCCACCACTCTTCCAAGGGGCATTAAAACCGTCTTGTTAAAACACTCTGAACTCCACAGCTCTTCCAAGGGGCATTAAAACCATCTTGTTAAGCTACTGTGACCTCCACCACTCTTCCAAGGGTCATTGATATTGTCTTTTTATTCCACTGCGACCTCCACCACTCTTCCAACGGGCATTAAAACCATCTTGTTAAGCTACTGTGACCTCCGCCACTCTTCCAAGGGGCATTAAAACCATCTTGTTAAGCTACTGTGACCTCCACCTCTCTTCCAAGTGGCATTAAAACCGTCTTGTTAAGCTACTGTGACCTCCACCACTGTTCCAAGGGGCATTAAAACTGTCTTGTTAAACCACTCTGAACTTCATTTCTCTTCCAAGGGGCATTAAAACTGTCTTGCTAAGCTACTGTTACCTCCACCACTCTTCAAAGGGGCATTAAAACTGTCTTGTTAAGCTACTCTGACCTCCACCACACTTCCAAGGGGCATTAAAACTGTCTTCTTAAGCTACTGTGACCTCCACCACTGTTCCAAGGGGCATTAAAACTGTCTTGTTAAACCACTCTGAACTTCACAGCTCTTCCAAGCGGCATTAAAATCATATTGTTAAGCTACTGTGACCTCCACCACTCTTCCAAGGGGCATTGATATGTCTTTTTATTCCACTGCGACCTCCACCACTCTTCCAAGGGGCATTAAAACAGTCTTGTTTAAGCTACTGTGATCTCCACCACTCTTCCAAGGGGCATTAAAACAGTCTTGTTTAAGCTACTGTGATCTCCACCACTCTTCCAAGGGGCATTAAAACTGTCTTTTTAAGCTTCTGTGACCTCCACCACTCTTCCAAGGGGCATTAAAGCTGTCTTGTTAAGCTACTGTGACCTCCACCACTCTTCCAAGGAGCATTAAAACCATCTTGTTAAACCACTCTGAACTCCACTTCTCTTCCAAGGGGCATTAAAACCGTCTTGTTAAGCTACTGTGACCTCCACCACTCTTCCAAGGGGCATTAAAACTGTCTTGTTAAGCTACTGTGACCTCCACCACTCTTCCAAGGGACATTAAAGCTGTCTTGTTAAACCACTCTGAACTCCACTTATCTCCCAAGGGGCATTAAATCCGTCTTGTTAAGCTACTGTGACCTCCACCACTCTTCCAAGGGGCATTAAAACTGTCTTTTTAAGCTACTGTGACCTCCACCTCTCTACCAAGGGTCATTGAAACTGTCTTGTTAAGCTACTGTGACCTCCACCACTGTTCCAAGGGGCATTAAAACTGTCTTGTTAAGCTACTGTGACCTCCACCACTCTTCCCTTGGGCATTAAAACTGTCTTTTTAAACTACTGTGACCTCCACCACTCTTCCAAGGGGCATTAAGACTGTCTTGTTAAACCACACTGAGCTCCACAGCTCTTCCAAGGGGCATTAAAACCGTCTTGTTAAGATACTGTGACCTCCAACACTCTTCCAATGGGCATAGATATTGTCTTTTTATTCCACTGCGACTTCCACCACTCTTCCAAGGGGCATTAAAACTGTCTTGTTAAGCTACTGTGACCTTCACCACTCTTCCAAGGGGCATTAAAACTGTCTTGTTAAGCTACTGTGACCTTCACCACTCTTCCAAGTGGCATTAAAACTGTCTTGTTAAGCTACTGTGACCTCCACCACTCTTCCAAGGGGCATTAAAACTGTCTTGTTAAGCTACTGTGTCCTCCACCACTGTTCCAAGGGGCATTAAAACAGTCTTGTTTAAGCTACTGTGACCTCCACCACTCTTCCAAGGGGCATTAAAACCGTCTTGTTAAGCTACTGTGACCGCCACCACTCTTCCAAGGGGCATTAAAACCATCTTGTCAAACCACTCTAAACTCCACAGCTCTTTCAAGGGGCATTAAAAACGTCTTGTTAAGCTTCTTTGACCTCCACCACTCTTCCAAGGTACATTAAAACCGTCTTGTTAAGCTACTGTGACTGCCACCACTCTTCCAATGGGCATTGATATTATCTTTTTATTCCAGTGCGACCTCCACCACTCTTCCAAGGGGCATTAAAACTGTCTTGTTAAGCTACTGTGACCTCCACCACTCTTCCAAGCGGCATTAAAACTGTCTTGTTAAGCGAATGTGACCGCCACCACTCTTCCAAAGGGCATTAAAACCATCTTTTTAAAACACTCTGAACTGCACAGCTCTTCCAATGGGCATTAAAACCATCTTGTTAAGCTACTGCGACCTCCACCACTCTTCCAAGGGGCATTGATATTGTCTTTTTATTCCACTGCGACCTCCACCACTTTTCCAAAGGGCATTAAAACCATTTTGTTAAGCTACTGTGACCTCCACCTCTCTTCCAAGGGGCATTGAAACTGTCTTGTTAAGCTAATGTGACCTCCACCACTGTTCCAAGGGGCATTAAAACTGTCTTGTTAAACTACTGTGACCTCCACCACTCTTCCAAGGGGCATTAAAACTGTCTTGTTAAGCTACTGTGACCTTCACCACTCTTCCAAGTGGCATTAAAACTGTCTTGTTAAGCTACTGTGACCTCCACCACTCTTCCAAGGGGCATTAAAACTGTCTTGATAAGCTACTGTGACCTCCAAAAGTCTTCCAAGGGGCATTAAAACCGTCTTGTTAAATCACTCTGAACTCCACTTCTCTTCCAAGTGGCATTAAAACCCTCTTGTTAAGCTACTCTGACCTCCACCACCCTTCCAAGGGACATTAAAACCGTCCTGTTAAGCTACTGTGACTGCCACCACTCTTCCAATGGGCATTGATATTGTCTTTTTATTCCACTGTGACCTCCACCACTCTTCCAAGGGGCATTAAAACTGACTTGTTAAGCTACTGTGACCTCCACCACTCTTCCAAGGGACATTAAAACCGTCTTGTTAAGCTACTGTGACCTCCACCACTCTTCCAATGGGCATTGATATTGTCTTTTTATTCCACTGCGACTTACACCACTCTTCCAAGGGGCATTAAAGCTGTCTTGTTAAGCTACTGTGACCTCCACCACTCTTCCAAGGGGCATTAAAACTGTCTTTTTAAGCTACTGTGACCTCCACCACTCTTCCAATGGGCATTGATATTGTCTTTTTATTCCACTGCGACTTCCACCACTCTTCCAAGGGGGCATTAAAACCATCTTGTTAAGCTACTGTGACCTCCACCACTCTTCCAAGGGGCATTAAAACTGTCTTGCTAAGCTACTTTGACCTCCACCACTCTTCCAAGGGGCATTAAAACCGTCTTGTTAAAACACTCTGAACTCCACAGCTCTTCCAAGGGGCATTAAAACCATCTTGTTAAGCTACTGTGACCTCCACCACTCTTCCAAGGGTCATTGATATTGTCTTTTTATTCCACTGCGACCTCCACCACTCTTCCAACGGGCATTAAAACCATCTTGTTAAGCTACTGTGACCTCCGCCACTCTTCCAAGGGGCATTAAAACCATCTTGTTAAGCTACTGTGACCTCCACCTCTCTTCCAAGTGGCATTAAAACCGTCTTGTTAAGCTACTGTGACCTCCACCACTGTTCCAAGGGGCATTAAAACTGTCTTGTTAAACCACTCTGAACTTCATTTCTCTTCCAAGGGGCATTAAAACTGTCTTGCTAAGCTACTGTTACCTCCACCACTCTTCAAAGGGGCATTAAAACTGTCTTGTTAAGCTACTCTGACCTCCACCACACTTCCAAGGGGCATTAAAACTGTCTTCTTAAGCTACTGTGACCTCCACCACTGTTCCAAGGGGCATTAAAACTGTCTTGTTAAACCACTCTGAACTTCACAGCTCTTCCAAGCGGCATTAAAACCATATTGTTAAGCTACTGTGACCTCCACCACTCTTCCAAGGGGCATTGATATGTCTTTTTATTCCACTGCGACCTCCACCACTCTTCCAAGGGGCATTAAAACAGTCTTGTTTAAGCTACTGTGATCTCCACCACTCTTCCAAGGGGCATTAAAACAGTCTTGTTTAAGCTACTGTGATCTCCACCACTCTTCCAAGGGGCATTAAAACTGTCTTTTTAAGCTTCTGTGACCTCCACCACTCTTCCAAGGGGCATTAAAGCTGTCTTGTTAAGCTACTGTGACCTCCACCACTCTTCCAAGGAGCATTAAAACCATCTTGTTAAACCACTCTGAACTCCACTTCTCTTCCAAGGGGCATTAAAACCGTCTTGTTAAGCTACTGTGACCTCCACCACTCTTCCAAGGGGCATTAAAACTGTCTTGTTAAGCTACTGTGACCTCCACCACTCTTCCAAGGGACATTAAAGCTGTCTTGTTAAACCACTCTGAACTCCACTTATCTCCCAAGGGGCATTAAATCCGTCTTGTTAAGCTACTGTGACCTCCACCACTCTTCCAAGGGGCATTAAAACTGTCTTTTTAAGCTACTGTGACCTCCACCTCTCTTCCAAGGGTCATTGAAACTGTCTTGTTAAGCTACTGTGACCTCCACCACTGTTCCAAGGGGCATTAAAACTGTCTTGTTAAGCTACTGTGACCTCCACCACTCTTCCCTTGGGCATCAAAACTGTCTTGTTAAACTACTGTGACCTCCACCACTCTTCCAAGGGGCATTAAGACTGTCTTGTTAAACCACACTGAGCTCCACAGCTCTTCCAAGGGGCATTAAAACCGTCTTGTTAAGATACTGTGACCTCCAACACTCTTCCAATGGGCATAGATATTGTCTTTTTATTCCACTGCGACTTCCACCACTCTTTCAAGTGGCATTAAAACTGTCTTGTTAAGCTACTGTGACCTCCACCACTCTTCCAAGGGGCATTAAAACTGTCTTGATAAGCTACTGTGACCTCCAAAAGTCTTCCAAGGGGCATTAAAACCGTCTTGTTAAATCACTCTGAACTCCACTTCTCTTCCAAGGGGCATTAAAACCCTCTTGTTAAGCTACTCTGACCTCCACCACCCTTCCAAGGGACATTAAAACCGTCCTGTTAAGCTACTGTGACTGCCACCACTCTTCCAATGGGCATTGATATTGTCTTTTTATTCCACTGTGACCTCCACCACTCTTCCAAGGGGCATTAAAACTGACTTGTTAAGCTACTGTGACCTCCACCACTCTTCCAAGGGACATTAAAACCGTCTTGTTAAGCTACTGTGACCTCCACCACTCTTCCAATGGGCATTGATATTGTCTTTTTATTCCACTGCGACTTACACCACTCTTCCAAGGGGCATTAAAGCTGTCTTGTTAAGCTACTGTGACCTCCACCACTCTTCCAAGGGGCATTAAAACTGTCTTTTTAAGCTACTGTGACCTCCACCACTCTTCCAATGGGCATTGATATTGTCTTTTTATTCCACTGCGACTTCCACCACTCTTCCAAGGGGGCATTAAAACCATCTTGTTAAGCTACTGTGACCTCCACCACTCTTCCAAGGGGCATTAAAACTGTCTTGCTAAGCTACTTTGACCTCCACCACTCTTCCAAGGGGCATTAAAACCGTCTTGTTAAAACACTCTGAACTCCACAGCTCTTCCAAGGGGCATTAAAACCATCTTGTTAAGCTACTGTGACCTCCACCACTCTTCCAAGGGTCATTGATATTGTCTTTTTATTCCACTGCGACCTCCACCACTCTTCCAACGGGCATTAAAACCATCTTGTTAAGCTACTGTGACCTCCGCCACTCTTCCAAGGGGCATTAAAACCATCTTGTTAAGCTACTGTGACCTCCACCTCTCTTCCAAGTGGCATTAAAACCGTCTTGTTAAGCTACTGTGACCTCCACCACTGTTCCAAGGGGCATTAAAACTGTCTTGTTAAACCACTCTGAACTTCATTTCTCTTCCAAGGGGCATTAAAACTGTCTTGCTAAGCTACTGTTACCTCCACCACTCTTCAAAGGGGCATTAAAACTGTCTTGTTAAGCTACTCTGACCTCCACCACACTTCCAAGGGGCATTAAAACTGTCTTCTTAAGCTACTGTGACCTCCACCACTGTTCCAAGGGGCATTAAAACTGTCTTGTTAAACCACTCTGAACTTCACAGCTCTTCCAAGCGGCATTAAAACCATATTGTTAAGCTACTGTGACCTCCACCACTCTTCCAAGGGGCATTGATATGTCTTTTTATTCCACTGCGACCTCCACCACTCTTCCAAGGGGCATTAAAACAGTCTTGTTTAAGCTACTGTGATCTCCACCACTCTTCCAAGGGGCATTAAAACAGTCTTGTTTAAGCTACTGTGATCTCCACCACTCTTCCAAGGGGCATTAAAACTGTCTTTTTAAGCTTCTGTGACCTCCACCACTCTTCCAAGGGGCATTAAAGCTGTCTTGTTAAGCTACTGTGACCTCCACCACTCTTCCAAGGAGCATTAAAACCATCTTGTTAAACCACTCTGAACTCCACTTCTCTTCCAAGGGGCATTAAAACCGTCTTGTTAAGCTACTGTGACCTCCACCACTCTTCCAAGGGGCATTAAAACTGTCTTGTTAAGCTACTGTGACCTCCACCACTCTTCCAAGGGACATTAAAGCTGTCTTGTTAAACCACTCTGAACTCCACTTATCTCCCAAGGGGCATTAAATCCGTCTTGTTAAGCTACTGTGACCTCCACCACTCTTCCAAGGGGCATTAAAACTGTCTTTTTAAGCTACTGTGACCTCCACCTCTCTACCAAGGGTCATTGAAACTGTCTTGTTAAGCTACTGTGACCTCCACCACTGTTCCAAGGGGCATTAAAACTGTCTTGTTAAGCTACTGTGACCTCCACCACTCTTCCCTTGGGCATTAAAACTGTCTTTTTAAACTACTGTGACCTCCACCACTCTTCCAAGGGGCATTAAGACTGTCTTGTTAAACCACACTGAGCTCCACAGCTCTTCCAAGGGGCATTAAAACCGTCTTGTTAAGATACTGTGACCTCCAACACTCTTCCAATGGGCATAGATATTGTCTTTTTATTCCACTGCGACTTCCACCACTCTTCCAAGGGGCATTAAAACTGTCTTGTTAAGCTACTGTGACCTTCACCACTCTTCCAAGGGGCATTAAAACTGTCTTGTTAAGCTACTGTGACCTTCACCACTCTTCCAAGTGGCATTAAAACTGTCTTGTTAAGCTACTGTGACCTCCACCACTCTTCCAAGGGGCATTAAAACTGTCTTGTTAAGCTACTGTGTCCTCCACCACTGTTCCAAGGGGCATTAAAACAGTCTTGTTTAAGCTACTGTGACCTCCACCACTCTTCCAAGGGGCATTAAAACCGTCTTGTTAAGCTACTGTGACCGCCACCACTCTTCCAAGGGGCATTAAAACCATCTTGTCAAACCACTCTAAACTCCACAGCTCTTTCAAGGGGCATTAAAAACGTCTTGTTAAGCTTCTTTGACCTCCACCACTCTTCCAAGGTACATTAAAACCGTCTTGTTAAGCTACTGTGACTGCCACCACTCTTCCAATGGGCATTGATATTATCTTTTTATTCCAGTGCGACCTCCACCACTCTTCCAAGGGGCATTAAAACTGTCTTGTTAAGCTACTGTGACCTCCACCACTCTTCCAAGCGGCATTAAAACTGTCTTGTTAAGCTACTGTGACCTCCACCACTCTTCCAAGGGACATTAAAACCGTCTTGTTAAGCTACTGTGACCTGCACCACTCTTCCAATGGGCATTGATATTGTCTTTTTATTCCACGGCGACTTCCACCACTCTTCCAAGGGGCATTAAACTGTCTTGTTAAGCTACTGTGACCTCCACCACTGTTCCAAGGAGCATTAAAACTGTCTTGTTAAACCACTCTGAAGTCCACAGCTCTTTCAAGGGGCATTAAAACCATCTTGTTAAGCTTCTGTGACCTCCACCACTCTTCCAAGGGACATTAAAACCATATTGTTAAGCTACTGTGACCTCCACCACTCTTCCAATGGGAATTGATATTGTCTTTTTATTCCACTGCGACTTCCACCACTCTTCCAAGGGGCATTAAAACTGTCTTGTTAAGCTACTGTGACCTCCACCACTCTTCCAAGGGGCATTAAAACTGTCTTGTTAGGAAACTGTGACCTCCACCACTCTTCCAAGGGGCACTAAAACTGTCTTGTTAAGCTACTGTGACCTCCACCACTCTTCCAAGGGGCATTAAAACCGTCTTATTAAAACACTCTGAACTCCACAGCTCTTCCAAGGGGCAATAAAACCATCTTGTTAAGCTACTGTGACCTCCACCACTCTTCCAAGGGGCATTGATATTGTCTTTTTATTCCACTGCGACCTCCACCACTCTTCCAAGGGGCATTAAAACTGTCTTGTTAAGCTACTGTGACCTCCACCACTCTTCCAAGGGACATTAAAACTGTCTTAATAAGCTACTGTGACCTCCACCACTCTTCCAAGGGGCATTAAAACTGTCTTGTTAAACCACTCTGAACTCCACAGCTCTTTCAAGGGGCATTAAAACAGTCTTGTTAAGCTTCTGTGTACTCAACCACTCTTCCAAGGGGCATTAAAACTGTCTTGTTAAGCTACTGTGACCTCCACCACTCTTCCAACTGGCATTACAACTGTCTTGTTAAGCTACTGTGACCTCCACCACTCTTCCAAGGGGCATTAAAGCTGTTTTGTTAAACCACTCTGTACTCCACTTATCTCCCAAGGGGCATTAAATCCGCCTTGTTAAGCTACTGTGACCTCCACCACTCTTCCAAGGGGCATTAAAACTGTCTTGTTAAGCTACTGTGACCTCCACCACTCTTCCAAGGGGCATTGAAACTGTCTTGTTAAGCTACTGTGACCTCCACCACTGTTCCAAGGGGCATTAAAACTGTCTTGTTAAGCTACTGTGAGCTCCACCACTCTTCCTAGGGGCATTAAAACTGCCTTGTTAAACCGCTCTGGGCTCCACAGCTCTTCCAAGGGGCATTAAAACCGTCTTGTTAAGCTACTGTGACCTCCACCACTCTTCCAATGGGCATTGATATTGTCTTTTTATTCCACTGTGACTTCCACCACTCTTCCAAGGGGCATTCAAACTGTCTTGTTAAGTTACTGTGACCTCCACCACTCTTCAAAGGGGCATTAAAACTGTCTTGTTAAGCGAATGTGACCGCCACCACTCTTCCAAAGGGCATTAAAACCATCTTTTTAAAACACTCTGAACTGCACAGCTCTTCCAATGGGCATTAAAACCATCTTGTTAAGCTACTGCGACCTCCACCACTCTTCCAAGGGGCATTGATATTGTCTTTTTATTCCACTGCGACCTCCACCACTTTTCCAAAGGGCATTAAAACCATTTTGTTAAGCTACTGTGACCTCCACCTCTCTTCCAAGGGGCATTGAAACTGTCTTGTTAAGCTAATGTGACCTCCACCACTGTTCCAAGGGGCATTAAAACTGTCTTGTTAAACTACTGTGACCTCCACCACTCTTCCAAGGGGCATTAAAACTGTCTTGTTAAGCTACTGTGACCTTCACCACTCTTCCAAGTGGCATTAAAACTGTCTTGTTAAGCTACTGTGACCTCCACCACTCTTCCAAGGGGCATTAAAACTGTCTTGATAAGCTACTGTGACCTCCAAAAGTCTTCCAAGGGGCATTAAAACCGTCTTGTTAAGCTACTCTGACCTCCACCACCCTTCCAAGGGACATTAAAACCGTCCTGTTAAGCTACTGTGACTGCCACCACTCTTCCAATGGGCATTGATATTGTCTTTTTATTCCACTGTGACCTCCACCACTCTTCCAAGGGGCATTAAAACTGACTTGTTAAGCTACTGTGACCTCCACCACTCTTCCAAGGGACATTAAAACCGTCTTGTTAAGCTACTGTGACCTCCACCACTCTTCCAATGGGCATTGATATTGTCTTTTTATTCCACTGCGACTTACACCACTCTTCCAAGGGGCATTAAAGCTGTCTTGTTAAGCTACTGTGACCTCCACCACTCTTCCAAGGGGCATTAAAACTGTCTTTTTAAGCTACTGTGACCTCCACCACTCTTCCAATGGGCATTGATATTGTCTTTTTATTCCACTGCGACTTCCACCACTCTTCCAAGGGGGCATTAAAACCATCTTGTTAAGCTACTGTGACCTCCACCACTCTTCCAAGGGGCATTAAAACTGTCTTGCTAAGCTACTTTGACCTCCACCACTCTTCCAAGGGGCATTAAAACCGTCTTGTTAAAACACTCTGAACTCCACAGCTCTTCCAAGGGGCATTAAAACCATCTTGTTAAGCTACTGTGACCTCCACCACTCTTCCAAGGGTCATTGATATTGTCTTTTTATTCCACTGCGACCTCCACCACTCTTCCAACGGGCATTAAAACCATCTTGTTAAGCTACTGTGACCTCCGCCACTCTTCCAAGGGGCATTAAAACCATCTTGTTAAGCTACTGTGACCTCCACCTCTCTTCCAAGTGGCATTAAAACCGTCTTGTTAAGCTACTGTGACCTCCACCACTGTTCCAAGGGGCATTAAAACTGTCTTGTTAAACCACTCTGAACTTCATTTCTCTTCCAAGGGGCATTAAAACTGTCTTGCTAAGCTACTGTTACCTCCACCACTCTTCAAAGGGGCATTAAAACTGTCTTGTTAAGCTACTCTGACCTCCACCACACTTCCAAGGGGCATTAAAACTGTCTTCTTAAGCTACTGTGACCTCCACCACTGTTCCAAGGGGCATTAAAACTGTCTTGTTAAACCACTCTGAACTTCACAGCTCTTCCAAGCGGCATTAAAACCATATTGTTAAGCTACTGTGACCTCCACCACTCTTCCAAGGGGCATTGATATGTCTTTTTATTCCACTGCGACCTCCACCACTCTTCCAAGGGGCATTAAAACAGTCTTGTTTAAGCTACTGTGATCTCCACCACTCTTCCAAGGGGCATTAAAACAGTCTTGTTTAAGCTACTGTGATCTCCACCACTCTTCCAAGGGGCATTAAAACTGTCTTTTTAAGCTTCTGTGACCTCCACCACTCTTCCAAGGGGCATTAAAGCTGTCTTGTTAAGCTACTGTGACCTCCACCACTCTTCCAAGGAGCATTAAAACCATCTTGTTAAACCACTCTGAACTCCACTTCTCTTCCAAGGGGCATTAAAACCGTCTTGTTAAGCTACTGTGACCTCCACCACTCTTCCAAGGGGCATTAAAACTGTCTTGTTAAGCTACTGTGACCTCCACCACTCTTCCAAGGGACATTAAAGCTGTCTTGTTAAACCACTCTGAACTCCACTTATCTCCCAAGGGGCATTAAATCCGTCTTGTTAAGCTACTGTGACCTCCACCACTCTTCCAAGGGGCATTAAAACTGTCTTTTTAAGCTACTGTGACCTCCACCTCTCTTCCAAGGGTCATTGAAACTGTCTTGTTAAGCTACTGTGACCTCCACCACTGTTCCAAGGGGCATTAAAACTGTCTTGTTAAGCTACTGTGACCTCCACCACTCTTCCCTTGGGCATCAAAACTGTCTTGTTAAACTACTGTGACCTCCACCACTCTTCCAAGGGGCATTAAGACTGTCTTGTTAAACCACACTGAGCTCCACAGCTCTTCCAAGGGGCATTAAAACCGTCTTGTTAAGATACTGTGACCTCCAACACTCTTCCAATGGGCATAGATATTGTCTTTTTATTCCACTGCGACTTCCACCACTCTTCCAAGTGGCATTAAAACTGTCTTGTTAAGCTACTGTGACCTCCACCACTCTTCCAAGGGGCATTAAAACTGTCTTGATAAGCTACTGTGACCTCCAAAAGTCTTCCAAGGGGCATTAAAACCGTCTTGTTAAATCACTCTGAACTCCACTTCTCTTCCAAGGGGCATTAAAACCCTCTTGTTAAGCTACTCTGACCTCCACCACCCTTCCAAGGGACATTAAAACCGTCCTGTTAAGCTACTGTGACTGCCACCACTCTTCCAATGGGCAATGATATTGTCTTTTTATTCCACTGTGACCTCCACCACTCTTCCAAGGGGCATTAAAACTGACTTGTTAAGCTACTGTGACCTCCACCACTCTTCCAAGGGACATTAAAACCGTCTTGTTAAGCTACTGTGACCTCCACCACTCTTCCAATGGGCATTGATATTGTCTTTTTATTCCACTGCGACTTACACCACTCTTCCAAGGGGCATTAAAGCTGTCTTGTTAAGCTACTGTGACCTCCACCACTCTTCCAAGGGGCATTAAAACTGTCTTTTTAAGCTACTGTGACCTCCACCACTCTTCCAATGGGCATTGATATTGTCTTTTTATTCCACTGCGACTTCCACCACTCTTCCAAGGGGGCATTAAAACCATCTTGTTAAGCTACTGTGACCTCCACCACTCTTCCAAGGGGCATTAAAACTGTCTTGCTAAGCTACTTTGACCTCCACCACTCTTCCAAGGGGCATTAAAACCGTCTTGTTAAAACACTCTGAACTCCACAGCTCTTCCAAGGGGCATTAAAACCATCTTGTTAAGCTACTGTGACCTCCACCACTCTTCCAAGGGTCATTGATATTGTCTTTTTATTCCACTGCGACCTCCACCACTCTTCCAACGGGCATTAAAACCATCTTGTTAAGCTACTGTGACCTCCGCCACTCTTCCAAGGGGCATTAAAACCATCTTGTTAAGCTACTGTGACCTCCACCTCTCTTCCAAGTGGCATTAAAACCGTCTTGTTAAGCTACTGTGACCTCCACCACTGTTCCAAGGGGCATTAAAACTGTCTTGTTAAACCACTCTGAACTTCATTTCTCTTCCAAGGGGCATTAAAACTGTCTTGCTAAGCTACTGTTACCTCCACCACTCTTCAAAGGGGCATTAAAACTGTCTTGTTAAGCTACTCTGACCTCCACCACACTTCCAAGGGGCATTAAAACTGTCTTCTTAAGCTACTGTGACCTCCACCACTGTTCCAAGGGGCATTAAAACTGTCTTGTTAAACCACTCTGAACTTCACAGCTCTTCCAAGCGGCATTAAAACCATATTGTTAAGCTACTGTGACCTCCACCACTCTTCCAAGGGGCATTGATATGTCTTTTTATTCCACTGCGACCTCCACCACTCTTCCAAGGGGCATTAAAACAGTCTTGTTTAAGCTACTGTGATCTCCACCACTCTTCCAAGGGGCATTAAAACAGTCTTGTTTAAGCTACTGTGATCTCCACCACTCTTCCAAGGGGCATTAAAACTGTCTTTTTAAGCTTCTGTGACCTCCACCACTCTTCCAAGGGGCATTAAAGCTGTCTTGTTAAGCTACTGTGACCTCCACCACTCTTCCAAGGAGCATTAAAACCATCTTGTTAAACCACTCTGAACTCCACTTCTCTTCCAAGGGGCATTAAAACCGTCTTGTTAAGCTACTGTGACCTCCACCACTCTTCCAAGGGGCATTAAAACTGTCTTGTTAAGCTACTGTGACCTCCACCACTCTTCCAAGGGACATTAAAGCTGTCTTGTTAAACCACTCTGAACTCCACTTATCTCCCAAGGGGCATTAAATCCGTCTTGTTAAGCTACTGTGACCTCCACCACTCTTCCAAGGGGCATTAAAACTGTCTTTTTAAGCTACTGTGACCTCCACCTCTCTACCAAGGGTCATTGAAACTGTCTTGTTAAGCTACTGTGACCTCCACCACTGTTCCAAGGGGCATTAAAACTGTCTTGTTAAGCTACTGTGACCTCCACCACTCTTCCCTTGGGCATTAAAACTGTCTTGTTAAACTACTGTGACCTCCACCACTCTTCCAAGGGGCATTAAGACTGTCTTGTTAAACCACACTGAGCTCCACAGCTCTTCCAAGGGGCATTAAAACCGTCTTGTTAAGATACTGTGACCTCCAACACTCTTCCAATGGGCATAGATATTGTCTTTTTATTCCACTGCGACTTCCACCACTCTTCCAAGGGGCATTAAAACTGTCTTGTTAAGCTACTGTGACCTTCACCACTCTTCCAAGGGGCATTAAAACTGTCTTGTTAAGCTACTGTGACCTTCACCACTCTTCCAAGTGGCATTAAAACTGTCTTGTTAAGCTACTGTGACCTCCACCACTCTTCCAAGGGGCATTAAAACTGTCTTGATAAGCTACTGTGACCTCCACCAGTCTTCCAAGGGGCATTAAAACCGTCTTGTTAAATCACTCTGAACTCCACTTCTCTTCCAAGGGGCATTAAAACCGTCTTGTTAAGCTACTCTGACCTCCACCACCCTTCCAAGGGACATTAAAACCATCTTGTTAAGCTACTGTGACTGCCAGCACTCTTCCAATGGGCATTGATATTGTCTTTTTATTCCACTGTGACCTCCACCACTCTTCCAAGGGGCATTAAAACTGACTTGTTACGCTACTGTGACCTCCACCACTCTTCCAAGGGACATTAAAACCATCTTGTTAAGCTACTGTGACCTCCACCACTCTTCCAATGGTCATTGATATTGTCTTTTTATTCCACTGCGACTTCCACCACTCTTCCAAGGGGCATTAAAGCTGTCTTGTTAAGCTACTGTGACCTCCACCACTGTTCCAAGGGGTATTAAAACTGTCTTGTTAAACCACTCTGAACTTCACAGCACTTCCAAGCGGCATTAAAACCATATTGTTAAGCTACTGTGACCTCCACCACTCTTCCAAGGGGCATTGATATGTCTTTTTATACCACTGCGACCTCCACCACTCTTCCAAGGGGCATTAAAACAGTCTTGTTTAAGCTACTGTGATCCCCACCACTCTTCCAAGGGGCATTAAAACAGTCTTGTTTAAGCTACTGTGATCTCCACCACTCTTCCAAGGGGCATTAAAACCGTCTTGTTAAGTTACTGAGACCTCCACCTCTCTTCCAGGGGCATTAAAACTGTCTTGTTAAACCACTCTGAACTCCACAGCTCTTTCAAGGGGCATTAAAACTGTCTTATTAAACCACTCTGAAATCCACAGCTCTTTCAAGGGGCATTAAAACCGTCTTGTTAAGCTTCTGTGACCTCCACCACTCTTCCAAGGGACATTAAAACCGTCTTGTTAAGCTACTGTGACCTCCACCACTCTTCCAAGGGGTATTAAAACTGGCTTGTTAAGCTACTGTGACCACCACCACTCTTCCAAGGGGAATTAAAACTGTCTTATTAAACCACTCTGAAATCCACAGCTCTTTCAAGGGGCATTAAAACGTCTTGTTAAGCTTCTGTGACCTCCACCACTCTTCCAAGCGACATTAAAACCGTCTTGTTAAGCTACTGTGACCTCCACCACTCTTCCAATGGGAATTGATATTGTCTTTTTATTCCACTGCGACTTCCACCACTCTTCCAAGGGGCATTAAAACTGTCTTGCTAAGCTACTGTGACCTCCACCACTCTTACAAGGGGCATTAAAACTGTCTTAAGAAACTGTGAACTCCACCACTCTTCCAAGTGGCATTAAAACTGTCTTGTTAAGCTACTGTGACCTCCACCACTCTTCCAATGGGCATTAAAACCGTCTTGTTAAAACACTCTGAACTACACAGCTCTTCCAAGGGGCATAAAAACCATCTTGTTAAGCTACTGTGAACTCCACCACTCTTCCAAGGGGCATTGATATTGTCTTTTTATTCCACTGCGACCTCCACCACTCTTCCAAGGGGCATTAAAGCTGTCTTGTTAAGCTACTGTGACCTCCACCACTCTTCCAAGGGGTCAATAAAACCATCTTGTTAAGCTACTGTGACCTCCACCACTCTTCCAAGGAGCTACTGTGACCTCCACCACTCTTCCAAGGGGCATTAAAACTGTCTTGTTAAGCTACTGTGACCTCCACCACTCTTCCAAGGGGCATTACAACTGTCTTGTTAAGCTACTGTGACCTCTACCACTCTTCCAAGGGGCATTGATATTGTATTTTTATTCCACTGCGACCTCCACCACTCTTCCAAAGGGCATTAAAACCATCTTGTTAAGCTACTGTGACCTCCACCACTCTTCCAATTGGCATAAAAACCGTCTTGTTAAGCTACTGTGACCTCCACCACTCTTCCAAGGGGCATTAAAACCGTCTTGTTAAACCACTCTGAACTCCACTTCTCTTCCAAGGGGCATTAAAACCGTCTTGTTAAGCTACTGTGACCTCCACCACTCTTCCAAAGGGCATTAAACTGTCTTGTTAAGCTACTGTGACCTCCACCACTGTTGCAAGCGGCATTAAAACTGTCTTGTTAAGCTACTGTCACCTCCACCACTCTTCCAAGGGGCATTAAAACCGTCTTGTTAAACCACTCTGAACTCCACAGCTCTTCCAAGGGGCATTAAAACCATATTGTTAAGCTACTGTGACCTCCACCACTCTTCCAAGGGGCATTTATATATCTTTTTATTCCACTTTGTCCTCCACCACTCTTCCAAGGGGCATTAAAACAGTCTTGTTTAAGCTACTGTGACCTCCACCACTCTTCCAAGGGGCATTAAAACTGTCTTGTTAAGCTACTGTGACCTCCACCACTCTTCCAAGGGGTATTAAAACCATCTTGTTAAACCACTCTGAGCTCCACAGCTCTTTCAAGGGGCATTAGAAACGTCTTGTTAAGCTTCTGTGACCTCCACCACTCTTCCAATGGACATTAAAACCGTCTTGTTAAGCTACTGTGACTGCCACCACTCTTCCAATGGGCATTGATATTGTCTTTTTATTCCACTGCGACCTCCACCACTCTTCCAAGGGGCATTAAAACTGTCTTGTTAAGCTACTGTGACCAACACCACTCTTCCAAGGGGCATTAAAACTGTCTTGTTAAGCTACTGTGACCTTCATCACTCTTCCAAAGGACATTAAAACCAACTTGTTAAGCTACTGTGACCTGCACCACTCTTCCAATGGGCATTGATATTGTCTTTTTATTCCACTGCGACTTCCACCACTCTTCCATGGGGCATTAAAACTGTCTTGTTAAGCTACTGTGACCTCCACCACTCTTCCAAGGAGCATTAAAACAGTCTTGTTAAACCATTCTGAACTCCACAGCTCTTTCAAGGGGCATTAAAACCGTCTTGTTAAGCTTCTGTGACCTCCACGACTCTTCCAAGGGACATTAAAACCATCTTGTTAAGCTACTGTGACCTCCACCAGTCTTCTAATGGGAATTGATATTGTCTTTTTATTCCACTGCGACGTCCACCACTCTTCCAAGGGGCATTAAAACTGTCTTGTTAAGCTACTGTGACCTCCAGCACTCTTTCAAGGGGCATTAAAACTGTCTTGCTAAGCTTCTGTGACCTCCACCACTCTTACAAGGGGCATTAAAACTGTCTTAAGAAACTGTGAACTCCACCACTCTTCCAAGTGGCATTAAAACTGTCTTGTTAAGATACTGTGACCTCCACCACTCTTCCAAGGGGCATTAAAACTGTCTTGTTAAGCTACTGTGACCTCCACCAATCTTCCAATGGGCATTGATATTGTCTTTTTATTCCACTGCGACTTCCACCACTCTTCCAAGGGGCATTAAAACTGTCTTGTTAAGCTACTGTGACCTCCACCACTCTTCCAAGGGGCATTAAAACCGTCTTGTTAAACCACTCTGAACTCCACAGCTCTTCCAAGGGGCATTAAAAACATCTTGTTAAGCTACTGTGACCTCCACCACTCTTCCAAGGGGCATTGATATTGTCTTTTTATTCCACTGTGACCTCCACCACTCTTCCAAGGGGCATCAAAAACCGTCTTGTTAAGCTACTGTGACCTCCACCACTCTTCTGAGCGGCATTAAAACGGTCTTGTTAAGCTACTGTGACCTCCACCACTCTTCCAAGGGGCATTAAAACTGTCTTGTTAAGCTACTGTGACCTCCACCACTCTTCCAAGGGGCATTAAAGCTGTCTTGTTAAACCACTCTGTACTCCACTTATTTCCCAAGGGGCATTAAATCCGTCTTGTTAAGCTACTGTAACCTCCACCACTCTTCCAAGGGACATTAAAACCATCTTGTTAAGCTACTGTGACCTCCACCACTCTTCCAATGGGAATTGATATTGTCTTTTTATTCCACTGCGACTTCCACCACTCTTCCAAGGGGAATTAAAACTGTCTTGTTAAGATACTGTGACCTCCACCACTCTTCCAAGGGGCATTAAAACTGTCTTCTTAAGCTACTGTGACCTCCACCACTCTTCCAAGGGGTATTAAAACCGTCTTGTTAAAACACTCTGAACTCCACAGCTCTTCCAAGGGGCATTAAAACCATCTTGTTAAGCTACTGTGACCTCCACCACTCTTCCAAGGGGCATTGATATTGTCTTTTTATTCCACTGCGACCCCCACCACTCTTCCAAGGGGCATTAAAACCGTCTTGTTAAGCTACTGTGACCTCCACCACTCTTCCAAGCGGCATTAAAACCGTCTTGTTCAGCTACTGTGACCTCCATCACTCTTCCAAGGGGCATTAAAACTGTCTTGTTAAGCTACTGTGACCTCCACCACTCTTCCAAGGGGCATTAAAGCCGTCTTGTTAAACCACTCTGAACTCCACTTCTCTCCCAAGGGGCATTAAAGCCGTCTTTTTGACCTCCACCACTTTTCCAAGGGGCATTAAAACTGTCTTGTTAAGCTACTGTGACCTCCACCACTCTTCCAAGGGGCATTGAAACTGTCTTGTTAAGCTACTGTGACCTCCACCAATCTTCCAAGGGGTATGGATATTGTCTTTTTATTCCACTGCGACCTCCACCACTCTTTCAAGGGGCATTAAAACCATCTTGTTTAAGCTACAGTGACCTCCACCACTCTTCCAAGGGGCATTAAAACCGTCTTGTTAAGCTACTGTGACCTCCACCAGTGTTCCAAGGGGCATTAAAACTGTCTTGTTAAACTACTGTGACCTCCACCACTCTTCCAAGGGGCATTAAAACCATCTTGTTAAACCACTCTGAACTCCACAGCTCTTTCAAAGGGCATTAAAACCGTATTGTTAAGCTACTGTGACCTCCACCACTCTTCCACTGGGCATAGATATTGTCTTTTTATCCCACTGCGACTTCCATCACTCTTCCAAGGGGCATTAAAACTGTCTTGTTAAGCTACTGTGACCTCCACCACTCATCCAAGGGGCATTAAAATTGTCTTGTTAAGCTACTGCGACCTCCACCACTCTTTCAAGGGGCATTAAAACTGTCTTGATAAGCTACTGTGACCTCCACCACTCTTCCAAGGGACATTAAAACCGTCTTGTTAAGCTACTGTGACTGCCACCACTCTTCCAATGGGCATTGATATTGTCTTTTTATTCCACTGCGACCTCCAACACTCTTCCAAGGGGCATTAAAACTGTCTTGTTAAGCTACTGTGACCTCCACCACTTTTCCAAGGGACATTAAAACTGTCTTGTTAAGCTACTGTGATCTCCACCACTCTTCCAATGGGCATTGATATTGTCTTTTTATTCCACTGCGACTTCCACCACTCTTCCAAGGGGCATTAAAACTGTCTTGTTAAGCTACTGTGACCTCCACCACTCTTCCAAGGGGCATCAAAACTGTCTTGTTAAGCTACTGTGACCTCCACCACTCTTTCAATGGGCATTGATATTGTCTTTTCATTCCACTGCGACTTCCACCACTCTTCCAAGGGGCATTAAAACCATCTTGTTAAGCTACTGTGACCTCCACCACTCTTCCAAGGGGCATTAAAACTGTCTTGTTAAGCTACTGTGACCTCCACCACTCTTCCAAGGGGCATTAAAACCGTCTTGTTAAGCTACTGTGACCTCCACCACTCTTCCAAGGGGCATTAAAACTGTCTTGTTTAAGCTACTGTGACCTCAATCACTCTTCCAAGGGGCATTAAAACTGTCTTGTTAAGCTACTGTGACCTCCACCACTCTTCCAAGGGGTATTAAAACCATCTTGTTAAACCACTCTGAGCTCCACAGCTCTTTCAAGGGGCATTAGAAACGTCTTGTTAAGCTTCTGTGACCTCCACCACTCTTCCAAGGGACATTAAAACCGTCTTGTTAAGCTACTGTGACTGCCACCACTCTTCCAATGGGCATTGATATTGTCTTTTTATTCCACTGCGACCTCCACCACTCTTCCAAGGGGCATTAAAACTGTCTTGTTAAGCTACTGTGACCAACACCACTCTTCCAAGGGGCATTAAAACTGTCTTGTTAAGCTACTGTGACCTTCATCACTCTTCCAAAGGACATTACAAACATCTTGTTAAGCTACTGTGACCTGCACCACTCTTCCAATGGGCATTGATATTGTCTTTTTATTCCACTGCGACTTCCACCACTCTTCCATGGGGCATTAAAACTGTCTTGTTAAGCTACTGTGACCTCCACCACTCTTCCAAGGAGCATTAAAACAGTCTTGTTAAACCAATCTGAACTCCACAGCTCTTTCAAGGGGCATTAAAACCGTCTTGTTAAGCTTCTGTGACCTCCACCACTTTTCCAAGGGACATTAAAACCATCTTGTTAAGCTACTGTGACCTCCACCACTCTTCCAATGGGAATTGATATTGTCTTTTTATTCCACTGCGACGTCCACCACTCTTCCAAGGGGCATTAAAACTGTCTTGTTAAGCTACTGTGACCTCCAGCACTCTTTCAAGGGGCATTAAAACTGTCTTGTTAAGATACTGTGACCTCCACCACTCTTCCAAGGGGCATTAAAACTGTCTTGTTAAGCTACTGTAACCTCCAACACTTTTCCAAGAGGCATTAAAACCGTCTTGTTAAAACACTCTGAACTCCACAGCTCTTCCAAGGGGCATTAAAACCATCTTGTTAAGCTACTGTGACCTCCACCACTCTTCCAAGGGGCATTGATATTGTCTTTTTATTCCACTGCGACCTCCACAACTCTTCCAAGGGGCATTAAAGCTGTCTTGTTAAGCTACTGTGACCTCCACTACTCTTCCAAGGGGCATTAAAACCATCTTTTTAAGCTACTGTGACCTCCAACACTCTTCCAAGGGTCATTAAAACCGTCTTGTTAAGCTACTGTGACCTGCACCACTCTTCAAATGGGCATTGATATTGTCTTTTTATTGCACTGCGACTTCCACCACTCTTCCAAGGGGCATTAAAACTGTCTTGTTAAGCTACTGTGACCTCCACCACTCTTCCAAGGGGCATTAAAACTGTCTTGTTAAACCACTCTGAACTACACAGCTCTTTCAAGGGGAATTAAAACCGTCTTGTTAAAACACTCTGAACTCCACAGCTCTTCCAAGGGCATTAGAACCATCTTGTTAAGCTACTGTGACCTCCACCACTCTTCCAAGGGGCATTGATATTTTCTTTTTATTCCACTGCGACCTCCACCACCCTTACAAGGGGCATTAAAACTGTCTTATTAAGCTACTGTGACCTCCACCACTCTTCCAAGGGGCATTAAAACTGTCTTGTTAAGATACTGTGACCTCCACCACTGTTCCAATGAGCATTAAAACTGTCTTGTTAAGCTAATGTGACCTCCACCACTCTTCCAAGGGGCATTGATATTGTCTTTTTATTCCACTGCGACCTCCACCACTCTTACAAGGGGCATTAAAACTGTCTTATTAAGCTACTGTGACCTCCACCACTCTTCCAAGGGGCATTAAAACTGTCTTGTTAAGATACTGTGACCTCCACCACTGTTCCAATGAGCATTAAAACTGTCTTGTTAAGCTAATGTGACCTCCACCACTCTTCCAAGGGGCATTAAAACTGTCTTGTTAAACCACTCTGAACTCCACAGCTCTTCCAAGGGGCATTAAAACCATCTTGTTATGCTACTGTGACCTCCACCACTCTTCCAAGGGGCATTGATATTGTCTTTTTATTCCACTGCGACCCCCACCACTCTTCCAAGGGGCATTAAAACCGTCTTGTTAAGCTACTGTGACCTCCACCACTCTTCCAAGGGGCTTTAAAACTGTCTTGTTATACCACTCTGAACTCCACAGCTCTTCCAAGGGGCATTAAAACCATCTTGTTAAGCTACTGTGACCTCCACCACTCTTCCAAGGGGCATTTATATATCTTTTTATTCCACTGCGTCCTCCACCACTCTTCCAAGGGGCATTAAAACAGTCTTGTTTAAGCTACTGTGACCTCCACCACTCTTCCAAGGGGCATTAAAACTGTCTTGTTAAGCTACTGTGACCTCTACCACTCTTCCAAGGGTTATTAAAACCATCTTGTTAAACCACTCTGAGCTCCACAGCTCTTTCAAGGGGCATTAGAAACGTCTTGTTAAGCTTCTGTGACCTCCACCACTCTTCCAAGGGACATTAAAACCGTCTTGTTAAGCTACTGTGACTGCCACCACTCTTCCAATGGGCATTGATATTGTCTTTTTATTCCACTGCGACCTCCACCACTCTTCCAAGGGGCATTAAAACTGTCTTGTTAAGCTACTGTGACCAACACCACTCTTCCACGGGGCATTAAAACTGTCTTGTTAAGCTACTGTGACCTTCATCACTCTTCCAAAGGACATTAAAACCATCTTGTTAAGCTACTGTGACCTGCACCACTCTTCCAATGGGCATTGATATTGTCTTTTTATTCCACTGCGACTTCCACCACTCTTCCATGGGGCATTAAAACTGTCTTGTTAAGCTACTGTGACCTCCACCACTCTTCCAAGGAGCATTAAAACAGTCTTGTTAAACCACTCTGAACTCCACAGCTCTTTCAAGGGGCATTAAAACCGTCTTGCTAAGCTTCTGTGACCTCCACCACTCTTCCAAGGGACATTAAAACCATCTTGTTAAGCTACTGTGACCTCCACCAGTCTTCCAATGGGAATTGATATTGTCTTTTTATTCCACTGCGACGTCCACCACTCTTCCAAGGGGCATTAAAACTGTCTTGTTAAGCTACTGTGAACCCCAGCACTCTTTCAAGGGGCATTAAAACTGTCTTGTTAAGATACTGTGACCTCCACCACTCTTCCAAGGGGCATTAAAACTGTCTTGTTAAGCTTCTGTGACCTCCACCACTCTTCCAAGGGGCATTAAAACCGTCTTGTTAAAACACTCTGAACTGCACAGCTCTTCCAAGGGGCATTAAAACCATCTTGTTAAGCTACTGTGACCTCCACCACTCTTCCAAGGGGCATTGATATTGTCTTTATATTCCACTGCGACCTCCACCACTCTTCCAAGGGGCATTAAAGCTGTCTTGTTAAGCTACTGTGACCTCCACTACTCTTTCAAGGGGCATTAAAACCATCTTTTTAAGCTACTGTGACCTCCACCACTCTTCCAAGGGGCATTAAAACCGTCTTGTTAAGCTACTGTGACCTGCACCACTCTTCCAATGGGCATTGATATTGTCTTTTTATTGCACTGCGACTTCCACCACTCTTCCAAGGGGCATTAAAACTGTCTTGTTAAGCTACTGTGACCTCCACCACTCTTCCAAGGGGCATTAAAACTGTCTTGTTAAACCACTCTGAACTCCACAGCTCTATCAAGGGGAATTAAAACCGTCTTGTTAAGCTTCTATGACCTCCACCACTCTTCCAATGGACATTAAAACCATCTTGTTAAGCTACTGTGACCTCCACCACTCTTCCAATGGGAATTGATATTGTCTTTTTATTCCACTGCGACTTCCACAACTCTTCCAAGGGGCATTAAAACTGTCTTGTTAAGAGACTGTGACCTCCACCACTCTTCCAAGGGGCATTAAAACTGTCTTAAGCTACTGTGACCTCCACCACTCTTCCAAGGGATATTAAAACCGTCTTGTTAAAACACTCTGAACTCCACCGCTCTTCCAAGGGCATTAAAACCATCTTGTTAAGCTACTGTGACCTCCACCACTTTTCCAATGGGCATTGATATTGTCTTTTTATTCCACTGCGACCTCCACCACTCTTCCAAGAGGCATTAAATCTGTCTTATTAAGCTACTGTGACCTCCACCACTCTTCCAAGGGGCATTAAAACTGTCTTGTTAAGATACTGTGACCTCCACCACTGTTCCAATGAGCATTAAAACTGTCTTGTTAAGCTAATGTGACCTCCACCACTCTTCCAAGGGGCATTAAAACTGTCTTGTTAAACCACTCTGAACTCCACAGCTCTTCCAAGGGGCATTAAAACCATCTTGTTAAGCTACTGTGACCTCCACCACTCTTCCAAGGGGCATTGATATTGTCTTTTTATTCCACTGCGACCCCCACCACTCTTCCAAGGGGCATTAAAACCGTCTTGTTAAGCTACTGTGACCTCCACCACTCTTCCAAGCGGAATTAAAACCGTCTTGTTCAGCTACTGTGACCTCCACCACTCTTCCAAGGGGCATTAAAACTGTCTTGTTAAACCACTCTGAACTCCACAGCTCTTCCAAGGGGCATTAAAACCATCTTGTTAAGCTACTGTGACCTCCACCACTCTTCCAAGGGGCATTTATATATATTTTCATTCAACTGCGTCCTCCACCACTCTTCCAAGGGGCATTAAAACAGTCTTGTTTAAGCTACTGTGACCTCCACCACTCTTCCAAGGGGCATTAAAACTGTCTTGTTAAGCTACTGTGACCTCCACCACTCTTCCAAGGGGTATTAAAACCATCTTGTTAAACCACTCTGAGCTCCACAGCTCTTTCAAGGGGCATTAGAAACGTCTTGTTAAGCTTCTGTGACCTCCACCACTCTTCCAAGGGACATTAAAACCGTCTTGTTAAGCTACTGTGACTGCCACCACTCTTCCAATGGGCATTGATATTGTCTTTTTATTCCACTGCGAACTCCACCACTCTTCCAAGGGGCATTAAAACTGTCTTGTTAGCTACTGTGACCAACACCACTCTTCCAAGGGGCATTAAAACTGTCTTGTTAAGCTACTGTGACCTTCATCACTCTTCCAAAGGACATTAAAACCATCTTGTTAAGCTACTGTGACCTGCACCACTCTTCCAATGGGCATTGATATTGTCTTTTTATTCCACTGCGACTACCACCACTCTTCCATGGGGCATTAAAACTGTCTTGTTAAGCTACTGTGACCTCCACCACTCTTCCAAGGAGCATTAAAACAGTCTTGTTAAACCACTCTGAACTCCACAGCTGTTTCAAGGGGCATTAAGACCGTCTTGTTAAGCTTCTGTGACCTCCACCACTCTTCCAAGGGACATTAAAACCATCTTGTTAAGCTCCTGTGACCTCCACCACTCTTCCAATGGGAATTGATATTGTCTTTTTATTCAACTGCGACGTCCACCACTCTTCCAAGGGGCATTAAAACTGTCTTGTTAAACTACTGTGACCTCCAGCACTCTTTCAAGAGTCATTAAAACTGTCTTGTTAAGATACTGTGACCTCCACTACTCTTCCAAGGGGCATTAAAACTGTCTTGTTAAGCTACTGTGACCTCCACTACTCTTCCAAGGGGCATTAAAACCATCTTTTTAAACTACTGTGACCTCCACCACTCTTCCAAGGGGCATTAAAACCGTCTTGTTAAGCTACTGTGACCTGCACCACTCTTCCAATGGGCATTGATATTGTCTTTTTATTGCACTGCGACTTCCACCACTCTTCCAAGGGGCATTAAAACTGTCTTGTTAAGCTACTGTGACCTCCACCACTCTTCCAAGGGGCATTAAAACTGTGTTGTTAAACCACTCTGAACTCCACAGCTCTTTCAAGGGGAATTAAAACCGTCTTGTTAAGCTTCTGTGACCTCAACCACTCTTCCAATGGACATTAAAACCATCTTGTTAAGCTACTGTGACCTCCACCACTCTTCCAATGGGAATTGATATTGTCTTTTTATTCCACTACGACTTCCACCACTCTTCCAAGGGGCATTAAAACTGTCTTGTTAAGATACTGTGACCTCCACCACTGTTCCAATGAGCATTAAAACTGTCTTGTTAAGCTAATGTGACCTCCACCACTCTTCCAAGGGGCATTAAAACTGTCTTGTTAAACCACTCTGAACTCCACAGCTCTACCAAGGGGCATTAAAACCATCTTGTTAAGCTACTGTGACCTCCACCACTCTTCCAAGGGGCATTGATATTGTCTTTTTATTCCACTGCGACTCCCACCACTCTTCCAAGGGGCATTAAAACCATCTTGTTAAGCTACTGTGACCTCCACCACTCTTCCAAGCGGCATTAAAACCGTCTTGTTCAGCTACTGTGACCTCCACCACTCTTCCAAGGGGCATTAAAACTGTCTTGTTAAGCTACTGTGACCTCCACCACTCTTACAAGGGGCATTAAAGCCGTCTTGTTGACCTCCACCACTCTTCCAAGGGGCATTAAAACTGTCTTGTTAAGCTACTGTGACCTCCACCACTCTTCCAAGGGGCATTGAAACTGTCTTGTTAAGCTACTGTGACCTCCACCACTGTTCCAAGGGGCATTAAAACTGTCTTGTTAAGCTACTGTGACCTCCACCACTCTTCCAAGGGGCATTAAAACTGTCTTGTTAAACCACTCTGAGCTCCACAGCTCTTCCAAGGGGAATTAAAACCGTCTTGTTAAGCTTCTGTGACCTCCACCACACTTCCAAGGGGCATTGATATTGTCTTTTTATTCCACTGCGACCTCCACCACTCTTCCAACGGGCATTAAAGCCATCTTGTTTAAGCTACTGTGACCTCCACCACACTTCCAAGGGGCATTAATACTGTCTTGTTAAGCTACTGTGACCTCCACCACTCTTCCAAGGGGCATTAAAACCGTCTTGTTAAACCACTCTGAACTCCACAGCTCTTTCAAGGGGCATTAAAACCGTCTTGTTAAGCTACTGTGACCTCCACCACTCTTCCAAGGGGCATTAAAACCGTCTTGTTAAGCTACTGTGACCTCCACCACTCTTCCAAGCGGCATTAAAACTGTCTTGTTAAGCTACTGTGACCTCCACCACTCTTCCAAGGGACATTAAAACCGTCTTGTTAAGCTACTGTGACCTCCACCACTCTTCCAAGGGGCATTAAAACTGTCTTATTAAGCTACTGTGACCTCCACCACTCTTTCAAGGGGCATTAAAGCTGTCTTGTTAAACCACTCTGTACTCCACTTCTCTCCCAAAGGGCATTAAAACCGTCTTGTTAAGCTACTGTGACCTCCACCACTCTTCCAAGGGGCATTAAAACTGTCTTGTTAAGCTACTGTGACCTCCACCACTGTTCCAAGGGGCATTAAAACTGTCTTGTTAAGCTACTGTGACCTCCACCACTCTTCCAAGGGGCATTAAAACTGTTTTGTTAAACCACTCTGAGCTCCACAGCTCTTCCAAGGGGCATTGATATTGTCTTTTTATTCCACTGCGACCTCCACCACTCTTTCAAGGGGCATTAAAACCATCTTGTTTAAGCTACAGTGACCTCCACCACTCCTCCAAGGGGCATTAAAACCGTCTTTTTAAGCTACTGTTACCTCCACCAGTGTTCCAAGGGGCATTAAAACTGTCTTGTTAAGCTACTGTGACCTCCACCACTCTTCCAAGGGGCATTAAAACCGTCTTGTTAAACCACTCTGAACTCCACAGCTCTTTCAAGGGGCATTAAAACCGTCTTATTAAGCTACTGTGACCTCCACCACTCTTCCAATGGGCATAGATATTGTCTTTTTATTCCACTGCGACTTCCACTACTCTTCCAAGGGGCATTAAAACTGTCTTGTTAAGCTACTGTGACCTCCACCACTCATCCAAGGGGCATTAAAATTGTCTTGTTAAGCTACTTTGACCTTCAATACTCTTCCAAGGGGCATTAAAACTGTCTTCTTAAGCACTGTGACCTCCACCACTCTTTCAAGGGGCATTAAAACTGTCTTGATAAGCTACTGTGACCTCCACCACTCTTCCAAGGGACATTAAAACCGTCTTGTTAAGCTACTGTGACTGCCACCACTCTTCCAATGGGCATTGATATTGTCTTTTTATTCCACTGCGACCTCCACCACTCTTCCAAGGGGCATTAAAACTGTCTTGTTAAGCTACTGTGACCTCCACCACTCTTCCAAAGGACATTAAAACCGTCTTGTTAAGCTACTGTGACCTCCACCAATCTTCCAATGGGCATTGATATTGTCTTTTTATTCCACTGCGACTTCCACCACTCTTCCAAGGGGCATTAAAACTGTCTTGTTAAGCTACTGTGACCTCCACCACTCTTCCAAGGGGCATTAAAACCGTCTTGTTAAACCACTCTGAACTCCACAGCTCTTCCAAGGGGCATTAAAACCATCTTGTTAAGCTACTGTGACCTCCACCACTCTTCCAAGGGGCATTGATATTGTCTTTTTATTCCACTGCGACCTCCACCACTCTTCCAAGGGGCATCAAAAACCGTCTTGTTAAGCTACTGTGACCTCCACCACTCTTCTGAGCGGCATTAAAATGGTCTTGTTAAGCTACTGTGACCTCCACCACTCTTCCAAGGGGCATTAAAACTGTCTTGTTAAGCTACTGTGACCTCCACCACTCTTCCAAGGGGCATTAAACCTGTCTTGTTAAACCACTCTGTACTCCACTTATCTCCCAAGGGGCATTAAATCCGTCTTGTTAAGCTACTGTGACCTCCACCACTCTTCCAAGGGACATTAAAACCATCTTGTTAAGCTACTGTGACCTCCACCACTCTTCCAATGGGAATTGATATTGTCTTTTTATTCCACTGCGACTTCCACCACTCTTCCAAGGGGCATTAAAACTGTCTTGTTAAGATACTGTGACCTCCACCACTCTTCCAAGGGGCATGAAAACTGTCTTCTTAAGCTACTGTGACCTCCACCACTCTTCCAAGGGGCATTAAAGCCGTCTTGTTAAACCACTCTGAACTCCACTTCTCTCCCAAGGGGCATTAAAGCCGTCTTGTTGACCTCCACCACTCTTCCAAGGGGCATTAAAACTGTCTTGTTAAGCTACTGTGACCTCCACCACTCTTCCAAGGGGCATTGAAACTGTCTTGTTAAGCTACTGTGACCTCCACCAATCTTCCAAGAGGCATGGATATTGTCTTTTTATTCCACTGCGACCTCCACCACTCTTTCAAGGGGCATTAAAACCATCTTGTTTAAGCTACAGTGACCTCCACCACTCTTCCAAGGGGCATTAAAACCGTCTTGTTAAGCTACTGTGACCTCCACCAGTGTTCCAAGGGGCATTAAAACTGTCTTGTTAAGCTACTGTGACCTCCACCACTCTTCCAAGGGGCATTAAAACCGTCTTGTTAAACCACTCTGAACTCCACAGCTCTTTCAAAGGGCATTAAATCCGTCTTGTTAAGCTACTGTGACCTCCACCACTCTTCCAATGGGCATAGATATTGTCTTTTTATCCCACTGCGACTTCCATCACTCTTCCAAGGGGCATTAAAACTGTCTTGTTAAGCTACTGTGACCTCCACCACTCATCCAAGGGGCATTAAAATTGTCTTGTTAAGCTACTGCGACCTCCACCACTCTTTCAAGGGGCATTAAAACTGTCTTGATAAGCTACTGTGACCTCCACCACTCTTCCAAGGGACATTAAAACCGTCTTGTTAAGCTACTGTGACATCCACCACTCTTCCAAGGGACATTAAAACTGTCTTGTTAAGCTACTGTGATCTCCACCACTCTTCCAATGGGCATTGATATTGTCTTTTTATTCCACTGCGACTTCCAACACTCTTCCAAGGGGCATTAAAACTATCTTGTTAAGCTACTGTGACCTCCACCACTCTTCCAAGGGACATTAAAACTGTCTTGTTAAGCTACTGTGATCTCCACCACTCTTCCAATGGGCATTGATATTGTCTTTTTATTCCACTGCGACTTCCACCACTCTTCCAAGGGGCATTAAAACTGTCTTCTTAAGCTACTGTGACCTCCACCACTCTTCCAAGGGGCATTAAAACTGTCTTGTTAAGCTACTGTGACCTCCACCACTCTTTAAATGGGCATTGATATTGTCTTTTCATTCCACTGCGACTTCCACCACTCTTCCAAGGGGCATTAAAACCATCTTGTTAAGCTACTGTGACCTCCACCACTCTTCCAAGGGGCATTAAAACTGTCTTGTTAAGCCAGTGTGACCTCCACCACTCTTCCAAGGGGCATTAAAACCGTCTTGTTAAGCTACTGTGACCTCCACAACTCTTCCAAGGGGCATTAAAACTGTCTTGTTAAGCTACTGTGACCTCCGCCACTCTTCCAAGGGGCATTAAAACCATCTTGTTAAACCACTCTGAACTCCACAGCTCTTTCAAGGGGCATTAAAACTGTCTTGTTAAGCTTCTGTGACTTCCACCACTCTTCCAAGGGGCATTAAAACTGTCTTGTTAAGCTACTGTGACCTCCAACACTCTTCCAAGGGGCATTAAAATCATCTTGTTAAACCACTCTGAACTCCACTTCTATTCCAAGGGGCATTAAAACCGTCTTGTTAAGCTATTGTGACCTCCACCACTCTTCCAAGGGGCATTAAAACTGTCTTGTTAAGCTACTGTGACCTCCACCACTCTTCCAAGGGGCATTGAACCTGTCTTGTTAGGCTACTGTGACCTTCACCACTGTTCCAAGGGGCATTAAAACTGTCTTGTTAAGCTACTGTGACCTCCACCACTCTTCCAAGGGGCATTAAAACTGTCTTGTTAAGCTACTGTGACCTCCACCACTCTTCCAAGGGGCATTAAAACTGTCTTGTTAAGCTACTGTGACCTCCACCACTCATCCAAGGGGCATTAAAATTGTCTTATTAAGCTACTGCGACCTCCACCACTCTTTCAAGGGGCATTAAAACTGTCTTGATAAGCTACTGTGACCTCCACCACTCTTCCAAGGGACATTAAAACCGTCTTGTTAAGCTACTGTGACATCCACCACTCTTCCAAGGGACATTAAAACTGTCTTGTTAAGCTACTGTGATCTCCACCACTCTTCCAATGGGCATTGATATTGTCTTTTTATTCCACTGCGACTTCCAACACTCTTCCAAGGGGCATTAAAACTGTCTTGTTAAGCTACTGTGACCTCCACCACTCTTCCAAGGGACATTAAAACTGTCTTGTTAAGCTACTGTGATCTCCACCACTCTTCCAATGGGCATTGATATTGTCTTTTTATTCCACTGCGACTTCCACCACTCTTCCAAGGGGCATTAAAACTGTCTTGTTAAGCTACTGTGACCTCCACCACTCTTCCAAGGGGCATTAAAACTGTCTTGTTAAGCTACTGTGACCTCCACCACTCTTTAAATGGGCATTGATATTGTCTTTTCATTCCACTGCGACTTCCACCACTCTTCCAAGGGGCATTAAAACCATCTTGTTAAGCTACTGTGACCTCCACCACTCTTCCAAGGGGCATTAAAACTGTCTTGTTAAGCTAGTGTGACCTCCACCACTCTTCCAAGGGGCATTAAAACCGTCTTGTTAAGCTACTGTGACCTCCACAACTCTTCCAAGGGGCATTAAAACTGTCTTGTTAAGCTACTGTGACCTCCGCCACTCTTCCAAGGGGCATTAAAACCATCTTGTTAAACCACTCTGAACTCCACAGCTCTTTCAAGGGGCATTAAAACTGTCTTGTTAAGCTTCTGTGACTTCCACCACTCTTCCAAGGGGCATTAAAACTGTCTTGTTAAGCTACTGTGACCTCCAACACTCTTCCAAGGGGCATTAAAATCATCTTGTTAAACCACTCTGAACTCCACTTCTATTCCAAGGGGCATTAAAACCGTCTTGTTAAGCTATTGTGACCTCCACCACTCTTCCAAGGGGCATTAAAACTGTCTTGTTAAGCTACTGTGACCTCCACCACTCTTCCAAGGGGCATTGAACCTGTCTTGTTAGGCTACTGTGACCTTCACCACTGTTCCAAGGGGCATTAAAACTGTCTTGTTAAGCTACTGTGACCTCCACCACTCTTCCAAGGGGCATTAAAACTGTCTTGTTAAGCTACTGTGACCTCCACCACTCTTCCAAGCGGCATTAAAACCGTCTTGTTAAAACACTCTGAACTCCACAGCTCTTCCAAGGGGCATTAAAACCATCTTGTTAAGCTACTGTGACCTCCACCACTCTTCCAAGGGGCATTGATATTGTCTTTTTATTCCACTGCGACCTCAACCACTCTTCCAAGGGGCATTAAAACTGTCTTGTTATGCTACTGTGACCTTCACCACTCTTCCAAGGGGCATTAAAACAATCTTGTTAAGCTACTGTGACCTCCACCACTCTTCCAAGGGGCATTAAAACTGTCTTGTTAAGCTACTGTGACCTCCACCACTCTTCCAAGGGGCATTAAAACCGTCTTGTTAAGCTACTGTGACTTCCACCACTGTTCCAAGGAGCATTAAAACTGTCTTGTTAAGCTACTGTGACCTCCACCACTCTTCCAAGGGGCATTAAAACCGTCTTGTTAAACCACTCTGAACTCCACAGCTCTTCCAAGGGGCATTAAAACTGTCTTGTTAAGCTACTGTGACCTCCACCACTCTTCCAAGGTGCATTGAAACTGTCTTGTTAAGCTACTGTGACCTCCACCACTGTTCCAAGGGGCATTAAAACTGTCTTGTTAAGCTACTGTGACCTCCACCACTCTTCCAAGGGGCATTAAAACTGTCTTGTTAAGCTACTGTGACCTCCACCACTCTTCCAAGGGGCATTAAAACCGTCTTGTTAAAACACTCTGAACTCCACAGCTCTTCCAAGGGGCATTAAAACCATCTTGTTAAGCTACTGTGACCTCCACCACTCTAACAAGGGGCATTGATATTGTCTTTTTATTCCACTGCGACCTCAACCACTATTCCAAGGGGCATTAAAACTGTCTTGTTATGCTACTGTGACCTTCACCACTCTTCCAAGGGACAATAAAACCATCTTGTTAAGCTACTGTGACCTCCACCACTCTTCCAAGGGGCATTAAAACTGTCTTGTTAAGCTACTGTGACCTCCACCATTCTTCCAAGGGGCATTAAAACTGTCTTGTTAAGCTACTGTGACTTCCACCACTGTTCCAAGGAGCATTAAAACTGTCTTGTTAAGCTACTGTGACCTCCACCACTCTTCCAAGGGGCGTTGAAACTGTCTTGTTAAGCTACTGTGACCTCCACCACTGTTCCAAGGGGCATTAAAACTGTCTTGTTAAGCTACTGTGACCTCCACCACTCTTCCAAGGGGCGTTGAAACTGTCTTGTTAAGCTACTGTGACCTCCACCACTCTTCCAAGGGGCATTAAAACTGTCTTGTTAAGCTACTGTGACCTCCACCACTCTTCAAAGGGGCATTAAAGCCGTCTTGTTGACCTCCACCACTCTTCCAAGGGGCATTAAAACTGTCTTGTTAAGCTACTGTGACCTCCACCAATCTTCCAAGGGGCATTGAAACTGTCTTGTTAAGCTACTGTGACCTCCACCACTGTTCCAAGGGGCATTAAAACTGTCTTGTTAGGCTACTGTGACCTCCACCACTCTTCCAAGGGGCATTAAAACTGTCTTGTTAAACCACTCTGAGCTCCACAGCTCTTCCAAGGGGAATTAAAACCGTCTTGTTAAGCTTCTGTGACCTCCACCACACTTCCAAGGGGCATTGATATTGTCTTTTTATTCCACTGCGACCTCCACCACTCTTCCAACGGGCATTAAAGCCATCTTGTTTAAGCTACTGTGACCTCCACCACACTTCCAAGGGGCATTAAAACCGTCTTGTTAAGCTACTGTGACCTCCACCAGTCTTCCAATGGGCATTAAAACTGTCTTGTTAAGCTACTGTGACCTCCACCACTCTTCCAAGGGGCATTAAAACCGTCTTGTTAAACCACTCTGAACTCCACAGCTCTTTCAAGGGGCATTAAAACCGTCTTGTTAAGCTACTGTGACCTCCACCACTCTTCCAAGGGGCATTAAAACCGTCTTGTTAAGCTACTGTGACCTCCACCACTCTTCCAAGCGGCATTAAAACTGTCTTGTTAAGCTACTGTGACCTCCACCACTCTTCCAAGGGTCATTAAAACCATCTTGTTAAACCACTCTGAACTCCACTTCTCTTCCAAGGGACATTAAAACCGTCTTGTTAAGCTACTGTGACCTCCACCACTCTTCCAAGGGGCATTAAAACTGTCTTATTAAGCTACTGTGACCTCCACCACTCTTTCAAGGGGCATTAAAGCTGTCTTGTTAAACCACTCTGTACTCCACTTCTCTCCCAAAGGGCATTAAAACCGTCTTGTTAAGCTACTGTGACCTCCACCACTCTTCCAAGGGGCATTAAAACTGTCTTGTTAAGCTACTGTGACCTCCACCACTGTTCCAAGGGGCATTAAAACTGTCTTGTTAAGCTACTGTGACCTCCACCACTCTTCCAAGGGGCATTAAAACTGTTTTGTTAAACCACTCTGAACTCCACAGCTCTTTCAAGGGGCATTAAAACCGTCTTATTAAGCTACTGTGACCTCCACCACTCTTCCAATGGGCATAGATATTGTCTTTTTATTCCACTGCGACTTCCACCACTCTTCCAAGGGGCATTAAAACTGTCTTGTTAAGCTACTGTGACCTCCACCACTCATCCAATGGGCATTAAAATTGTCTTGTTAAGCTACTGTGACCTTCAATACTCTTCCAAGGGGCAGTAAAACTGTCTTCTTAAGCACTGTGACCTCCACCACTCTTTCAAGGGGCATTAAAACTGTCTTGATAAGCTACTGTGACCTCCACCACTCTTCCAAGGGACATTAAAACCGTCTTGTTAAGCTACTGTGACTGCCACCACTCTTCCAATGGGCATTGATATTGTCTTTTTATTCCACTGCGACCTCCACCACTCTTCCAAGGGGCATTAAAACTGTCTTGTTAAGCTACTGTGACATCCACCACTCTTCCAAGGGACATTAAAACCGTCTTGTTAATCTACTGTGACCTCCACCAATCTTCCAATGGGCATTGATATTGTCTTTTTATTCCACTGCGACTTCCACCACTCTTCCAAGGGGCATTAAAACTGTCTTGTTAAGCTACTGTGACCTCCACCACTCTTCCAAGGGGCATTGATATTGTCTTTTTATTCCACTGCGACCTCCACCACTCTTCCAAGGGGCATCAAAAACCGTCTTGTTAAGCTACTGTGACCTCCACCACTCTTCTGAGCGGCATTAAAACGGTCTTGTTAAGCTACTGTGACCTCCACCACTCTTCCAAGGGGCATTAAAACTGTCTTGTTAAGCTACTGTGACCTCCACCACTCTTCCAAGGGGCATTAAAGCTGTCTTGTTAAACCACTCTGTACTCCACTTATCTCCCAAGGGGCATTAAATCCGTCTTGTTAAGCTACTGTGACCTCCACCACTCTTCCAAGGGACATTAAAACCATCTTGTTAAGCTACTGTGACCTCCACCACTCTTCCAATGGGAATTGATATTGTCTTTTTATTCCACTGCGACTTCCACCACTCTTCCAAGGAGCATTAAAACTGTCTTGTTAAGATACTGTGACCTCCACCACTCTTCCAAGGGGCATTAAAACTGTCTTCTTAAGCTACTGTGACCTCCACCACTCTTCCAGGGGGTATTAAAACCATCTTGTTAAAACACTCTGAACTCCACAGCTCTTCCAAGGGGCATTAAAACCATCTTGTTAAGCTACTGTGACCTCCACCACTCTTCCAAGGGGCATTGATACTGTCTTTTTATTCCACTGCGACCCCCACCACTCTTCCAAGGGGCATTAAAACTGTCTTATTAAGCTACTGTGACCTCCACCACTCTTCCAAGCGGCATTAAAACCGTCTTGTTCAGCTACTGTGACCTCCACCACTCTTCCAAGGGGCATTAAAACTGTCTTGTTAAGCTACTGTGACCTCCACCACTCTTCCAAGGGGCATTAAAGCCGTCTTTTTAAACCACTCTGAACTCCACTTCTCTCCCAAGGGGCATTAAAGCCGTCTTGTTGACCTCCACCACTCTTCCAAGGGGCATTAAAACTGTCTTGTTAAGCTACTGTGACCTCCACCACTCTTCCAAGGGGCATTGAAACTGTCTTGTTAAGCTACTGTGACCTCCACCAATCTTCCAAGGGGCATGGATATTGTCTTTTTATTCCACTGCGACCTCCACCACTCTTTCAACGGGCATTAAAACCATCTTGTTTAAGCTACAGTGACCTCCACCACTCTTCCAAGGGGCATTAAAACCGTCTTGTTCAGCTACTGTGACCTCCACCAGTGTTCCAAGGGGCATTACAACTGTCTTGATAAGCTACTGTGACCTCCACCACTCTTCCAAGGGGCATTAAAACCGTCTTGTTAAACCACTCTGAACTCCACAGCACTTTCAAAGGGCATTAAAACCGTCTTGTTAAGCTACTGTGACCTCCACCACTCTTCCAATGAGCATAGATATTGTCTTTTTATCCCACTGCGACTTCCATCACTCTTCCAAGGGGCATTAAAACTGTTTGTTAAGCTACTGAGACCTCCACCACTCATCCAAGGGGCATTAAAATTGTCTTGTTAAGCTACTGCGACCTCCACCACTCTTTCAAGGGGCATTAAAACTGTCTTGATAAGCTACTGTGACCTCCACCACTCTTCCAAGGGACATTAAAACCGTCTTGTTAAGCTACTGTGACTGCCACCACTCTTCCAATGGGCATTGATATTTTCTTTTTATTCCACTGCGACCTCCAACACTCTTCCAAGGGGCATTAAAACTGTCTTGTTAAGCTACTGTGACCTCCACCACTCTTCCAAGGGACATTATAACTGTCTTGTTAAGCTACTGTGATCTCCACCACTCTTCCAATGGGCATTGATATTGTCTTTTTATTCCACTGCGACTTCCACCACTCTTCCAAGGGGCATTAAAACTGTCTTGTTAAGCTACTGTGACCTCCACCACTCTTCCAAGGGGCATTAAAACTGTCTTGTTAAGCTACTGTGACCTCCACCACTCTTTCAATGGGCATTGATATTGTCTTTTCATTCCACTGCGACTTCCACCACTCTTCCAAGGGGCATTAAAACCATCTTGTTAAGCTACTGTCACCTCCACCACTCTTCCAAGGGGCATTAAAACTGTCTTGTTAAGCTACTGTGACCTCCACCACTCTTCCAAGGGGCATTAAAACCGTCTTGTTAAGCTACTGTGACCTCCACCACTCTTCCAAGGGGCATTAAAACTGTCTTGTTAAGCTACTGTGACCTCCACCACTCTTCCAAGGGGCATTAAAACCATCTTGTTAAACCACTCTGAACTCCACAGCTCTTTCAAGGGGCATTAAAACTGTCTTGTTAAGCTTCTGTGACTTCCACCACTCTTCCAAGGGGCATTAAAACTGTCTTGTTAAGCTACTGTGACCTCCAACACTCTTCCAAGGGGCATTAAAATCATCTTGTTAAACCACTCTGAACTCCACTTCTCTTCCAAGGGGCATTAAAACCGTCTTGTTAAGCTACTGTGACCTCCACCACTCTTCCAAGGGGCATTAAAACTGTCTTGTTAAGCTACTGTGACCTCCACCACTCTTCCAAGGGGCATTGAAACTGTCTTGTTAAGCTACTGTGACCTCCACCACTGTTCCAAGGGGCATTAAAACTGTCTTGTTAAGCTACTGTGACCTCCACCACTCTTCCAAGGGGCATTAAAACTGTCTTGTTAAGCTACTGTGACCTCCACCACTCTTCCAAGGGGCATTAAAACCGTCTTGTTAAAACACTCTGAACTCCACAGCTCTTCCAAGGGGCATTAAAACCATCTTGTTAAGCTACTGTGACCTCCACCACTCTAACAAGGGGCATTGATATTGTCTTTTTATTCCACTGCGACCTCAACCACTCTTCCAAGGGGCATTAAAACTGTCTTGTTATGCTTCTGTGACCTTCACCACTCTTCCAAGGGGCAATAAAACCAACTTGTTAAGCTACTGTGACCTCCACCACTCTTCCAAGGGGCATTAAAACTGTCTTGTTAAGCTACTGTGACCTCCACCACTCTTCCAAGGGGCATTAAAACTGTCTTGTTAAGCTACTGTGACTTCCACCACTGTTCCAAGGAGCATTAAAACTGTCTTGTTAAGCTACTGTGACCTCCACCACTCTTCCAAGGGGCATTAAAACCGTCTTGTTAAACCACTCTGAACTCCACAGCTCTTCCAAGGGGCATTAAAACTGTCTTGTTAAGCTACTGTGACCTCCACCACTCTTCCAAGGGGCATTGAAACTGTCTTGTTAAGCTACTGTGACCTCCACCACTGTTCCAAGGGGCATTAAAACTGTCTTGTTAAGCTACTGTGACCTCCACCACTCTTCCAAGGGGCGTTGAAACTGTCTTGTTAAGCTACTGTGACCTCCACCACTCTTCCAAGGGGCATTAAAACCGTCTTGTTAAAACACTCTGAACTCCACAGCTCTTCCAAGGGGCATTAAAACCATCTTGTTAAGCTACTGTGACCTCCACCACTCTTCCAAGGGGCATTAAAACCGTCTTGTTAAACCACTCTGAACTCCACAGCTCTTCCAAGGGGCATTAAAACTGTCTTGTTAAGCTACTGTGACCTCCACCACTCTTCCAAGGGGCATTGAAACTGTCTTGTTAAGCTACTGTGACCTCCACCACTGTTCCAAGGGGCATTAAAATTGTCTTGTTAAGCTACTGTGACCTCCACCACTCTTCCAAGGGGCGTTGAAACTGTCTTGTTAAGCTACTGTGACCTCCACCACTCTTCCAAGGGGCATTAAAACCGTCTTGTTAAAACACTCTGAACTCCACAGCTCTTCCAAGGGGCATTAAAACCATCTTGTTAAGCTACTGTGACCTCCAACACTCTTCCAAGGGGCATTGATATTGTCTTTTTATTCCACTGCGACCTCCACCACTCTTCCAAGGGGCATTAAAACCGTCTTGTTAAACTACTGTGACCTCCACCACTCTTCCAAGGGGCATTAAAACTGTCTTGTTAAGCTACTGTGACCTCCACCACTATTCCAAGAGGCATTAAAACTGTCTTGTTAAGCTACTGTGACCTCCACCACTCTTCCAAGGGGCATTAAACTGTATTGTTAAACCACTCTGAACTCCACTTCTCTCCCAAGGGGCATTAAAAACGTCTTGTTAAGCTGCTGTGACCTCCACCACTCTTCCAAGGGGCATTAAAACTGTCTTGTTAAGCTACTGTGACCTCCACCACTCTTCCAAGGGGCATTGATACTGTCTTGTTAAGCTACTGTGACCTCCACCACTGTTCCAAGGGGCATTAAAACTGTCTTGTTAAGCTACTGTGACCTCCACCACTCTTCCAAGGGGCATTAAAACTGTCTTGTTAAACCACTATGATCTCCACAGCTCTTCCAAGGGGCATTAAAACCGTCTTGTTAAGCTACTGTGACCTCCACCACTATTCCAATGGGCATTGATATTGTCTTTTTATTCCACTGCGACTTCCACCACTCTTCCAAGGGGCATTAAAACCATCTTGTTAAGCTACTGTGACCTCCACCACTCTTCCAAGGGGCATTAAAACTGTCTTGTTAAACTTCTTTGACCTCCGCCACTCTTCCAAGGGGCATTAAAACCATCTTGTTTAAGCTACAGTGACCTCCACCACTCTTCCAAGGGGCATTAAAACCATCTTGTTAAGCTACTGTGACCTCCACCAGTGTTCCAAGGGGCATTAAAACTGTCTTGTTAAGCTACTGTGACCTCCACCACTCTTCCAAGGGGCATTAAAACCATCTTGTTAAACCACTCTGAACTCCACAGCTCTTTCAAGGGGCATTAAAACCGTCTTGTTAAGCTACTGTGACCTCCACCACTCTTCCAATGGGCATAGATATTGTCTTTTTATTCCACTGCGACTTCCACCACTCTTCCAAGGGACATTAAAACTGTCTTGTTAAGCTACTGTGACCTCCACCACTCTTCCAAGGGGCAATAAAATTGTCTTGTTAAGCTACTGTGACCTTCACCACTCTTCCAAGGGGCATTAAAACTGTCTTGTTAAGCTACTGTGACCTCCACCACTCTTCCAAGGGGCATTAAAACTGTCTTGATAAGCTAGTGTGACCTCCACCACTCTTCCATTGGGCATTAAAACCGTGTTGTTAAACCAGTCTGAACTCTACTTCTCTTCCAAGGGGCATTAAAACCGTCTTGTTAAGCTACTGTGACCTCCACCACTCTTCCAAGGGACATTAAAACCATCTTGTTAAGCTACTGTGACTGCCACCACTCTTCCTATGGGCATTGATATTGTCTTTTTATTCCACTGCGACCTCCACCACTCTTCCAAGGGGCATTAAAACTGTCTTGTTAAGCTACTGTGACCTCCACCACTCTTCCAAGGGACATTAAAACCGTCTTGTTAAGCTACTGTGACCTCCACCACTCTTCCAATGGGCATTGATATTGTCTTTTTATTCCACTGCGACTTCCACCACTCTTCCAAGAGGCATTAAAATTGTCTTGTTAATCTAATGTGACCTCCACCACTCTTCCAAGGGGCATTAAAACTGTCTTGTTAAGCTACTTTGACCTCCACCACTCTTGCGAGGGGCATTAAAACTGTCTTGTTAAAACACTCTGAACTCCACAGCTCTTCCAAGGGGCATTAAAACCATCTTGTTAAGCTACTGTGACCTCCACCACTCTAACAAGGGGCATTGATATTGTCTTTTTATTCCACTGCGACCTCAACCACTCTTCCAAGGGGCATTAAAACTGTCTTGTTATGCTACTGTGACCTTCACCACTCTTCCAAGGGGCAATAGAACCATCTTGTTAAGCTACTGTGACCTCCAGCACTCTTCCAAGGGGCATTAAAACTGTCTTGTTAAGCTACTGTTACCTCCACCACTCTTCCAAGGGGCATTAAAACTGTCTTGTTAAGCTACTGTGACTTCCACCACTGTTCCAAGGAGCATTAAAACTGTCTTGTTAAGCTACTGTGACCTCCACCACTCTTCCAAGGGGCATTAAAACCGTCTTGTTAAACGACTCTGAACTCCACAGCTCTTACAAGGGGCATTAAAACTGTCTTGTTAACTACTGTGACCTCCACCAGTCTTCCAAGGGGCATTAAAATTGTCTTGTTAAGATACTGTGACCTTCACCACTCTTCCAAGGGGCATTAAAACTGTCTTGTTAAGCTACTGTTACCTCCACCACTCTTCCAAGGGGCATTAAAACTGTCTTGTTAAGCTACTGTTACCTCCACCGCTCTTCCAAGGGGCATTAAAACCGTCTTGTTAAACCAGTCTGAACTCTACTTCTCTTCCAAGGAGCATTAAAACCGTCTTGTTAAGCTACTGTGACCTCCACCACTCTTCCAAGGGACATTAAAACCATCTTGTTAAGCTACTGTGACTGCCACCACTCTTCCAATGGGCATTGATATTGTCTTTTTATTCCACTGCGACCTCCACCACTCTTCCAAGGGGCATTAAAACTGTCGTGTTAAGCTACTGTGACCTCCACCACTCTTCCAAGGGACATTAAAACCGTCTTGTTAAGCTACTGTGACCTCCACCACTCTTCCAATGGGCATTGATATTGTCTTTTTATTTCACTGCGACTTCCACCACTCTTCCAAGGGGCATTAAAACTATCTTGTTAATCTACTGTGACCTCCACCACTCATCCAATTGGCATTGATATTGTCTTTTTATTCCACTGCGACTTCCACCACTCTTCCAAGGGGCATTAAAACCATCTTGTTAAGCTACTGTGACCTCCACCACTCTTCCAAGGGGCATTAAAACTGTCTTGTTAAGCTACTTTGACCTCCACCACTCTTGCGAGGGGCATTAAAACTGTCTTGTTAAAACACTCTGAACTCCACAGCTCTTCCAAGGGGCATTAAAACCATCTTGTTAAGCTACTGTGACCTCCACCACTCTAACAAGGGGCATTGATATTGTCTTTTTATTCCACTGCGACCTCAACCACTCTTCCAAGGGGCATTAAAACTGTCTTGTTAAGCTACTGTGACCTCCACCACTCTTCCAAGGGGCATTAAAACTGTCTTGTTAAGCTACTGTGACTTCCACCACTGTTCCAAGGAGCATTAAAACTGTCTTGTTAAGCTACTGTGACCTCCACCACTCTTCCAAGGGGCATTAAAACCGTCTTGTTAAACCACTCTGAACTCCACAGCTCTTACAAGGGGCATTAAAACTGTCTTGTTAAGCTACTGTGACCTCCACCACTCTTCCAAGGGGCATTGAAACTGTCTTGTTAAGCTACTGTGACCTCCACCACTGTTCCAAGGGGCATTAAAACTGTCTTGTTAAGCTACTGTGACCTCCACCACTCTTCCAAGGGGCATTAAAACTGTCTTGTTAAGCTACTGTGACCTCCACCACTCTTCCAAGGGGCATTAAAACCGTCTTGTTAAAACACTCTGAACTCCACAGCTCTTCCAAGGTTCATTAAAACCATCTTGTTAAGCTACTGTGACCTCCACCACTCTTCCAAGGGGCATTAAAACCGTCTTGTTAAACCAGTCTGAACTCCACAGCTCTTCCAAGGGGCATTAAAACCATCTTGTTAAGCTACTGTAACCTCCACCACTCTTCCAAGGGGCATTGATATTGTCTTTTTATTCCACTGCGACCTCCACCACTCTTCCAAGGGGCATTAAAACCGTCTTGTTATGCTACTGTGACCTCCACCACTCTTCCAAGGGGCATTAAAACTGTCTTGTTAAGCTACTGTGACCTCCACCACTATTCCAAGGGGCATTAAAACTGTCTTGTTAAGCTACTGTGACCTCCACCACTCTTCCAAGGGCCATTAAACTGTATTGTTAAACCACTCTGAACTCCACTTCTCTCCCAAGGGGCATTAAAAACGTCTTGGTAAGCTGCTGTGACCTCCACCACTCTTCCAAGGGGCATTAAAACTGTCTTGTTAAGCTACTGTGACCTTCACCACTCTTCCAAGGGGCATTGATACTGTCTTGTTAAGCTACTGTGACCTCCACCACTGTTCCAAGGGGCATTAAAACTGTCTTGTTAAGCTACTGTGACCTCCACGACTCTTCCAAGGGGCATAAAAACTGTCTTGTTAAACCACTCTGATCTCCACAGCTCTTCCAAGGGGCATTAAAACCGTCTTGTTAAGCTACTGTGACCTCCACCACTCTTGCAAGGGGCATGGATATTGTCTTTTTATTCCACTGCTACCTCCACCACTCTTCCATGGGGCACTAAAACCATCTTGTTTAAGCTACAGTGACCTCCACCACTCTTCCAAGGGGCATTAAAACCGTCTTGTTAAGCTACTGTGACCTCCAACAGTGTTCCAAGGGGCATTAAAACTGTCTTGTTAAGCTACTGTGACCTCCACCACTCTTCCAAGGGGCATTAAAACCGTCTTGTTAAACCACTCTGAACTCCACAGCTCTTTCAAGGGGCATTAAAACCGTCTTGTTAAGCTACTGTGAACTCCACCACTCTTCCAATGGGCATAGATATTGTCTTTTTATTCCACTGCGACTTCCACCACTCTTCTAAGGGGCATTAAAACTGTCTTGTTAAGCTACTGTGACCTCCATCACTCTTCCAATTTGGCATTAAAATTGTCTTGTTTAGCTACTGTGACCTTCACCACTCTTCCAAGGGGCATAAAAACTGTCTTGTTAAGCTACTGTGACCTCCACCACTCTTCCAAGGGGCATTAAAACTGTCTTGATAAGCTCCTGCGACCCCCACCACTCTTCCAAGGGGCATTAAAACCGTCTTGTTAAACCACTCTGAACTCCACTTCTCTTCCAAGGGGCATTAAAACCGTCTTGTTAAGCTACTGTGACCTCCACCACTCTTCCAAGGGACATTAAAACCATCTTGTTAAGCTACTGTGACTGCCACCACTCTTCCAATGGGCATTGATATTGTCTTTTTATTCCACTGCGACCTCTACCACTCTTCCAAGGGGCATTAAAACTGTCTTGTTAAGCTACTGTGACCTCCACCACTCTTCCAAGGGACATTAAAACCGTCTTGTTAAGCTACTGTGACCTCCACCACTCTTCCAATGGGCATTGATATTGTTTTTTATTCCACTGCGACTTCCACCACTTTTCCAAGGGGCATTAAAACTGTCTTGTTAAGCTACTGTGACCTCCACCACTCTTCCAATGGGCATTAAAACTGTCTTGTTTAGCTGCTGTGACCTCCACCACTATTCCAATGGGCATTGATATTGTCTTTTTATTCCACTGCGACTTCCACCACTCTTCCAAGGGGCATTAAAACCATCTTGTTAAGCTACTGTGACCTCCACCACTCTTCCAAGGGGCATTAAAACTGTCTTGTTAAGATACTTTGACCTCCGCCACTCTTCCAAGGGGCATTAAATCCATCTTGTTTAAGCTACAGTGACCTCCACCACTCTTCCAAGGGGCATTAAAACCGTCTTGTTAAGCTACTGTGACCTCCACCACTCTTCCAAGGGGCATTAAAACCGTCTTGTTAAGCTACTTTGACCTCCACCACTCTTCCAAGGGACATTAAAACCATCTTGTTAAGCTACTGTGACTGCCACCACTCTTACAATGGGCATTGATATTGTCTTTTTATTCCACTGCGACCTCCACCACTCTTCCAAGGGACTTTAAAACTGTCTTGTTAAGCTACTTTGACCTCCACCACTCTTGCGAGGGGCATTAAAACTGTCTTGTTAAAACACTCTGAACTCCACAGCTCTTCCAAGGGGCATTAAAACCATCTTGTTAAGCTACTGTGACCTCCACCACTCTTCCAAGTGGCATTAAAACCATCTTGATAAGCTACTGTGACCTCCACCACTCTTCCAAGGGGCATTAAAATTGTCTTGTTAAGCTACTGTGACCTCCACCACTCTTCCAAGGGGCATTAAAACCTTCTTGTTAAACCACTCTGAACTCCACAGCTCTTTCAAGGGGCATTAAAACCGTCTTGTTAAGCTTCTGTGACCTCCACGACTATTCCAAGGCGCAATAAAACTGTCTAGTTAAGCTACTGTGACCTCCACCACTCTTCCAAGGGGCATTAAAACCATCTTGTTAAACCACTCTGAACTCCACTTCTCTTCCAAGGGGCATTAAAACCGTCTTGTTAAGCTACTGTGACCTCCACCACTCGTCCAAAGGGCATTAAAACTGTCTTGTTAAGCTACTGTGACCTCCACCACTCTTCCAAGGGGCATTGAAACTGTCTAGTTAAGCTACTGTGACCTCCACCACTGTTCCAAGGGGCATTAAAACTGTCTTGTTAAGCTACTGTGACCTCCACCTCTCTTCCAAGGGGCATTGATACTGTCTTCTTAAGCTACTGTGACCTCCACCACTGTTCCAAGGGGCATTAAAACTGTCTTGTTAAACCACTCTAAGCTCCACAGCTCTTCCAAGGGGCATTAAAACCGTCTTGTTAAGATACTGTGACCTAAACCACTCTTCCAAGGGGCATGGATATTGTCTTTTTATTCCACTGCGACCTCCACCACTCTTCCAAGGGGCATTAAAACCATCTTGTTTAAGCTACAGTGACCTCCACCACTCTTCCAAGGGGCATTAACACCGTCTTGCTAAGCTACTGTGACCTCCACCAGTGTTCCAAGGGGCATTAAAACTGTCTTGTTAAGCTACTGTGACCTCCACCACTCTTCCAAGGGGCATTAAAACCGTCTTGTTAAACCACTCTGAACTCCACAGCTCTTTCAAAGGGCATTAAAACCGTCTTGTTAAGCTACTGTGATCTCCACCACTCTTCCAATGGGCATAGATATTGTCTTTTTATCCCACTGCGACTTCCATCACTCTTCCAAGGGGCATTAAAACTGTCTTGTTAATCTACTGTGACCTCCACCACTCATCCAAGGGGCATTAAAATTGTCTTGTTAAGCTACTGTGACCTCCATCACTCTTCCAAGGGGCATTAAAACTGTTTTGTTAAGCTACTGTGACCTCCACCACTCTTTAAAGGGGCATTAAAACTGTCTTGATAAGCTACTGTGACCTCCACCACTCTTCCAAGGGACATTAAAACCGTCTTGTTAAGCTACTGTGACTGCCACCACTCTTCCAATGGGCATTGATATTGTCTTTTTATTCCACTGCGACCTCCACCACTCTTCCAAGGGGCATTAAAACTGTCTTGTTAAGCTACTGTGACCTCCACCACTCTTCCAAGGGACATTAAAACCGTCTTGTTAAGCTGCTATGATCTCCACCACTCTTCCAATGGGCATTGATTTTGTCTTTTTATTCCACTGCGACTTCCACCACTCTTCCAAGGGGCATTAAAACTGTCTTGTTAAGCTACTGTGACCTCCACCACTCTTCCAATGGGCATTGATATTGTCTTTTCATTCCACTGCGACTTCCACCACTCTTCCAAGGGGCATTAAAACCATCTTGTTAAGCTACTGTGACCTCCACCACTCTTCCAAGGGGCATTAAAACCATCTTGTTAAACCACTCTGAACTCCACTTCTCTTCCAAGGGGCATTAAAACCGTCTTGTTAAGCTACTGTGACCTCCACCACTCTTCCAAGGGGCATTAAAACTGTCTTGTTAAGCTACTGTGACCTCCACCACTCTTCCAAGGGGCATTGAAACTGTCTTGTTAAGCTACTGTGACCTCCACCACTGTTCCAAGGGGCATTAAAACTGTCTTGTTAAGCTACTGTGACCTCCACCTCTCTTCCAAGGGGCATTGATACTGTCTTGTTAAGCTACTGTGACCTCCACCACTGTTCCAAGGGGCATTAAAACTGTCTTGTTAAACCACTCTAAGCTCCACAGCTCTTCCAAGGGGCATTAAAACCGTCTTGTTAAGCTACTGTGACCTCCACCACTCTTCCAAGGGGCATGGATATTGTCTTTTTATTCCACTGCGACCTCCACCACTCTTCCAAGGGGCATTAAAACCATCTTGTTTAAGCTACAGTGACCTCCACCACTCTTCCAAGGGGCATTAACACCGTCTTGTTAAGCTACTGTGACCTCCACCAGTGTTCCAAGGGGCATTAAAACTGTCTTGTTAAGCTACTGTGACCTCCACCACTCTTCCAAGGGGCATTAAAACCGTCTTGTTAAACCACTCTGAACTCCACAGCTCTTTCAAAGGGGATTAAAACCGTCTTGTTAAGCTACTGTGACCTCCACCACTCTTCCAATGGGCATAGATATTGTATTTTTATCCCACTGCGACTTCCATCACTCTTCCAAGGGGCATTAAAACTGTCTTGTTAAGCTACTGTGACCTCCACCACTCATCCAAGGGGCATTAAAATTGTCTTGTTAAGCTACTCTGACCTCCATCACTCTTCCAAGGGGCATTAAAACTGTCTTGTTAAGCTACTGTGACCTCCGCCACTCTTTAAAGGGGCATTAAAACTGTCTTGATAAGCTACTGTGACCTCCACCACTCTTCCAAGGGACATTAAAACCGTCTTGTTAAGCTACTGTGACTGCCACCACTCTTCCAATGGGCATTGATATTGTCTTTTTATTCCACTGCGACCTCCACCACTCTTCCAAGGGGCATTAAAACTGTCTTGTTAAGCTACTGTGACCTCCACCACTCTTCCAAGGGACATTAAAACCGTCTTGTTAAGCTGCTGTGATCTCCACCACTCTTCCAATGGGCATTGATATTGTCGTTTTATTCCACTGCGACTTCCACCACTCTTCCAAGGGGCATTAAAACTGTCTTGTTAAGCTACTGTGACCTCCACCACTCTTCCAAGGGGCATTAAAACTGTCTTGTTAAGCTACTGTGACCTCCACCACTCTTCCAATGGGTATTGATATTGTCTTTTCATTCCACTGCGACTTCCACCACTCTTCCAAGGGGCATTAAAACAATCTTGTTAAGCTACTGTGACCTCCACCACTCTTCCAAGGGGCATTAAAACCGTGATGTTAAGCTAGTGTGACCTCCACCACTCTTCCAAGGGGCATTAAAACTGTTTTGTTAAGCTACTGTGACCTCCACCACTCTTCCAAGGGGCATTAAAACCATCTTGTTAAACCACTCTGAACTCCACAGCTCTTTCAAGGGGCATTAAAACCGTCTTGTTAAGCTTCTGTGACTTCCACCACTCTTCCAAGGGGCATTAAAACTGTCTTGTTAAGCAACTGTGACCTCCAACACTCTTCCAAGGGGCATTAAAATCATCTTGTTAAACCACTCTGAACTCCACTTCTCTTAAAGGGGCATTAAAACCGTCTTGTTAAGCTACTGTGACCTTCACCACTCTTCCAAGGGGCATTAAAACTGTCTTGTTAAGCAACTGTGACCTCCACCACTCTTCCAAGGGGCATTGAAACTGTCTTGTTAAGCTACTGTGACCTCCACCAGTGTTCCAAGGGGCATTAAAACTGTCTTGTTAAGCTACTGTGACCTCCACCACTCTTCCAAGGGGCATTAAAACTGTCTTGTTAAGCTACTGTGACCTCCACCACTCTTCCAAGGGGCATTAAAACCGTCTTGTTAAAACACTCTGAACTCCACAGCTCTTCCAAGGGGCATTAAAACCATCTTGTTAAGCGACTGTGACCTCCACCACTCTTCCAAGGGGCATTGATATTGTCTTTTTATTCCACTGCGACCTCAACCACTCTTCCAAGGGGCATTAAAACTGTCTTGTTATGCTACTGTGACCTTCACCACTCTTCCAAGGGGCATTAAAACCATCTTGTTAAGCTACTGTGACCTCCATCACTCTTCCAAGGGGCATTGATACTGTCTTGTTAAGCTACTGTGACCTCCACCACTGGTCCAAGGGGCATTAAAACTGTCTTGTTAAGCTACTGTGACCTCCACCACTGTTCCAAGGAGCATTAAAACTGTCTTGTTAAGCTACTGTGACCTCCACCACTCTTCCAAGGGGCATTAAAACCGTCTTGTTAAACCACTCTGAACTCCACAGCTCTTCCAAGGGGCATTAAAACCATCTTGTTAAGCTACTGTGACCTCCACCACTCTTCCAAGGGGCATTAATATTGTCTTTTTATTCCACTGCGACCTCCACCACTCTTCCAAGGGGCATTAAAACCGTCTTGATAAGCTACTGTGACCTCCACCACTCTTCCAAGGGGCATTAAAACTGTCTTGTTAAGCTACTGTGACCTCCACCACTCTTCCAAGGGGCATTAAAACTGTCTTGTTAAGCTACTGTGACCTCCACCACTCTTCCAAGGGGCATTAAAGCTGTATTGTTAAACCACTCTGAACTCCACTTCTCTCCCAAGGGGCATTAAAAACGTCTTGTTAAGCTGCTGTGACCTCCACCACTCTTCCAAGGGGCATTAAAACTGTCTTGTTAAGCTACAGTGACCTCCACCACTCTTCCAAGGGGCATTGATACTGTCTTGTTAAGCTACTGTGACCTCCACCACTGTTCCAAGGGGCATTAAAACTGTCTTGTTAAGCTACTGTGACCTCCACCACTCTTCCAAGGGGCATTAAAACTGTCTTGTTAAACCACTCTGATCTCCACAGCTCTTCCAAGGGGCATTAAAACCGTCTTGTTAAGCTACTGTGACCTCCACCACTCTTCCAAGGGGCATGGATATTGTCTTTTTATTCCACTGCTACCTCCACCACTCTTCCAAGGGGCACTAAAACCATCTTGTTTAAGCTACAGTGACCTCCACCACTCTTCCAAGGGGCATTAAAACAGTTTTGTTAAGCTACTCTGACCTCAACCAGTGTTCCAAGGGGCATTAAAACTGTCTTGTTAAGCTACTGTGACCTCCACCACTCTTCCAAGGGGCATTAAAACTGTCTTGTTAAGCTACTGTGACCTCCACCACTCTTCCAAGGGGCATTAAAACCGTCTTGTTAAAACACTCTGAACTCCACAGCTCTTCCAAGGGGCATTAAAACCATCTTGTTAAGCTACTGTGACCTCCACCACTCTTCCAAGGGGCATTGATATTGTCTTTTTATTCCACTGCGACCTCAACCACTCTTCCAAGGGGCATTAAAACTGTCTTGTTATGCTACTGTGACCTTCACCACTCTTCCAAGGGGCATTAAAACCATCTTGTTAAGCTACAGTGACCTCCACCACTCTTCCAAGGGGCATTGATACTGTCTTGTTAAGCTACTGTGACCTCCACCACTGTTCCAAGGGGCATTAAAACTGTCTTGTTAAGCTACTGTGACCTCCACCACTCTTCCAAGGGGCATTAAAACTGTCTTGTTAAACCACTCTGATCTCCACAGCTCTTCCAAGGGGCATTAAAACCGTCTTGTTAAGCTACTGTGACCTCCACCACTCTTCCAAGGGGCATGGATATTGTCTTTTTATTCTACTGCTACCTCCACCACTCTTCCAAGGGGCACTAAAACCATCTTGTTTAAGCTACAGTGACCTCCACCACTCTTCCAAGGGGCATTAAAACCGTCTTGTTAAGCTACTCTGACCTCCACCAGTGTTCCAAGGGGCATTAAAACTGTCTTGTTAAGCTACTGTGACCTCCACCACTCTTCCAAGGGGCATTAAAACTATCTCGTTAAGCTACTGTGACCTCCACCACTCTTCCAAGGGGCATTAAAACCGTCTTGTTAAAACACTCTGAACTCCACAGCTCTTCCAAGGGGCATTAAAACCATCTTGTTAAGCTACTGTGACCTCCACCACTCTTCCAAGGGGCATAGATATTGTCTTTTTATTCCACTGCGACCTCAACCACTCTTCCAAGGGGCATTAAAACTGTCTTGTTATGCTACTGTGACCTTCACCACTCTTCCAAGGGGCATTAAAATTGTCTTGTTAAGCTACTGAGACCTTCACCACTCTTCCAAGGGGCATGAAAACTGTCTTGTTAAGCTACTGTGACCTCCACCACTCTTCCAATGGGCATTAAAACTGTCTTGATAAGCTACTGTGACCTGCACCACTCTTCCAAGGGGCATTAAAACCGTCTTGTTAAACCACTCTGAACTCCACTTCTCTTCCAAGGGGCATTAAAGCCGTCTTGTTAAGCTACTGTCACCTTCACCACTCTTCCAAGGGACATTAAAACCGTCTTGTTAAGCTACTGTGACCTCCACCACTCTTCCAATGGGCATTGATATTGTCTTTTTATTCCACTGCGACCTCCACCACTCTTCCAAGGGGCATTAAAACTGTCTTGTTAAGCTACAGTGACCTCCACCACTCTTTCAAGGGACATTAAAACTGTCTTGTTAAGCTACTGTGACCTCCACCACTCTTCCAAGGGGCATTAAAACTGTCTTGTTAAACCACTCTGATCTCCACAGCTCTTCCAAGGGGCATTAAAACCGTCTTGTTAAGCTACTGTGACCTCCACCACTCTTCCAAGGGGCATGGATATTGTCTTTTTATTCCACTGCTACCTCCACCACTCTTCCAAGGGGCACTAAAACCATCTTGTTTAAGCTACAGTGACCTCCACCACTCTTCCAAGGGGCATTAAAACCGTTTTGTTAAGCTACTCTGACCTCAACCAGTGTTCCAAGGGGCATTAAAACTGTCTTGTTAAGCTACTGTGACCTCCACCACTCTTCCAAGGGGCATTAAAACTGTCTTGTTAAGCTACTGTGACCTCCACCACTCTTCCAAGGGGCATTAAAACCGTCTTGTTAAAACACTCTGAACTCCACAGCTCTTCCAAGGGGCATTAAAACCATCTTGTTAAGCTACTGTGACCTCCACCACTCTTCCAAGGGGCATTGATATTGTCTTTTTATTCCACTGCGACCTCAACCACTCTTCCAAGGGGCATTAAAACTGTCTTGTTATGCTACTGTGACCTTCACCACTCTTCCAAGGGGCATTAAAACCATCTTGTTATGCTACAGTGACCTCCACCACTCTTCCAAGGGGCATTGATACTGTCTTGTTAAGCTACTGTGACCTCCACCACTGTTTCAAGGGGCATTAAAACTGTCTTGTTAAGCTACTGTGACCTCCACCACTCTTCCAAGGGGCATTAAAACTGTCTTGTTAAACCACTCTGATCTCCACAGCTCTTCCAAGGGGCATTAAAACCGTCTTGTTAAGCTACTGTGACCTCCACCACTCTTCCAAGGGGCATGGATATTGTCTTTTTATTCTACTGCTACCTCCACCACTCTTCCAAGGGGCACTAAAACCATCTTGTTTAAGCTACAGTGACCTCCACCACTCTTCCAAGGGGCATTAAAACCGTCTTGTTAAGCTACTCTGACCTCCACCAGTGTTCCAAGGGGCATTAAAACTGTCTTGTTAAGCTACTGTGACCTCCACCACTCTTCCAAGGGGCATTAAAACTATCTCGTTAAGCTACTGTGACCTCCACCACTCTTCCAAGGGGCATTAAAACCGTCTTGTTAAAACACTCTGAACTCCACAGCTCTTCCAAGGGGCATTAAAACCATCTTGTTAAGCTACTGTGACCTCCACCACTCTTCCAAGGGGCATAGATATTGTCTTTTTATTCCACTGCGACCTCAACCACTCTTCCAAGGGGCATTAAAACTGTCTTGTTATGCTACTGTGACCTTCACCACTCTTCCAAGGGGCATTAAAATTGTCTTGTTAAGCTACTGAGACCTTCACCACTCTTCCAAGGGGCATGAAAACTGTCTTGTTAAGCTACTGTGACCTCCACCACTCTTCCAATGGGCATTAAAACTGTCTTGATAAGCTACTGTGACCTGCACCACTCTTCCAAGGGGCATTAAAACCGTCTTGTTAAACCACTCTGAACTCCACTTCTCTTCCAAGGGGCATTAAAGCCGTCTTGTTAAGCTACTGTCACCTTCACCACTCTTCCAAGGGACATTAAAACCGTCTTGTTAAGCTACTGTGACCTCCACCACTCTTCCAATGGGCATTGATATTGTCTTTTTATTCCACTGCGACCTCCACCACTCTTCCAAGGGGCATTAAAACTGTCTTGTTAAGCTACAGTGACCTCCACCACTCTTTCAAGGGACATTAAAACTGTCTTGTTAAGCTACTGTGACCTCCACCACTCTTCCAATGGGCATTGATATTGTCTTTTATTCCACTGCGACTTCCACCACTCTTCCAAGGGGCATTAACACTGTCTTGTTAAGCTACTGTGACCTCCACCACTCTTCCAAGGGGCATTAAAACTGTCTTGTTAAGCTACTGTGACCTACACCACTCTTCCAATGGGCATTGATATTGTCTTTTTATTCCACTGCGACTTCCACCACTCTTCCAAGGGGCATTAAAATCATCTTGTTAAGCTACTGTGACCTCCACCACTCTTCCAAGGGGCATTAAAACGGTCTTGATAAGCTACTGTGACCTCCACCACTCTTCTAAGGGGCATTAAAACCGTCTTGTTAAACCACTCTGAACTCCTCTTCTCTTCCAAGGGGCATTAAAACCGTCTTGTTAAGCTACTGTGACCTCCACCACTCTTCCAAGGGACATTAAAACTGTCTTGTTAAGCTACTGTGACCTCCACCACTGTTCCAAGGAGCATTAAAACTGTCTTGTTAAGCTACTGTGACCTCCACCACTCTTCCAAGGGGCATTAAAACCATCTTGTTAAACCACTCTGAACTCCACAGCTCTTCCAAGGGGCATTAAAACCATCTTGTTAAGCTACTGTGACCTCCACCACTCTTCCAAGGGGCATTGATATTGTCTTTTTATTCCACTGCGACCTCAACCACTCTTCCAAGGGGCATTAAAACAGTCTTATTAAGCTACTGTGACCTCCACCACTCTTGCAAGGGACATTAAAACCATCTTGTTAAGCTACTGTGACTGCCACCACTCTTACAATGGGCATTGATATTGTCTTTTTATTCCACTGCGACCTCCACCACTCTTCCAAGGGGCTTTAAAACTGTCTTGTTAAGCTACTTTGACCTCCACCACTCTTGCGAGGGGCATTAAAACTGTCTTGTTAAAACACTGAACTCCACAGCTCTTCCAAGGGGCATTAAAACCATCTTGTTAAGCTACTGTGACCTCCACCACTCTTCCAAGGGGCATTAAAACCGTCTTGATAAGCTACTGTGACCTCCACCACTCTTCCAAGGGGCATTAAAATTGTCTTGTTAAGCTACTGTGACCTCCACCACTCTTCCAAGGGGCATTGATATTGTCTTTTTATTCCACTGCGACCTCAACCACTCTTCCAAGGGGCATTAAAACTGTCTTGTTATGCTACTGTGACCTTCACCACTCTTCCAAGGGGCATTAAAACCATCTTGTTAAACTACAGTGACCTCCACCACTCTTCCAAGGGGCATTGATACTGTCTTGTTAAGCTACTGTGACCTCCACCACTGTTCCAAGGGGCATTAAAACTGTCTTGTTAAGCTACTGTGACCTCCACCACTCTTCCAAGGGGCATTAAAACTGTCTTGTTAAACCACTCTGATCTCCACAGCTCTTCCAAGGGGCATTAAAACCGTCTTGTTAAGCTACTGTGACCTCCACCACTCTTCCAAGGGGCATGGATATTGTCTTTTTATTCTACTGCTACCTCCACCACTCTTCCAAGGGGCACTAAAACCATCTTGTTTAAGCTACAGTGACCTCCACTACTCTTCCAAGGGGCATTAAAACCGTCTTGTTAAGCTACTCTGACCTCCACCAGTGTTCCAAGGGGCATTAAAACTGTCTTGTTAAGCTACTGTGACCTCCACCACTCTTCCAAGGGGCATTAAAACTATCTTGTTAAGCTACTGTGACCTCCACCACTCTTCCAAGGGGCATTAAATCCGTCTTGTTAAAACACTCTGAACTCCACAGCTCTTCCAAGGGGCATTAAAACCATCTTGTTAAGCTACTGTGACCTCCACCACTCTTCCAAGGGGCATAGATATTGTCTTTTTATTCCACTGCGACCTCAACCACTCTTCCAAGGGGCATTAAAACTGTCTTGTTATGCTACTGTGACCTTCACCACTCTTCCAAGGGGCATTAAAATTGTCTTGTTAAGCTACTGAGACCTTCACCACTCTTCCAAGGGGCATGAAAACTGTCTTGTTAAGCTACTGTGACCTCCACCACTCTTCCAATGGGCATTAAAACTGTCTTGATAAGCTACTGTGACCTCCACCACTCTTCCAAGGGGCATTAAAACCGTCTTGTTAAACCACTCTGAACTCCACTTCTCTTCCAAGGGGCATTAAAGCCGTCTTGTTAAGCTACTGTGACCTCCACCACTCTTCCAATGGGCATTGATATTGTCTTTTTATTCCACTGCGACCTCCACCACTCTTCCAAGGGGCATTAAAACTGTCTTGTTAAGCTACAGTGACCTCCACCACTCTTTCAAGGGACATTAAAACTGTCTTGTTAAGCTACTGTGACCTCCACCACTCTTCCAATGGGCATTGATATTGTCTTTTTATTCCACTGCGACTTCCACCACTCTTCCAAGGGGCATTAAAACTGTCTTGTTAAGCTACTGTGACCTCCACCACTCTTCCAAGGGGCATTAAAACTGTCTTGTTAAGCTACTGTGACCTCCACCACTCTTCCAATGGGCATTGATATTGTCTTTTTATTCCACTGCGACTTCCACCACTCTTCCAAGTGGCATTAAAATCATCTTGTTAAGCTACTGTGACCTCCACCACTCTTCCAAGGGGCATTAAAACTGTCTTGATAAGCTACTGTGACCTCCACCACTCTTCTAAGGGGCATTAAAACCGTCTTGTTAAACCACTCTGAACTCCTCTTCTCTTCCAAGGGGCATTAAAACCGTCTTGTTAAGCTACTGTGACCTCCACCACTCTTCCAAGGGACATTAAAACTGTCTTGTTAAGCTACTGTGACCTCCACCACTGTTCCAAGGAGCATTAAAACTGTCTTGTTAAGCTACTGTGACCTCCACCACTCTTCCAAGGGGCATTAAAACCATCTTGTTAAACCACTCTGAACTCCACAGCTCTTCCAAGGGGCATTAAAACCATCTTGTTAAGCTACTGTGACCTCCACCACTCTTCCAAGGGGCATTGATATTGTCTTTTTATTCCACTGCGACCTCAACCACTCTTCCAAGGGGCATTAAAACAGTGTTATTAAGCTACTGTGACCTCCACCACTCTTCCAAGGGACATTAAAACCATCTTATTAAGCTACTGTGACTGCCACCACTCTTACAATGGGCATTGATATTGTCTTTTTATTCCACTGCGACCTCCACCACTCTTCCAAGGGGCTTTAAAACTGTCTTGTTAAGCTACTTTGACCTCCACCACTCTTGCGAGGGGCATTAAAACTGTCTTGTTAAAACACTCTGAACTCCACAGCTCTTCCAAGAGGCATTAAAACCATCTTGTTAAGCTACTGTGACCTCCACCACTCTTCCAAGGGCAATTAAATCCGTCTTGATAAGCTACTGTGACCTCCACCACTCTTCCAAGGGGCATTAAAATTGTCTTGTTAAGCTACTGTGACCTCCACCACTCTTCCAAGGGGCATTAAAACCTTCTTGTTAAACCACTCTGAACTCCACAGCTCTTTCAAGGGGCATTAAAACCGTCTTGTTAAGCTTCTGTGACCTCCACGACTATTCCAAGGCGCAATAAAACTGTCTAGTTAAGCTACTGTGACCTCCACCACTCTTCCAAGGGGCATTAAAACCATCTTGTTAAACCACTCTGAACTCCACTTCTCTTCCAAGGGGCATTAAAACCGTCTTGTTAAGCTACTGTGACCTCCACCACTCTTCCAAGGGGCATTGAAACTGTCTAGTTAAGCTACTGTGACCTCCACCACTGTTCCAAGGGGCATTAAAACTGTCTTGTTAAGCTACTGTGACCTCCACCTCTCTTCCAAGGGGCATTGATACTGTCTTGTTAAGCTACTGTGACCTCCACCACTGTTCCAAGGGGCATTAAAACTGTCTTGTTAAACCACTCTAAGCTCCACAGCTCTTCCAAGGGGCATTAAAACCGTCTTGTTAAGATACTGTGACCTCCACCACTCTTCCAAGGGGCATGGATATTGTCTTTTTATTCCACTGCGACCTACACCACTCTTCCAAGGGGTATTAAAACCATCTTGTTTAAGCTACAGTGACCTCCACCACTCTTCCAAGGGGCATTAACACCGTCTTGCTAAGCTACTGTGACCTCCACCAGTGTTCCAAGGGGCATTAAAACTGTCTTGTTAAGCTACTGTGACCTCCACCACTCTTCCAAGGGGCATTAAAACCGTCTTGTTAAACCACTCTGAACTCCACAGCTCTTTCAAAGGGCATTAAAACCGTCTTGTTAAGCTACTGAGATCTCCACCACTCTTCCAATGGGCATAGATATTGTCTTTTTATCCCACTGCGACTTCCATCACTCTTCCAAGGGGCATTAAAACTGTATTGTTAAGCTACTGTGACCTCCACCACTCATCCAAGGGGCATTAAAATTGTATTGTTAAGCTACTGTGACCTCCATCACTCTTCCAAGGGGCATTAAAACTGTCTTGTTAAGCTACTGTGACCTCCACCACTCTTTAAAGGGGCATTAAAACTGTCTTGATAAGCTACTGTGACCTCCACCACTCTTCCAAGGGACATTAAAACCGTCTTGTTAAGCTACTGTGACTGCCACCACTCTTCCAATGGGCATTGATATTGTCTTTTTATTCCACTGCGACCTCCACCACTCTTCCAAGGGGCATTAAAACTGTCTTGTTAAGCTACTGTGACCTCCACCACTCTTCCAAGGGACATTAAAACCGTCTTGTTAAGCTGCTGTGATCTCCACCACTCTTCCAATGGGCATTGATTTTGTCTTTTTATTCCACTGCGACTTCCACCACTCTTCCAAGGGGCATTAAAACTGTCTTGTTAAGCTACTGTGACCTCCACCACTCTTCCAAGGGGCATTAAAACTGTCTTGTTAAGCTACTGTGACCTCCACCACTCTTCCAATGGGCATTGATATTGTCTTTTCATTCCACTGCGACTTCCACCACTCTTCCAAGGGGCATTAAAACCATCTTGTTAAGCTACTGTGACCTCCACCACTCTTCCAAGGGGCATTAAAACCATCTTGTTAAACCACTCTGAACTCCACTTCTCTTCCAAGGGGCATTAAAACCGTCTTGTTAAGCTACTGTGACCTCCACCACTCTTCCAAGGGGCATTAAAACTGTCTTGTTAAGCTACTGTGACCTCCACCACTCTTCCAAGGGGCATTGAAACTGTCTTGTTAAGCTACTGTGACCTCCACCACTGTTCCAAGGGGCATTAAAACTGTCTTGTTAAGCTACTGTGACCTCCACCTCTCTTCCAAGGGGCATTGATACTGTCTTGTTAAGCTACTGTGACCTCCACCACTGTTCCAAGGGGCATTAAAACTGTCTTGTTAAACCACTCTAAGCTCCACAGCTCTTCCAAGGGGCATTAAAACCGTCTTGTTAAGCTACTGTGACCTCCACCACTCTTCCAGGGGGCATGAATATTGTCTTTTTATTCCACTGCGACCTCCACCACTCTTCCAAGGGGCATTAAAACCATCTTGTTTAAGCTACAGTGACCTCCACCACTCTTCCAAGGGGCATTAACACCGTCTTGTTAAGCTACTGTGACCTCCACCAGTGTTCCAAGGGGCATTAAAACTGTCTTGTTAAGCTACTGTGACCTCCACCACTCTTCCAAGGGGCATTAAAACCGTCTTGTTAAACCACTCTGAACTCCACAGCTCTTTCAAAGGGGATTAAAACCGTCTTGTTAAGCTACTCTGACCTCCACCACTCTTCCAATGGGCATAGATATTGTCTTTTTATCCCTCTGCGACTTCCATCACTCTTCCAAGGGGCATTAAAACTGTCTTGTTAAGCTACTGTGACCTCCACCACTCATCCAAGGGGCATTAAAATTGTCTTGTTAAGCTACTGTGACCTCCATCACTCTTCCAAGGGGCATTAAAACTGTCTTGTTAAGCTACTGTGACCTCCACCACTCTTTAAAGGGGCATTAAAACTGTCTTGATAAGCTACTGTGACCTCCACCACTCTTCCAAGGGACATTAAAACCGTCTTGTTAAGCTACTGTGACTGCCACCACTCTTCCAATGGGCATTGATGTTGTCTTTTTATTCCACTGCGACCTCCACCACTCTTCCAAGGGGCATTAAAACTGTCTTGTTAAGCTACTGTGACCTAGACCACTCTTCCAAGGGGCATTAAAACTGTCTTGTTAAGCTACTGTGACCTCCACCACTCTTCCAATGGGCATTGATATTGTCTTTTCATTCCACTGCGACTTCCACCACTCTTCCAAGGGGCATTAAAACCATCTTGTTAAGCTACTGTGACCTCCACCACTCTTCCAAGGGGCATTAAAACCATCTTGTTAAGCTAGTGTGACCTCCACCACTCTTCCAAGGGGCATTAAAACTGTTTTGTTAAGCTACTGTGACCTCCACCACTCTTCCAAGGGGCATTAAAACCATCTTGTTAAACCACTCTGAACTCCACAGCTCTTTCAAGGGGCATTAAAACCGTCTTGTTAAGCTTCTGTGACTTCCACCACTCTTCCAAGGGGCATTAAAACTGTCTTGTTAAGCAAATGTGACCTCCAACACTCTTCCAAGGGGCATTAAAATCATCTTGTTAAACCACTCTGAACTTCACTTCTCTTAAAGGGGCATTAAAACCGTCTTGTTAAGCTACTGTGACCTTCACCACTCTTCCAAGGGGCATTAAAACTGTCTTGTTAAGCTACTGTGACCTCCACCACTCTTCCAAGGGGCATTGAAACTGTCTTGTTAAGCTACTGTGACCTCCACCAGTGTTCCAAGGGGCATTAAAACTGTCTTGTTAAACTACTGTGACCTCCACCACTCTTCCAAGGGGCATTAAAACTGTCTTGTTAAGCTACTGTGACCTCCACCACTCTTCCAAGGGGCATTAAAACCGTCTTGTTAAAACACTCTGAACTCCACAGCTCTTCCAAGGGGCAGTAAAACCATCTTGTTAAGCTACTGTGACCTCCACCACTCTTCCAAGGGGCATTGATATTGTCTTTTTATTCCACTGCGACCTCAACCACTCTTCCAAGGGGCATTAAAACTGTCTTGTTATGCTACTGTGACCTTCACCACTCTTCCAAGGGGCATTAAAACCATCTTGTTAAGCTACTGTGACCTCCACCACTCTTCCAAGGGGCATTGATACTGTCTTGTTAAGCTACTGTGACCTCCACCACTGTTCCAAGGGGCATTAAAACTGTCTTGTTAAGCTACTGTGACCTCCACCACTGTTCCAAGGAGCATTAAAACTGTCTTGTTAAGCTACTGTGACCTCCACCACTCTTCCAAGGGGCATTAAAACCGTCTTGTTAAACCACTCTGAACTCCACAGCTCTTCCAAGGGGCATTAAAACCATCTTGTTAAGCTACTGTGACCTCCACCACTCTTCCAAGGGGCATTAATATTGTCTTTTTATTCCACTGCGACCTCCACCACTCTTCCAAGGGGCATTAAAACCGTCTTGATAAGCTACTGTGACCTCCACCACTCTTCCAAGGGGCATTGAAACTGTCTTGTTAAGCTACTGTGACCTCCACCACTCTTCCAAGGGGCATTAAAACTGTCTTGTTAAGCTACTGTGACCTCCACCACTCTTCCAAGGGGCATTAAAGCTGTATTGTTAAACCACTCTGAACTCCACTTCTCTCCCAAGGGGCATTAAAAACGTCTTGTTAAGCTGCTGTGACCTCCACCACTCTTCCAAGGGGCATTAAAACTGTCTTGTTAAGCTACAGTGACCTCCACCACTCTTCCAAGGGGCATTGATACTGTCTTGTTAAGCTACTGTGACCTCCACCACTGTTCCAAGGGGCATTAAAACTGTCTTGTTAAGCTACTGTGACCTCCACCACTCTTCCAAGGGGCATTAAAACTGTCTTGTTAAACCACTCTGATCTCCACAGCTCTTCCAAGGGGCATTAAAACCGTCTTGTTAAGCTACTGTGACCTCCACCACTCTTCCAAGGGGCATGGATATTGTCTTTTTATTCCACTGCTACCTCCACCACTCTTCCAAGGGGCACTAAAACCATCTTGTTTAAGCTACAGTGACCTCCACCACTCTTCCAAGGGGCATTAAAACCGTTTTGTTAAGCTACTCTGACCTCAACCAGTGTTAGAAGGGGCATTAAAACTGTCTTGTTAAGCTACTGTGACCTCCACCACTCTTCCAAGGGGCATTAAAACTGTCTTGTTAAGCTACTGTGACCTCCACCACTTTTCCAAGGGGCATTAAAACCGTCTTGTTAAAACACTCTGAACTTCACAGCTCTTCCAAGGGGCATTAAAACCATCTTGTTAAGCTACTGTGACCTCCACCACTCTTCCAAGGGGCATTGATATTGTCTTTTTATTCCACTGCGACCTCAACCACTCTTCCAAGGGGCATTAAAACTGTCTTGTTATGCTACTGTGACCTTCACCACTCTTCCAAGGGGCATTAAAACCATCTTGTTAAGCTACAGTGACCTCCACCACTTTTCCAAGGGGCATTAAAACCGTCTTGTTAAAACACTCTGAACTTCACAGCTCTTCCAAGGGGCATTAAAACCATCTTGTTAAGCTACTGTGACCTCCACCACTCTTCCAAGGGGCATTGATATTGTCTTTTTATTCCACTGCGACCTCAACCACTCTTCCAAGGGGCATTAAAACTGTCTTGTTATGCTACTGTGACCTTCACCACTCTTCCAAGGGGCATTAAAACCATCTTGTTAAGCTACAGTGACCTCCACCACTCTTCCAAGGGGCATTGATACTGTCTTGTTAAGCTACTGTGACCTCCACCACTGTTCCAAGGGGCATTAAAACTGTCTTGTTAAGCTACTGTGACCTCCACCACTCTTCCAAGGGGCATTAAAACTGTCTTGTTAAACCACTCTGATCTCCACAGCTCTTCCAAGGGGCATTAAAACCGTCTTGTTAAGCTACTGTGACCTCCACCACTCTTCCAAGGGGCATGGATATTGTCTTTTTATTCTACTGCTACCTCCACCACTCTTCCAAGGGGCACTAAAACCATCTTGTTTAAGCTACAGTGACCTCCACCACTCTTCCAAGGGGCATTAAAACCGTCTTGTTAAGCTACTCTGACCTCCACCAGTGTTCCAAGGGGCATTAAAACTGTCTTGTTAAGCTACTGTGACCTCCACCACTCTTCCAAGGGGCATTAAAACTATCTTGTTAAGCTACTGTGACCTCCACCACTCTTCCAAGGGGCATAGATATTGTCTTTTTATTCCACTGCGACCTCAACCACTCTTCCAAGTGGCATTAAAACTGTCTTGTTATGCTACTGTGACCTTCACCACTCTTCCAAGGGGCATTAAAATTGTCTTGTTAAGCTACTGAGACCTTCACCACTCTTCCAAGGGGCATGAAAACTGTCTTGTTAAGCTACTGTGACCTCCACCACTCTTCCAATGGGCATTAAAACTGTCTTGATAAGCTACTGTGACCTCCACCACTCTTCCAAGGGGCATTAAAACTGTCTTGTTAAGCTACAGTGACCTCCACCACTCTTTCAAGGGACATTAAAACTGTCTTGTTAAGCTACTGTGACCTCCACCACTCTTCCAATGGGCATTGATATTGTCTTTTTATTCCACTGCGACTTCCACCACTCTTCCAAGGGGCATTAAAACTGTCTTGTTAAGCTACTGTGACCTCCACCACTCTTCCAAGGGGCATTAAAACTGTCTTGTTAAGCTACTGTGACCTCCACCACTCTTCCAATGGGCATTGATATTGTCTTTTTATTCCACTGCGACTTCCACCACTCTTCCAAGGGGCATTAAAATCATCTTGTTAAGCTACTGTGACCTCCACCACTCTTCCAAGGGGCATTAAAACTGTCTTGATAAGCTACTGTGACCTCCACCACTCTTCTAAAGGGCATTAAAACCGTCTTGTTAAACCACTCTGAACGCCTCTTCTCTTCCAAGGGGCATTAAAACCGTCTTGTTAAGCTACTGTGACCTCCACCACTCTTCCAAGGGACATTAAAACTGTCTTGTTAAGCTACTGTGACCTCCACCACTGTTCCAAGGAGCATTAAAACTGTCTTGTTAAGCTACTGTGACCTCCACCACTCTTCCAAGGGGCATTAAAACCATCTTGTTAAACCACTCTGAACTCCACAGCTCTTCCAAGGGGCATTAAAACCATCTTGTTAAGCTACTGTGACCTCCACCACTCTTCCAAGGGGCATTGATATTGTCTTTTTATTCCACTGCGACCTCAACCACTCTTCCAAGGGGCATTAAAACAGTCTTATTAAGCTACTGTGACCTCCACCACTCTTCCAAGGGGCATTAAAACTGTCTTGTTAAGCTACTGTGACATCCACCACTCTTCCAAGGGGAATTAAAGCTGTCTTGTTAAACCACTCTGAACACCACTTATCTCCCAAGGGGCATTAAATCCGTCTTGTTAACTACTGTGACCTCCACCAATCTTCCAAGGGGCATTAAAACTGTCTTGTTAAGCTACTGTGACCTCCACCTCTCTTCCAAGGGGCATTGAAACTGTCTTGTTAAGCTACTGTGACCTCCACCACTGTTCCAAGGGGCATTAAAACTGTCTTGTTAAGCTACTGTGACCTCCACCACTCTTCCAAGGGGCATTAAAACTGTCTTGTTAAGCTACTGTGACCTCCACCACTCTTCAAAGGGGCATTAAAACAGTCTTGTTAAAACACTCTGAACTCCACAGCTCTTCCAAGGGGCATTAAAGCCATCTTGTTAAGCTACTGTGACCTCCACCACTCTTCCAAGGGGCATTGATATTGTCTTTTTATTCCACTGCGACCTCCACCCCTCTTCCAAGGGGCATTAATACTGTCTTGTTAAGCTACTGTGACCTCCACCACTCTTCCATTGGGCATTAAAACCGTCTTGTTAAGCTACTGTGACCTCCACCACTCTTCCAAGGGGCATTAAAACTGTCTTGTTAAGCTACTGTGACCTCCACCACTCTTCCAAGGGGCATTAAAACTGTCTTGTTAAGCTCCTGTGACCTCCACCACTGTTCCAAGGAGCATTAAAACTGTCTTGTTAAGCTACTGTGACCTCCACCACTCTTCCAAGGGGCATTAAAACCGTCTTGTTAAACCACTCTGATCTCCACAGCTCTTCCAAGGGGCATTAAAACCATCTTGTTAAGCTACTGTGTCCTCCACCACTCTTCCAAGGGGCATTGATATTGTCTTTTTATTCCACTGCGACCTCCACCACTCTTCCAAGGGGCATTAAAACAGTCTTATTAAGCTACTGTGACCTCCACCACTCTTCCAAGGTGCATTAAATCTGTCTTGTTAAGCTACTGTGACTTCCACCACTCTTCTAAGGGGCATTAAAACCATCTTGTTAAACCACTCTGAACTCCACAGCTCTTTCAAGGGGCATTAAAACCATCTTCTTAAGCTTCTGTGACCTCCACCACTCTTCCAAGGGGCATTAAAACTGTCTTGTTAAGCTACTGTGACCTCCACCACTCTTCCAAGGGGCATTAAAACCATCTTGTTAAACCACTCTGAACTCCACTTCTCTTCCAAGGGGCATTAAAACCGTCTTGTTAAGCTACTGTGACCTCCACCACTCTTCCAAGGGACATTAAAACCATCTTGTTAAGCTACTGTGACTGCCACCACTCTTCCAATGGGCATTGATATTGTCTTTTTATTCCACTGCGACCTCCACCACTCTTCCAAGGGGCATTAAAACTGTCTTGTTAAGCTACTGTGACCTCCACCACTCTTCCAAGGGACATTAAAACCGTCTTGTTAAGCTACTGTGACCTCTACCACTCTTCCAATGGGCATTGAGATTGTCTTTTTATTCCACTGCGACTTCCACCACTCTTCCAAGGGGCATTAAAACTGTCTTGTTAAGCTACTGTGACCTCCACCACTCTTCCAAGGGGCATTAAAACTGTCTTGTTAAGCTACTGTGACCTCCACCACTCTTCCAATGGGCAATGATGTTGTCTTTTTATTCCACTACGACTTCCACCACTCTTCCAAGGGGCATTAAAACCATCTTTTTAAGCTCCTGTGACCTCCACCACTCTTCTAAGGGGCATTAAAACTGTCTTGTTAAGCTACTTTGACCTCCACCACTCTTATGAGGGGCATTAAAACCGTCTTGTTAAAACACTCTGAACTCCACAGCTCTTCCAAGGGGCATTAAAACCATCTTGTTAAGCTACTGTGACCTCCACGACTCTTCCAAGGGGCATTAAAACCGTCTTGTTAAGATACTGTGACCTCCACCACTCTTCCAAGGGGCATTAAAACCATCTTGTTAAACCACTCTGAACTCCACAGCTCTTTCAAGGGGCATTAAAACCGTCTTGTTAAGCTTCTGTGACCTCCACCACTCTTCCAAGGGGCATTAAAACTGTCTTGTTAAGCTACTGTGACCTCCACCACTCTTCCAAGGGGCATTAAAACCATCTTGTTAAAGCACTCTGAACTCCACTTCTCTTCCAAGGGGCATTAAAACCGTCTTGTTAAGCTACTGTGACCTCTGCCACTTTTACAAGGGGCATTAAAACTGTCTTGTTAAGCTACTGTGACCTCCACCACTCTTCCAAGGGGCATTAAAGCTGTCTTGTTAAACCACTCTGAGCTCCACTTATCTCCCAAGGGGCATTAAATCAGTCTTGTTAACTACTGTGACCTTCACCACTCTTCCAAGGGGCATTAAAACTGTCTTGTTAAGCTACTGTGACCTCCACCACTGTTCCAAGGGGCATTGAAACTGTCTTGTTAAGCTACTGTGACCTCCACCACTGTTCCAAGGGGCATTAAAACTGTCTTGTTAAGCTACTGTGACCTCCACCACTCTTCCAAGGGGCATTAAAACTATCTTGTTAAGCTACTGTGACCTCCACCACTCTTCCAAGGGGCATTAAAACCGTCTTGTTAAAACACTCTGAACTCCACAGCTCTTCCAAGGGGCATTAAAACCATCTTGTTAAGCTACTGTGACCTCCACCACTCTTCCAAGGGGCATAGATATTGTCTTTTTATTCCACTGCGACCTCAACCACTCTTCCAAGGGGCATTAAAACTGTCTTGTTATGCTACTGTGACCTTCACCACTCTTCCAAGGGGCATTAAAATTGTCTTGTTAAGCTACTGAGACCTCCACCACTCTTCCAAGGGGCATTAAAACTGTCTTGATAAGCTACTGTGACCTCCACCACTCTTCTAAGGGGCATTAAAACCATCTTGTTAAACCACTCTGAACTCCTCTTCTCTTCCAAGGGGCATTAAAACCGTCTTGTTAAGCTACTGTGACCTCCACCACTCTTCCAAGGGACATTAAAACTGTCTTGTTAAGCTACTGTGACCTCCACCACTGTTCCAAGGAGCATTAAAACTGTCTTGTTAAGCTACTGTGACCTCCACCACTCTTCCAAGGGGCATTAAAACCATCTTGTTAAACCACTCTGAACTCCACAGCTCTTCCAAGGGGCATTAAAACCATCTTGTTAAGCTACTGTGACCTCCACCACTCTTCCAAGGGGCATTGATATTGTCTTTTTATTCCACTGCGACCTCAACCACTCTTCCAAGGGGCATTAAAACAGTGTTATTAAGCTACTGTGACCTCCACCACTCTTCCAAGGGACATTAAAACCATCTTATTAAGCTACTGTGACTGCCACCACTCTTACAATGGGCATTGATATTGTCTTTTTATTCCACTGCGACCTCCACCACTCTTCCAAGGGGCTTTAAAACTGTCTTGTTAAGCTACTTTGACCTCCACCACTCTTGCGAGGGGCATTAAAACTGTCTTGTTAAAACACTCTGAACTCCACAGCTCTTCCAAGAGGCATTAAAACCATCTTGTTAAGCTACTGTGACCTCCACCACTCTTCCAAGGGGAATTAAAACCGTCTTGATAAGCTACTGTGACCTCCACCACTCTTCCAAGGGGCATTAAAATTGTCTTGTTTAGCTACTGTGACCTCCACCACTCTTCCAAGGGGCATTAAAACCTTCTTGTTAAACCACTCTGAACTCCACAGCTCTTTCAAGGGGCATTAAAACCGTCTTGTTAAGCTTCTGTGACCTCCACGACTATTCCAAGGCGCAATAAAACTGTCTAGTTAAGCTACTGTGACCTCCACCACTCTTCCAAGGGGCATTAAAACCATCTTGTTAAACCACTCTGAACTCCACTTCTCTTCCAAGGGGCATTAAAACCGTCTTGTTAAGCTACTGTGACCTCCACCACTCTTCCAAGGGGCATTGACACTGTCTAGTTAAGCTACTGTGACCTCCACCACTGTTCCAAGGGGCATTAAAACTGTCTTGTTAAGCTACTGTGACCTCCACCTCTCTTCCAAGGGGCATTGATACTGTCTTGTTAAGCTACTGTGACCTCCACCACTGTTCCAAGGGGCATTAAAACTGTCTTGTTAAACCACTCTAAGCTCCACAGCTCTTCCAAGGGGCATTAAAACCGTCTTGTTAAGATACTGTGACCTCCACCACTCTTCCAAGGGGCATGGATATTGTCTTTTTATTCCACTGCGACCTCCACCACTCTTCCAAGGGGTATTAAAACCATCTTGTTTAAGCTACAGTGACCTCCACCACTCTTCCAAGGGGCATTAACACCGTCTTGCTAAGCTACTGTGACCTCCACCAGTGTTCCAAGGGGCATTAAAACTGTCTTGTTAAGCTACTGTGACCTCCACCACTCTTCCAAGGGGCATTAAAACCGTCTTGTTAAACCACTCTGAACTCCACAGCTCTTTCAAAGGGCATTAAAACCGTCTTGTTAAGCTACTGAGATCTCCACCACTCTTCCAATGGGCATAGATATTGTCTTTTTATCCCACTGCGACTTCCATCACTCTTCCAAGGGGCATTAAAACTGTCTTGTTAAGCTACTGTGACCTCCACCACTCATCCAAGGGGCATTAAAATTGTCTTGTTAAGCTACTGTGACCTCCATCACTCTTCCAAGGGGCATTAAAACTGTCTTGTTAAGCTACTGTGACCTCCACCACTCTTTAAAGGGGCATTAAAACTGTCTTGATAATCTACTGTGACCTCCACCACTCTTCCAAGGGACATTAAAACCGTCTTGTTAAGCTACTGTGACTGCCACCACTCTTCCAATGAGCATTGGTATTGTCTTTTTATTCCACTGCGACCTCCACTACTCTTCCAAGGGGCATTAAAACTGTCTTGTTAAGCTACTGTGACCTCCACCACTCTTCCAAGGGACATTAAAACCGTCTTGTTAAGCTGCTGTGATCTCCACCACTCTTCCAATGGGCATTGATTTTGTCTTTTTATTCCACTGCGACTTCCACCACTCTTCCAAGGGGCATTAAAACTGTCTTGTTAAGCTACTGTGACCTCCACCACTCTTCCAAGGGGCATTAAAACTGTCTTGTTAAGCTACTGTGACCTCCACCACTCTTCCAATGGGCATTGATATTGTCTTTTCATTCCACTGCGACTTCCACCACTCTTCCAAGGGGCATTAAAACCATCTTGTTAAGCTACTGTGACCTCCACCACTCTTCCAAGGGGCATTAAAACCATCTTGTTAAACCACTCTGAACTCCACTTCTCTTCCAAGGGGCATTAAAACCGTCTTGTTAAGCTACTGTGACCTCCACCACTCTTCCAAGGGGCATTAAAACTGTCCTGTTAAGCTACTGTGACCTCCACCACTCTTCCAAGGGGCATTGAAACTGTCTTGTTAAGCTACTGTGACCTCCACCACTGTTCCAAGGGGCATTAAAACTGTCTTGTTAAGCTACTGTGACCTCCACCTCTCTTCCAAGGGGCATTGATACTGTCTTGTTAAGCTACTGTGACCTCCACCACTGTTCCAAGGGGCATTAAAACTGTCTTGTTAAACCACTCTAAGCTCCACAGCTCTTCCAAGGGGCATTAAAACCGTCTTGTTAAGCTACTGTGACCTCCACCACTCTTCCAAGGGGCATGAATATTGTCTTTTTATTCCACTGCGACCTCCACCACTCTTCCAAGGGGCATTAAAACCATCTTGTTTAAGCTACAGTGACCTCCACCACTCTTCCAAGGGGCATTAACACCGTATTGTTAAGCTACTGTGACCTCCACCAGTGTTCCAAGGGGCATTAAAACTGTCTTGTTAAGCTACTGTGACCTCCACCACTCTTCCAAGGGGCATTAAAACCGTCTTGTTAAACCACTCTGAACTCCACAGCTCTTTCAAAGGGGATTAAAACCGTCTTGTTAAGCTACTGTGACCTCCACCACTCTTCCAATGGGCATAGATATTGTCTTTTTATCCCACTGCGACTTCCATCACTCTTCCAAGGGGCATTAAAACTGTCTTGTTAAGCTACTGTGACCTCCACCACTCATCCAAGGGGCATTAAAATTGTCTTGTTAAGCTACTGTGACCTCCATCACTCTTCCAAGGGGCATTAAAACTGTCTTGTTAAGCTACTGTGACCTCCACCACTCTTTAAAGGGGCATTAAAACTGTCTTGATAAGCTACTGTGACCTCCACCACTCTTCCAAGGGACATTAAAACCGTCTTGTTAAGCTACTGTGACTGCCACCACTCTTCCAATGGGCATTGATGTTGTCTTTTTATTCCACTGCGACCTCCACCACTCTTCCAAGGGGCATTAAAACTGTCTTGTTAAGCTACTGTGACCTAGACCACTCTTCCAAGGGGCATTAAAACTGTCTTGTTAAGCTACTGTGACCTCCACCACTCTTCCAATGGGCATTGATATTGTCTTTTCATTCCACTGTGACTTCCACCACTCTTCCAAGGGGCATTAAAACCATCTTGTTAAGCTAGTGTGACCTCCACCACTCTTCCAAGGGGCATTAAAACCATCTTGTTAAGCTAGTGTGACCTCCACCACTCTTCCAAGGGGCATTAAAACTGTTTTGTTAAGCTACTGTGACCTCCACCACTCTTCCAAGGGGCATTAAAACCATCTTGTTAAACCACTCTGAACTCCACAGCTCTTTCAAGGGGCATTAAAACCGTCTTGTTAAGCTACTGTGACCTTCACCACTCTTCCAAGGGGCATTAAAACTGTCTTGTTAAGCTACTGTGACCTCCACCACTCTTCCAAGGGGCATTGAAACTGTCTTGTTAAGCTACTGTGACCTCCACCAGTGTTCCAAGGGGCATTAAAACTGTCTTGTTAAGCTACTGTGACCTCCACCACTCTTCCAAGGGGCATTAAAACTGTCTTGTTAAGCTACTGTGACCTCCACCACTCTTCCAAGGGGCATTAAAACCGTCTTGTTAAAACACTCTGAACTCCACAGCTTTTCCAAGGGGCAGTAAAACCATCTTGTTAAGCTACTGTGACCTCCACCACTCTTCCAAGGGGCATTGATATTGTCTTTTTATTCCACTGCGACCTCAACCACTCTTCCAAGGGGCATTAAAACTGTCTTGTTATGCTACTGTGACCTTCACCACTCTTCCAAGGGGCATTAAAACCATCTTGTTAAGCTACTGTGACCTCCACCACTCTTCCAAGGGGCATTGATACTGTCTTGTTAAGCTACTGTGACCTCCACCACTGTTCCAAGGGGCATTAAAACTGTCTTGTTAAGCTACTGTGACCTCCACCACTGTTCCAAGGAGCATTAAAACTGTCTTGTTAAGCTACTGTGACCTCCACCACTCTTCCAAGGGGCATTAAAACCGTCTTGTTAAACCACTCTGAACTCCACAGCTCTTCCAAGGGGCATTAAAACCATCTTGTTAAGCTACTGTGACCTCCACCACTCTTCCAAGGGGCATTAATATTGTCTTTTTATTCCACTGCGACCTCCACCACTCTTCCAAGGGGCATTAAAACTGTCTTGATAAGCTACTGTGTCCTCCACCACTCTTCCAAGGGGCATTAAAACTGTCTTGTTAAGCTACTGTGACCTCCCCCACTCTTCCAAGGGGCATTAAAACTGTCTTGTTAAGCTACTGTGACCTCCACCACTCTTCCAAGGGGCATTAAAGCTGTATTGTTAAACCACTCTGAACTCCACTTCTCTCCCAAGGGGCATTAAAAACGTCTTGTTAAGCTGCTGTGACCTCCACCACTCTTCCAAGGGGCATTAAAACTGTCTTGTTAAGCTACAGTGACCTCCACCACTCTTCCAAGGGGCATTGATACTGTCTTGTTAAGCTACTGTGACCTCCACCACTGTTCCAAGGGGCATTAAAACTGTCTTGTTAAGCTACTGTGACCTCCACCACTCTTCCAAGGGGCATTAAAACTGTCTTGTTAAACCACTCTGATCTCCACAGCTCTTCCAAGGGGCATTAAAACCGTCTTGTTAAGCTACTGTGACCTCCACCACTCTTCCAAGGGGCATGGATATTGTCTTTTTATTCCACTGCTACCTCCACCACTCTTCCAAGGGGCACTAAAACCATCTTGTTTAAGCTACAGTGACCTCCACCACTCTTCCAAGGGGCATTAAAACCGTTTTGTTAAGCTACTCTGACCTCAACCAGTGTTAGAAGGGGCATTAAAACTGTCTTGTTAAGCTACTGTGACCTCCACCACTCTTCCAAGGGGCATTAAAACTGTCTTGTTAAGCTACTGTGACCTCCACCACTTTTCCAAGGGGCATTAAAACCGTCTTGTTAAAACACTCTGAACTTCACAGCTCTTCCAAGGGGCATTAAAACCATCTTGTTAAGCTACTGTGACCTCCACCACTCTTCCAAGGGGCATTGATATTGTCTTTTTATTCCACTGCGACCTCAACCACTCTTCCAAGGGGCATTAAAACTGTCTTGTTATGCTACTGTGACCTTCACCACTCTTCCAAGGGGCATTAAAACCATCTTGTTAAGCTACAGTGACCTCCACCACTCTTCCAAGGGGCATTGATACTGTCTTGTTAAGCTACTGTGACCTCCACCACTGTTCCAAGGGGCATTAAAACTGTCTTGTTAAGCTACTGTGACCTCCACCACTCTTCCAAGGGGCATTAAAACTGTCTTGTTAAACCACTCTGATCTCCACAGCTCTTCCAAGGGGCATTAAAACCGTCTTGTTAAGCTACTGTGACCTCCACCACTCTTCCAAGGGGCATGGATATTGTCTTTTTATTCTACTGCTACCTCCACCACTCTTCCAAGGGGCACTAAAACCATCTTGTTTAAGCTACAGTGACCTCCACCACTCTTCCAAGGGGCATTAAAACCGTCTTGTTAAGCTACTCTGACCTCCACCAGTGTTCCAAGGGGCATTAAAACTGTCTTGTTAAGCTACTGTGACCTCCACCACTCTTCCAAGGGGCATTAAAACTATCTTGTTAAGCTACTGTGACCTCCACCACTCTTCCAAGGGGCATTAAAACCGTCTTGTTAAAACACTCTGAACTCCACAGCTCTTCCAAGGGGCATTAAAACCATCTTGTTAAGCTACTGTGACCTCCACCACTCTTCCAAGGGGCATAGATATTGTCTTTTTATTCCACTGCGACCTCAACCACTCTTCCAAGTGGCATTAAAACTGTCTTGTTATGCTACTGTGACCTTCACCACTCTTCCAAGGGGCATTAAAATTGTCTTGTTAAGCTACTGAGACCTTCACCACTCTTCCAAGGGGCATGAAAACTGTCTTGTTAAGCTACTGTGACCTCCACCACTCTTCCAATGGGCATTAAAACTGTCTTGATAAGCTACTGTGACCTCCACCACTCTTCCAAGGGGCATTAAAACCGTCTTGTTAAACCACTCTGAACTCCACTTCTCTTCCAAGGGGCATTAAAGCTATCTTGTTAAGCTACTGTGACCTTCACCACTCTTCCAAGGGACATTAAAACCGTCTTGTTAAGCTACTGTGACCTCCACCACTCTTCCAATGGGCATTGATATTGTCTTTTTATTCCACTGCGACCTCCACCACTCTTCCAAGGGGCATTAAAACTGTCTTGTTAAGCTACAGTGACCTCCACCACTCTTTCAAGGGACATTAAAACTGTCTTGTTAAGCTACTGTGACCTCCACCACTCTTCCAATGGGCATTGATATTGTCTTTTTATTCCACTGCGACTTCCACCACTCTTCCAAGGGGCATTAAAACTGTCTTGTTAAGCTACTGTGACCTCCACCACTCTTCCAAGGGGCATTAAAACTGTCTTGTTAAGCTACTGTGACCTCCACCACTCTTCCAATGGGCATTGATATTGTCTTTTTATTCCACTGCGACTTCCACCACTCTTCCAAGGGGCATTAAAATCATCTTGTTAAGCTACTGTGACCTCCACCACTCTTCCAAGGGGCATTAAAACTGTCTTGATAAGCTACTGTGACCTCCACCACTCTTCTAAGGGGCATTAAAACCGTCTTGTTAAACCACTCTGAACTCCTCTTCTCTTCCAAGGGGCATTAAAACCGTCTTGTTAAGCTACTGTGACCTCCACCACTCTTCCAAGGGACATTAAAACTGTCTTGTTAAGCTACTGTGACCTCCACCACTGTTCCAAGGAGCATTAAAACTGTCTTGTTAAGCTACTGTGACCTCCACCACTCTTCCAAGGGGCATTAAAACCATCTTGTTAAACCACTCTGAACTCCACAGCTCTTCCAAGGGGCATTAAAACCATCTTGTTAAGCTACTGTGACCTCCACCACTCTTCCAAGGGGCATTGATATTGTCTTTTTATTCCACTGCGACCTCAACCACTCTTCCAAGGGGCATTAAAACAGTCTTATTAAGCTACTGTGACCTCCACCACTCTTCCAAGGGGCATTAAAACTGTCTTGTTAAGCTACTGTGACATCCACCACTCTTCCAAGGGGAATTAAAGCTGTCTTGTTAAACCACTCTGAACACCACTTATCTCCCAAGGGGCATTAAATCCGTCTTGTTAACTACTGTGACCTCCACCAATCTTCCAAGGGGCATTAAAACTGTCTTGTTAAGCTACTGTGACCTCCACCTCTCTTCCAAGGGGCATTGAAACTGTCTTGTTAAGCTACTGTGACCTCCACCACTGTTCCAAGGGGCATTAAAACTGTCTTGTTAAGCTACTGTGACCTCCACCACTCTTCCAAGGGGCATTAAAACTGTCTTGTTAAGCTACTGTGACCTCCACCACTCTTCAAAGGGGCATTAAAACAGTCTTGTTAAAACACTCTGAACTCCACAGCTCTTCCAAGGGGCATTAAAGCCATCTTGTTAAGCTACTGTGACCTCCACCACTCTTCCAAGGGGCATTGATATTGTCTTTTTATTCCACTGCGACCTCCACCCCTCTTCCAAGGGGCATTAATACTGTCTTGTTAAGCTACTGTGACCTCCACCACTCTTCCATTGGGCATTAAAACCGTCTTGTTAAGCTACTGTGACCTCCACCACTCTTCCAAGGGGCATTAAAACTGTCTTGTTAAGCTACTGTGACCTCCACCACTCTTCCAAGGGGCATTAAAACTGTCTTGTTAAGCTACTGTGACCTCCACCACTGTTCCAAGGAGCATTAAAACTGTCTTGTTAAGCTACTGTGACCTCCAACACTCTTCCAAGGGGCATTAAAACCGTCTTGTTAAACCACTCTGATCTCCACAGCTCTTCCAAGGGGCATTAAAACCATCTTGTTAAGCTACTGTGTCCTCCACCACTCTTCCAAGGGGCATTGATATTGTCTTTTTATTCCACTGCGACCTCCACCACTCTTCCAAGGGGCATTAAAACAGTCTTATTAAGCTACTGTGACCTCCACCACTCTTCCAAGGGGCATTAAATCTGTCTTGTTAAGCTACTGTGACTTCCACCACTCTTCTAAGGGGCATTAAAACCATCTTGTTAAACCACTCTGAACTCCACAGCTCTTTCAAGGGGCATTAAAACCATCTTCTTAAGCTTCTGTGACCTCCACCACTCTTCCAAGGGGCATTAAAACTGTCTTGTTAAGCTACTGTGACCTCCACCACTCTTCCAAGGGGCATTAAAACCATCTTGTTAAACCACTCTGAACTCCACTTCTCTTCCAAGGGGCATTAAAACCGTCTTGTTAAGCTACTGTGACCTCCACCACTCTTCCAAGGGACATTAAAACCATCTTGTTAAGCTACTGTGACTGCCACCACTCTTCCAATGGGCATTGATATTGTCTTTTTATTCCACTGCGACCTCCACCACTCTTCCAAGGGGCATTAAAACTGTCTTGTTAAGCTACTGTGACCTCCACCACTCTTCCAAGGGACATTAAAACCGTCTTGTTAAGCTACTGTGACCTCTACCACTCTTCCAATGGGCATTGAGATTGTCCTTTTATTCCACTGCGACTTCCACCACTCTTCCAAGGGGCATTAAAACTGTCTTGTTAAGCTACTGTGACCTCCACCACTCTTCCAAGGGGCATTAAAACTGTCTTGTTAAGCTACTGTGACCTCCACCACTCTTCCAATGGGCAATGATGTTGTCTTTTTATTCCACTACGACTTCCACCACTCTTCCAAGGGGCATTAAAACCATCTTTTTAAGCTACTGTGACCTCCACCACTCTTCTAAGGGGCATTAAAACTGTCTTGTTAAGCTACTTTGACCTCCACCACTCTTATGAGGGGCATTAAAACCGTCTTGTTAAAACACTCTGAACTCCACAGCTCTTCCAAGGGGCATTAAAACCATCTTGTTAAGCTACTGTGACCTCCACGACTCTTCCAAGGGGCATTAAAACCGTCTTGTTAAGATACTGTGACCTCCACCACTCTTCCAAGGGGCATTAAAACCATCTTGTTAAACCACTCTGAACTCCACAGCTCTTTCAAGGGGCATTAAAACCGTCTTGTTAAGCTTCTGTGACCTCCACCACTCTTCCAAGGGGCATTAAAACTGTCTTGTTAAGCTACTGTGACCTTCACCACTCTTCCAAGGGGCATTAAAACCATCTTGTTAAAGCACTCTGAACTCCATTTCTCTTCCAAGGGGCATTAAAACCGTCTTATTAAGCTACTGTGACCTCTGCCACTTTTACAAGGGGCATTAATACTGTCTTGTTAAGCTACTGTGACCTCCACCACTCTTCCAAGGGGCATTAAAGCTGTCTTGTTAAACCACTCTGAGCTCCACTTATCTCCCAAGGGGCATTAAATCCGTCTTGTTAACTACTGTGACCTCCACCACTCTTCCAAGGGGCATTAAAACTGTCTTGTTAAGCTACTGTGACCTCCACCACTGTTCCAAGGGGCATTGAAACTGTCTTGTTAAGCTACTGTGACCTCCACCACTGTTCCAAGGGGCATTAAAACTGTCTTGTTAAGCTACTGTGACCTCCACCACTCTTCCAAGGGGCATTAAAACTATCTTGTTAAGCTACTGTGACCTCCACCACTCTTCCAAGGGGCATTAAAACCGTCTTGTTAAAACACTCTGAACTCCACAGCTCTTCCAAGGGGCATTAAAACCATCTTGTTAAGCTACTGTGACCTCCACCACTCTTCCAAGGGGCATAGATATTGTCTTTTTATTCCACTGCGACCTCAACCACTCTTCCAAGGGGCATTAAAACTGTCTTGTTATGCTACTGTGACCTTCACCACTCTTCCAAGGGGCATTAAAATTGTCTTGTTAAGCTACTGAGACCTTCACCACTCTTCCAAGGGGCTTGAAAACTGTCTTGTTAAGCTACTGTGACCTCCACCACTCTTCCAATGGGCATTAAAACTGTCTTGATAAGCTACTGTGACCTGCACCACTCTTCCAAGGGGCATTAAAACCGTCTTGTTAAACGACTCTGAACTCCACTTCTCTTCCAAGGGGCATTAAAGCCGTCTTGTTAAGCTACTGTCACCTTCACCACTCTTCCAAGGGACATTAAAACCGTCTTGTTAAGCTACTGTGACCTCCACCACTCTTCCAATGGGCATTGATATTGTCTTTTTATTCCACTGCGACCTCCACCACTCTTCCAAGGGGCATTAAAACTGTCTTGTTAAGCTACAGTGACCTCCACCACTCTTTCAAGGGACATTAAAACTGTCTTGTTAAGCTACTGTGACCTCCACCACTCTTCCAATGGGCATTGATATTGTCTTTTTATTCCACTGCGACTTCCACCACTCTTCCAAGGGGCATTAAAACTGTCTTGTTAAGCTACTGTGACCTCCACCACTCTTCCAAGGGGCATTAAAACCGTCTTGTTAAACCACTCTGAACTCCACTTCTCTTCCAAGGGGCATTAAAGCCGTCTTGTTAAGCTACTGTCACCTTCACCACTCTTCCAAGGGACATTAAAACCGTCTTGTTAAGCTACTGTGACCTCCACCACTCTTCCAATGGGCATTGATATTGTCTTTTTATTCCACTGCGACCTCCACCACTCTTCCAAGGGGCATTAAAACTGTCTTGTTAAGCTACAGTGACCTCCACCACTCTTTCAAGGGACATTAAAACTGTCTTGTTAAGCTACTGTGACCTCCACCACTCTTCCAATGGGCATTGATATTGTCTTTTTATTCCACTGCGACTTCCACCACTGTTCCAAGGGGCATTAAAACTGTCTTGTTAAGCTACTGTGACCTCCACCACTCTTCCAAGGGGCATTAAAACTGTCTTGTTAAGCTACTGTGACCTCCACCACTCTTCCAATGGGCATTGATATTGTCTTTTTATTCCACTGCGACTTCCACCACTCTTCCAAGGGGCATTAAAATCATCTTGTTAAGCTACTGTGACCTCCACCACTCTTCCAAGGGGCATTAAAACTGTCTTGATAAGCTACTGTGACCTCCACCACTCTTCTAAGGGGCATTAAAACCGTCTTGTTAAACCACTCTGAACTCCTCTTCTCTTCCAAGGGGCATTAAAACCGTCTTGTTAAGCTACTGTGACCTCCACCACTCTTCCAAGGGACATTAAAACTGTCTTGTTAAGCTACTGTGACCTCCACCACTGTTCCAAGGAGCATTAAAACTGTCTTGTTAAGCTACTGTGACCTCCACCACTCTTCCAAGGGGCATTAAAACCATCTTGTTAAACCACTCTGAACTCCACAGCTCTTCCAAGGGGCATTAAAACCATCTTGTTAAGCTACTGTGACCTCCACCACTCTTCCAAGGGGCATTGATATTGTCTTTTTATTCCACTGCGACCTCAACCACTCTTCCAAGGGGCATTAAAACAGTCTTATTAAGCTACTGTGACCTCCACCACTCTTGCAAGGGACATTAAAACCATCTTGTTAAGCTACTGTGACTGCCACCACTCTTACAATGGGCATTGATATTGTCTTTTTATTCCACTGCGACCTCCACCACTCTTCCAAGGGGCTTTAAAACTGTCTTGTTAAGCTACTTTGACCTCCACCACTCTTGCGAGGGGCATTAAAACTGTCTTGTTAAAACACTGAACTCCACAGCTCTTCCAAGGGGCATTAAAACCATCTTGTTAAGCTACTGTGACCTCCACCACTCTTCCAAGGGGCATTAAAACCGGCTTGATAAGCTACTGTGACCTCCACCACTCTTCCAAGGGGCATTAAAATTGTCTTGTTAAGCTACTGTGACCTCCACCACTCTTCCAATGGGCAATGATGTTGTCTTTTTATTCCACTACGACTTCCACCACTCTTCCAAGGGGCATTAAAACCATCTTTTTAAGCTACTGTGACCTCCACCACTCTTCTAAGGGGCATTAAAACTGTCTTGTTAAGCTACTTTGACCTCCACCACTCTTATGAGGGGCATTAAAACCGTCTTGTTAAAACACTCTGAACTCCACAGCTCTTCCAAGGGGCATTAAAACCATCTTGTTAAGCTACTGTGACCTCCACGACTCTTCCAAGGGGCATTAAAACCGTCTTGTTAAGATACTGTGACCTCCACCACTCTTCCAAGGGGCATTAAAACCATCTTGTTAAACCACTCTGAACTCCACAGCTCTTTCAAGGGGCATTAAAACCGTCTTGTTAAGCTTCTGTGACCTCCACCACTCTTCCAAGGGGCATTAAAACTGTCTTGTTAAGCTACTGTGACCTTCACCACTCTTCCAAGGGGCATTAAAACCATCTTGTTAAAGCACTCTGAACTCCATTTCTCTTCCAAGGGGCATTAAAACCGTCTTATTAAGCTACTGTGACCTCTGCCACTTTTACAAGGGGCATTAATACTGTCTTGTTAAGCTACTGTGACCTCCACCACTCTTCCAAGGGGCATTAAAGCTGTCTTGTTAAACCACTCTGAGCTCCACTTATCTCCCAAGGGGCATTAAATCCGTCTTGTTAACTACTGTGACCTCCACCACTCTTCCAAGGGGCATTAAAACTGTCTTGTTAAGCTACTGTGACCTCCACCACTGTTCCAAGGGGCATTGAAACTGTCTTGTTAAGCTACTGTGACCTCCACCACTGTTCCAAGGGGCATTAAAACTGTCTTGTTAAGCTACTGTGACCTCCACCACTCTTCCAAGGGGCATTAAAACTATCTTGTTAAGCTACTGTGACCTCCACCACTCTTCCAAGGGGCATTAAAACCGTCTTGTTAAAACACTCTGAACTCCACAGCTCTTCCAAGGGGCATTAAAACCATCTTGTTAAGCTACTGTGACCTCCACCACTCTTCCAAGGGGCATAGATATTGTCTTTTTATTCCACTGCGACCTCAACCACTCTTCCAAGGGGCATTAAAACTGTCTTGTTATGCTACTGTGACCTTCACCACTCTTCCAAGGGGCATTAAAATTGTCTTGTTAAGCTACTGAGACCTTCACCACTCTTCCAAGGGGCTTGAAAACTGTCTTGTTAAGCTACTGTGACCTCCACCACTCTTCCAATGGGCATTAAAACTGTCTTGATAAGCTACTGTGACCTGCACCACTCTTCCAAGGGGCATTAAAACCGTCTTGTTAAACGACTCTGAACTCCACTTCTCTTCCAAGGGGCATTAAAGCCGTCTTGTTAAGCTACTGTCACCTTCACCACTCTTCCAAGGGACATTAAAACCGTCTTGTTAAGCTACTGTGACCTCCACCACTCTTCCAATGGGCATTGATATTGTCTTTTTATTCCACTGCGACCTCCACCACTCTTCCAAGGGGCATTAAAACTGTCTTGTTAAGCTACAGTGACCTCCACCACTCTTTCAAGGGACATTAAAACTGTCTTGTTAAGCTACTGTGACCTCCACCACTCTTCCAATGGGCATTGATATTGTCTTTTTATTCCACTGCGACTTCCACCACTCTTCCAAGGGGCATTAAAACTGTCTTGTTAAGCTACTGTGACCTCCACCACTCTTCCAAGGGGCATTAAAACCGTCTTGTTAAACCACTCTGAACTCCACTTCTCTTCCAAGGGGCATTAAAGCCGTCTTGTTAAGCTACTGTCACCTTCACCACTCTTCCAAGGGACATTAAAACCGTCTTGTTAAGCTACTGTGACCTCCACCACTCTTCCAATGGGCATTGATATTGTCTTTTTATTCCACTGCGACCTCCACCACTCTTCCAAGGGGCATTAAAACTGTCTTGTTAAGCTACAGTGACCTCCACCACTCTTTCAAGGGACATTAAAACTGTCTTGTTAAGCTACTGTGACCTCCACCACTCTTCCAATGGGCATTGATATTGTCTTTTTATTCCACTGCGACTTCCACCACTGTTCCAAGGGGCATTAAAACTGTCTTGTTAAGCTACTGTGACCTCCACCACTCTTCCAAGGGGCATTAAAACTGTCTTGTTAAGCTACTGTGACCTCCACCACTCTTCCAATGGGCATTGATATTGTCTTTTTATTCCACTGCGACTTCCACCACTCTTCCAAGGGGCATTAAAATCATCTTGTTAAGCTACTGTGACCTCCACCACTCTTCCAAGGGGCATTAAAACTGTCTTGATAAGCTACTGTGACCTCCACCACTCTTCTAAGGGGCATTAAAACCGTCTTGTTAAACCACTCTGAACTCCTCTTCTCTTCCAAGGGGCATTAAAACCGTCTTGTTAAGCTACTGTGACCTCCACCACTCTTCCAAGGGACATTAAAACTGTCTTGTTAAGCTACTGTGACCTCCACCACTGTTCCAAGGAGCATTAAAACTGTCTTGTTAAGCTACTGTGACCTCCACCACTCTTCCAAGGGGCATTAAAACCATCTTGTTAAACCACTCTGAACTCCACAGCTCTTCCAAGGGGCATTAAAACCATCTTGTTAAGCTACTGTGACCTCCACCACTCTTCCAAGGGGCATTGATATTGTCTTTTTATTCCACTGCGACCTCAACCACTCTTCCAAGGGGCATTAAAACAGTCTTATTAAGCTACTGTGACCTCCACCACTCTTGCAAGGGACATTAAAACCATCTTGTTAAGCTACTGTGACTGCCACCACTCTTACAATGGGCATTGATATTGTCTTTTTATTCCACTGCGACCTCCACCACTCTTCCAAGGGGCTTTAAAACTGTCTTGTTAAGCTACTTTGACCTCCACCACTCTTGCGAGGGGCATTAAAACTGTCTTGTTAAAACACTGAACTCCACAGCTCTTCCAAGGGGCATTAAAACCATCTTGTTAAGCTACTGTGACCTCCACCACTCTTCCAAGGGGCATTAAAACCGGCTTGATAAGCTACTGTGACCTCCACCACTCTTCCAAGGGGCATTAAAATTGTCTTGTTAAGCTACTGTGACCTCCACCACTCTTCCAAGGGGCATTGATATTGTCTTTTTATTCCACTGCGACCTCAACCACTCTCCCAAGGGGCATTAAAACTGTCTTGTTATGCTACTGTGACCTTCACCACTCTTCCAAGGGGCATTAAAACCATCTTGTTAAGCTACAGTGACCTCCACCACTCTTCCAAGGGGCATTGATACTGTCTTGTTAAGCTACTGTGACCTCCACCACTCTTCCAAGGAACATTAAAACCATCTTATTAAGCTACTGTGACTGCCACCACTCTTACAATGGGCATTGATATTGTCTTTTTATTCCACTGCGACCTCCACCACTCTTCCAAGGAGCATTAAAACTGTCTTGTTAAGCTACTTTGACCTCCACCACTCTTGCGAGGGGCATTAAAACTGTCTTGTTAAAACACTCTGAACTCCACAGCTCTTCCAAGGGGCATTAAAACCATCTTGTTAAGCTACTGTGACCTCCACCACTCTTCCAAGGGGAATTAAAACCGTCTTGATAAGCTACTGTGACCTCCACCACTCTTCCAAGGGGCATTAAAATTGTCTTGTTAAGCTACTGTGACCTCCACCACTCTTCCAAGGGGCATTAAAACCTTCTTGTTAAACCACTCTGAACTCCACAGCTCTTTCAAGGGGCATTAAAACCGTCTTGTTAAGCTTCTGTGACCTCCACGACTATTCCAAGGCGCAATAAAACTGTCTAGTTAAGCTACTGTGACCTCCACCACTCTTCCAAGGGGCATTAAAACCATCTTGTTAAACCACTCTGAACTCCACTTCTCTTCCAAGGGGCATTAAAACCGTCTTGTTAAGCTACTGTGACCTTCACCACTCTTCCAAGGGGCATTGAAACTGTCTAGTTAAGCTACTGTGACCTCCACCACTGTTCCAAGGGGCATTAAAACTGTCTTGTTAAGCTACTGTGACCTCCACCTCTCTTCCAAGGGGCATTGATACTGTCTTGTTAACCTACTGTGACCTCCACCACTGTTCCAAGGGGCATTAAAACTGTCTTGTTAAACCACTCTAAGCTCCACAGCTCTTCCAAGGGGCATTAAAACCGTCTTGTTAAGATACTGTGACCTCCACCACTCTTCCAAGGGGCATGGATATTGTCTTTTTATTCCACTGCGACCTCCACCACTCTTCCAAGGGGTATTAAAACCATCTTGTTTAAGCTACAGTGACCTCCACCACTCTTCCAAGGGGCATTAACACCGTCTTGCTAAGCTACTGTGACCTCCACCAGTGTTCCAAGGGGCATTAAAACTGTCTTGTTAAGCTACTGTGACCTCCACCACTCTTCCAAGGGGCATTAAAACCGTCTTGTTAAACCACTCTGAACTCCACAGCTCTTTCAAAGGGCATTAAAACCGTCTTGTTAAGCTACTGTGATCTCCACCACTCTTCCAATGGGCATAGATATTGTCTTTTTATCCCACTGCGACTTCCATCACTCTTCCAAGGGGCATTAAAACTGTCTTGTTAAGCTACTGTGACCTCCACCACTCATCCAAGGGGCATTAAAATTGTCTTGTTAAGCTACTGTGACGTCCATCACTCTTCCAAGGGGCATTAAAACTGTCTTGTTAAGCTACTGTGACCTCCACCACTCTTTAAAGGGGCATTAAAACTGTCTTGATAAGCTACTGTGACCTCCACCACTCTTCCAAGGGACATTAAAACCGTCTTGTTAAGCTGCTGTGATCTCCACCACTCTTCCAATGGGCATTGATTTTGTCTTTTTATTCCACTGCGACTTCCACCACTCTTCCAAGGGGCATTAAAACTGTCTTGTTAAGCTACTGTGACCTCCACCACTCTTCCAATGGGCATTGATATTGTCTTTTCATTCCACTGCGACTTCCACCACTCTTCCAAGGGGCATTAAAACCATCTTGTTAAGCTACTGTGACCTCCACCACTCTTCCAAGGGGCATTAAAACCATCTTGTTAAACCACTCTGAACTCCACTTCTCTTCCAAGGGGCATTAAAACCGTCTTGTTAAGCTACTGTGACCTCCACCACTCTTCCAAGGGGCATTAAAACTGTCTTGTTAAGCTACTGTGACCTCCACCACTGTTCCAAGGGGCATTAAAACTGTCTTGTTAAGCTACTGTGACCTCCACCTCTCTTCCAAGGGGCATTGATACTGTCTTGTTAAGCTACTGTGACCTCCACCACTGTTCCAAGGGGCATTAAAACTGTCTTGTTAAACCACTCTAAGCTCCACAGCTCTTCCAAGGGGCATTAAAACCGTCTTGTTAAGCTACTGTGACCTCCACCACTCTTCCAAGGGGCATGAATATTGTCTTTTTATTCCACTGCGACCTCCACCACTCTTCCAAGGGATATTAAAACCATCTTGTTTAAGCTACAGTGACCTCCACCACTCTTCCAAGGGGCATTAACACCGTCTTGTTAAGCTACTGTGACCTCCACCAGTGTTCCAAGGGGCATTAAAACTGTCTTGTTAAGCTACTGTGACCTCCACCACTCTTCCAAGGGGCATTAAAACTGTCTTGTTAAGCTACTGTGACCTCCACCACTCTTCCAATGGGCATTGATATTGTCTTTTCATTCCACTGCGACTTCCACCACTCTTCCAAGGGGCATTAAAACCATCTTGTTAAGCTACTGTGACCTCCACCACTCTTCCAAGGGGCATTAAAACCATCTTGTTAAGCTAGTGTGACCTCCACCACTCTTCCAAGGGGCATTAAAACTGTTTTGTTAAGCTACTGTGACCTCCACCACTCTTCCAAGGGGCATTAAAACCATCTTGTTAAACCACTCTGAACTCCACAGCTCTTTCAAGGGGCATTAAAACCGTCTTGTTAAGCTTCTATGACTTCCACCACTCTTCCAAGGGGCATTAAAACTGTCTTGTTAAGCAACTGTGACCTCCAACACTCTTCCAAGGGGCATTAAAATCATCTTGTTAAACCACTCTGAACTCCACTTCTCTTAAAGGGGCATTAAAACCGTCTTGTTAAGCTACTGTGACCTTCACCACTCTTCCAAGGGGCATTAAAACTGTCTTGTTAAGCTACTGTGACCTCCACCACTCTTCCAAGGGGCATTGAAACTGTCTTGTTAAGCTACTGTGACCTCCACCAGTGTTCCAAGGGGCATTAAAACTGTCTTGTTAAGCTACTGTGACCTCCACCACTCTTCCAAGGGGCATTAAAAATGTCTTGTTAAGCTACTGTGACCTCCACCACTCTTCCAAGGGGCATTAAAACCGTCTTGTTAAAACACTCTGAACTCCACAGCTCTTCCAAGGGGCATTAAAACCATCTTGTTAAGCTACTGTGACATCCACCACTCTTCCAAGGGGCATTGATATTGTCTTTTTATTCAGCTGCGACCTCAACCACTCTTCCAAGGGGCATTAAAACTGTCTTGTTATGCTACTGTGACCTTCACCACTCTTCCAAGGGGCATTAAAACCATCTTGTTAAGCTACTGTGACCTCCACCACTCTTCCAAGGGGCATTAATATTGTCTTTTTATTCCACTGCGAGCTCCACCACTCTTCCAAGGGGCATTAAAACCGTCTTGATAAGCTACTGTGACCTCCACCACTCTTCCAAGGGGCATTAAAACTGTCTTGTTAAGCTACTGTGACCTCCACCACTCTTCCAAGGGGCATTAAAACTGTCTTGTTAAGCTACTGTGACCTCCACCACTCTTCCAAGGGGCATTAAAGCTGTATTGTTAAACCACTCTGAACTCCACTTCTCTCCCAAGGGGCATTAAAAACGTCTTGTTAAGCTGCTGTGACCTCCACCACTCTTCCAAGGGGCATTAAAACTGTCTTGTTAAGCTACAGTGACCTCCACCACTCTTCCAAGGGGCATTGATACTGTCTTGTTAAGCTACTGTGACCTCCACCACTGTTCCAAGGGGCATTAAAACTGTCTTGTTAAGCTACTGTGACCTCCACCACTCTTCCAAGGGGCATTAAAACTGTCTTGTTAAACCACTCTGATCTCCACAGCTCTTCCAAGGGGCATTAAAACCGTCTTGTTAAGCTACTGTGACCTCCACCACTCTTCCAAGGGGCATGGATATTGTCTTTTTATTCCACTGCTACCTCCACCACTCTTCCAAGGGGCACTTAAACCATCTTGTTTAAGCTACAGTGACCTCCACCACTCTTCCAAGGGGCATTAAAACCGTTTTGTTAAGCTACTCTGACCTCAACCAGTGTTCCAAGGGGCATTAAAACTGTCTTGTTAAGCTACTGTGACCTCCACCACTCTTCCAAGGGGCATTAAAACTGTCTTGTTAAGCTACTGTGACCTCCACCACTTTTCCAAGGGGCATTAAAACCGTCTTGTTAAAACACTCTGAACTTCACAGCTCTTCCAAGGGGCATTAAAACCATCTTGTTAAGCTACTGTGACCTCCACCACTCTTCCAAGGGGCATTGATATTGTCTTTTTATTCCACTGCGACCTCAACCACTCTTCCAAGGGGCATTAAGACTGTCTTGTTATGCTACTGTGACCTTCACCACTCTTCCAAGGGGCATTAAAACCATCTTGTTAAGCTACAGTGACCTCCACCACTCTTCCAAGGGGCATTGATACTGTCTTGTTAAGCTACTGTGACCTCCACCACTGTTCCAAGGGGCATTAAAACTGTCTTGTTAAGCTACTGTGACCTCCACCACTCTTCCAAGGGGCATTAAAACTGTCTTGTTAAACCACTCTGATCTCCACAGCTCTTCCAAGGGGCATTAAAACCGTCTTGTTAAGCTACTGTGACCTCCACCACTCTTCCAAGGGGCATGGATATTGTCTTTTTATTCTACTGCTACCTCCACCACTCTTCCAAGGGGCACTAAAACCATCTTGTTTAAGCTACAGTGACCTCCACCACTCTTCCAAGGGGCATTAAAACCGTCTTGTTAAGCTACTCTGACCTCCACCAGTGTTCCAAGGGGCATTAAAACTGTCTTGTTAAGCTACTGTGACCTCCACCACTCTTCCAAGGGGCATTAAAACTATCTTGTTAAGCTACTGTGACCTCCACCACTCTTCCAAGGGGCATTAAAACCGTCTTGTTAAAACACTCTGAACTCCACAGCTCTTCCAAGGGGCATTAACACCATCTTGTTAAGCTACTGTGACCTCCACCACTCTTCCAAGGGGCATAGATATTGTCTTTTTATTCCACTGCGACCTCAACCACTCTTCCAAGTGGCATTAAAACTGTCTTGTTATGCTACTGTGACCTTCACCACTCTTCCAAGGGGCATTAAAATTGTCTTGTTAAGCTACTGAGACCTTCACCACTCTTCCAAGGGGCATGAAAACTGTCTTGTTAAGCTACTGTGACCTCCACCACTCTTCCAATGGGCATTAAAACTGTCTTGATAAGCTACTGTGACCTCCACCACTCTTCCAAGGGGCATTAAAACCGTCTTGTTAAACCACTCTGAACTCCACTTCTCTTCCAAGGGGCATTAAAGCCGTCTTGTTAAGCTACTGTGACCTTCACCACTCTTCCAAGGGACATTAAAACCGTCTTGTTAAGCTACTGTGACCTCCACCACTCTTCCAATGGGCATTGATATTGTCTTTTTATTCCACTGCGACCTCCACCACTCTTCCAAGGGGCATTAAAACTGTCTTGTTAAGCTACAGTGACCTCCACCACTCTTTCAAGGGACATTAAAACTGTCTTGTTAAGCTACTGTGACCTCCACCACTCTTCCAATGGGCATTGATATTGTCTTTTTATTCCACTGCGACTTCCACCACTCTTCCAAGGGGCATTAAAACTGTCTTGTTAAGCTACTGTGACCTCCACCACTCTTCCAAGGGGCATTAAAACTGTCTTGTTAAGCTACTGTGACCTCCACCACTCTTCCAATGGGCATTGATATTGTCTTTTTATTCCACTGCGACTTCCACCACTCTTCCAAGGGGCATTAAAATCATCTTGTTAAGCTACTGTGACCTCCACCACTCTTCCAAGGGGCATTAAAAGTGTCTTGATAAGCTACTGTGACCTCCACCACTCTTCTAAGGGGCATTAAAACCGTCTTGTTAAACCACTCTGAACTCCTCTTCTCTTCCAAGGGGCATTAAAACCGTCTTGTTAAGCTACTGTGACCTCCACCACTCTTCCAAGGGAAATTAAAACTGTCTTGTTAAGCTACTGTGACCTCCACCACTGTTCCAAGGAGCATTAAAACTGTCTTGTTAAGCTACTGTGACCTCCACCACTCTTCCAAGGGGCATTAAAACCATCTTGTTAAACCACTCTGAACTCCACAGCTCTTCCAAGGGGCATTAAAACCATCTTGTTAAGCTACTGTGACCTCCACCACTCTTCCAAGGGGCATTGATATTGTCTTTTTATTCCACTGCGACCTCAACCACTCTTCCAAGGGGCATTAAAACAGTCTTATTAAGCTACTGTGACCTCCACCACTCTTCCAAGGGGCATTAAAACTGTCTTGTTAAGCTACTGTGACATCCACCACTCTTCCAAGGGGAATTAAAGCTGTCTTGTTAAACCACTCTGAACTCCACTTATCTCCCAAGGGGCATTAAATCCGTCTTGTTAACTACTGTGACCTCCACCAATCTTCCAAGGGGCATTAAAACTGTCTTGTTAAGCTACTGTGACCTCCACCTCTCTTCCAAGGGGCATTGAAACTGTCTTGTTAAGCTACTGTGACCTCCACCACTGTTCCAAGGGGCATTAAAACTGTCTTGTTAAGCTACTGTGACCTCCACCACTCTTCCAAGGGGCATTAAAACTGTCTTGTTAAGCTACTGTGACCTCCACCACTCTTCAAAGGGGCATTAAAACAGTCTTGTTAAAACACTCTGAACTCCACAGCTCTTCCAAGGGGCATTAAAGCCATCTTGTTAAGAAACTGTGACCTCCACCACTCTTCCAAGGGGCATTGATATTGTCTTTTTATTCCACTGTGACCTCCACCCCTCTTCCAAGGGGCATTAATACTGTCTTGTTAAGCTACTGTGACCTCCACCACTCTTCCATTGGGCATTAAAACCGTCTTGTTAAGCTACTGTGACCTCCACCACTCTTCCAAGGGGCATTAAAACTGTCTTGTTAAGCTACTGTGACCTCCACCACTCTTCCAAGGGGCATTAAAACTGTCTTGTTAAGCTACTGTGACCTCCACCACTGTTCCAAGGAGCATTAAAACTGTCTTGTTAAGCTACTGTGACCTCCACCACTCTTCCAAGGGGCATTAAAACCGTCTTGTTAAACCTCTCTGATCTCCACAGCTCTTCCAAGGGGCATTAAAACCATCTTGTTAAGCTACTGTGTCCTCCACCACTCTTCCAAGGGGCATTGATATTGTCTTTTTATTCCACTGCGACCTCCACCACTCTTCCAAGGGGCATTAAAACAGTCTTATTAAGCTACTGTGACCTCCACCACTCTTCCAAGGGGCATTAAATCTGTCTTGTTAAGCTACTGTGACTTCCACCACTCTTCTAAGGGGCATTAAAACCATCTTGTTAAACCACTCTGAACTCCACAGCTCTTTCAAGGGGCATTAAAACCATCTTCTTAAGCTTCTGTGACCTCCACCACTCTTTCAAGGGGCATTAAAACTGTCTTGTTAAGCTACTGTGACCTCCACCACTCTTCCAAGGTGCATTAAAACCATCTTGTTAAACCACTCTGAACTCCACTTCTCTTCCAAGGGGCATTAAAACCGTCTTGTTAAGCTACTGTGACCTCCACCACTCTTCCAAGGGACATTAAAACCATCTTGTTAAGCTACTGTGACTGCCACCACTCTTCCAATGGGCATTGATATTGTCTTTTTATTCCACTGCGACCTCCACCACTCTTCCAAGGGGCATTAAAACTGTCTTGTTAAGCTACTGTGACCTCCACCACTCTTCCAATGGGCATTGATGTTGTCTTTTTATTCCACTACTTCTTCCACCACTCTTCCAAGGGGCATTAAAACCATCTTTTTAAGCTACTGTGACCTCCACCACTCTTCTAAGGGGCATTAAAACTGTCTTGTTAAGCTACTTTGACCTCCACCACTCTCATGAGGGGCATTAAAACCGTCTTGTTAAAACACTCTGAACTCCACAGCTCTTCCAAGGGGCATTAAAACCATCTTGTTAAGCTACTGTGACCTCCACGACTCTTCCAAGGGGCATTAAAACCGTCTTGTTAAGATACTGTGACCTCCACCACTCTTCCAAGGGGCATTAAAACCATCTTGTTAAACCACTCTGAACTCCACAGCTCTTTCAAGGGGCATTAAAACCGTCTTGTTAAGCTTCTGTGACCTCCACCACTCTTCCAAGGGGCATTAAAACTGTCTTGTTAAGCTACTGTGACCTCCACCACTCTTCCAAGGGGCATTAAAACCATCTTGTTAAAGCACTCTGAACTCCACTTCTCTTCCAAGGGGCATTAAAACCGTCTTGTTAAGCTACTGTGACCTCTGCCACTTTTACAAGGGGCATTAAAACTGTCTTGTTAAGCTACTGTGACCTCCACCACTCTTCCAAGGGGCATTAAAGCTGTCTTGTTAAACCACTCTGAGCTCCACTTATCTCCCAAGGGGCATTAAATCCGTCTTGTTAACTACTGTGACCTCCACCACTCTTCCAAGGGGCATTAAAACTGTCTTGTTAAGCTACTGTGACCTCCACCACTGTTCCAAGGGGCATTGAAACTGTCTTGTTAAGCTACTGTGACCTCCACCACTGTTCCAAGGGGCATTAAAACTGTCTTGTTAAGCTACTGTGACCTCCACCACTCTTCCAAGGGGCATTAAAACCGTCTTGTTAAGCTACTGTGACCTCCACCACTCTTCCAAGGGGCATTAAAACTGTCTTGTTAAGCTACTGTGACCTCCACCACTCTTCCAATGGGCATTAAAACTGTCTTGTTAAGCTACCGTGACCTTCACCACTGTTCCAAGGAGCATTAAAACTGTCTTGTTAAACTACTGTGACCTCCACCACTCTTCCAAGGGGCATTAAAACCATCTTGTTAAACCAGTCTGAACTCCACAGCTCTTCCAAGGGGCATTAAAACCATCTTGTTAAGCTACTGTGACCTCCACCACTCTTCCAAGGGACATTAAAACCGTCTTGTTAAGCTACTGTGACCTCTACCACTCTTCCAATGGGCATTGAGATTGTCTTTTTATTCCACTGCGACTTCCACCACTCTTCCAAGGGGCATTAAAACTGTCTTGTTAAGCTACTGTGACCTCCACCACTCTTCCAAGGGGCATTAAAACTGTCTTGTTAAGCTACTGTGACCTCCACCACTCTTCCAATGGGCATTGATGTTGTCTTTTTATTCCACTACGACTTCCACCACTCTTCCAAGGGGCATTAAAACCATCTTTTTAAGCTACTGTGACCTCCACCACTCTTCTAAGGGGCATTAAAACTGTCTTGTTAAGCTACTTTGACCTCCACCACTCTTATGAGGGGCATTAAAACCGTCTTGTTAAAACACTCTGAACTCCACAGCTCTTCCAAGGGGCATTAAAACCATCTTGTTAAGCTACTGTGACCTCCACGACTCTTCCAAGGGGCATTAAAACCGTCTTGTTAAGATACTGTGACCTCCACCACTCTTCCAAGGGGCATTAAAACCATCTTGTTAAACCACTCTGAACTCCACAGCTCTTTCAAGGGGCATTAAAACCGTCTTGTTAAGCTTCTGTGACCTCCACCACTCTTCCAAGGGGCATTAAAACTGTCTTGTTAAGCTACTGTGACCTCCACCACTCTTCCAAGGGGCATTAAAACCATCTTGTTAAAGCACTCTGAACTCCACTTCTCTTCCAAGGGGCATTAAAACCGTCTTGTTAAGCTACTGTGACCTCTGCCACTTTTACAAGGGGCATTAAAACTGTCTTGTTAAGCTACTGTGACCTCCACCACTCTTCCAAGGGGCATTAAAGCTGTCTTGTTAAACCACTCTGAGCTCCACTTATCTCCCAAGGGGCATTAAATCCGTCTTGTTAACTACTGTGACCTCCACCACTCTTCCAAGGGGCATTAAAACTGTCTTGTTAAGCTACTGTGACCTCCACCACTGTTCCAAGGGGCATTGAAACTGTCTTGTTAAGCTACTGTGACCTCCACCACTGTTCCAAGGGGCATTAAAACTGTCTTGTTAAGCTACTGTGACCTCCACCACTCTTCCAAGGGGCATTAAAACCGTCTTGTTAAGCTACTGTGACCTCCACCACTCTTCCAATGGGCATTAAAACTGTCTTGTTAAGCTACTGTGACCTCCACCACTCTTCCAAGGGGCATTAAAACTGTCTTGTTAAGCTACCGTGACCTCCACCACTGTTCCAAGGAGCATTAAAACTGTCTTGTTAAGCTACTGTGACCTCCACCACTCTTCCAATGGGCATTGATATTGTCTTTTTATTCCACTGCGACTTCCACCACTCTTCCAAGGGGCATTAAAATCATCTTGTTAAGCTACTGTGACCTCCACCACTCTTCCAAGGGGCATTAAAACTGTCTTGATAAGCTACTGTGACCTCCACCACTCTTCTAAGGGGCATTAAAACCGTCTTGTTAAACCACTCTGAACTCCTCTTCTCTTCCAAGGGGCATTAAAACCGTCTTGTTAAGCTACTGTGACCTCCACCACTCTTCCAAGGGAAATTAAAACTGTCTTGTTAAGCTACTGTGACCTCCACCACTGTTCCAAGGAGCATTAAAACTGTCTTGTTAAGCTACTGTGACCTCCACCACTCTTCCAAGGGGCATTAAAACCATCTTGTTAAGCTACTGTGACCTCCACCACTCTTCCAAGGGGCATTGATATTGTCTTTTTATTCCACTGCGACCTCAACCACTCTTCCAAGGGGCATTAAAACAATCTTATTAAGCTACTGTGACCTCCACCACTCTTCCAAGGGGCATTAAAACTGTCTTGTTAAGCTACTGTGACATCCACCACTCTTCCAAGGGGAATTAAAGCTGTCTTGTTAAACCACTCTGAACTCCACTTATCTCCCAAGGGGCATTAAATCCGTCTTGTTAACTACTGTGACCTCCACCAATCTTCCAAGGGGCATTAAAACTGTCTTGTTAAGCTACTGTGACCTCCACCTCTCTTCCAAGGGGCATTGAAACTGTCTTGTTAAGCTACTGTGACCTCCACCACTGTTCCAAGGGGCATTAAAACTGTCTTGTTAAGCTACTGTGACCTCCACCACTCTTCCAAGGGGCATTAAAACTGTCTTGTTAAGCTACTGTGACCTCCACCACTCTTCAAAGGGGCATTAAAACAGTCTTGTTAAAACACTCTGAACTCCACAGCTCTTCCAAGGGGCATTAAAGCCATCTTGTTAAGAAACTGTGACCTCCACCACTCTTCCAAGGGGCATTGATATTGTCTTTTTATTCCACTGTGACCTCCACCCCTCTTCCAAGGGGCATTAATACTGTCTTGTTAAGCTACTGTGACCTCCACCACTCTTCCATTGGGCATTAAAACCGTCTTGTTAAGCTACTGTGACCTCCACCACTCTTCCAAGGGGCATTAAAACTGTCTTGTTAAGCTACTGTGACCTCCACCACTCTTCCAAGGGGCATTAAAACTGTCTTGTTAAGCTACTGTGACCTCCACCACTGTTCCAAGGAGCATTAAAACTGACTTGTTAAGCTACTGTGACCTCCACCACTCTTCCAAGGGGCATTAAAACCGTCTTGTTAAACCTCTCTGATCTCCACAGCTCTTCCAAGGGGCATTAAAACCATCTTGTTAAGCTACTGTGTCCTCCACCACTCTTCCAAGGGGCATTGATATTGTCTTTTTATTCCACTGCGACCTCCACCACTCTTCCAAGGGGCATTAAAACAGTCTTATTAAGCTACTGTGACCTCCACCACTCTTCCAAGGGGCATTAAATCTGTCTTGTTAAGCTACTGTGACTTCCACCACTCTTCTAAGGGGCATTAAAACCATCTTGTTAAACCACTCTGAACTCCACAGCTCTTTCAAGGGGCATTAAAACCATCTTCTTAAGCTTCTGTGACCTCCACCACTCTTTCAAGGGGCATTAAAACTGTCTTGTTAAGCTACTGTGACCTCCACCACTCTTCCAAGGGGCATTAAAACCATCTTGTTAAACCACTCTGAACTCCACTTCTCTTCCAAGGGGCATTAAAACCGTCTTGTTAAGCTACTGTGACCTCCACCACTCTTCCAAGGGACATTAAAACCATCTTGTTAAGCTACTGTGACTGCCACCACTCTTCCAATGGGCATTGATATTGTCTTTTTATTCCACTGCGACCTCCACCACTCTTCCAAGGGGCATTAAAACTGTCTTGTTAAGCTACTGTGACCTCCACCACTCTTCCAATGGGCATTGATGTTGTCTTTTTATTCCACTACTTCTTCCACCACTCTTCCAAGGGGCATTAAAACCATCTTTTTAAGCTACTGTGACCTCCACCACTCTTCTAAGGGGCATTAAAACTGTCTTGTTAAGCTACTTTGACCTCCACCACTCTCATGAGGGGCATTAAAACCGTTTTGTTAAAACACTCTGAACTCCACAGCTCTTCCAAGGGGCATTAAAACCATCTTGTTAAGCTACTGTGACCTCCACGACTCTTCCAAGGGGCATTAAAACCGTCTTGTTAAGATACTGTGACCTCCACCACTCTTCCAAGGGGCATTAAAACCATCTTGTTAAACCACTCTGAACTCCACAGCTCTTTCAAGGGGCATTAAAACCGTCTTGTTAAGCTTCTGTGACCTCCACCACTCTTCCAAGGGGCATTAAAACTGTCTTGTTAAGCTACTGTGACCTCCACCACTCTTCCAAGGGGCATTAAAACCATCTTGTTAAAGCACTCTGAACTCCACTTCTCTTCCAAGGGGCATTAAAACCGTCTTGTTAAGCTACTGTGACCTCTGCCACTTTTACAAGGGGCATTAAAACTGTCTTGTTAAGCTACTGTGACCTCCACCACTCTTCCAAGGGGCATTAAAGCTGTCTTGTTAAACCACTCTGAGCTCCACTTATCTCCCAAGGGGCATTAAATCCGTCTTGTTAACTACTGTGACCTCCACCACTCTTCCAAGGGGCATTAAAACTGTCTTGTTAAGCTACTGTGACCTCCACCACTGTTCCAAGGGGCATTGAAACTGTCTTGTTAAGCTACTGTGACCTCCACCACTGTTCCAAGGGGCATTAAAACTGTCTTGTTAAGCTACTGTGACCTCCACCACTCTTCCAAGGGGCATTAAAACCGTCTTGTTAAGCTACTGTGACCTCCACCACTCTTCCAAGGGGCATTAAAACTGTCTTGTTAAGCTACTGTGACCTCCACCACTCTTCCAAGGGGCATTAAAACTGTCTTGTTAAGCTACCGTGACCTCCACCACTGTTCCAAGGAGCATTAAAACTGTCTTGTTAAACTACTGTGACCTCCACCACTCTTCCAAGGGGCATTAAAACCATCTTGTTAAACCAGTCTGAACTCCACAGCTCTTCCAAGGGGCATTAAAACCATCTTGTTAAGCTACTGTGACCTCCACCACTCTTCCAAGGGACATTAAAACCGTCTTGTTAAGCTACTGTGACCTCTACCACTCTTCCAATGGGCATTGAGATTGTCTTTTTATTCCACTGCGACTTCCACCACTCTTCCAAGGGGCATTAAAACTGTCTTGTTAAGCTACTGTGACCTCCACCACTCTTCCAAGGGGCATTAAAACTGTCTTGTTAAGCTACTGTGACCTCCACCACTCTTCCAATGGGCATTGATGTTGTCTTTTTATTCCACTACGACTTCCACCACTCTTCCAAGGGGCATTAAAACCATCTTTTTAAGCTACTGTGACCTCCACCACTCTTCTAAGGGGCATTAAAACTGTCTTGTTAAGCTACTTTGACCTCCACCACTCTTATGAGGGGCATTAAAACCGTCTTGTTAAAACACTCTGAACTCCACAGCTCTTCCAAGGGGCATTAAAACCATCTTGTTAAGCTACTGTGACCTCCACGACTCTTCCAAGGGGCATTAAAACCGTCTTGTTAAGATACTGTGACCTCCACCACTCTTCCAAGGGGCATTAAAACCATCTTGTTAAACCACTCTGAACTCCACAGCTCTTTCAAGGGGCATTAAAACCGTCTTGTTAAGCTTCTGTGACCTCCACCACTCTTCCAAGGGGCATTAAAACTGTCTTGTTAAGCTACTGTGACCTCCACCACTCTTCCAAGGGGCATTAAAACCATCTTGTTAAAGCACTCTGAACTCCACTTCTCTTCCAAGGGGCATTAAAACCGTCTTGTTAAGCTACTGTGACCTCTGCCACTTTTACAAGGGGCATTAAAACTGTCTTGTTAAGCTACTGTGACCTCCACCACTCTTCCAAGGGGCATTAAAGCTGTCTTGTTAAACCACTCTGAGCTCCACTTATCTCCCAAGGGGCATTAAATCCGTCTTGTTAACTACTGTGACCTCCACCACTCTTCCAAGGGGCATTAAAACTGTCTTGTTAAGCTACTGTGACCTCCACCACTGTTCCAAGGGGCATTGAAACTGTCTTGTTAAGCTACTGTGACCTCCACCACTGTTCCAAGGGGCATTAAAACTGTCTTGTTAAGCTACTGTGACCTCCACCACTCTTCCAAGGGGCATTAAAACCGTCTTGTTAAGCTACTGTGACCTCCACCACTCTTCCAATGGGCATTAAAACTGTCTTGTTAAGCTACTGTGACCTCCACCACTCTTCCAAGGGGCATTAAAACTGTCTTGTTAAGCTACCGTGACCTCCACCACTGTTCCAAGGAGCATTAAAACTGTCTTGTTAAGCTACTGTGACCTCCACCACTCTTCCAATGGGCATTGATATTGTCTTTTTATTCCACTGCGACTTCCACCACTCTTCCAAGGGGCATTAAAATCATCTTGTTAAGCTACTGTGACCTCCACCACTCTTCCAAGGGGCATTAAAACTGTCTTGATAAGCTACTGTGACCTCCACCACTCTTCTAAGGGGCATTAAAACTGTCTTGTTAAACCACTCTGAACTCCTCTTCTCTTCCAAGGGGCATTAAAACCGTCTTGTTAAGCTACTGTGACCTCCACCACTCTTCCAAGGGAAATTAAAACTGTCTTGTTAAGCTACTGTGACCTCCACCACTGTTCCAAGGAGCATTAAAACTGTCTTGTTAAGCTACTGTGACCTCCACCACTCTTCCAAGGGGCATTAAAACCATCTTGTTAAACCACTCTGAACTCCACAGCTCTTCCAAGGGGCATTAAAACCATCTTGTTAAGCTACTGTGACCTCCACCACTCTTCCAAGGGGCATTGATATTGTCTTTTTATTCCACTGCGACCTCAACCACTCTTCCAAGGGGCATTAAAACAGTCTTATTAAGCTACTGTGACCTCCACCACTCTTCCAAGGGGCATTAAAACTGTCTTGTTAAGCTACTGTGACATCCACCACTCTTCCAAGGGGAATTAAAGCTGTCTTGTTAAACCACTCTGAACTCCACTTATCTCCCAAGGGGCATTAAATCCATCTTGTTAACTACTGTGACCTCCACCAATCTTCCAAGGGGCATTAAAACTGTCTTGTTAAGCTACTGTGACCTCCACCTCTCTTCCAAGGGGCATTGAAACTGTCTTGTTAAGCTACTGTGACCTCCACCACTGTTCCAAGGGGCATTAAAACTGTCTTGTTAAGCTACTGTGACCTCCACCACTCTTCCAAGGGGCATTAAAACTGTCTTGTTAAGCTACTGTGACCTCCACCACTCTTCAAAGGGGCATTAAAACAGTCTTGTTAAAACACTCTGAACTCCACAGCTCTTCCAAGGGGCATTAAAGCCATCTTGTTAAGAAACTGTGACCTCCACCACTCTTCCAAGGGGCATTGATATTGTCTTTTTATTCCACTGTGACCTCCACCCCTCTTCCAAGGGGCATTAATACTGTCTTGTTAAGCTACTGTGACCTCCACCACTCTTCCATTGGGCATTAAAACCGTCTTGTTAAGCTACTGTGACCTCCACCACTCTTCCAAGGGGCATTAAAACTGTCTTGTTAAGCTACTGTGACCTCCACCACTCTTCCAAGGGGCATTAAAACTGTCTTGTTAAGCTACTGTGACCTCCACCACTGTTCCAAGGAGCATTAAAACTGTCTTGTTAAGCTACTGTGACCTCCACCACTCTTCCAAGGGGCATTAAAACCGTCTTGTTAAACCTCTCTGATCTCCACAGCTCTTCCAAGGGGCATTAAAACCATCTTGTTAAGCTACTGTGTCCTCCACCACTCTTCCAAGGGGCATTGATATTGTCTTTTTATTCCACTGCGACCTCCACCACTCTTCCAAGGGGCATTAAAACAGTCTTATTAAGCTACTGTGACCTCCACCACTCTTCCAAGGGGCATTAAATCTGTCTTGTTAAGCTACTGTGACTTCCACCACTCTTCTAAGGGGCATTAAAACCATCTTGTTAAACCACTCTGAACTCCACAGCTCTTTCAAGGGGCATTAAAACCATCTTCTTAAGCTTCTGTGACCTCCACCACTCTTTCAAGGGGCATTAAAACTGTCTTGTTAAGCTACTGTGACCTCCACCACTCTTCCAAGGGGCATTAAAACCATCTTGTTAAACCACTCTGAACTCCACTTCTCTTCCAAGGGGCATTAAAACCGTCTTGTTAAGCTACTGTGACCTCCACCACTCTTCCAAGGGACATTAAAACCATCTTGTTAAGCTACTGTGACTGCCACCACTCTTCCAATGGGCATTGATATTGTCTTTTTATTCCACTGCGACCTCCACCACTCTTCCAAGGGGCATTAAAACTGTCTTGTTAAGCTACTGTGACCTCCACCACTCTTCCAATGGGCATTGATGTTGTCTTTTTATTCCACTACTTCTTCCACCACTCTTCCAAGGGGCATTAAAACCATCTTTTTAAGCTACTGTGACCTCCACCACTCTTCTAAGGGGCATTAAAACTGTCTTGTTAAGCTACTTTGACCTCCACCACTCTCATGAGGGGCATTAAAACCGTCTTGTTAAAACACTCTGAACTCCACAGCTCTTCCAAGGGGCATTAAAACCATCTTGTTAAGCTACTGTGACCTCCACGACTCTTCCAAGGGGCATTAAAACCGTCTTGTTAAGATACTGTGACCTCCACCACTCTTCCAAGGGGCATTAAAACCATCTTGTTAAACCACTCTGAACTCCACAGCTCTTTCAAGGGGCATTAAAACCGTCTTGTTAAGCTTCTGTGACCTCCACCACTCTTCCAAGGGGCATTAAAACTGTCTTGTTAAGCTACTGTGACCTCCACCACTCTTCCAAGGGGCATTAAAACCATCTTGTTAAAGCACTCTGAACTCCACTTCTCTTCCAAGGGGCATTAAAACCGTCTTGTTAAGCTACTGTGACCTCTGCCACTTTTACAAGGGGCATTAAAACTGTCTTGTTAAGCTACTGTGACCTCCACCACTCTTCCAAGGGGCATTAAAGCTGTCTTGTTAAACCACTCTGAGCTCCACTTATCTCCCAAGGGGCATTAAAACCGTCTTGTTAACTACTGTGACCTCCACCACTCTTCCAAGGGGCATTAAAACTGTCTTGTTAAGCTACTGTGACCTCCACCACTGTTCCAAGGGGCATTGAAACTGTCTTGTTAAGCTACTGTGACCTCCACCACTGTTCCAAGGGGCATTAAAACTGTCTTGTTAAGCTACTGTGACCTCCACCACTCTTCCAAGGGGCATTAAAACCGTCTTGTTAAGCTACTGTGACCTCCACCACTCTTCCAAGGGGCATTAAAACTGTCTTGTTAAGCTACTGTGACCTCCACCACTCTTCCAAGGGGCATTAAAACTGTCTTGTTAAGCTACCGTGACCTCCACCACTGTTCCAAGGAGCATTAAAACTGTCTTGTTAAGCTACTGTGACCTCCACCACTCTTCCAAGGGACATTAAAACCATCTTGTTAAACCAGTCTGAACTCCACAGCTCTTCCAAGGGGCATTAAAACCATCTTGTTAAGCTACTGTGACCTCCACCACTCTTCCAAGGGACATTAAAACCGTCTTGTTAAGCTACTGTGACCTCTACCACTCTTCCAATGGGCATTGAGATTGTCTTTTTATTCCACTGCGACTTCCACCACTCTTCCAAGGGGCATTAAAACTGTCTTGTTAAGCTACTGTGACCTCCACCACTCTTCCAAGGGGCACTAAAACTGTCTTGTTAAGCTACTGTGACCTCCACCACTCTTCCAATGGGCATTGATGTTGTCTTTTTATTCCACTACGACTTCCACCACTCTTCCAAGGGGCATTAAAACCATCTTTTTAAGCTACTGTGACCTCCACCACTCTTCTAAGGGGCATTAAAACTGTCTTGTTAAGCTACTTTGACCTCCACCACTCTTATGAGGGGCATTAAAACCGTCTTGTTAAAACACTCTGAACTCCACAGCTCTTCCAAGGGGCATTAAAACCATCTTGTTAAGCTACTGTGACCTCCACGACTCTTCCAAGGGGCATTAAAACCGTCTTGTTAAGATACTGTGACCTCCACCACTCTTCCAAGGGGCATTAAAACCATCTTGTTAAACCACTCTGAACTCCACAGCTCTTTCAAGGGGCATTAAAACCGTCTTGTTAAGCTTCTGTGACCTCCACCACTCTTCCAAGGGGCATTAAAACTGTCTTGTTAAGCTACTGTGACCTCCACCACTCTTCCAAGGGGCATTAAAACCATCTTGTTAAAGCACTCTGAACTCCACTTCTCTTCCAAGGGGCATTAAAACCGTCTTGTTAAGCTACTGTGACCTCTGCCACTTTTACAAGGGGCATTAAAACTGTCTTGTTAAGCTACTGTGACCTCCATCACTCTTCCAAGGGGCATTAAAGCTGTCTTGTTAAACCACTCTGAGCTCCACTTATCTCCCAAGGGGCATTAAAACCGTCTTGTTAACTACTGTGACCTCCACCACTCTTCCAAGGGGCATTAAAACTGTCTTGTTAAGCTACTGTGACCTCCACCACTGTTCCAAGGGGCATTGAAACTGTCTTGTTAAGCTACTGTGACCTCCACCACTGTTCCAAGGGGCATTAAAACTGTCTTGTTAAGCTACTGTGACCTCCACCACTCTTCCAAGGGGCATTAAAACCGTCTTGTTAAGCTACTGTGACCTCCACCACTCTTCCAAGGGGCATTAAAACTGTCTTGTTAAGCTACTGTGACCTCCACCACTCTTCCAAGGGGCATTAAAACTGTCTTGTTAAGCTACCGTGACCTCCACCACTGTTCCAAGGAGCATTAAAACTGTCTTGTTAAGCTACTGTGACCTCCACCACTCTTCCAAGGGACATTAAAACCATCTTGTTAAACCAGTCTGAACTCCACAGCTCTTCCAAGGGGCATTAAAACCATCTTGTTAAGCTACTGTGACCTCCACCACTCTTCCAAGGGACATTAAAACCGTCTTGTTAAGCTACTGTGACCTCTACCACTCTTCCAATGGGCATTGAGATTGTCTTTTTATTCCACTGCGACTTCCACCACTCTTCCAAGGGGCATTAAAACTGTCTTGTTAAGCTACTGTGACCTCCACCACTCTTCCAAGGGGCACTAAAACTGTCTTGTTAAGCTACTGTGACCTCCACCACTCTTCCAATGGGCATTGATGTTGTCTTTTTATTCCACTACGACTTCCACCACTCTTCCAAGGGGCATTAAAACCATCTTTTTAAGCTACTGTGACCTCCACCACTCTTCTAAGGGGCATTAAAACTGTCTTGTTAAGCTACTTTGACCTCCACCACTCTTATGAGGGGCATTAAAACCGTCTTGTTAAAACACTCTGAACTCCACAGCTCTTCCAAGGGGCATTAAAACCATCTTGTTAAGCTACTGTGACCTCCACGACTCTTCCAAGGGGCATTAAAACCGTCTTGTTAAGATACTGTGACCTCCACCACTCTTCCAAGGGGCATTAAAACCATCTTGTTAAACCACTCTGAACTCCACAGCTCTTTCAAGTGGCATTAAAACCGTCTTGTTAAGCTTCTGTGACCTCCACCACTCTTCCAAGGGGCATTAAAACTGTCTTGTTAAGCTACTGTGACCTCCACCACTCTTCCAAGGGGCATTAAAACCATCTTGTTAAAGCACTCTGAACTCCACTTCTCTTCCAAGGGGCATTAAAACCGTCTTGTTAAGCTACTGTGACCTCTGCCACTTTTACAAGGGGCATTAAAACTGTCTTGTTAAGCTACTGTGACCTCCACCACTCTTCCAAGGGGCATTAAAGCTGTCTTGTTAAACCACTCTGAGCTCCACTTATCTCCCAAGGGGCATTAAATCCGTCTTGTTAACTACTGTGACCTCCACCACTCTTCCAAGGGGCATTAAAACTGTCTTGTTAAGCTACTGTGACCTCCACCACTGTTCCAAGGGGCATTGAAACTGTCTTGTTAAGCTACTGTGACCTCCACCACTGTTCCAAGGGGCATTAAAACTGTCTTGTTAAGCTACTGTGACCTCCACCACTCTTCCAAGGGGCATTAAAACCGTCTTGTTAAGCTACTGTGACCTCCACCACTCTTCCAATGGGCATTAAAACTGTCTTGTTAAGCTACTGTGACCTCCACCACTCTTCCAAGGGGCATTAAAACTGTCTTGTTAAGCTACCGTGACCTCCACCACTGTTCCAAGGAGCATTAAAACTGTCTTGTTAAGCTACTGTGACCTCCACCACTCTTCCAAGGGGCATTAAAACCATCTTGTTAAACCACTCTGAACTCCACTTCTCTTCCAAGGGGCATTAAAACCGTCTTGTTAAGCTACTGTGACCTCCACCACTCTTCCAAGGGACATTAAAACCATCTTGTTAAGCTACTGTGACTGCCACCACTCTTCCAATGGGCATTGATATTGTCTTTTTATTCCACTGCGACCTCCACCACTCTTCCAAGGGGCATTAAAACTGTCTTGTTAAGCTACTGTGACCTCCACCACTCTTCCAATGGGCATTGATGTTGTCTTTTTATTCCACTACTTCTTCCACCACTCTTCCAAGGGGCATTAAAACCATCTTTTTAAGCTACTGTGACCTCCACCACTCTTCTAAGGGGCATTAAAACTGTCTTGTTAAGCTACTTTGACCTCCACCACTCTCATGAGGGGCATTAAAACCGTCTTGTTAAAACACTCTGAACTCCACAGCTCTTCCAAGGGGCATTAAAACCATCTTGTTAAGCTACTGTGACCTCCACGACTCTTCCAAGGGGCATTAAAACCGTCTTGTTAAGATACTGTGACCTCCACCACTCTTCCAAGGGGCATTAAAACCATCCTGTTGAACCACTCTGAACTCCACAGCTCTTTCAAGGGGCATTAAAACCGTCTTGTTAAGCTTCTGTGACCTCCACCACTCTTCCAAGGGGCATTAAAACTGTCTTGTTAAGCTACTGTGACCTCCACCACTCTTCCAAGGGGCATTAAAACCATCTTGTTAAAGCACTCTGAACTCCACTTCTCTTCCAAGGGGCATTAAAACCGTCTTGTTAAGCTACTGTGACCTCTGCCACTTTTACAAGGGGCATTAAAACTGTCTTGTTAAGCTACTGTGACCTCCACCACTCTTCCAAGGGGCATTAAAGCTGTCTTGTTAAACCACTCTGAGCTCTACTTATCTCCCAAGGGGCATTAAAACCGTCTTGTTAACTACTGTGACCTCCACCACTCTTCCAAGGGGCATTAAAACAGTCTTGTTAAGCTACTGTGACCTCCACCACTGTTCCAAGGGGCATTGAAACTGTCTTGTTAAGCTACTGTGACCTCCACCACTGTTCCAAGGGGCATTAAAACTGTCTTGTTAAGCTACTGTGACCTCCACCACTCTTCCAAGGGGCATTAAAACCGTCTTGTTAAGCTACTGTGACCTCCACCACTCTTCCAAGGGGCATTAAAACTGTCTTGTTAAGCTACTGTGACCTCCACCACTCTTCCAAGGGGCATTAAAACTGTCTTGTTAAGCTACCGTGACCTCCACCACTGTTCCAAGGAGCATTAAAACTGTCTTGTTAAGCTACTGTGACCTCCACCACTCTTCCAAGGGGCATTAAAACCATCTTGTTAAACCAGTCTGAACTCCACAGCTCTTCCAAGGGGCATTAAAACCATCTTGTTAAGCTACTGTGACCTCCACCACTCTTCCAAGGGACATTAAAACCGTCTTGTTAAGCTACTGTGACCTCTACCACTCTTCCAATGGGCATTGAGATTGTCTTTTTATTCCACTGCGACTTCCACCACTCTTCCAAGGGGCATTAAAACTGTCTTGTTAAGCTACTGTGACCTCCACCACTCTTCCAAGGGGCACTAAAACTGTCTTGTTAAGCTACTGTGACCTCCACCACTCTTCCAATGGGCATTGATGTTGTCTTTTTATTCCACTACGACTTCCACCACTCTTCCAAGGGGCATTAAAACCATCTTTTTAAGCTACTGTGACCTCCACCACTCTTCTAAGGGGCATTAAAACTGTCTTGTTAAGCTACTTTGACCTCCACCACTCTTATGAGGGGCATTAAAACCGTCTTGTTAAAACACTCTGAACTCCACAGCTCTTCCAAGGGGCATTAAAACCATCTTGTTAAGCTACTGTGACCTCCACGACTCTTCCAAGGGGCATTAAAACCGTCTTGTTAAGATACTGTGACCTCCACCACTCTTCCAAGGGGCATTAAAACCATCTTGTTAAACCACTCTGAACTCCACAGCTCTTTCAAGGGGCATTAAAACCGTCTTGTTAAGCTTCTGTGACCTCCACCACTCTTCCAAGGGGCATTAAAACTGTCTTGTTAAGCTACTGTGACCTCCACCACTCTTCCAAGGGGCATTAAAACCATCTTGTTAAAGCACTCTGAACTCCACTTCTCTTCCAAGGGGCATTAAAACCGTCTTGTTAAGCTACTGTGACCTCTGCCACTTTTACAAGGGGCATTAAAACTGTCTTGTTAAGCTACTGTGACCTCCACCACTCTTCCAAGGGGCATTAAAGCTGTCTTGTTAAACCACTCTGAGCTCCACTTATCTCCCAAGGGGCATTAAATCCGTCTTGTTAACTACTGTGACCTCCACCACTCTTCCAAGGGGCATTAATACTGTCTTGTTAAGCTACTGTGACCTCCACCACTGTTCCAAGGGGCATTGAAACTGTCTTGTTAAGCTACTGTGACCTCCACCACTGTTCCAAGGGGCATTAAAACTGTCTTGTTAAGCTACTGTGACCTCCACCACTCTTCCAAGGGGCATTAAAACCGTCTTGTTAAGCTACTGTGACCTCCACCACTCTTCCAATGGGCATTAAAACTGTCTTGTTAAGCTACTGTGACCTCCACCACTCTTCCAAGGGGCATTAAAACTGTCTTGTTAAGCTACCGTGACCTCCACCACTGTTCCAAGGAGCATTAAAACTGTCTTGTTAAGCTACTGTGACCTCCACCACTCTTCCAAGGGGCATTAAAACCATCTTGTTAAACCAGTCTGAACTCCACAGCTCTTCCAAGGGGCATTAAAACCATCTTGTTAAGCTACTGTGACCTCCACCACTCTTCCAAGGGGCATTGATATTGTCTTTTTATTCCACTGCGACCTCAACCACTCTTCCAAGGGGCATTAAAACAGTCTTATTAAGCTACTGTGACCTCCACCACTCTTCCAAGGGGCATTAAAACTGTGTTGTTAAGCTACTGTGACCTCCACCACTCTTCCAAGGGGCATTGAAACCATCTTGTTTAACCACTCTGAACTTCACACCTCTTTCAAGGGGCATTAAAACCGTCTTGTTAAGCTACTGTGACCTCCATCACTCTTCCAAGGGGCATTAAAACCATCTTGTTAAACCACTCTGAACTCCACTTCTCTTCCAAGGGGCATTAAAACCGTCTTGTTAAGGTACTGTGACCTCCACCACTCTTCCAAGGGGCATTAAAACTGTCTTGTTAAGCTACTGTGACCTCCACCACTCTTCCAAGTGGCATTAAAGCTGTCTTGTTAAACCACTCTGAACTCCAGTTATCTCCCAAGGGGTATTAAATCCGTCTTGTTAAGCTACTGTGACCTCCACCACTCTTCCAAGGGGCATTAAAACTGTCTTGTTAAGCTACTGTGACCTCCACCACTCTTCCAAGGGGCATTGAAACTGTCTTGTTAAGCTACTGTGACCTCCACCACTGTTCCAAGGGGCATTAAAACTGTCTTGTTAAACCACTCTGAGCTCCACATCTCTTCCAAGGGGCATTAAAACCGTCTTGTTAAGCTACTGTGACCTCCACCACTCTTCCAAGGGGCATGGATATTGTCTTTTTATTCCACTGCGACCTCCACCACTCTTCCAAGGGGCATTAAAACCATCTAGTTTAAGCTACAATGACCTCCACCACTCTTCCAAGGGGCATGAAAACCGTCTTGTTAAGCTACTGTGACCTCCACCAGTGGTCCAAGGGGCATTAAAACTGTCTTGTTAAGCTACTGTGACCTCCGCCACTCTTCCAAAGGGCATTAAAACCGTCTTGTTAAACCAATCTGAACTCCACAGCCCTTTCAAGGTGCATTAAAACCATCTTGTTAAGCTACTGTGACCTCCACCACTCTTCCAATGGGCATAGATATTGTTTTTTTATTCCACTGCGACTTCCACCACTCTTCCAAGGGGCATTAAAACTGTCTTGATAAGCTACTGTGACCTCCACCACTCTTCCAAGGGGCATTAAAATTGTCTTGTTAAACTACTGTGACCTTCACCACTCTTCCAAGGGGCATTAAAACTGTCTTGTTAAGCTACTGTGACCTCCACCACTCTTCCAAGGAGCATTAAAACTGTCTTGATAAGCTACTGTGACCTCCACAACTCTTCCAAGGGGCATTAAAACCGTCTTGTTAAAGCACTCTGAACTCCACTTCTCTTCCAAGGGGCATGAAAACCGTCTTGTTAAGCTACTGTGACCTCCACCACTCTTCCAAGGGACATTAAAACCATCTTGTTAAGCTACTGTGACAGCCACCACTCTTCCAATGGGCATTGATATTGTCTTTTTATTCCACTGCGACCTCCACCATTCTTCCAAGGGGCATTAAAACTGTCTTGTTAAGCTACTGTGACCTCCAACCACTCTTCCAAGGGACATTAAAACCGTCTTGTTAAGCTACTGTGACCTGCACCACTCTTCCAATGGGCATTGATATTGTCTTTTTATTCCACTGCGACTTCCACCACTCTTCCAAGGGGCATTAAAACTGTCTTGATAAGCTACTGTGACCTCCACCACTCTTCCAAGGGGCATTAAAACTGTCTTGTTAAGCTACTGTGACCTCCACCACTCTTCCAATGGGCATTGATATTGTCTTTTTATTCCACTGCGACTTCCACCACTCTTCCAAGGGGCATTAAAGCCATCTTGTTAAGCTACTGTGACCTCCACCACTCTTCCAAGGGGCATTAAATCTGTCTTGTTAAGCTACTGTGACTTCCACCACTCTTCTAAGGGGCATTAAAACCATCTTGTTAAACCACTCTGAACTCCACAGCTCTTTCAAGGGGCATTAAAACCGTCTTGTTAAGCTTCTGTGACCTCCACCACTCTTCCAAGGGGCATTAAAACTGTCTTGTTAAGCTACTGTGACCTCCACCACTCTTCCAAGGGGCATTAAAACCATCTTGTTAAACCACTCTGAACTCCACTTCTCTTCCAAGGGGCATTAAAACCGTCTTGTTAAGCTACTGTGACCTCCACCACTCTTCCAAGGGGCATTAAAACTGTCTTGTTAAGCTACTGTGACCTCCACCACTCTTCCAAGGGGCATTGAAACTGTCTTGTTAAGCTACTGTGACCTCCACCACTCTTCCAAGGGGCATTAAAACTGTCTTGTTAAGCTACTGTGACCTCCACCACTCTTCAAAGGGGCATTAAAACAGTCTTGTTAAAACACTCTGAACTCCACAGCTCTTCCAAGGGGCATTAAAGCCATCTTGTTAAGAAACTGTGACCTCCACCACTCTTCCAAGGGGCATTGATATTGTCTTTTTATTCCACTGTGACCTCCACCCCTCTTCCATGGGGCATTAATACTGTCTTGTTAAGCTACTGTGACCTCCACCACTCTTCCATTGGGCATTAAAACCGTCTTGTTAAGCTACTGTGACCTCCACCACTCTTCCAAGGGGCATTAAAACTGTCTTGTTAAGCTACTGTGACCTCCACCACTCTTCCAAGGGGCATTAAAACTGTCTTGTTAAGCTACTGTGACCTCCACCACTGTTCCAAGGAGCATTAAAACTGTCTTGTTAAGCTACTGTGACCTCCACCACTCTTCCAAGGGGCATTAAAACCGTCTTGTTAAACCTCTCTGATCTCCACAGCTCTTCCAAGGGGCATTAAAACCATCTTATTAAGCTACTGTGTCCTCCACCACTCTTCCAAGGGGCATTGATATTGTCTTTTTATTCCACTGCGACCTCCACCACTCTTCCAAGGGGCATTAAAACAGTCTTATTAAGCTACTGTGACCTCCACCACTCTTCCAAGGGGCATTAAATCTGTCTTGTTAAGCTACTGTGACTTCCACCACTCTTCTAAGGGGCATTAAAACCATCTTGTTAAACCACTCTGAACTCCACAGCTCTTTCAAGGGGCATTAAAACCATCTTCTTAAGCTTCTGTGACCTCCACCACTCTTTCAAGGGGCATTAAAACTGTCTTGTTAAGCTACTGTGACCTCCACCACTCTTCCAAGGGGCATTAAAACCATCTTGTTAAACCACTCTGAACTCCACTTCTCTTCCAAGGGGCATTAAAACCGTCTTGTTAAGCTACTGTGACCTCCACCACTCTTCCAAGGGACATTAAAACCATCTTGTTAAGCTACTGTGACTGCCACCACTCTTCCAATGGGCATTGATATTGTCTTTTTATTCCACTGCGACCTCCACCACTCTTCCAAGGGGCATTAAAACTGTCTTGTTAAGCTACTGTGACCTCCACCACTCTTCCAATGGGCATTGATGTTGTCTTTTTATTCCACTACTTCTTCCACCACTCTTCCAAGGGGCATTAAAACCATCTTTTTAAGCTACTGTGACCTCCACCACTCTTCTAAGGGGCATTAAAACTGTCTTGTTAAGCTACTTTGACCTCCACCACTCTCATGAGGGGCATTAAAACCGTCTTGTTAAAACACTCTGAACTCCACAGCTCTTCCAAGGGGCATTAAAACCATCTTGTTAAGCTACTGTGACCTCCACGACTCTTCCAAGGGGCATTAAAACCGTCTTGTTAAGATACTGTGACCTCCACCACTCTTCCAAGGGGCATTAAAACCATCTTGTTAAACCACTCTGAACTCCACAGCTCTTTCAAGGGGCATTAAAACCGTCTTGTTAAGCTTCTGTGACCTCCACCACTCTTCCAAGGGGCATTAAAACTGTCTTGTTAAGCTACTGTGACCTCCACCACTCTTCCAAGGGGCATTAAAACCATCTTGTTAAAGAACTCTGAACTCCACTTCTCTTCCAAGGGGCATTAAAACCGTCTTGTTAAGCTACTGTGACCTCTGCCACTTTTACAAGGGGCATTAAAACTGTCTTGTTAAGCTACTGTGACCTCCACCACTCTTCCAAGGGGCATTAAAGCTGTCTTGTTAAACCACTCTGAGCTCCACTTATCTCCCAAGGGGCATTAAAACCGTCTTGTTAACTACTGTGACCTCCACCACTCTTCCAAGGGGCATTAAAACTGTCTTGTTAAGCTACTGTGACCTCCACCACTGTTCCAAGGGGCATTGAAACTGTCTTGTTAAGCTACTGTGACCTCCACCACTGTTCCAAGGGGCATTAAAACTGTCTTGTTAAGCTACTGTGACCTCCACCACTCTTCCAAGGGGCATTAAAACCGTCTTGTTAAGCTACTGTGACCTCCACCACTCTTCCAAGGGGCATTAAAACTGTCTTGTTAAGCTACTGTGACCTCCACCACTCTTCCAAGGGGCATTAAAACTGTCTTGTTAAGCTACCGTGACCTCCACCACTGTTCCAAGGAGCATTAAAACTGTCTTATTAAGCTACTGTGACCTCCACCACTCTTCCAAGGGGCATTAAAACCATCTTGTTAAACCAGTCTGAACTCCACAGCTCTTCCAAGGGGCATTAAAACCATCTTGTTAAGCTACTGTGACCTCCACCACTCTTCCAAGGGACATTAAAACCGTCTTGTTAAGCTACTGTGACCTCTACCACTCTTCCAATGGGCATTGAGATTGTCTTTTTATTCCACTGCGACTTCCACCACTCTTCCAAGGGGCATTAAAACTGTCTTGTTAAGCTACTGTGACCTCCACCACTCTTCCAAGGGGCACTAAAACTGTCTTGTTAAGCTACTGTGACCTCCACCACTCTTCCAATGGGCATTGATGTTGTCTTTTTATTCCACTACGACTTCCACCACTCTTCCAAGGGGCATTAAAACCATCTTTTTAAGCTACTGTGACCTCCACCACTCTTCTAAGGGGCATTAAAACTGTCTTGTTAAGCTACTTTGACCTCCACCACTCTTATGAGGGGCATTAAAACCGTCTTGTTAAAACACTCTGAACTCCACAGCTCTTCCAAGGGGCATTAAAACCATCTTGTTAAGCTACTGTGACCTCCACGACTCTTCCAAGGGGCATTAAAACCGTCTTGTTAAGATACTGTGACCTCCACCACTCTTCCAAGGGGCATTAAAACCATCTTGTTAAACCACTCTGAACTCCACAGCTCTTTCAAGGGGCATTAAAACCGTCTTGTTAAGCTTCTGTGACCTCCACCACTCTTCCAAGGGGCATTAAAACTGTCTTGTTAAGCTACTGTGACCTCCACCACTCTTCCAAGGGGCATTAAAACCATCTTGTTAAAGCACTCTGAACTCCACTTCTCTTCCAAGGGGCATTAAAACCGTCTTGTTAAGCTACTGTGACCTCTGCCACTTTTACAAGGGGCATTAAAACTGTCTTGTTAAGCTACTGTGACCTCCACCACTCTTCCAAGGGGCATTAAAGCTGTCTTGTTAAACCACTCTGAGCTCCACTTATCTCCCAAGGGGCATTAAATCCGTCTTGTTAACTACTGTGACCTCCACCACTCTTCCAAGGGGCATTAAAACTGTCTTGTTAAGCTACTGTGACCTCCACCACTGTTCCAAGGGGCATTGAAACTGTCTTGTTAAGCTACTGTGACCTCCACCACTGTTCCAAGGGGCATTAAAACTGTCTTGTTAAGCTACTGTGACCTCCACCACTCTTCCAAGGGGCATTAAAACCGTCTTGTTAAGCTACTGTGACCTCCACCACTCTTCCAATGGGCATTAAAACTGTTTTGTTAAGCTACTGTGACCTCCACCACTCTTCCAAGGGGCATTAAAACTGTCTTGTTAAGCTACCGTGACCTCCACCACTGTTCCAAGGAGCATTAAAACTGTCTTGTTAAGCTACTGTGACCTCCACCACTCTTCCAAGGGGCATTAAAACCATCTTGTTAAACCAGTCTGAACTCCACAGCTCTTCCAAGGGGCATTAAAACCATCTTGTTAAGCTACTGTGACCTCCACCACTCTTCCAAGGGGCATTGATATTGTCTTTTTATTCCACTGCGACCTCAACCACTCTTCCAAGGGGCATTAAAACAGTCTTATTAAGCTACTGTGACCTCCACCACTCTTCCAAGGGGCATTAAAACTGTGTTGTTAAGCTACTGTGACCTCCACCACTCTTCCAAGGGGCATTGAAACCATCTTGTTTAACCACTCTGAACTTCACACCTCTTTCAAGGGGCATTAAAACCGTCTTGTTAAGCTACTGTGACCTCCATCACTCTTCCAAGGGGCATTAAAACCATCTTGTTAAACCACTCTGAACTCCACTTCTCTTCCAAGGGGCATTAAAACCGTCTTGTTAAGGTACTGTGACCTCCACCACTCTTCCAAGGGGCATTAAAACTGTCTTGTTAAGCTACTGTGACCTCCACCACTCTTCCAAGTGGCATTAAAGCTGTCTTGTTAAACCACTCTGAACTCCAGTTATCTCCCAAGGGGTATTAAATCCGTCTTGTTAAGCTACTGTGACCTCCACCACTCTTCCAAGGGGCATTAAAACTGTCTTGTTAAGCTACTGTGACCTCCACCACTCTTCCAAGGGGCATTGAAACTGTCTTGTTAAGCTACTGTGACCTCCACCACTGTTCCAAGGGGCATTAAAACTGTCTTGTTAAACCACTCTGAGCTCCACATCTCTTCCAAGGGGCATTAAAACCGTCTTGTTAAGCTACTGTGACCTCCACCACTCTTCCAAGGGGCATGGATATTGTCTTTTTATTCCACTGCGACCTCCACCACTCTTCCAAGGGGCATTAAAACCATCTAGTTTAAGCTACAATGACCTCCACCACTCTTCCAAGGGGCATGAAAACCGTCTTGTTAAGCTACTGTGACCTCCACCAGTGGTCCAAGGGGCATTAAAACTGTCTTGTTAAGCTACTGTGACCTCCGCCACTCTTCCAAAGGGCATTAAAACCGTCTTGTTAAACCAATCTGAACTCCACAGCCGTTTCAAGGTGCATTAAAACCATCTTGTTAAGCTACTGTGACCTCCACCACTCTTCCAATGGGCATAGATATTGTTTTTTTATTCCACTGCGACTTCCACCACTCTTCCAAGGGGCATTAAAACTGTCTTGATAAGCTACTGTGACCTCCACCACTCTTCCAAGGGGCATTAAAATTGTCTTGTTAAACTACTGTGACCTTCACCACTCTTCCAAGGGGCATTAAAACTGTCTTGTTAAGCTACTGTGACCTCCACCACTCTTCCAAGGAGCATTAAAACTGTCTTGATAAGCTACTGTGACCTCCACAACTCTTCCAAGGGGCATTAAAACCGTCTTGTTAAAGCACTCTGAACTCCACTTCTCTTCCAAGGGGCATGAAAACCGTCTTGTTAAGCTACTGTGACCTCCACCACTCTTCCAAGGGACATTAAAACCATCTTGTTAAGCTACTGTGACAGCCACCACTCTTCCAATGGGCATTGATATTGTCTTTTTATTCCACTGCGACCTCCACCACTCTTCCAAGGGGCATTAAAACTGTCTTGTTAAGCTACTGTGACCTCCAACCACTCTTCCAAGGGACATTAAAACCGTCTTGTTAAGCTACTGTGACCTGCACCACTCTTCCAATGGGCATTGATATTGTCTTTTTATTCCACTGCGACTTCCACCACTCTTCCAAGGGGCATTAAAACTGTCTTGATAAGCTACTGTGACCTCCACCACTCTTCCAAGGGGCATTAAAACTGTCTTGTTAAGCTACTGTGACCTCCACCACTCTTCCAATGGGCATTGATATTGTCTTTTTATTCCACTGCGACTTCCACCACTCTTCCAAGGGGCATTAAGCCATCTTGTTAAGCTACTGTGACCTCCACCACTCTTCCAAGGGGCATTAAATCTGTCTTGTTAAGCTACTGTGACTTCCACCACTCTTCTAAGGGGCATTAAAACCATCTTGTTAAACCACTCTGAACTCCACAGCTCTTTCAAGGGGCATTAAAACCGTCTTGTTAAGCTTCTGTGACCTCCACCACTCTTCCAAGGGGCATTAAAACTGTCTTGTTAAGCTACTGTGACCTCCACCACTCTTCCAAGGGGCATTAAAACCATCTTGTTAAACCACTCTGAACTCCACTTCTCTTCCAAGGGGCATTAAAACCGTCTTGTTAAGCTACTGTGACCTCCACCACTCTTCCAAGGGGCATTAAAACTGTCTTGTTAAGCTACTGTGACCTCCACCACTCTTCCAAGGGGCATTGAAACTGTCTTGTTAAGCTACTGTGACCTCCACCACTGTTCCAAGGGGCATTAAAACTGTCTTGTTAAGCTACTGTGACCTCCACCTCTCTTCCAAGGGGCATTGATACTGTCTTGTTAAGCTACTGTGACCTCCACCACTGTTCCAAGGGGCATTAAAACTGTCTTGTTAAACCACTCTAAGCTCCACAGCTCTTCCAAGGGGCATTAAAACCGTCTTGTTAAGCTACTGTGACCTCCACCACTCTTCCAAGGGTCATGAATATTGTCTTTTTATTCCACTGCGACCTCCACCACTCTTCCAAGGGATATTAAAACCATCTTGTTTAAGCTTCAGTGACCTCCACCACTCTTCCAAGGGGCATTAGCACCGTCTTGTTAAGCTACTGTGACCTCCACCAGTGTTCCAAGGGGCATTAAAACTGTCTTGTTAAGCTACTGTGACCTCCACCACTCTTCCAAGGGGCATTAAAACTGTCTTGTTAAGCTACTGTGACCTCCACCACTCTTCCAATGGGCATTGATATTGTCTTTTCATTCCACTGCGACTTCCACCACTCTTCCAAGGGGCATTAAAACCATCTTGTTAAGCTACTGTGACCTCCACCACTCTTCCAAGGGGCATTAAAACCATCTTGTTAAGCTAGTGTGACCATCACCACTCTTCCAAGGGGCATTAAAACTGTTTTGTTAAGCTACTGTGACCTCCACCACTCTTCCAAGGGGCATTAAAACCATCTTGTTAAACCACTCTGAACTCCACAGCTCTTTCAAGGGGCATTAAAACCGTCTTGTTAAGCTTCTATGACTTCCACCACTCTTCCAAGGGGCATTAAAACTGTCTTGTTAAGCAACTGTGACCTCCAACACTCTTCCAAGGGGCATTAAAATCATCTTGTTAAACCACTCTGAACTCCACTTCTCTTAAAGGGGCATTAAAACCGTCTTGTTAAGCTACTGTGACCTTCACCACTCTTCCAAGGGGCATTAAAACTGTCTTGTTAAGCTACTGTGACCTCCACCACTCTTCCAAGGGGCATTGAAACTGTCTTGTTAAGCTACTGTGACCTCCACCAATGTTCCAAGGGGCATTAAAACTGTCTTGTTAAGCTACTGTGACCTCCACCACTCTTCCAAGGGGCATTAAAAATGTCTTGTTAAGCTACTGTGACCTCCACCACTCTTCCAAGGGGCATTAAAACCGTCTTGTTAAAACACTCTGAACTCCACAGCTCTTCCAAGGGGCATTAAAACCATCTTGTTAAGCTACTGTGACATCCACCACTCTTCCAAGGGGCATTGATATTGTCTTTTTATTCAGCTGCGACCTCAACCACTCTTCCAAGGGGCATTAAAACTGTCTTGTTATGCTACTGTGACCTTCACCACTCTTCCAAGGGGCATTAAAACCATCTTGTTAAGCTACTGTGACCTCCACCACTCTTCCAAGGGGCATTAATATTGTCTTTTTATTCCACTGCGACCTCCACCACTCTTCCAAGGGGCATTAAAACCGTCTTGATAAGCTACTGTGACCTCCACCACTCTTCCAAGGGGCATTAAAACTGTCTTGTTAAGCTACTGTGACCTCCACCACTCTTCCAAGGGGCATTAAAACTGTCTTGTTAAGCTACTGTGACCTCCACCACTCTTCCAAGGGGCATTAAAGCTGTATTGTTAAACCACTCTGAACTCCACTTCTCTCCCAAGGGGCATTAAAAACGTCTTGTTAAGCTGCTGTGACCTCCACCACTCTTCCAAGGGGCATTAAAACTGTCTTGTTAAGCTACAGTGACCTCCACCACTCTTCCAAGGGGCATTGATACTGTCTTGTTAAGCTACTGTGACCTCCACCACTGTTCCAAGGGGCATTAAAACTGTCTTGTTAAGCTACTGTGACCTCCACCACTCTTCCAAGGGGCATTAAAACTGTCTTGTTAAACCACTCTGATCTCCACAGCTCTTCCAAGGGGCATTAAAACCGTCTTGTTAAGCTACTGTGACCTCCACCACTCTTCCAAGGGGCATGGATATTGTCTTTTTATTCCACTGCTACCTCCACCACTCTTCCAAGGGTCATGAATATTGTCTTTTTATTCCACTGCGACCTCCACCACTCTTCCAAGGGATATTAAAACCATCTTGTTTAAGCTTCAGTGACCTCCACCACTCTTCCAAGGGGCATTAGCACCGTCTTGTTAAGCTACTGTGACCTCCACCAGTGTTCCAAGGGGCATTAAAACTGTCTTGTTAAGCTACTGTGACCTCCACCACTCTTCCAAGGGGCATTAAAACTGTCTTGTTAAGCTACTGTGACCTCCACCACTCTTCCAATGGGCATTGATATTGTCTTTTCATTCCACTGCGACTTCCACCACTCTTCCAAGGGGCATTAAAACCATCTTGTTAAGCTACTGTGACCTCCACCACTCTTCCAAGGGGCATTAAAACCATCTTGTTAAGCTAGTGTGACCATCACCACTCTTCCAAGGGGCATTAAAACTGTTTTGTTAAGCTACTGTGACCTCCACCACTCTTCCAAGGGGCATTAAAACCATCTTGTTAAACCACTCTGAACTCCACAGCTCTTTCAAGGGGCATTAAAACCGTCTTGTTAAGCTTCTATGACTTCCACCACTCTTCCAAGGGGCATTAAAACTGTCTTGTTAAGCAACTGTGACCTCCAACACTCTTCCAAGGGGCATTAAAATCATCTTGTTAAACCACTCTGAACTCCACTTCTCTTAAAGGGGCATTAAAACCGTCTTGTTAAGCTACTGTGACCTTCACCACTCTTCCAAGGGGCATTAAAACTGTCTTGTTAAGCTACTGTGACCTCCACCACTCTTCCAAGGGGCATTGAAACTGTCTTGTTAAGCTACTGTGACCTCCACCAATGTTCCAAGGGGCATTAAAACTGTCTTGTTAAGCTACTGTGACCTCCACCACTCTTCCAAGGGGCATTAAAAATGTCTTGTTAAGCTACTGTGACCTCCACCACTCTTCCAAGGGGCATTAAAACCGTCTTGTTAAAACACTCTGAACTCCACAGCTCTTCCAAGGGGCATTAAAACCATCTTGTTAAGCTACTGTGACATCCACCACTCTTCCAAGGGGCATTGATATTGTCTTTTTATTCAGCTGCGACCTCAACCACTCTTCCAAGGGGCATTAAAACTGTCTTGTTATGCTACTGTGACCTTCACCACTCTTCCAAGGGGCATTAAAACCATCTTGTTAAGCTACTGTGACCTCCACCACTCTTCCAAGGGGCATTAATATTGTCTTTTTATTCCACTGCGACCTCCACCACTCTTCCAAGGGGCATTAAAACCGTCTTGATAAGCTACTGTGACCTCCACCACTCTTCCAAGGGGCATTAAAACTGTCTTGTTAAGCTACTGTGACCTCCACCACTCTTCCAAGGGGCATTAAAACTGTCTTGTTAAGCTACTGTGACCTCCACCACTCTTCCAAGGGGCATTAAAGCTGTATTGTTAAACCACTCTGAACTCCACTTCTCTCCCAAGGGGCATTAAAAACGTCTTGTTAAGCTGCTGTGACCTCCACCACTCTTCCAAGGGGCATTAAAACTGTCTTGTTAAGCTACAGTGACCTCCACCACTCTTCCAAGGGGCATTGATACTGTCTTGTTAAGCTACTGTGACCTCCACCACTGTTCCAAGGGGCATTAAAACTGTCTTGTTAAGCTACTGTGACCTCCACCACTCTTCCAAGGGGCATTAAAACTGTCTTGTTAAACCACTCTGATCTCCACAGCTCTTCCAAGGGGCATTAAAACCGTCTTGTTAAGCTACTGTGACCTCCACCACTCTTCCAAGGGGCATGGATATTGTCTTTTTATTCCACTGCTACCTCCACCACTCTTCCAAGGGGCACTAAAACCATCTTGTTTAAGCTACAGTGACCTCCACCACTCTTCCAAGGGGCATTAAAACCGTTTTGTTAAGCTACTCTGACCTCAACCAGTGTTCCAAGGGGCATTAAAACTGTCTTGTTAAGCTAGTGTGACCTCCACCACTCTTCCAAGGGGCATTAAAACTGTCTTGTTAAGCTACTGTGACCTCCACCACTTTTCCAAGGGGCATTAAAACCGTCTTGTTAAAACACTCTGAACTTCACAGCTCTTCCAAGGGGCATTAAAACCATCTTGTTAAGCTACTGTGACCTCCACCACTCTTCCAAGGGGCATTGATATTGTCTTTTTATTCCACTGCGACCTCAACCACTCTTCCAAGGGGCATTAAGACTGTCTTGTTATGCTACTGTGACCTTCACCACTCTTCCAAGGGGCATTAAAACCATCTTGTTAAGCTACAGTGACCTCCACCACTCTTCCAAGGGGCATTGATACTGTCTTGTTAAGCTACTGTGACCTCCACCACTGTTCCAAGGGGCATTAAAACTGTCTTGTTAAGCTACTGTGACCTCCACCACTCTTCCAAGGGGCATTAAAACTGTCTTGTTAAACCACTCTGATCTCCACAGCTCTTCCAAGGGGCATTAAAACCGTCTTGTTAAGCTACTGTGACCTCCACCACTCTTCCAAGGGGCATGGATATTGTCTTTTTATTCTACTGCTACCTCCACCACTCTTCCAAGGGGCACTAAAACCATCTTGTTTAAGCTACAGTGACCTCCACCACTCTTCCAAGGGGTATTAAAACCGTCTTGTTAAGCTACTCTGACCTCCACCAGTGTTCCAAGGGGCATTAAAACTGTCTTGTTAAGCTACTGTGACCTCCACCACTCTTCCAAGGGGCATTAAAACTATCTTGTTAAGCTACTGTGACCTCCACCACTCTTCCAAGGGGCATTAAAACCGTCTTGTTAAAACACTCTGAACTCCACAGCTCTTCCAAGGGGCATTAAAACTATCTTGTTAAGCTACTGTGACCTCCACCACTCTTCCAAGGGGCATTAAAACCGTCTTGTTAAAACACTCTGAACTCCACAGCTCTTCCAAGTGGCATTAAAACTGTCTTGTTATGCTACTGTGACCTTCACCACTCTTCCAAGGGGCATTAAAATTGTCTTGTTAAGCTACTGAGACCTTCACCACTCTTCCAAGGGGCATGAAAACTGTCTTGTTAAGCTACTGTGACCTCCACCACTCTTCCAATGGGCATTAAAACTGTCTTGATAAGCTACTGTGACCTCCACCACTCTTCCAAGGGGCATTAAAACCGTCTTGTTAAACCACTCTGAACTCCACTTCTCTTCCAAGGGGCATTAAAGCCGTCTTGTTAAGCTACTGTGACCTTCACCACTCTTCCAAGGGACATTAAAACCGTCTTGTTAAGCTACTGTGACCTCCACCACTCTTCCAATGGGCATTGATATTGTCTTTTTATTCCACTGCGACCTCCACCACTCTTCCAAGGGGCATTAAAACTGTCTTGTTAAGCTACAGTGACCTCCACCACTCTTTCAAGGGACATTAAAACTGTCTTGTTAAGCTACTGTGACCTCCACCACTCTTCCAATGGGCATTGATATTGTCTTTTTATTCCACTGCGACTTCCACCACTCTTCCAAGGGGCATTAAAACTGTCTTGTTAAGCTACTGTGACCTCCACCACTCTTCCAAGGGGCATTAAAACTGTCTTGTTAAGCTACTGTGACCTCCACCACTCTTCCAATGGGCATTGATATTGTCTTTTTATTCCACTGCGACTTCCACCACTCTTCCAAGGGGCATTAAAATCATCTTGTTAAGCTACTGTGACCTCCACCACTCTTCCAAGGGGCATTAAAACTGTCTTGATAAGCTACTGTGACCTCCACCACTCTTCTAAGGGGCATTAAAACCGTCTTGTTAAACCACTCTGAACTCCTCTTCTCTTCCAAGGGGCATTAAAACCGTCTTGTTAAGCTACTGTGACCTCCACCACTCTTCCAAGGGAAATTAAAACTGTCTTGTTAAGCTACTGTGACCTCCACCACTGTTCCAAGGAGCATTAAAACTGTCTTGTTAAGCTACTGTGACCTCCACCACTCTTCCAAGGGGCATTAAAACCATCTTGTTAAACCACTCTGAACTCCACAGCTCTTCCAAGGGGCATTAAAACCATCTTGTTAAGCTACTGTGACCTCCACCACTCTTCCAAGGGGCATTGATATTGTCTTTTTATTCCACTGCGACCTCAACCACTCTTCCAAGGGGCATTAAAACAGTCTTATTAAGCTACTGTGACCTCCACCACTCTTCCAAGGGGCATTAAAACTGTCTTGTTAAGCTACTGTGACATCCACCACTCTTCCAAGGGGAATTAAAGCTGTCTTGTTAAACCACTCTGAACTCCACTTATCTCCCAAGGGGCATTAAATCCATCTTGTTAACTACTGTGACCTCCACCAATCTTCCAAGGGGCATTAAAACTGTCTTGTTAAGCTACTGTGACCTCCACCTCTCTTCCAAGGGGCATTGAAACTGTCTTGTTAAGCTACTGTGACCTCCACCACTGTTCCAAGGGGCATTAAAACTGTCTTGTTAAGCTACTGTGACCTCCACCACTCTTCCAAGGGGCATTAAAACTGTCTTGTTAAGCTACTGTGACCTCCACCACTCTTCAAAGGGGCATTAAAACAGTCTTGTTAAAACACTCTGAACTCCACAGCTCTTCCAAGGGGCATTAAAGCCATCTTGTTAAGAAACTGTGACCTCCACCACTCTTCCAAGGGGCATTGATATTGTCTTTTTATTCCACTGTGACCTCCACCCCTCTTCCAAGGGGCATTAATACTGTCTTGTTAAGCTACTGTGACCTCCACCACTCTTCCATTGGGCATTAAAACCGTCTTGTTAAGCTACTGTGACCTCCACCACTCTTCCAAGGGGCATTAAAACTGTCTTGTTAAGCTACTGTGACCTCCACCACTCTTCCAAGGGGCATTAAAACTGTCTTGTTAAGCTACTGTGACCTCCACCACTGTTCCAAGGAGCATTAAAACTGTCTTGTTAAGCTACTGTGACCTCCACCACTCTTCCAAGGGGCATTAAAACCGTCTTGTTAAACCTCTCTGATCTCCACAGCTCTTCCAAGGGGCATTAAAACCATCTTGTTAAGCTACTGTGTCCTCCACCACTCTTCCAAGGGGCATTGATATTGTCTTTTTATTCCACTGCGACCTCCACCACTCTTCCAAGGGGCATTAAAACAGTCTTATTAAGCTACTGTGACCTCCACCACTCTTCCAAGGGGCATTAAATCTGTCTTGTTAAGCTACTGTGACTTCCACCACTCTTCTAAGGGGCATTAAAACCATCTTGTTAAACCACTCTGAACTCCACAGCTCTTTCAAGGGGCATTAAAACCATCTTCTTAAGCTTCTGTGACCTCCACCACTCTTTCAAGGGGCATTAAAACTGTCTTGTTAAGCTACTGTGACCTCCACCACTCTTCCAAGGGGCATTAAAACCATCTTGTTAAACCACTCTGAACTCCACTTCTCTTCCAAGGGGCATTAAAACCGTCTTGTTAAGCTACTGTGACCTCCACCACTCTTCCAAGGGACATTAAAACCATCTTGTTAAGCTACTGTGACTGCCACCACTCTTCCAATGGGCATTGATATTGTCTTTTTATTCCACTGCGACCTCCACCACTCTTCCAAGCGGCATTAAAACTGTCTTGTTAAGCTACTGTGACCTCCACCACTCTTCCAATGGGCATTGATGTTGTCTTTTTATTCCACTACTTCTTCCACCACTCTTCCACGGGGCATTAAAACCATCTTTTTAAGCTACTGTGACCTCCACCACTCTTCTAAGGGGCATTAAAACTGTCTTGTTAAGCTACTTTGACCTCCACCACTCTCATGAGGGGCATTAAAACCGTCTTGTTAAAACACTCTGAACTCCACAGCTCTTCCAAGGGGCATTAAAACCATCTTGTTAAGCTACTGTGACCTCCACGACTCTTCCAAGGGGCATTAAAACCGTCTTGTTAAGATACTGTGACCTCCACCACTCTTCCAAGGGGCATTAAAACCATCTTGTTAAACCACTCTGAACTCCACAGCTCTTTCAAGGGGCATTAAAACCGTCTTGTTAAGCTTCTGTGACCTCCACCACTCTTCCAAGGGGCATTAAAACTGTCTTGTTAAGCTACTGTGACCTCCACCACTCTTCCAAGGGGCATTTAAACCATCTTGTTAAAGCACTCTGAACTCCACTTCTCTTCCAAGGGGCATTAGAACCGTCTTGTTAAGCTACTGTGACCTCTGCCACTTTTACAAGGGGCATTAAAACTGTCTTGTTAAGCTACTGTGACCTCCACCACTCTTCCAAGGGGCATTAAAGCTGTCTTGTTAAACCACTCTGAGCTCCACTTATCTCCCAAGGGGCATTAAATCCGTCTTGTTAACTACTGTGACCTCCACCACTCTTCCAAGGGGCATTAAAACTGTCTTGTTAAGCTACTGTGACCTCCACCACTGTTCCAAGGGGCATTGAAACTGTCTTGTTAAGCTACTGTGACCTCCACCACTGTTCCAAGGGGCATTAAAACTGTCTTGTTAAGCTACTGTGACCTCCACCACTCTTCCAAGGGGCATTAAAACCGTCTTGTTAAGCTACTGTGACCTCCACCACTCTTCCAAGGGGCATTAAAACTGTCTTGTTAAGCTACTGTGACCTCCACCACTCTTCCAAGGGGCATTAAAACTGTCTTGTTAAGCTACCGTGACCTCCACCACTGTTCCAAGGAGCATTAAAACTGTCTTGTTAAGCTACTGTGACCTCCACCACTCTTCCAAGGGGCATTAAAACCATCTTGTTAAACCAGTCTGAACTCCACAGCTCTTCCAAGGGGCATTAAAACCATCTTGTTAAGCTACTGTGACCTCCACCACTCTTCCAAGGGACATTAAAACCGTCTTGTTAAGCTACTGTGACCTCTACCACTCTTCCAATGGGCATTGAGATTGTCTTTTTATTCCACTGCGACTTCCACCACTCTTCCAAGGGGCATTAAAACTGTCTTGTTAAGCTACTGTGACCTCCACCATTCTTCCAAGGGGCATTAAAACTGTCTTGTTAAGCTACTGTGACCTCCACCACTCTTCCAATGGGCATTGATGTTGTCTTTTTATTCCACTACGACTTCCACCACTCTTCCAAGGGGCATTAAAACCATCTTTTTAAGCTACTGTGACCTCCACCACTCTTCTAAGGGGCATTAAAACTGTCTTGTTAAGCTACTTTGACCTCCACCACTCTTATGAGGGGCATTAAAACCGTCTTGTTAAAACACTCTGAACTCCACAGCTCTTCCAAGGGGCATTAAAACCATCTTGTTAAGCTACTGTGACCTCCACGACTCTTCCAAGGGGCATTAAAACCGTCTTGTTAAGATACTGTGACCTCCACCACTCTTCCAAGGGGCATTAAAACCATCTTGTTAAACCACTCTGAACTCCACAGCTCTTTCAAGGGGCATTAAAACCGTCTTGTTAAGCTTCTGTGACCTCCACCACTCTTCCAAGGGGCATTAAAACTGTCTTGTTAAGCTACTGTGACCTCCACCACTCTTCCAAGGGGCATTAAAACCATCTTGTTAAAGCACTCTGAACTCCACTTCTCTTCCAAGGGGCATTAAAACCGTCTTGTTAAGCTACTGTGACCTCTGCCACTTTTACAAGGGGCATTAAAACTGTCTTGTTAAGCTACTGTGACCTCCACCACTCTTCCAAGGGGCATTAAAGCTGTCTTGTTAAACCACTCTGAGCTCCACTTATCTCCCAAGGGGCATTAAATCTGTCTTGTTAACTACTGTGACCTCCACCACTCTTCCAAGGGGCATTAAAACTGTCTTGTTAAGCTACTGTGACCTCCACCACTGTTCCAAGGGGCATTGAAACTGTCTTGTTAAGCTACTGTGACCTCCACCACTGTTCCAAGGGGCATTAAAACTGTCTTGTTAAGCTACTGTGACCTCCACCACTCTTCCAAGGGGCATTAAAACTGTCTTGATAAGCTACTGTGACCTCCACCACTCTTCTAAGGGGCATTAAAACCGTCTTGTTAAACCACTCTGAACTCCTCTTCTCTTCCAAGGGGCATTAAAACCGTCCTGTTAAGCTACTGTGACCTCCACCACTCTTCCAAGGGAAATTAAAACTGTCTTGTTAAGCTTCTGTGACCTCCACCACTGTTCCAAGGAGCATTAAAACTGTCTTGTTAAGCTACTGTGACCTCCACCACTCTTCCAAGGGGCATTAAAACCATCTTGTTAAACCACTCTGAACTCCACAGCTCTTCCAAGGGGCATTAAAACCATCTTGTTAAGCTACTGTGACCTCCACCACTCTTCCAAGGGGCATTGATATTGTCTTTTTATTCCACTGCGACCTCAACCACTCTTCCAAGGGGCATTAAAACAGTCTTATTAAGCTACTGTGACCTCCACCACTCTTCCAAGGGGCATTAAAACTGTCTTGTTAAGCTACTGTGACATCCACCACTCTTCCAAGGGGAATTAAAGCTGTCTTGTTAAACCACTCTGAACTCCACTTATCTCCCAAGGGGCATTAAATCCGTCTTGTTAACTACTGTGACCTCCACCAATCTTCCAAGGGGCATTAAAACTGTCTTGTTAAGCTACTGTGACCTCCACCTCTCTTCCAAGGGGCATTGAAACTGTCTTGTTAAGCTACTGTGACCTCCACCACTGTTCCAAGGGGCATTAAAACTGTCTTGTTAAGCTACTGTGACCTCCACCACTCTTCCAAGGGGCATTAAAACTGTCTTGTTAAGCTACTGTGACCTTCACCACTCTTCAAAGGGGCATTAAAACAGTCTTGTTAAAACACTCTGAACTCCACAGCTCTTCCAAGGGGCATTAAAGCCATCTTGTTAAGAAACTGTGACCTCCACCACTCTTCCAAGGGGCATTGATATTGTCTTGTTAAGCTACTGTGACCTCCACCACTGTTCCAAGGGGCATTGAAACTGTCTTGTTAAGCTACTGTGACCTCCACCACTGTTCCAAGGGGCATTAAAACTGTTTTGTTAAGCTACTGTGACCTCCACCACTCTTCCAAGGGGCATTAAAACCGTCTTGTTAAGCTTCTGTGACCTCCACCACTCTTTCAAGGGGCATTAAAACTGTCTTGTTAAACCACTCTGAACTCCACTTCTCTTCAAAGGGGCATTAAAACCGTCTTGTTAAGCTACTGTGACCTCCACCACTCTTCCAAGGGACATTAAAACCATCTTGTTAAGCTACTGTGACTGCCACCACTCTTCCAATGGGCATTGATATTGTCTTTTTATTCCACTGCGACCTTGTTAAGCTACTGTGACTGCCACCGCTTCTGTGACCTCCACCACTCTTTCAAGGGGCATTAAAACTGTCTTGTTAAGCTACTGTGACCTCCACCACTCTTCCAAGGGGCATTAAAACCATCTTGTTAAACCACTCTGAACTCCACTTCTCTTCAAAGGGGCATTACAACCGTCTTGTTAAGCTACTGTGACCTCCACCACTCTTCCAAGGGACATTAAAACCATCTTGTTAAGCTACTGTGACTGCCACCACTCTTCCAATGGGCATTGATATTGTCTTTTTATTCCACTGCGACCTCCACCACTCTTCCAAGGGGCATTAAAACTGTCTTGTTAAGCTACTGTGACCTCCACCACTCTTCCAATGGGCATTGATGTTGTCTTTTTATTCCACTACTTCTTCCACCACTCTTCCAAGGGGCATTAAAACCATCTTTTTAAGCTACTGTGACCTCCACCACTCTTCTAAGGGGCATTAAAACTGTCTTGTTAAGCTACTTTGACCTCCACCACTCTCATGAGGGGCATTAAAACCGTCTTGTTAAAACACTCTGAACTCCACAGCTCTTCCAAGGGGCATTAAAACCATCTTGTTAAGCTACTGTGACCTCCACGACTCTTCCAAGGGGCATTAAAACCGTCTTGTTAAGATACTGTGACCTCCACCACTCTTCCAAGGGGCATTAAAACCATCTTGTTAAACCACTCTGAACTCCACAGCTCTTTCAAGGGGCATTAAAACCGTCTTGTTAAGCTTCTGTGACCTCCACCACTCTTCCAAGGGGCATTAAAACTGTCTTGTTAAGCTACTGTGACCTCCACCACTCTTCCAAGGGGCATTAAAACCATCTTGTTAAAGCACTCTGAACTCCACTTCTCTTCCAAGGGGCATTAAAACCGTCTTGTTAAGCTACTGTGACCTCTGCCACTTTTACAAGGGGCATTAAAACTGTCTTGTTAAGTTACTGTGACCTCCACCACTCTTCCAAGGGGCATTAAAGCTGTCTTGTTAAACCACTCTGAGCTCCACTTATCTCCCAAGGGGCATTAAATCCGTCTTGTTAACTACTGTGACCTCCACCACTCTTCCAAGGGGCATTAAAACTGTCTTGTTAAGCTACTGTGACCTCCACCACTGTTCCAAGGGGCATTGAAACTGTCTTGTTAAGCTACTGTGACCTCCACCACTGTTCCAAGGGGCATTAAAACTGTCTTGTTAAGCTACTGTGACCTCCACCACTCTTCCAAGGGGCATTAAAACCGTCTTGTTAAGCTACTGTGACCTCCACCACTCTTCCAAGGGGCATTAAAACTGTCTTGTTAAGCTACTGTGACCTCCACCACTCTTCCAAGGGGCATTAAAACTGTCTTGTTAAGCTACCGTGACCTCCACCACTGTTCCAAGGAGCATTAAAACTGTCTTGTTAAGCTACTGTGACCTCCACCACTCTTCCAAGGGGCATTAAAACCATCTTGTTAAACCAGTCTGAACTCCACAGCTCTTCCAAGGGGCATTAAAACCATCTTGTTAAGCTACTGTGACCTCCACCACTCTTCCAAGGGACATTAAAACCGTCTTGTTAAGCTACTGTGACCTCTACCACTCTTCCAATGGGCATTGAGATTGTCTTTTTATTCCACTGCGACTTCCACCACTCTTCCAAGGGGCATTAAAACTGTCTTGTTAAGCTACTGTGACCTCCACCACTCTTCCAAGGGGCATTAAAACTGTCTTGTTAAGCTACTGTGACCTCCACCACTCTTCCAATGGGCATTGATGTTGTCTTTTTATTCCACTACGACTTCCTCCACTCTTCCAAGGGGCATTAAAACCATCTTTTTAAGCTACTGTGACCTCCACCACTCTTCTAAGGGGCATTAAAACTGTCTTGTTAAGCTACTTTGACCTCCACCACTCTTATGAGGGGCATTAAAACCGTCTTGTTAAAACACTCTGAACTCCACAGCTCTTTCAAGGGGCATTAAAACCGTCTTGTTAAGCTTCTGTGACCTCCACCACTCTTCCAAGGGGCATTAAAACTGTCTTGTTAAGCTACTGTGACCTCCACCACTTTTCCAAGGGGCATTAAAACCATCTTGTTAAAGCACTCTGAACTCCACTTCTCTTCCAAGGGGCATTAAAACCGTCTTGTTAAGCTACTGTGACCTCTGCCACTTTTACAAGGGGCATTAAAACTGTCTTGTTAAGCTACTGTGACCTCCACCACTCTTCCAAGGGGCATTAAAGCTGTCTTGTTAAACCACTCTGAGCTCCACTTATCTCCCAAGGGGCATTAAATCCGTCTTGTTAACTACTGTGACCTCCACCACTCTTCCAAGGGGCATTAAAACTGTCTTGTTAAGCTACTGTGACCTCCACCACTGTTCCAAGGGGCATTGAAACTGTCTTGTTAAGCTACTGTGACCTCCACCACTGTTCCAAGGGGCATTAAAACTGTTTTGTTAAGCTACTGTGACCTCCACCACTCTTCCAAGGGGCATTAAAACCGTCTTGTTAAGCTACTGTGACCTCCACCACTCTTCCAATGGGCATTAAAACTGTCTTGTTAAGCTACTGTGACCTCCACCACTCTTCCAAGGGGCATTAAAACTGTCTTGTTAAGCTACCGTGACCTCCACCACTGTTCCAAGGAGCATTAAAACTGTCTTGTTAAGCTACTGTGACCTCCACCACTCTTCCAAGGGGCATTAAAACCATCTTGTTAAACCAGTCTGAACTCCACAGCTCTTCCAAGGGGCATTAAAACCATCTTGTTAAGCTACTGTGACCTCCACCACTCTTCCAAGGGGCATTGATATTGTCTTTTTATTCCACTGCGACCTCAACCACTCTTCCAAGGGGCATTAAAACAGTCTTATTAAGCTACTGTGACCTCCACCACTCTTCCAAGGGGCATTAAAACTGTGTTGTTAAGCTACTGTGACCTCCACCACTCTTCCAAGGGGCATTGAAACCATCTTGTTTAACCACTCTGAACTTCACACCTCTTTCAAGGGGCATTAAAACCGTCTTGTTAAGCTACTGTGACCTCCATCACTCTTCCAAGGGGCATTAAAACCATCTTGTTAAACCACTCTGAACTCCACTTCTCTTCCAAGGGGCATTAAAACCGTCTTGTTAAGGTACTGTGACCTCCACCACTCTTCCAAGGGGCATTAAAACTGTCTTGTTAAGCTACTGTGACCTCCACCACTCTTCCAAGTGGCATTAAAGCTGTCTTGTTAAACCACTCTGAACTCCAGTTATCTCCCAAGGGGTATTAAATCCGTCTTGTTAAGCTACTGTGACCTCCACCACTCTTCCAAGGGGCATTAAAACTGTCTTGTTAAGCTACTGTGACCTCCACCACTCTTCCAAGGGGCATTGAAACTGTCTTGTTAAGCTACTGTGACCTCCACCACTGTTCCAAGGGGCATTAAAACTGTCTTGTTAAACCACTCTGAGCTCCACATCTCTTCCAAGGGGCATTAAAACCGTCTTGTTAAGCTACTGTGACCTCCACCACTCTTCCAAGGGGCATGGATATTGTCTTTTTATTCCACTGCGACCTCCACCACTCTTCCAAGGGGCATTAAAACCATCTAGTTTAAGCTACAATGACCTCCACCACTCTTCCAAGGGGCATGAAAACCGTCTTGTTAAGCTACTGTGACCTCCACCAGTGGTCCAAGGGGCATTAAAACTGTCTTGTTAAGCTACTGTGACCTCCGCCACTCTTCCAAAGGGCATTAAAACCGTCTTGTTAAACCAATCTGAACTCCACAGCCCTTTCAAGGTGCATTAAAACCATCTTGTTAAGCTACTGTGACCTCCACCACTCTTCCAATGGGCATAGATATTGTTTTTTTATTCCACTTCGACTTCCACCACTCTTCCAAGGGGCATTAAAACTGTCTTGATAAGCTACTGTGACCTCCACCACTCTTCCAAGGGGCATTAAAATTGTCTTGTTAAACTACTGTGACCTTCACCACTCTTCCAAGGGGCATTAAAACTGTCTTGTTAAGCTACTGTGACCTCCACCACTCTTCCAAGGAGCATTAAAACTGTCTTGATAAGCTACTGTGACCTCCACAACTCTTCCAAGGGGCATTAAAACCGTCTTGTTAAAGCACTCTGAACTCCACTTCTCTTCCAAGGGGCATGAAAACCGTCTTGTTAAGCTACTGTGACCTCCACCACTCTTCCAAGGGACATTAAAACCATCTTGTTAAGCTACTGTGACAGCCACCACTCTTCCAATGGGCATTGATATTGTCTTTTTATTCCACTGCGACCTCCACCACTCTTCCAAGGGGCATTAAAACTGTCTTGTTAAGCTACTGTGACCTCCAACCACTCTTCCAAGGGACATTAAAACCGTCTTGTTAAGCTACTGTGACCTGCACCACTCTTCCAATGGGCATTGATATTGTCTTTTTATTCCACTGCGACTTCCACCACTCTTCCAAGGGGCATTAAAACTGTCTTGATAAGCTACTGTGACCTCCACCACTCTTCCAAGGGGCATTAAAACTGTCTTGTTAAGCTACTGTGACCTCCACCACTCTTCCAATGGGCATTGATATTGTCTTTTTATTCCACTGCGACTTCCACCACTCTTCCAAGGGGCATTAAAGCCATCTTGTTAAGCTACTGTGACCTCCACCACTCTTCCAAGGGGCATTAAATCTGTCTTGTTAAGCTACTGTGACTTCCACCACTCTTCTAAGGGGCATTAAAACCATCTTGTTAAACCACTCTGAACTCCACAGCTCTTTCAAGGGGCATTAAAACCGTCTTGTTAAGCTTCTGTGACCTCCACCACTCTTCCAAGGGGCATTAAAACTGTCTTGTTAAGCTACTGTGACCTCCACCACTCTTCCAAGGGGCATTAAAACCATCTTGTTAAACCACTCTGAACTCCACTTCTCTTCCAAGGGGCATTAAAACCGTCTTGTTAAGCTACTGTGACCTCCACCACTCTTCCAAGGGACATTAAAACCATCTTGTTAAGCTACTGTGACTGCCACCACTCTTCCACTGGGCATTGATATTGTCTTCTTATTCCACTGCGACCTCCATCACTCTTCCAAGGGGCATTAAAACTGTCTTGTTAAGCTACTGTGACCTCCACCACTCTTCCAAGGGACATTAAAACCGTCTTGTTAAGCTACTGTGACCTCTAACACTCTTCCAATGGGCATTGATATTGTCTTTTTATTCCACTGCGACTTCCACCACTCTTCCAAGGGGCATTAAAACTGTCTTGTTAAGCTACTGTGACCTCCACCACTCTTCCAAGGGGCGTTAAAACTGTCTAGTTAAGCTACTGTGACCTCCACCACACTTCCAATGGGCATTGATGTTGTCTTTTTATTCCACTACGACTTCCACCACTCTTCCAAGGGGCATTAAAACCATCTTTTTAAGCTACTGTGACCTCCACCACTCTTCTAAGGGACATTAAAACGGTCTTGTTAAGCTACTTTGACCTCCACCACTCTTATGAGGGGCATTAAAACCGTCTTATTAAAACACTCTGAACTCCACAGCTCTTCCAAGGGGCATTAAACCATCTTGTTAAGCTACTGTGACCTCCACCACTCTTCCAAGGGGCATTAAAACTGTCTTGTTAAGCTACTGTGACCTACACCACTCTTCCAATGGGCATTAAAACTGTCTTGTTAAGCTACTGTCACCTCCACCACTCTTCCAAGGGGCATTAAAACCATCTTGTTAAACAACTCTGAACTCCACAGCTCTTTCAAGGGGCATTAAAACCGTCTTGTTAAGCTTCTGTGACCTCCACCACTCTTCCAAGGGGCATTAAAACTGTCTTGTTAAGCTACTGTGACCTCCACAACTCTTCCAAGGGGCATTAAAACCATCTTGTTAAACCACTCTGAACTCCACTTCTCTTCCAAGGGGCATTAAACCGTCTTGTTAAGCTACTGTGACCTCTACCACTTTTCCAAGGGGCATTAAAACTGTCTTGTTAAGCTACTGTGACCTCCACCACTCTTCCAAGGGGCATTAAAGCTGTCTTGTTAAACCATTCTGAGCTCCACTTATCTCCCAAGGGGCATTAAATCCGTCTTGTTAAGCTACTGTGACCTCCACCACTCTTCCAAGGGGCATTGAAACTGTCTTGTTAAGCTACTGTGACCTCCACCACTGTTCCAAGGGGCATTAAAACTGTCTTGTTAAGCTACTGTGACCTCCACCACTCTTCCAAGGGGCATTAAAAACGTCTTGTTAAGCTACTGTGACCTCCACCACTCTTCCAAGGGGCATTAAAACTGTCTTGTTTAGCTACTGTGACCTCCACCACTCTTCCAAGGGGCATTAAAACTGTCTTGTTAAGCTACCGTGACCTCCACCACTGTTCCAAGGAGCATTAAAACTGTCTTCTTAAGGTACTGTGACCTCCACCACTCTTCCAAGGGGCATTAAAACCATCTTGTTAAACCACTCTGAACTCCACAGCTCTTCCAAGGGGCATTAAATCCATATTGTTAAGCTACTGTGACCTCCACCACTCTTCCAAGGGGCATTGATATTGTCTTTTTATTCCACTGCGACCTCAACCACTCTTCCAAGGGGCATTAAAACAGTCTTATTAAGCTACTGTGACCGCCACCACTCTTCCAAGGGACATTAAAACTGTCTTGTTAAGCTACTGTGACCTCCACCACTCTTCCAAGGGGAATTAAAGCTGTCTTGTTAAACCACTCTGAGCTCCACTTATCTCCCAAGGGGCATTAAATCCGTCTTGTTAACTACTGTGACCTCCACCACTCTTCCAAGGGGCATTAAAACTGTCTTGTTAAGCTACTGTGACCTCCACCACTCTTCCAAGGGGCATTGAAACTGTCTTGTTAAGCTACTGTGACCTCCACAACTCTTCCAAGGGGCATTAAAACTGTCTTGTTAAGCTACTGTGACCTCCACCACTCTTCCAAGGGGCATTAAAACCGTCTTGTTAAGCTACTGTGACCTCCACCACTCTTCCAAGGGGCATTAAAACTGTCTTGTTAAGCTACTGTGACCTCCACCACTCTTCCAAGGGGCATTTAAACTGTCTTGTTAAGCTACCGTGACCTCCACCACTGTTCCAAGGAGCATTAAAACTGTCTTGTTAAGCTACTGTGACCTCCACCACTCTTCCAAGGGGCATTAAAACCATCTTGTTAAACCACTCTGAACTCCACAGCTCTTCCAAGGGGCATTAAAACCATCTTGTTAAGCTACTGTGACCTCCACCACTCTTCCAAGGGGCATTGATATTGTCTTTTTATTCCACTGCGACCTCAACCACTCTTCCAAGGGGCATTAAAACAGTCTTATTAAGCTACTGTGACCTCCACCACTCTGCCAAGGGACATTAAAACTGTCTTGTTAAGCTACTGTGACCTCCACCACTCTTCCAAGGGGAATTAAAGCTGTCTTGTTAAACCACTCTAAACTCCACTTATCTCCCAAGGTGCATTAAATCCGTCTTGTTAACTACTGTGATCTCCACCAATCTTCCAAGGGGCATTAAAACTGTCTTGTTAACCTACTGTGACCTCCACCTTTCTTCCAAGGGGCATTGAAACTGTCTTGTTAAGCTACTGTGACCTCCACCACTGTTCCAAGGGGCATTAAAACTGTCTTGTTAAGCTACTGTGACCTCCACCACTCTTCCAAGGGGCATTAAAACTGTCTTGTTAAGCTACTGTGACCTCCACCACTCTTCAAAGGGGCATTAAAACAGTCTTGTTAAAACACTCTGAACTCCACAGCTCTTCCAAGGAGGGCATTAAAACCATCTTGTTAAGCTACTGTGACCTCCACCACTCTTCCATGGGGCATTGATATTGTCTTTTTATTCCACTGCGACCTCCACCCCTCTTCCAAGGGGCATTAATACTGTCTTGTTAAGCTACTGTGACCTCCACCTCTCTTCCAAGGGGCATTAAAACAGTCTTGTTAAGCTACAGTGACCTCCACCACTCTTCCTAGGGGCATTAAAACTGTCTTGTTAAGCTACTGTGACCTCCACCACTCTTCCAAGGGGCATTAAAACTGTCTTGTTAAGCTACTGTGACCTCCACCACTGTTCGAATGAGCATTAAAACTGTCTTGTTAAGCTACTGTGACCTCCACCACTCTTCCAAGGGGCATTAAAACCATCTTGTTAAACCACTCTGATGTCCACAGCTCTTCCAAGGGGCATTAAAACCATCTTGTTAAGCTACTGTGTCCTCCACCACTCTTCCAAGGGGCATTGATATTGTCTTTTTATTCCACTGCGACCTCCACCACTCTTCCAAGGGGCATTAAAACAGTCTTATTAAGCTACTGTGACCTCCACCACTCTTCCAAGGGGCATTAAAACCGTCTTGTTAAGCTACTGTGACCTCCACCACTCTTCCAAGGGGCATTAAAACTGCCTTGTTAAGCTACTGTGACCTCCACCACTCTTCCAAGGGGCATTAAAGCCGTCTTGTTAAACCACTCTCAACTCCACTTCTCTCCCAAGGGGCATTAAAACCGTCTTGTTAAGCTGCTGTGACCTCCACCACTCTTACAAGGGGCATTAAAACCGTCCTGTTAAAACACTTTGAACTCCACAGCTCTTCCAAGGGGCATTAAAACCACCTTGTTAAGCTACTGTGACCTCCACCCCTCTTCCAAGGGGCATTGATATGTCTTTTTATTCCACTGCTACCTCCACCACTCTTCCAAGGGGCATTAAAACCGTCTTGTTAAGCTACTGTGACCTCCACCACTCTTCCAAGGGGCATTAAAACTGTGTTGGTAAGCTACTGTGACCTCCACCACTCTTCCAAAGGGCATTAAAACCGTCTTGTTAAACCACTCTGAACTCCACAGCTCTTTCAAGGTGCATTAAAACCATCTTGTTAAGCTACTGTGACCTCCACCACTCTTCCAATGGGCATAGATATTGTCTTTTTATTCCACTGCGACTTCCACCACTCTTCCAAGGGGCATTAAAACTGTCTTGTTAAGCTACTGTGACCTCCACCACTCTTCCAAGGGGCATTAAAATTGTCTTGTTAAGCTACTGTGACCTTCACCACTCTTCCAAGGGGCATTAAAACTGTCTTGCTAAGCTACTGTGACCTCCACCACTCTTCCAAGGAGCATTAAAACTGTCTTGATAAGCTACTGTGACCTCCACCACTCTTCCAAGGGGCATTAAAACCGTCTTGTTAAAGCACTCTGAACTCCACTTCTCTTCCAAGGGGCATTAAAACTATCTTGTTAAGCTACTGTGACAGCCACCACTCTTCCAATGGGCATTGATATTGTCTTTTTATTCCACTGCGACCTCCACCACTCTTCCAAGGGGCATTAAAACTGTCTTGTTAAGCTACTGTGACCTCCACCACTCTTCCAAGGGACATTAAAACCGTCTTGTTAAGCTACTGTGACCTGCACCACTCTTCCAATGGGCATTGATATTGTCTTTTTATTCCACTGCGACTTCCACCACTCTTCCAAGGGGCATTAAAACTGTCTTGATAAGCTACTGTGACCTCCACCACTCTTCCAAGGGGCATTTAAACTGTCTTGTTAAGCTACTGTGACCTCCACCACTGTTCCAAGGGGCATTAAAACTGTCTTGTTAAGCTACTGTGACCTCCACCACTGTTCCAAGGGGCATTAAAACTGTCTTGTTAAGCTACTGTGACCTCCACCACTCTTCCAAGGGGTATAGATTTTGTCTTTTTATTCCACTGTGACCTCCACCACTCTTCCAAGGGGCATTAAAACCATCTTGTTTAAACTACAGTGACCTCCACCACTCTTCCAAGGGGCATTAAAACTGTCTTGTTAAGCTACTGTGACCTCCACCACTCTTCCAAGGGACATTAAAACCGTCTTGTTAAGCTATTGTAACTGCCAACACTCTTACAATGGGCATTGATATTGTCTTTTTATTCCACTGCGACCTCCACCACTCTTCCAAGGGGCATTAAAACTGTCTTGTTAAGCTACTGTGACCTCCACCACTCTTCCAAGGGACATTAAAACCGTCTTGTTAAGCTACTGTGACCTGCACCACTCTTCCAATGGGCATTGATATTGTCTTTTTATTCCACTGCGACTTCCACCACTCTTCCAAGGGGCATTAAAACTGTCTTGTTAAGCTACTGTGACCTCCACCACTCTTCCAAGGGGCATTAAAACTGTCTTGTTAAGCTACTGTGACCTCCACCACTCTTCCAATGGGCATTGATATTGTCTTTTTATTCCACTCCGACTGCCACCACTCTTCCAAGGGGCATTAAAACCATCTTGTTAAGCTACTGTGACCTCCACCACTCTTTCAAGGGGCATTAAAACTGTCTTGTTAAGCTACTTTGACCTCCACCACTCTTCCAAGGGGCATTAAACCCGTCTTGTTAAAACACTCTGAACTCCACAGCTCTTCCAAGGGGTCATGAAAACCATCTTGTTAAGATTCTGTGACCTCCACCCCTCTTCCAAGGGGCATTGATATGTCTTTTTATTCCACTGCGACCTCCACCACTCTTCCAAGGGGTATTAAAACAGTCTTGTTTTAGCTACTGTGACCTCCACCACTCTTCCAAGGGGCATTAAAACCGTCTTGCTAAGCTACTGTGACCTCCACCACTCCTCCAAGGGGCATTAAATCTGTCTTGTTAAGATTCTGTGACCTCCACCACTCTTCCAAGGGGCATTAAAACTGTCTTGTTAAGCTACTGTGACCTCCACCACTCTTCCTAGGGGCATTAAAGCCGTCTTGTTAAACCACTCTGAACTCCACTTCTCTCCCAAGGGACATTAAAACCGTCTTGTTAAGCTGCTGTGACCTCCACCACTCTTCCAAGGGGCATTAAAACTGTCTTGTTAAGCTACTGTGACCTCCACCACTCTTTCAAGGGGCATTTAAACTGTCTTGTTAAGCTACTGTGACCTCCACCACTCTTCCAAGGGGCATTAAAATTGTCTTGTTAAGCTACTGTGACCTCCACCACTGTTCCAAGGGGCATTAAAACTGTCTTGTTAAGCTACTGTGACCTCCACCACTCTTCCAAGGCGCATAGATATTGTCTTTTTATTCCACTGCGACCTCCACCACTCTTCCAAGGGGCATTAAAACCATCTTGTTTAAGCTACAGTGACCTCCACCACTCTTCCATGGGGCATTTAAACTGTCTTGTTAAGCTACTGTGACCTCCACCACTGTTCCAAGGGGCATTAAAACTGTCTTGTTAATCTACTGTGACCTCCACCAGTGTTCCAAGGGGCATTAAAACTGTCTTGTTAAGCTACTGTGACCTCCAACACTCTTCCAAGGGGCATTAAAACTGTCTTGTTAAGCTACTGTGACGTCCACCACTCTTCCAAGGGGCATTGAAACTGTCTTGTTAAGCTACTGTGACCTCCACCACTGTTCCAAGGGGTCATTAAAACTGTCTTGTTAAGCTACTGTGACCTCCACCACTCTTCCAAGGGGCATTAAAACTGTCTTGTTAAGCTACTGTGACCTCCACCACTCTTCCAAGGGGCATTAAAACCATCTTGTTAAGCTACTGTGACCTCCACCACTCTTCCAAATGGCATTAACACCGTATTGTTAAGCTACTGTGACCTCCACCACTATTCCAAGGGGCATTAAAATTGTCTTGTTAAGCTACTGTGACCTCCACCACTCTTCCAAGGGGCATTAAAGCCGTCTTGTTAAACCACTCTGAACTCCACTTCTCTCCCAAGGGACATTAAAACCGTCTTGTTAAGCTGCTGTGACCTCCACCACTCTTCCAAGGGGCATTAAAACTGTCTTGTTAAGCTACTGTGTCCTCCACCACTCTTCCAAGGGGCATTTAAGCTGTCTTGTTAAGCTACTGTGACCTCCACCACTGTTCCAAGGGGCATTAAAACTGTCTTGTTAAGCTACTGTGACATCCACCACTGTTCCAAGGGGCATTAAAACTGTCTTGTTAAGCTACTGTGACCTCCACCACTCTTCCAAGGCGCATAGATATTGTCTTTTTATTACACTGCGACCTCCACCACTCTTCCAAGGGGCATTAAAACCATCTTGTTTAAGCTACAGTGACCTCCACCACTCTTCCATGGGGCATTTAAACTGTCTTGTTAAGCTACTGTGATATCCACCACTGTTCCAAGGGGCATTAAAACTGTCTTGTTAATCTACTGTGACCTCCACCAGTGTTCCAAGGGGCATTAAAACTGTCTTTTTAAGCTACTGTGACCTCCAACACTCTTCCAAGGGGCATTAAAACCGTCTTGTTAAACCACTGTGACCTCCACCAGTGTTCCAAGGGTCATTAAAACTGTCTTGTTAAGCTACTGTGACCTCCACCACTCTTCCAAGGGGCATTAAAACCGTCTTGTTAAACCACTCTGAACTCCACAGCTCTTTCAAGGGGCATTAAAACCGTCTTGTTAAGCTACTGTGACCTCCACCACTGTTCCAAGGGGCATTGAAACCGTCTTGTTAATCTACTGTGACCTCCACCACTCTTCTAAGGGGCATAAAAACTGTCTTGATAAGCTACTGTGACCTCCACCACTCTTCCAAGGGGCATTAAAACCGTCTTGTTAAACCACTCTGAACTCCCCTTCTCTTCCAAGGGGCATTAAAACTGTCTTGTTAAGCTACTGTGACCTCCACCACTCTTCCAAGTGACATTAAAACCGTCTTGTTAAGCTATTGTAACTGCCAACACTCTTACAATGGGCATTGATATTGTCTTTTTATTCCACTGCGACCTCCACCACTCTTCCAAGGGGCATTAAAACTGTCTTGTTAAGCTACTGTGACCTCCACCACTCTTCCAAGGGACATTAAAACCGTCTTGTTAAGCTACTGTGACCTGCACCACTCTTCCAATGGGCATTGATATTGTCTTTTTATTCCACTGCGACTTCCACCACTCTTCCAAGGGGCATTAAAACTGTCTTGTTAAGCTACTGTGACCTCCACCACTCTTCCAAGGGGCATTAAAACTGTCTTGTTAAGCTACTGTGACCTCCACCACTCTTCCAATGGGCATTGATATTGTCTTTTTATTCCACTCCGACTGCCACCACTCTTCCAAGGGGCATTAAAACCATCTTGTTACGCTACTGTGACCTCCACCACTCTTTCAAGGGGCATTAAAACTGTCTTGTTAAGCTACTTTGACCTCCACCACTCTTCCAAGGGGCATTAAACCCGTCTTGATAAAACACTCTGAACTCCACAGCTCTTCCAAGGGGTCATGAAAACCATCTTGTTAAGATTCTGTGACCTCCACCCCTCTTCCAAGGGGCATTGATATGTCTTTTTATTCCACTGCGACCTCCACCACTCTTCCAAGGGGTATTAAAACAGTCTTGTTTTAGCTACTGTGACCTCCACCACTCTTCCAAGGGGCATTAAAACCGTCTTGCTAAGCTACTGTGACCTCCACCACTCCTCCAAGGGGCATTAAATCTGTCTTGTTAAGATTCTGTGACCTCCACCACTCTTCCAAGGGGCATTAAAACTGTCTTGTTAAGCTACTGTGACCTCCACCACTCTTCCTAGGGGCATTAAAACCATCTTGTTAAACCATTCTGAACTCCACTTCTCTTCCACGGGGCATTAAAACCGTCTTGTTAAGCTACTGTGACCTCCACAACTCTTCCAAGGGGCATTAAAACTGTCTTGTTAAGCTACTGTGACCTCCACCACTCTTCCAAGGGGCATTAAAGCTGTCTTGTTAAACCACTCTGAACTCCACTTATCTCCCAAGGGGCATTAAATCCGTCTTGTTAAGCTACTGTGACCTCCACCACTCTTCCAAGGGGCATTAAAACTGTCTTGTTAAGCTACTGTGACCTCCACCACTCTTCCAAGGGGCATTGAAACTGTCTTGTTAAGCTACTGTGACCTCCACCACTGTTCCAAGGGGCATTAAAACTGTCTTGTTAAACCACTCTGAGCTCCACATCTCTTCCAAGGGGCATTAAAACCGTCTTGTTAAGCTACTGTGACCTCCACCACTCTTCCAAGGGGCATGGATATTGTCTTTTTATTCCACTGCGACCTCCACCACTCTTCCAAGGGGCATTAAAACCATCTAGTTTAAGCTACAGTGACCTCCACCAGTGTTCCAAGGGGCATTAAAACTGTCTTGTTAAGCTACTGTGACCTCCACCAGTGTTCCAAGGGGCATTAAAACTGTCTTGTTAAGCTACTGTGACCTCCACCACTCTTCCAAAGGGCATTAAAACCGTCTTGTTAAACCACTCTGAACTCCACAGCTCTTTCAAGGTGCATTAAAACCATCTTGTTAAGCTACTGTGACCTCCACCACTCTTCCAATGGGCATAGATATTGTCTTTTTATTCCACTGCGACTTCCACCACTCTTCCAAGGGGCATTAAAACTGTCTTGTTAAGCTACTGTGACCTCCACCACTCTTCCAAGGGGCATTAAAATTGTCTTGTTAAGCTACTGTGACCTTCACCACTCTTCCAAGGGGCATTAAAACTGTTTTGTTAAGCTACTGTGACCTCCACCACTCTTCCAAGGAGCATTAAAACTGTCTTGATAATCTACTGTGACCTCCACCACTCTTCCAAGGGGCATTAAAACCGTCTTGTTAAAGCACTCTGAACTCCACTTCTCTTCCAAGGGGCATTAAAACCGTCTTGTTAAGCTACTGTGACCTCCACCACTCTTCCAAGGGACATTAAAACTATCTTGTTAAGCTACTGTGACAGCCACCACTCTTCCAATGGGCATTGATATTGTCTTTTTATTCCACTGCGACCTCCACCACTCTTCCAAGGGGCATTAAAACTGTCTTGTTAAGCTACCGTGACCTCCACCACTCTTACAAGGGACATTAAAACCGTCTTGTTAAGCTACTGTGACCTGCACCACTCTTCCAATGGGCATTGATATTGTCTTTTTATTCCACTGCGACTTCCACCACTCTTCCAAGGGGCATTAAAACTGTCTTGATAAGCTACTGTGACCTCCACCACTCTTCCAAGGGGCATTAAAACTGTCTTGTTAAGCTACTGTGACCTCCACCACTCTTCCAATGGGCATTGATATTGTCTTTTTATTCCACTGCGACTTCCACCACTCTTACAAGGGGCATTAAAGCCATCTTGTTAAGCTACTGTGACCTCCACCACTCTTCCAAGGGGCATTAAATCTGTCTTATTAAGCTACTGTGACTTCCACCACTCTTCTAAGGGGCATTAAAACCATCTTGTTAAACCACTCTGAACTCCACAGCTCTTTCAAGGGGCATTAAAACCGTCTTGTTAAGTTTCTGTGACCTCCACCACTCTTCCAAGGGGCATTAAAACTGTCTTGTTAAGCTACTGTGACCTCCACCACTCTTCCAAGGGGCATTAAAACCATCTTGTTAAACCACTCTGAACTCCACTTCTCTTCCAAGGGGCATTAAAACCATCTTTTTAAGCTACTGTGACTTCCACCACTCTTCCAAGGGGCATTAAAACTGTCTTGTTGAGCTACTGTGACCTCCACCACTCTTCCAAGGGGCATTAAAGCTGTCTTGTTAAACCACGCTGAACTCCACTTATCTCCCAGGGGGCGTTAAATCCATCTTGTTAAGCTACTGTGACCTCCACCACTCTTCCAAGGGGCATTAAAACTGTCTTGTTAAGCTACTGTGACCTCCACCACTCTTCCAAGGGGCATTGAAACTGTCTTGTTAAGCTACTGTGACCTCCACCACTGTTCCAAGGGGTCATTAAAACTGTCTTGTTAAGCTACTGTGACCTCCACCACTCTTCCAAGGGGCATTAAAACTGTCTTGTTAAGCTACTGTGACCTCCACCACTCTTCCAAGGGCCATTAAAACCATCTTGTTAAGCTACTGTGACCTCCACCACTCTTCCAAATGGCATTAACACCGTCTTGTTAAGCTTCTGTGACCTCCACCACTATTCCAAGGGGCATTAAAATTGTCTTGTTAAGCTACTGTGACCTCCACCACTCTTCCAAGGGGCATTAAAGCCGTCTTGTTAACCCACTCTGAACTCCACTTCTCTCCCAAGGGACATTAAAACCGTCTTGTTAAGCTGCTGTGACCTCCACCACTCTTCCAAGGGGCATTAAAACTGTCTTGTTAAGCTACTGTGACCGCCACCACTCTTTCAAGGGGCATTTAAACTGTCTTGTTAAGCTACTGTGACCTCCACCACTGTTCCAAGGGGCATTAAAATTGTCTTGTTAAACCACTCTGAACTCCACAGCTCTTTCAAGGGGCATTAAAACCATCTTGTTAAGCTACTGTGACCTCCACCACTGTTCCAAGGGGCATTGAAACCGTCTTGTTAAGCTACTGTGACCTCCACCACTTTTCCAAGGGGCATTAAAACCGTCTTGTTAAACCACTCTGAACTCCCCTTCTCTTCCAAGGGGCATTAAAACCGTCTTGTTAAGCTACTGTGACCTCCACCACTCTTCCAAGGGACATTAAAACCGTCTTGTTAAGCTATTGTAACTGCAAACACTCTTCCAATGGGCATTGATATTGTCTTTTTATTCCACTGCGACGTCCACCACTCTTCCAAGGGGCATTAAAACTGTCTTGTTAAGCTACTGTGACCTCCACCACTCTTCCAAGGGGCATTAAAACTGTCTTGTTAAGCTACTGTGACCTCCACCACTCTTCCAAGGGGCATTAAAACTGTCTTGTTAAGCTACTTTGACCTCCACCACTCTTCCAAGGGGCATTAAACCCGTCTTGTTAAAACACTCTGAACTCCACAGCTCTTCCAAGGGATCATGAAAACCATCTTGTTAAGATACTGTGACCTCCACCCCTCTTCCAAGGGGCATTGATATGTCTTTTTATTCCACTGCGACCTCCACCACTCTTCCAAGGGGCATTAAAACAGTCTTGTTTTAGCTACTGTGACCTCCACCACTCTTCCAAGGGGCATTAAAACCGTCTTGCTAAGCTACTTTGACCTCCACCACTCTTCCAAGGGGCATTAAATCTGTCTTGTTAAGCTACTGTGACCTCCACCACTCTTCTAAGGGGCATTAAAACCATCTTGTTAAACCACTCTGAAGTCCACAGCTCTTTCAAGGGGCATTAAAACCGTCTTGTTAAGCTTCTGTGACCTACACCACTCTTCCAAGGGGCACTAAAACTGTCTTGTTAAGCTACTGTGACCTCCACCACTCTTCCAAGGGGCATTAAAACTGTCTTGTTAAGCTACTGTGACCTCCACCACTCTTCCAAGGGGCATTAAAACCATCTTGTTAAGCTACTGTGACCTCCACCACTCTTCCAAGGGGCATTAACACCGTCTTGTTAAGCTACTGTGACCTCCACCACTATTCCAAGGGGCATTAAAATTGTCTTGTTAAGCTACTGACCTCCACCACTCTTCCAAGGGGCATTAAAGTCGTCTTGTTAAACCACTCTGAACTCCACTTCTCTCCCAAGGGGCATTAACCCCGTCTTGTTAAGCTGCTGTGACCTCCACCACTCTTCCAAGGGGCATTAAAACTGTCTTGTTAAGCTACTGTGACCTCCACCACTCTTCCAAGGGGCATTTAAACTGTCTTGTTAAGCTATTGTGACCTCCACCACTGTTCCAAGGGGCATTAAAACTGTCTTGTTAAGCTACTGTGACCTCCACCACTGTTCCAAGGGGCATTAAAACTGTCTTGTTAAGCTACTGTGACCTCCAACACTCTTCCAAGGGGCATAGATATTGTCTTTTCATTCCACTGCGACCTCCACCACTCTTCCAAGGGGCATTAAAACCATCTTGTTTAAGCTACAGTGACCTCCACCACTCTTCCAAGGGGCACTAAAACTGTCTTGTTAATCTACTGTGACCTCCACCAGTGTTCCAAGGGGCATTAAAACTGTCTTGTTAAGCTACTGTGACCTCCACCACTCTTCCAAGGGGCATTAAAACTGTCATGTTAAGCTACTGTGACCTCCACCTCTCTTCCAAGGGGCACGAAAACCGTATTGTTAAAACACTCTGAACTCCACAGCTCTTCCAAGGGGCATTAAAAACATCTTGTTAAGCTACTGTGACCTCCACCACTCTTCCAAGGGGCATTGATATTGTCTTTTTATTCCACTGTGACCTCCACCACTCTTCCAAGGGGCATTGAAACTGTCTTGTTAAGCTACTGTGACCTCCACCACTGTTCCAAGGGGCATTAAAACTGTCTTGTTAAACCACTCTGAGCTCCACATCTCTTCCAAGTGGCATTAAAACCGTCTTGTTAAGCTACTGTGACCTCCACCACTCTTCCAAGGGGCATGGATATTGTCTTTTTATTCCACTGCGACCTCCACCACTCTTCCAAGGGGCTTTAAAACCATCTTGTTTAAGCTACAGTGACCTCCACCACCCTTCCAAGGGGCATGACAACCGTCTTGTTAAGCTACTGTGACCTCCACCAGTGTTCCAAGGGTCATTAAAACTGTCTTGTTAAGCTACTGTGACCTCCACCACTCTTCCAAGGGGCATTAAAACCGTCTTGTTAAACCACTCTGAACTCCACAGCTCTTTCAAGGGGCATTAAAACCGTCTTGTTAAGCTACTGTGACCTCCACCACTGTTCCAAGGGGCATTGAAACCATCTTGTTAAGCTACTGTGACCTCCACCACTCTTCTAAGGGGCATTAAAACTGTCTTGATAAGCTACTGTGACCTCCACCACTCTTCCAAGGGGCATTAAAACCGTCTTGTTAAACCACTCTGAACTCCCCTTCTCTTCCAAGGGGCATTAAAACCGTCTTGTTAAGCTACTGTGACCTCCACCACTCTTCCAAGGGACATTAAAACCGTCTTGTTAAGCTATTGTAACTGCCAACACTGTTCCAATGGGCATTGATATTGTCTTTTTATTCCATTGCGACCTCCACCACTCTTCCAAGTGGCATTAAAACTGTCTTGTTAAGCTACTGTGACCTCCACCACTCTTCCAAGGGACATTAAAACCGTCTTGTTAAGCTACTGTGACCTGCACCACTCTTCCAATGGGCATTGATATTGTCTTTTTATTCCACTGCGAGTTCCACCACTCTTCCAAGGGGCATTAAAACTGTCTTGTTAAGCTACTGTGACCTCCACCACTCTTCCATGGGGCATTAAAACTGTCTTGTTAAGCTACTGTGACCTCCACCACTCTTCCAATGGGCATTGATATTGTCTTTTTATTCCACTCCGACTGCCACCACTCTTCCAAGGGGCATTAAAACCATCTTGTTAAGCTACTGTGACCTCCACCACTCTTCCAAGGGGCATTAAAACTGTATTGTTAAGCTACTTTGACCTCCACCACTCTTCCAAGGGGCATTAAACCCGTCTTGTTAAAACACTCGGAACTCCACAGCTCTTCCAAGGGGTCATGAAAACCATCTTGTTAAGATACTGTGACCTCCACCCCTCTTCCAAGGGGCATTGATATGTCTTTTTATTCCACTGCGACCTCCACCACTCTTCCAAGGGGCATTAAAACAGTCTTGTTTTAGCTACTGTGACCTCCACCACTCTTCCAAGGGGCATTAAAACCGTCTTGCTAAGCTACTGTGACCTCCTCCACTCTTCCAAGGGACATTAAATCTGTCTTGTTAAGCTACTGTGACCTCCACCACTCTTCTAAGGGGCATTAAAACCATCTTGTTAAACCACTCTGAAGTCCACAGCTCTTTCAAGGGGCATTAAAACCGTCTTGTTAAGCTACTGTGACCTCCACCACTCTTCCAAGGGGCATTAAAACCATCTTGTTAAACCACTCTGAACTCCACTTCTCTTCCAAGGGACATTAAAACCGTCTTGTTAAGCTACTGTGACCTCCACCACTCTTCCAAGGGGCATTAAAACTGTCTTGTTTAGCTACTGTGACCTTCAACACTCTTCCAAGGGGCATTAAAACCATCTTGTTAAACCACTCTGAACTCCACTTCTCTTCCAAGGGGCATTAAAACCGTCTTGTTAAGCTACTGTGACCTCCACCACTCTTCCAAGGGGCATTAAAACTGTCTTATTAAGCTACTGTGACCTCCACCACTCTTCCAAGGGGCATTAAAGCTGTCTTGTTAAACCACTCTAAACTCCACTTATCTACAAGGGGCATTAAAACTGTCTTGTTAAGCTACTGTGACCTCCACCACTCTTCCAAGGGGCATTAAAACTGTCTTGTTAAGCTACTTTGACCTCCACCACTCTTCCAAGGGGCATTGAAACTGTCTTGTTAAGCTACTGTGACCTCCACCACTGTTCCAAGGGGCATTAAAACTGTCTTGTTAAGCTACTGTGACCTCCACCACTCTTCCAAGGGGCATTAAAACTGTCATGTTAAGCTACTGTGACCTCCACCACTCTTCCAAGGGGCACTAAAACCGTATTGTTAAAACACTCTGAACTCCACAGCTCTTCCAAGGGGCATTAAAACCATCTTGTTAAGCTACTGTGACCTCCACCACTCTTCCAAGGGGCATTGATATTGTCTTTTTATTCCACTGTGACCTCCACCACTCTTCCAAGGGGCATTGAAACTGTCTTGTTAAGCTACTGTGACCTCCACCACTGTTTCAAGGGGCATTAAAACCGTCTTGTTAAACCAGTCTGAACTCCACAGCTCTTTCAAGGTGCATTAAAACCATCTTGTTAAGCTACTGTGACCTCCACCACTCTTCCAATGGACATAGATATTGTCTTTTTATTCCACTGCGACTTCCACCACTCTTCCAAGGGGCATTAAAACTGTCTTGTTAAGCTACTGTGACCTCCACCACTCTTCCAAGGGGCATTAAAATTGTCTTGTTAAGCTACTGTGACCTTCACCACTCTTCCATGGGGCATTAAAACTGTCTTGTTAAGCTTCTGTGACCTCCACCACTCTTCCAAGGAGCATTAAAACTGTCTTGATAAGCTACTGTGACCTCCACCACTCTTCCAAGGGGCATTAAAACCGTCTTGTTAAAGCACTCTGAACTCCACTTCTCTTCCAAGGGGCATTAAAACCGTCTTGTTAAGCTACTGTGGCCTCCACCACTCTTCCAAGGGACATTAAAACCATCTTGTTAAGCTACTGTGACAGCCACCACTCTTCCAATGGGCATTGATATTGTCTTTTTATTTCACTGTGACCTCCACCACTCTTCCAAGGGACATTAAAACCGTCTTGTTAAGCTACTGTGACCTGCACCACTCTTCCAATGGGCGTTGATATTGTCTTTTTATTCCACTGCGACTTCCACCACTCTTCCAAGGGGCATGAAAACTGTCTTGTTAAGCTACTGTGACCTCCACCACTCTTCCAAGGGGCATTAAAACTGTCTTGTTAAGCTACTGTGACCTCCACCACTCTTCCAATGGGCATTGATATTGTCTTTTTATTCCACTGCGACTTCCACCACTCTTCCAAGGGGCATTAAAGCCATCTTGTTAAGCTACTGTGAGATCCACCACTCTTCCAAGGGGCATTAAATCTGTCTTGTTAAGCTACTGTGACTTCCACCACTCTTCTAAGGGGCATTAAAACCATCTTGTTAAACCACTCTGAACTCCACAGCTCTTTCAAGGGGCATTAAAACCATCTTGTTAAGCTTCTGTGACCTCCACCACTCTTCCAAGGGGCATTAAAAGTGTCTTGTTAAGCTACTGTGACCTCCACCACTCTTCCAAGGGGCATTAAAACCATCTTGTTAAACCACTCTGAACTCCACTTCTCTTCCAAGGGGCATTAAAACCGTCTTGTTAAGCTACTGTGACCTCCACCACTCTTCCAAGGGGCATTAAAACTGTCTTGTTAAGCTACTGTGACCTCCACCACTCTTCCAAGGGGCATTAAAGCTGTCTTGTTAAACCACGCTGAACTCCACTTATCTCCCAAGGGGCATTAAATCCATCTTGTTAAGCTACTGTGACCTCCACCACTCTTCCAAGGGGCATTAAAACTGTCTTGTTAAGCTACTGTGACCTCCACCACTCTTCCAAGGGGCATTGAAACTGTCTTGTTAAGCTACTGTGTCCTCCACCACTGTTCCAAGGGGTGATTAAAACTGTCTTGTTAAGCTACTGTGACGTCCACCACTCTTCCAAGGGGCATTAAAACTGTCTTGTTAAGCTACTGTGACCTCCACCACTCTTCCAATGGGCATTAAAACCATCTTGTTAAGCTACTGTGACCTCCACCACTATTCCAAGGGGCATTAAAATTGTCTTGTTAAGCTACTGTGACCTACACCACTCTTCCAAGGGGCATTAAAGCCGTCTTGTTAAACCACTCTGAACTCCACTTCTCTCCCAAGGGGCATTAAAACCGTCTTGTTAAGCAGCTGTGACCTCCACCACTCTTCCAAGGGGCATTAAAACTGTCTTGTTAAGCTACTGTGAACTTCACCACTCTTCCAAGGGGCATTTAAACTGTCTTGTTAAGCTACTGTGACCTCCACCACTGTTCCAAGGGGCATTAAAACTGTCTTGTTAAGCTACTGTGACCTCCACCACTGTTCCAAGGGGCATTAAAACTGTCTTGTTAAGCTACTGTGACCTCCACCACTCTTCCAAGGGGCATAGATATTGTCTTTTTATTCCACTGCGACCTCCACCACTCTTCCAAGGGGCATTAAAACCATCTTGTTTAAGCTACAGTCACCTCCACCACTCTTCCAAGGGGCATTAAAACCATCTTGTTAATCGACTGTGACCTCCACCAGTGTTCCTAGGAGCATTAAAACTGTCTTGTTAAGCTACTGTGACCTCCAACACTCTTCCAAGTGGCATTAAAACCGTCTTGTTAAACCACTCTGAACTCCACAGCTCTTTCAAGGGGCATTAAAACCGTCTTGTTAAGCTACTGTGACCTCCACCACTGTTCCAAGGGGCATTTAAACCGACTTGTTAAGCTACTGTGACCTCCACCACTCTTCCAAGGGGCATTAAAACCGTCTTGTTAAACCACTCTGAACTCCCCTTCTCTTCCAAGGGGCATTAAAACCGTCTTGTTAAGCTACTGTGACCTCCATCACTCTTCCAAGGGACATTAAAACCGTCTTGTTAAGCTATTGTAACTGCCAACACTCTTCCAATGGGCATTGATATTGTCTTTTTATTCCACTGCGACCTCCACCACTCTTCCAAGGGGCATTAAAACTGTCTTGTTAAGCTACTGTGACCTCCACCACTCTTCCAAGGGACATTAAAACCGTCTTGTTAAGCTACTGTGACCTGCACCACTCTTCCAATGGGCATTGATATTGTCTTTTTATTCCACTCCGACTGCCACCACTCTTCCAAGGGGCATTAAAACCATCTTGTTAAGCTACTGTGACCTCCACCACTCTTCCAAGGGGCATTAAAACTGTCTTGTTAAGCTACTTTGACCTCCACCACTCTTCCAAGGGGCATTAAACCCGTCTTGTTAAAACACTCTGAACTCCACAGCTCTTCCAAGGGGTCATGAAAACCATCTTGTTAAGATACTGTGACCTCCACCCCTCTTCCAAGGGGCATTGATATGTCTTTTTATTCCACTGCGACCTCCACCACTCTTCCAAGGGGCACTAAAACCGTATTGTTAAAACACTCTGAACTCCACAGCTCTTCCAAGGGGCATTAAAACCATGTTGTTAAGCTACTGTGACCTCTACCACTCTTCCAAGGGGCATTGATATTGTCTTTTTATTCCACTTCGACCTCCACCACTCTTCCATGGGGCATTAAAACCGTCTTGTTAAAACACTCTGAACTCCACAGCTCTTCCAAGGGGTCATGAAAACCATCTTGTTAAGATACTGTGACCTCCACCCCTCTTCCAAGTGGCATTGATATGTCTTTTTATTCCACTGCGACCTCCACCACTCTTCCAAGGGGCATTAAAACAGTCTTGTTTTAGCTACTGTGACCTCCACCACTCTTCCAAGGGGCATTAAAACCGTCTTGCTAAGCTACTGTGACCTCCACCACTCTTCCAAGGGGCATTAAATCTGTGTTGTTAAGCTACTGTGACCTCCACCTCTCTTCTAAGGGGCATTAAAACCATCTTGTTAAACCACTCTGAAGTCCACAGCTCTTTCAAGGGGCATTAAAACCATCTTGTTAAGCTTCTGTTACCTCCACCACTCTTCCAAGGGGCATTAAAACTGTCTTGTTAAGCTTCTGTGACCTCCACCACTCTTCCAAGGGGCATTAAAACCATCTTGTTAAACCACTCTGAACTCCACTTCTCTTCCAAGGGGCATTAAAACCGTTTTGTTAAGCTACTGTGACCTCCACCACTCTTCCAAGGGGCATTAAAACTGTCTTGTTAAGCTACTGTGACCTCCACCACTCTTCCAAGGGGCATTAAAGCTGTCTTGTTAAACCACTCTAAACTCCACTTATCTCCAAGGGGCATTAAATCAGTCTTGTTAAGTTACTGTGACCTCCACCACTCTTCCAATGGGCATTAAAACTGTCTTGTTAAGCTACTTTGACCTCCACCACTCTTCCAAGGGGCATTGAAACTGTCTTGTTAAGCTACTGTGACCTCCACCACTGTTCCAAGGGGCATTAAAACTGTCATGTTAAGCTACTGTGACCTCCACCACTCTTCCAAGGGGCATTAAAACTGTATTGTTAAAACACTCTGAACTCCACAGCTTTTCCAAGGGGCATTAAAACCATCTTGTTAAGCTACTGTGACCTCCAACACTCTTCCAAGGGGCATTGATATTGTCTTTTTATTCCACTGCGACCTCCACCACTCTTCCAAGGGGCATTAAAACTGTCTTGTTAAGCTACTGTGACCTCCACCACTCTTCCAAGGGGCATTAAAGCCGTCTTGTTAAGCTACTGTGACCTCCACCACTCTTCCAAGGGGTATTAAAACTGTCTTGTTAAGCTACTGTGACCTCCACCACTCTTCCAAAGGGCATTAAAACAGTCTTGTTAAGCTACTGTGACCTCCACCACTGTTCCAATGAGCATTAAAACTGTCTTGTTAAGCTACTGTGAACTCCACCACTCTTCCAAGGGGCATTAAAACCATCTTGTTAAGCTACTGTGACCTCCAGCACTCTGCCAAGGGGCATTGATATTTTGTTTTTATTCCACTGCGACCTCCACCACTCTTCCAAGGGGCATTAAAACCGTCTTGTTAAGCTACTGTGACCTCCACCACTCTTCCAAGGGGCATTAAAACTGTCTTGTTAAGCTACTGTGATGTCCACCACTCTTCCAAGGGGCATTAAAGCCGTCTTGTTAAACCACTCTGACCCCCACTTCTCTCCCAAAGAGCATTAAAACCATCTTGATAAGCTGCTGTGACCTCCACCACTCTTCCAAGGGGCATTAAAACTGTATTGTTAAGCTACTGTGACCTCCACCACTCTTCCAAGGGGCATTGAACCTGTCTTGTTAAGCTACTGTGACCTCCACCAAAGTTCCAAGGGGCATTAAAACTGTCTTGTTAAGGTACTGTGACCTCCACAGCTCTTCCAAGGGGCATTAAAACTGTCTTGTTAAGCCACTCTGAGTTCCACAGCTCTTCCAAGGGGAATTAAAACCGTCTTGTTAAGCTACTGTGACCTCCACAACTCTTCCAAGGGGCATTGATATTGTCTTTCTATGCAACTGCGACCTCCACCACTCTTCCAAGGGGCATTAAAACCATCTTGCTTAAGCTACTGTGACCTCCACCACTTTTCCAAGGGGCATTAAAACTGTCTTGTTAAGCTACTGTGACCTCCACCACTCTTCCAAGGGGCATTAAAACTGTCTTGTTAAGCTACTGTGACCTCCACCACTCTTCCAAGGGGCATTAAAGCTGTCTTGTTAAACCACGCTGAACTCCACTTATCTCCCAAGGGGCATTAAATCCATCTTGTTAAGCTACTGTGACCTCCACCACTCTTCCAAGGGGCATTAAAACTGTCTTGTTAAGCTACTGTGACCTCCACCACTCTTCCAAGGGGCATTGAAACTGTCTTGTTAAGCTACTGTGACCTCCACCACTGTTCCAAGGGGGTCATTAAAACTGTCTTGTTAAGCTACTGTGACGTCCACCACTCTTCCAAGGGGCATTAAAACTGTCTTGTCAAGCTACTGTGACCTCCACCACTCTTCCAATGGGCATTAAAACCATCTTGTTAAGCTACTGTGACCTCCACCACTCTTCCAAGGGGTATTAAAACCGTCTTGTTAAGCTACTGTGACCTCCACAACTCTTCCAAGGGGCATTGATATTGTCTTTCTATTCCACTGCGACCTCCACCACTCTTCCAAGGGACAATAAAACTGTCTTGTTAAGCTACTGTGACCTGCACCACACTTCCAATGGGCATTGAGATTGTCTTTTTATTCCACTGCGACTTCCACCACTCTTCCAAGGGGCATTAAAACTGTCTTGTTAAGCTACTGTGCCCTCCACCACTCTTCCAAGGGACATTAAAACCGTCTTGTTAAGCTACTGTGACCTCCACAACTCTTCCAAGGGGCATTGATATTGTCTTTCTATTCCACTGCGACCTCCACCACTCGTCCAAGGGGCATTAAAACCATCTTGCTTAAGCTACTGTGTCCTCCACCACTTTTGCAAGGGGCATTAAAACTGTCTTGTTAAGCTACTGTGACCTACACCACTCTTTCAAGGGGCATTAAAACTGTCTTGTTAAGCAACTGTGACCTCCACCACTCTTCCAAGGGGCATTAAAGCTGTCTTGTTAAACCACTCTGAACTACACTTCTCTCCCAAGGGGCATTAAAACCGTCTTGTTAAGCTACTGAACTCCACCACTCTTCCAAGGAGCATTAAAACTGTCTTGTTAAGCTACTGTGATCTTCACTACTCTTCCAAGGGGCTTTAAAACTGTCTTGTTAAGCTACTGTGACCTCCACCACTCTTCCAAGGAGCATTAAAACTGTCTTGATAAGCTACTGTGACCTCCACCACTCTTCCAAGGAGCATTAAGACTGTCTTGTTAAGCTACTGTGACCTCCACCACTCTTCCAAGGAGCATTAAAACTGACTTGATAAGCTACTGTGACCTCCACCACTCTTCCAAGGGGCATTAAAACCGTCTTGTTAAAGCACTCTGAACTCCACTTCTCTTCAAAGGGGCATTAAAACCGTCTTGTTAAGCTACTGTGACCTCCACCACTCTTCCAAGGGACATTAAAACCATCTTGTTAAGCTACTGTGACAGCCACCACTCTTCCAATGGGCATTGATATTGTCTTTTTATTCCACTGCGACCTCCACCACTCTTCCAAGGGGCATTAAAACTGTCTTGTTAAGCTACTGTGACCTCCTCCACTCTTCCAAGGGACATTAAAACCGTCTTGTTAAGCTACTGTGACCTGCACCACTCTTCCAATGGGCATTGATATTGTCTTTTTATTCCACTGCGACTTCCACCACTCTTCCAAGGGGCATTAAAACTGTCTTGTTAAGCTACTGTGACCTCCACCACTCTTCCAAGGGGCATTAAAACTGTCTTGTTAAGCTACTGTGACCTCCACCACTCTTCCAATGGGCATTGATTTTGTCTTTTTATTCCACTGCGACCTCCACCACTCTTCCAATGGGCATAGATATTGTCTTTTTATTCCACTGCGACTTCCACCACTCTTCCAAGGGGCATTAAAACTGTCTTGTTAAGCTACTGTGACCTCCACCACTCTTCCAAGGGGATTAAAATTGTCTTGTTAAGCTACTGTGACCTTCACCACTCTTCCAAGGGGCATTAAAACTGTCTTGTTAAGCTACTGTGACCTCCAGCACTCTTCCAAGGAGCTTTAAAACTGTCTTGATAAGCTACTGTGACCTCCACCACTCTTCCAAGGGGCATTAAAACCGTCTTGTTAAAGCACTCTGAACTCCACTTCTTTCCAAGGGGCATTAAAACCGTCCTGTTAAGCTACTGTGACCTCCACCACTCTTCAAAGGGTCATTAAAACCATCTTGTTAAGCTACTGTGACAGCCACCACTCTTACAATGGGCATTGATATTGTCTTTTTATTCCACTGCGACCTCCACCACTCTTCCAAGGGGCATTAAAACTGTCTTGTTAAGCTACTGTGACCTCCACCACTCTTTCAAGGGACATTAAAACCGTCTTGTTAAGCTACTGTGACCTGCACCACTATTCCAATGGGCATTGATATTGTCTTTTTATTCCACTGCGACCTCCACCACTCTTCCAAGGGGCATTAAAACTGTCTTGTTAAGCTACTGTGACCTCCACCACTCTTCCAAGGGGCATTAAAACTGTCTTGTTAAGCTACTGTGACCTCCACCACTCTTCCAATGGGCATTGATATTGTCTTTTTATTCCACTGCGACTTCCACCACTCTTCCAAGGGGCATTAAAGCCATCTTGTTAAGCTACTGTGACCTCCACCACTCTTCCAAGGGGCATTAAATCTGTCTTGTTAAGCTACTGTGACTTCCACCACTCTTCTAAGGGGCATTAAAACCATCTTGTTAAACCACTCTGAACTCCACAGCTCTTTCAAGGGGCATTAAAACCGTCTTGTTAAGCTTCTGTGACCTCCACCACTCTTCAAGGGGCATTGAAACTGTCTTGTTAAGCTACTGTGACCTCCACCACTCTTCCAAGGGGCATTAAAACCATCTTGTTAAACCACTCTGAACTCCACTTCTTTTCCAAGGGGCATTAAAACCGTCTTGTTAAGCTACTGTGACCTCCACCACTCTTCCAAGGGGCATTAAAGCTGTCTTGTTAAACCACGCTGAACTCCACTTATCTCCCAAGGGGCATTAAATCCATCTTGTTAAGCTACTGTGACCTCCACCACTCTTCCAAGGGGCATTAAAACTGTCTTGTTAAGCTACTGTGACCTCCACCACTCTTCCAAGGGGCATTGAAACTGTCTTGTTAAGCTACTGTGACCTCCACCACTCTTCCAAGGGGTCATTAAAACTGTCTTGTTAAGCTACTGTGACCTCCACCACTCTTCCAAGGGGCATTAAAACTGTCTTGTTAAGCTACTGTGACCTCCACCACTCTTCCAAGGGGCATTAAAACCATCTTGTTAAGCTACTGTGACCTCCACCACTCTTCCAAGGGGCATTAAAACCATCTTGTTAAGCTACTGTGACCTCCACCACTATTCCAAGGGGCATTAAAATTGTCTTGTTAAGCTACTGTGACCTCCACTACTCTTCCAAGGGGCATTAAAGCCGTCTTGTTAAACCACTCTGAACTCCACTTCTCTCCCAAGGGGCATTAAAACCGTCTTGTTAAGCTGCTGTGACCTCCACCACTCTTCCAAGGGGCATTAAAACTGTCTTGTTAAGCTACTGTGACCTCCACCACTCTTCCAAGGGGCATTTAAACTGTCTTGTTAAGCTACTGTGACCTCCACCACTGTTCCAAGTAGCATTAAAACTGTCTTGTTAAGCTACTGTGACCTCCACCACTGTTCCAAGGGGCATTAAAACTGTCTTGTTAAGCTACTGTGACCTCCACCACTCTTCCAAGGGGCATTAAAACCATCTTGTTTAAGCTACAGTGACCTCCACCACTCTTCCAAGGGGCATTAAAACCGTCTTGTTAATCTACTGTGACCTCCACCAGTGTTCCAAGGGGCATTAAAACTGTCTTGTTAAGCTACTGTGACCTCCAACACTCTTCCAAGGGGCATTAAAACCGTCTTGTTAAACCACTCTGAACTTCACAGCTCTTTCAAGGGGCATTAAAACCGTCTTGTTAAGCTACTGTGACCTCCACCACTCTTCCAAGGGGCATTGAAACCGTCTTGTTAAGCTACTGTGACCTCCACCACTCTTCTAAGGGGCATTAAAACTGTCTTGATAAGCTACTGTGACCTCCACCACTCTTCCAAGGGGCATTAAAACCGTCTTGTTAAACCACTCTGAACTCCCCTTCTCTTCCAAGGGGCATTAAAACCGTCTTGTTAAGCTACTGTGACCTCCACCACTCTTCCAAGGGACATTAAAACCGTCTTGTTAAGCTATTGTAACTGCCAACACTCTACCAATGGGCATTGATATTGTCTTTTTAATCCACTGTGACCTCCACCACTCTTCCAAGGGACATTAAAACCATCTTGTTAAGCTACTGTGACCTGCACCACTCTTCCAATGTGCATTGATATTGTCTTTTTATTCCACTGCGACTTCCACCACTATTCCAAGGGGCATTAAAACTGTCTTGTTAAGCTACTGTGACCTACACCACTCTTCCAAGGGGCATTAAAACTGTCTTGTTAAGCTACTGTGACCTCCACCACTCTTCCAATGGGCATTGATATTGTCTTTTTATTCCACTCCGACTGCCACCACTTTTCCAAGGGGCATTAAAACCATCTTGTTAAGCTACTGTGACCTCCACCACTCTTCCAAGGGGCATTAAAACTGTCTTAAGCTACTTTGACCTCCACCACTCTTCCACGGGGCATTAAACCCGTCTTGTTAAAACACTCTGAACTCCACAGCTCTTCCAAGGGGTCATGAAAACCATCTTGTTAAGATACTGTGACCTCCACCCCTCTTCCAAGGGGCATTGATATGTCTTTTTATTCCACTGCGACCTCCACCACTTTTCCAAGGGGCATTAAAACAGTCTTGTTTTAGCTACTGTGACCTCCACCACTCTTCCAAGGGGCATTAAAACCGTTTTGCTAAGCTACTGTGACCTCCACCACTCTTCCAAGGGGCATTAAATCTGTCTTGTTAAGCTACTGTGACCTCCACCACTCTTCTAAGGGGCATTAAAACCATCTTGTTAAACCACTCTGAAGTCCACAGCTCTTTCAAGGGGCATTAAAACCGTCTTGTTAAGCTTCTGTGACCTCCACCACTCTTCCAAGGGGCATTAAAACTGTCTTGTTAAGCTACTGTGACCTCCACCACTCTTCCAAGGGGCATTAAAACCATCTTGTTAAACGACTCTGAACTCCACTTCTCTTCCAAGGGGCATTAAAACCGTCTTGTTAAGCTACTGTGACCTCCACCACTCTTCCAAGGGGCATTAAAACTGTCTTGTTAAGCTACTGTGACCTCCACCACTCTTCCAAGGGGCATTAAAGCTGTCTTGTTAAACCACTCTAAACTCCACTTATCTCCAAGGGGCATTAAATCCGTCTTGTTAAGCTACTGTGACCTCCACCACTCTTCCAAGGGGCATTAAAACTGTCTTGCTAAGCTACTTTGACCTCCACCACTCTTCCAAGGGGCATTGAAACTGTCTTGTTAAGCTACTGTGACCTCCACCACTGTTCCAAGGGGCATTAAAACTGTAATGTTAAGCTACTGTGACCTCCACCACTCTTCCAAGGGGCACTAAAACCGTATTGTTAAAACACTCTGAACTCCACAGCTCTTCCAAGGGGCATTAAAACCATCTTGTTAAGCTACTGTGACCTCCACCACTCTTCCAAGGGGCATTGATATTGTCTTTTTATTCCACTGCGACCTCCACCACTCTTCCACGGGGCATTAAAACTGTCTTGTTAAGCTACTGTGACCTCCACCACTCTTCCAAGGGGCATTAAAACCGTATTGTTAAGCTACTGTGACCTCCACCACTCTTCCAAGGGGCATTAAAACTGTCTTGTTAAGCTACTGTGACCTCCACCACTCTTCCAAGGGGCATTAAAACTGTCTTGTTAAGCTACTGTGACCTCCACCACTGTTCCAAGGAGCATTAAAACTGTCTTGTTAAGCTACTGTGAACTCCACCACTCTTCCAAGGGGCATTAAAACCATCTTGTTAAACCACTCTGAACTACACAGCTCTTCCAAGGGGCATTAAAACCATCTTGTTAAGCTACTGTTACCTCCACCACTCTTCCAAGGGGCATTGATATTGTCTTTTTATTCCACTGCGACCTCCACCACTCTTCCAATGGGCTTTAAAACCGTCTTGTTAAGCTGCTGTGACCTCCACCACTCTTCCAAGGGGCATTAAAACTGTATTGTTAAAACACTCTGAACTCCACAGCTCTTCCAAGGGGCATTTAAACCATCTTGTTAAGCTACTGTGACCTCCACCACTCTTCCAAGGGGCATTGATATTGTCTTTTTATTCCACTGCGACCTCCACCACTCTTCCAAGGGGCATTAAAACTGTCTTGTTAAGCTACTGTGACCTCCAACACTCTTCCAAGGGACATTTAAACCGTCTTGTTAAGCTACTGTGACCTGCACCACTCTTCCAATGGGCATTGATATTGTCTTTTTATTCCACTGCGACCTCCACCACTCTTCCAAGGGGCATTAAAACTGTCTTGTTAAGCTACTGTGACCTCCACCACTCTTCCAAGGGGCATTAAAACTGTCTTGTTAAGCTACTGTGACCTCCACCACTCTTCCAATGGGCATTGATATTGTCTTTTTATTCCACTGCGACTTCCACCACTCTTCCAAGGGGCATTAAAGCTATCTTGTTAAGCTACTGTGACCTCCACCACTCTTCCAAGGGGCATTAAATCTGTCTTGTTAAGCTACTGTGACTTCCACCACTCTTCTAAGGGGCATTAAAACCATCTTGTTAAACCACTCTGAACTCCACAGCTCTTCCAAGGGGCATTAAAACTGTCTTGTTAAGCTACTGTGACCTCCACCACTCTTCCAAGGGGCATTAAAGCTGTCTTGTTAAACCACGCTGAACTCCACTTATCTCCCAAGGGGCATTAAATCCATCTTGTTAAGCTACTGTGACCTCCACCACTCTTCCAAGGGGCATTAAAACTGTCTTGTTAAGATACTGTGACCTCCACCACTGTTCCAAGGAGCATTAAAACTGTCTTGTTAAGCTACTGTGAACTCCACCACTCTTCCAAGGGGCATTAAAACCATCTTGTTAAACCACTCTGAACTACACAGCTCTTCCAAGGGGCATTAAAACCATCTTGTTAAGCTACTGTTACCTCCACCACTCTTCCAAGGGGCATTGATATTGTCTTTTTATTCCACTGCGACCTCCACCACTCTTCCAATGGGCTTTAAAACCGTCTTGTTAAGCTGCTGTGACCTCCACCACTCTTCCAAGGGGCATTAAAACTGTATTGTTAAAACACTCTGAACTCCACAGCTCTTCCAAGGGGCATTTAAACCATCTTGTTAAGCTACTGTGACCTCCACCACTCTTCCAAGGGGCATTGATATTGTCTTTTTATTCCACTGCGACCTCCACCACTCTTCCAAGGGGCATTAAAACTGTCTTGTTAAGCTACTGTGACCTCCAACACTCTTCCAAGGGACATTTAAACCGTCTTGTTAAGCTACTGTGACCTGCACCACTCTTCCAATGGGCATTGAAACTGTCTTGTTAAGCTACTGTGACCTCCACCACTCTTCCAAGGGGTCATTAAAACTGTCTTGTTAAGCTACTGTGACCTCCACCACTCTTCCAAGGGGCATTAAAACTGTCTTCTTAAGCTACTGTGACCTCCACCACTCTTCCAAGGGGTTTTAAAACCATCTTGTTAAGCTACTGTGACCTCCACCACTCTTCCAAGGGGCATTAAAACCGTCTTGTTAAGCTACTGTGACCTCCACCACTATTCCAAGGGGCATTAAAATTGTCTTGTTAAGCTACTGTGACCTCCACCACTGTTCCAAGGGGCATTAAAACTGTCTTGTTAAGCTACTGTGACCTCCACCACTCTTCCAAGGGGCATAGATATTGTCTTTTTATTCCACTGCGACCTCCACCACTCTTCCAAGGGGCATTAAAACCATCTTGTTTAAGCTACAGTGACCTCCACCACTCTTCCAAGGGGCATTAAAACCGTCTTGTTAATCTACTGTGACCTCCACCAGTGTTCCAAGGGGCATTAAAACTGTCTTGTTAAGCTACTGTGACCTCCAACACTCTTCCAAGGGGCATTAAAACCGTCTTGTTAAACCACTCTGAACTCCACAGCTCTTTCAAGGGGCATTAAAACCGTCTTGTTAAGCTACTGTGACCTCCACCACTGTTCCAAGGGGCATTGAAACCGTCTTGTTAAGCTACTGTGACCTCCACCACTCTTCTAAGGGGCATTAAAACTGTCTTGATAAGCTACTGTGACCTCCACCACTCTTCCAAGGGGCATTAAAACCGTCTTGTTAAACCACTCTGAACTCCCCTTCTCTTCCAAGGGGCATTAAAACCGTCTTGTTAAGCTACTGTGACCTCCACCACTCTTCCAAGGGACATTAAAACCGTCTTGTTAAGCTATTGTAACTGCCAACACTCTACCAATGGGCATTGATATTGTCTTTTTATTCCACTGCGACCTCCACCACTCTTCCAAGGGGCATTAAAACTGTCTTGTTAAGCTACTGTGACCTCCATCACTCTTCCAAGGGGCATTAAAACTGTCTTGATAAGCTACTGTGACCTCCACCACTCTTCCAAGGGGCATTAAAACCGTCTTGTTAAACCACTCTGAACTCCACTTCTCTTCCAAGGGGCATTAATACCGTCTTGTTAAGCTACTGTGACCTCCACCACTCTTCCAAGGGACATTAAAACCGTCTTGTTAAGCTACTGTGACTGCCACCACTCTTCCAATGGGCATTGATATTGTCTTTTCATTCCATTGCGACCTCCACCACTCTTCCAAGGGGCATTAAAACTGTCTTGTTAAGCTACTGTGACCTCCACCACTCTTCCAAGGGACATTAAAACCGTCTTGTTAAGCTACTGTGACCTCCACCACTCCTCCAATGGGCATTGAAATTGTCTTTTTATTCCACTTCGACTTCACCACTCTTCCAAGGGGCATTAAAACCATCTTGTTAAGCTACTGTGACCTCCACCACTCTTCCAAGGGGCATTAAAACTGTCTTGTTAAGCTACTTTGACCTCCACCACTCTTCCAAGGGGCATTAAAACCGTCTTGTTAAAACACTCTGAACTCCACAGCTCTTCCAATGGGCATTAAAACCATCTTGTTAAGCTACTGTGAATTCCACCACTCTTCCAAAGGGCATTGATATTGTCTTTTTATTCCACTGTGACCTCCACCACTCTTCCAAGGGACATTAAAACCATCTTGTTAAGCTACTGTGACCTCCGCCACTCTTCCAAGGGGCATTAAAACCGTCTTGTTAAGCTACTGTGACCTACACCACTCTTCCAAGGGGCATTAAAACCGTCTTGTTAAGCTACTGTGACCTCCACCACTCTCCCAAGAGGCATTAAAACCGTCTTGTTAAATGACTCTGAACTTCACTTCTCTTCCAAGGGGCATTAAAACCGTCTTGTTAAGCTACTGTGACCTCCACCACTCTTCAAAGGGGCATTAAAACTGTCTTGTTAAGCTACTGTGACCTCCACCACTCTTCCAAGGGGCATTAAAATGTCTTGTTAAGCTACTGTGACCTCCACCACTCTTCAAAGGGGCATTAAAACTGTCTTGTTAAGCTACTGTGACCTCCACCACTCTTCCAAGAGGCATTAACACCATCTTGTTAAGCTACTGTGACCTCCACCCCTCTTCCAAGGGGCAATTGATATCTCTTTTTATTCCACTGCGACCTCCACCACTCTTCCAAGGGGCATTAAAACAGTCTTTTTTAAGCTACTGTGACCTCCACCACTCTTCCATGGGGCATTAAAACTGTCTTGATAAGCTACTGTGACCTCCACCACTCTTCCAAGGGGCTTTAAAGCTGTCTTGTGAAACCACTCTGAACTCCACTTATCTCCGAAGGGGCATTAAATCCGTCTTGTTAAGCTACTGTGACCTCTACCACTCTTCCAAGGGGCATTAAAACTGTTTTGTTAAGCTACTGTGACCTCCACCACTCTTCCAAGGGGCATTGAAACTGTCTTGTTAAGCTACTGTGACCTCCACCACTGTTCCAAGGGGCATTAAAACTGTCTTGTTAAGCTACTGTGACCTCTACCACTCTTCCAAGGGGCATTAAAACTGTCTTGTTAAACTGCTCTGAGCTCCACAGCTCTTCCAAGGGGCATTAAAACCGTCTTGTTAAGCTACTGTGACCTCCACCACTCTTCCAATGGGCATTGATATTTTCTTTTTATTCCTCTGAGACTTCCACCACTCTTCCAAGGGGAATATAAACTGTCTTGTTAAGCTACTGTGACCTCCACCACTCTTCCAAAGGGCATTAAAACCGTCTTGTTAAACCACTCTGAACTCCCCTTCTCTTCCAAGGGGCATTAAAACCGTCTTGTTAAGCTACTGTGACCTCCACCACTCTTCCAAGGGACATTAAAACCGTCTTGTTAAGCTATTGTAACTGCCAACACTCTACCAATGGGCATTGATATTGTCTTTTTATTCCACTGCGACCTCCACCACTCTTCCAAGGGGCATTAAAACTGTCTTGTTAAGCTACTGTGACCTCCATCACTCTTCCAAGGGGCATTAAAACTGTCTTGATAAGCTACTGTGACCTCCACCACTCTTCCAAGGGGCATTAAAACCGTCTTGTTAAACCACTCTGAACTCCACTTCTCTTCCAAGGGGCATTATTACCGTCTTGTTAAGCTACTGTGACCTCCACCACTCTTCCAAGGGACATTAAAACCGTCTTGTTAAGCTACTGTGACTGCCACCACTCTTCCAATGGGCATTGATATTGTCTTTTCATTCCATTGCGACCTCCACCACTCTTCCAAGGGGCATTAAAACTGTCTTGTTAAGCTACTGTGACCTCCACCACTCTTCCAAGGGACATTAAAACCGTCTTGTTAAGCTACTGTGACCTCCACCACTCCTCCAATGGGCATTGAAATTGTCTTTTTATTCCACTTCGACTTCACCACTCTTCCAAGGGGCATTAAAACCATCTTGTTAAGCTACTGTGACCTCCACCACTCTTCCAAGGGGCATTAAAACTGTCTTGATAAGCTACTGTGACCTCCACCACTCTTCCAAAGGGCTTTAAAACCATCTTGTTAAGCTACTGTGACCTCCACCTCTCTTCCAAGGGGCATTAAAACTGTCTTGTTAAGCTACTGTGACCTCCACCACTGTTCCAAGGGGCATTAAAACTGTCTTGTTAAACCACTCTGAACTCCACAGCTCTTCCAAGAGGCATTAAAACCATCTTGTTAAGCTACTGTGACCTCCACCCCTCTTCCAAGGGGCAATTGATATCTCTTTTTATTCCACTGCGACCTCCACCACTCTTCCAAGGGGCATTAAAACAGTCTTTTTTAAGCTACTGTGACCTCCACCACTCTTCCATGGGGCATTAAAACTTTCTTGATAAGCTACTGTGACCTCTACCACTCTTCCAAGGGGCATTAAAGCTGTCTTGTGAAACCACTCTGAACTCCACTTATCTCCGAAGGGGCATTAAAACCGTCTTGTTAAACCACTCTGAACTCCACAGCTCTTCCAAGGGGCATTAAAACCATCTTGTTAAGCTACTGTGACCTCCACCACTCTTCCAAGGGGCATTGATATTGTCTTTTTATTCCACTGCGACCTCCACCACTCTTCCAAGGGGCATTAAAACCGTCTTGTTAAGCTACTGTGACCTCCACCACTCTTCCAAGGGGCATTAAAACTGTTTTGTTAAGCTACTGTGACTTCCACAACTCTTCCAAGGGGCATTAAAACTGTCTTGTTAAGCTACTGTGACCTCCACCACTCTTCCAAGGGGCATTAAAGCCGTCTTCTTAAACCTCCCTGAACTCCACTTCTCTCTCAAGGGTCATTAAAACCGTCTTGTTAAGCTGCTGTGACCTCCACCACTCTTCCAAGGGGCATTAAAACCATCTTGTTAAACAACTCTGAACTCCACTTCTCTTCCAAGGGGCATTAAAACCGTTTTGTTAAGCTACTGTGACCTCCACCACTCTTCCAAGGGGCATTAAAACTGTCCTGTTAAGCTACTGTGACCTCCACCACTCTTCCAAGGGGCATTAAAGCTGTCTTGTTAAACCACTCTGAACTCCACTTATCTCCAAGGGGCATTAAATCTGTCTTGTTAAGCTACTGTGACCTCCACCACTCTTCCAAGGGGCATTAAAACTGTCTTGTTAAGCTACTTTGACCTCCACCACTCTTCCAAGGGGCATTGACACTGTCTTGTTAAGCTACTGTGACCTCCACCACTGTTCCAAGGGGCATTAAAACTGTCTTGTTAAGCTACTGTGACCTCCACCACTCTTCCAAGGGGCATTAAAACTGTCATGTTAAGCTACTGTGACCTCCACCACTCTTCCAAGGGGCACTAAAACCGTATTGTTAAACCACTCTGAACTCCACAGATCTTCCAAGGGGCATTAAAACCATCTTGTTAAGCTACTGTGACCTCCACCACTCTTCCAAGGGGCATTGATATTGTCTTTTTATTCCACTGCGACCTCCACCACTTTTCCAAGGGGCACTAAAACCGTCTTCTTAAGCTTCTGTGACCTCCAGTACTCTTCCAGGGGCATTAAAAATGTCTTGTTAAGCTACTGTGACCTCCACCACTCTTCCAAGGGGCATTAAAACCATCTTGTTAAATCACTCTGACTCCACAGCTCTTCCAAGGGGCATTGAAACCATCTTGTTAAGCTACTGTGACCTACATCACTCTTCCAAGGTGCATTGATATTGTCTTTTTATTCCACTGCGACCCCCACCACTCTTCCATACGGCATTAAATCCATCTTGTTAAGTTACTGTGACCTCCACCACTCTTCCAATGGGCATTAAAACCGTCTTGTTAAGCTACTGTGACCTCCACCACTCTTCCAAGGGGCATTAAAACCGTCTTGTTAAGCTACTGTGACCTCCACCACTCTTCCAAGGGGCATTAAAACCGTCTTGTTAAACCACTCTGAACTCCACAGCTCTTCCAAGGGGCATTAAAACCGTCTTGTTAAGCTACAGTGACCTCCACCACTCTTCCAAGGGGCATTAAAACTGTTTTGTTAAGCTACTGTGACCTCCACAACTCTTCCAAGGGGCATTAAAACTGTCTTGTTAAGCTACTGTGACCTCCACCACTCTTCCAAGGGGCATTAAAGCCGTGTTCTTAAACCTCTCTGAACTCCACTTCTCTCCCAAGGGTCATTAAAACCGTCTTGTTAAGCTGCTGTGACCTCCACCACTCTTCCAAGGGGCATTAAAACTGTCTTGTTAAGCTACTGTGAACTCCACCACTCTTCCAAGGGGCATTGATACTGTCTTGTTAAGCTACTGTGACCTCCACCAGTGTTCCAAGGGGCATTAAAACTGTCTTGTTAACCTACTGTGACCTCCACCACTCTTCCAATGGGCATTGATATTGTCTTTTTATTCCACTGGGACTTCCACCACTCTTCCAAGGGGCATTAAAACTGTATTGTTAAGCTACTGTGCCCTCCACCACTCTTCCAAGGGACATTAAAACCATCTTGTTAAGCCACTGTGACCTCCACCTCTCTTCCAATGGGAATTGATATTGTCTTTTTATTCCACTGCGACGTCCACCACTCTTCCAAGGGGCATTAAAACTGTCTTGTTAAGCTACTTTGACCTCCACCACTCTTCCAAGGGGCATTAAAACTGTCTTGTTAAGCTACTGTGACCTCCACCACTCTTCCAAGGGACATTAAAACCGTCTTGTTAAGCTACTGTGACCTGCACCACACTTCCAATGGGCATTGATATTGTCTTTTTATTCCACTGCGACTTCCACCACTCTTCCAAGGGGCATTAAAACGGTCTTGTTAAGCTACTGTGCCCTCCACCACTCTTCCAAGGGGCATTAAAACTGTCTTGTTAAGATACTGTGACCTCCACCATTCTTCCAAGGGGCATTAAAACTGTCTTGTTAAGCTACTGAGACCTCCAACACTTTTCCAAGGGGCATTAAAACCGTCTTGTTAAAACACTCTAAACTGCACAGCTCTTCCAAGGGGCATTAAAACCATCTTGTTAAGCTACTGTGACCTCCACCACTCTTCCAAGGGGCATTAAAACTGTCTTGTTAAGCTACTTTGACCTCCACCACTCTTCCAAGGGGCATTGAAACTGTCTTGTTAAGCTACTGTGACCTCCACCACTGTTCCATGGGGCATTAAAACTGTCTTGTTAAGCTACTGTGACCTCCACCACTCTTCCAAGGGGCATTAAAACTGTCTTGTTAAGCTACTGTGACCTCCACCACTCTTCCAAGGGACATTAAAACCGTCTTGTTAAGCTACTGTGAACTGCACCACACTTCCAATGGGCATTGATATTGTCTTTTTATTCCACTGCGACTTCCACCACTCTTCCAAGGGGCATTAAAACTGTCTTGTTAAGCTACTGTGCCGTCCACCACTCTTCCAAGGGACATTAAAACCGTCTTGTTAAGCTACTGTGACCTCCACCACTCTTCCAATGGGAATTGATATTGTCTTTTTATTCCACTGCGACGTCCACCACTCTTCCAAGGGGCATTAAAACTGTCTTGTTAAGCTACTGTGCCCTCCACCACTCATCCAAGGGGCATTAAAACTGTCTTGTTAAGATACTGTGACCTCCACCATTCTTCCAAGGGGCATTAAAACTGTCTTGTTAAGCTACTGTGACCTCCAACACACTTCCAAGGGGCATTAAAACCGTCTTTTTAAAACACTCTAAACTGCACAGCTCTTCCAAGGGGCATTAAAACCATCTTGTTAAGCTACTGTGACCTCCACCACTCTTCCAAGGGGCATTAAAACTGTCATGTTAAGCTACTGTGACCTCCACCACTCTTCCAAGGGGCACTAAAACCGTATTGTTAAAACACTCTGAACTCCACAGCTCTTCCAAGGGGCATTAAAACCATCTTGTTAAGCTACTGTGACCTCTACCACTCTTCCAAGGGGCATTGATATTGTCTTTTTATTCCACTGCGACCTCCACCACTCTTCCAAGTGGCATTAAAACTGTCTTGTTAAGCTACTGTGACCTCCAACACTCTTCCAAGGGGCATTAAAACAGTCTCGTTAAGCTACTGTGACCTCCACAACTCTTCCAATGGGCATTAAAACTGTCTTGTTAAGCTACTGTAACCTCCACCACTCTTCCAAGGGGCATTAAATCCGTATTCTTAAACCTCTCTGAACTCCACTTCTCTCCCAAGGGTCATTAAAACCGTCTTGTTAAGCTGCTGTGACCTCCACCACTCTTCCAAGGGGCATTAAAACAGTCTCGTTAAGCTACTGTGACCTCCATCACTCTTCCAAGGGGCATTAAAACTGTCTTTTTAAGCTACTGTGACCTCCACCACTCTTCCAAGGGGCAATTAAACTGTCTTGTTAAGCTACTGTGACCTACACCACTGTTCCAAGGAGCATTAAAACTGTCTTGTTAAGCTACTGTGAACTCCACCACTCTTCCAAGGGGCATTAAAACCATCTTGTTAAACCACTCTGAACTCCACAGCTCTTCCAAGGGGCATTAAAACCATCTTGTTAAGCTACTGTGACCTCCACCACTCTTCCAAGGCTCATTGATATTCTCTTTTTATTCCACTGCGACCTCCACCACTCTTCCAAGGGGCATTAAAACCGTCTTGTTAAGCTTCTGTGACCTCCACTACTCTTCCAGGGGCATTAAAAATGTCTTGTTAAGCTACTGTGACCTCCACCACTCTTCCAAGGGGCATTAAAACCATCTTGTTAAAACACTCTGAACTCCACAGCTCTTCCAAGGGGCATTGAAACCATCTTGTTAAGCTACTGTGACCTCCACTACTCTTCCAAGGGGCATTGATATTGTCTTTTTATTCCACTGCGACCTCCACCACTCTTCCATAGGGCATTAAAACCATCTTGTTAAGCTACTGTGACCTCCACCACTCTTCCAATGGGCATTAAAACCGTCTTGTTAAGCTACTGTGACCTCCACCACTCTTCCAAGGGGCATTAAAATTGTCTTGTTAAGCTTCTGTGACCTCCACCACTCTTCCAAGGGGCATTAAAACCGTCTTGTTAAACCACTCTGAACTCCACTTCTCTTCCAAGGGGCATTAAAACCGTCTTGTTAAGCTACTGTGACCTCCGCCACTCTTCCAAGGGGCATTAAAACCGTCTTGTTAAACCACTCTGAACTCCACAGCTCTTCCATGGGGCATTAAAACAATCTTGTTAAGCTACTGTGACCTCCACCACTCTTCCAAGGGGCATTGATATTGTCTTTTTATTCCACTGCGACCTCCACCACTCTTCCAAGGGACATTAAAACCGTCTTGTTAAGCTACTGTGACCTCCACCACTCTTCCAAGGGGCATTAAAACTGTTTTGTTAAGCTACTGTGACATCCACAACTCTTCCAATGGGCATTAAAACTGTCTTGTTAAGCTACTGTAACCTCCACCACTCTTCCAAGGGGCATTAAAGCTGTATTCTTAAACCTCTCTGAACTCCACTTCTCTCCCAAGGGTCATTAAAACCGTCTTGTTAAGCTGCTGTGACCTCCACCACTCTTCCAAGGGGCATTAAAACTGTCTTGTTAAGCTACTGTGACCTCCACCACTCTTCCAAGGGGCATTGAAACTGTCTTGTTAAGCTACTGTGACCTCCACCAGTGTTCCAAGGGGCATTAAAACTGTCTTGTTAAGCTACTGTGACCTCCACCACTCTTCCAAGGGGCATTAAAACCGTCTTGTTAAACCACTCTGAACTCCACAGCTCTTCCAAGGGGCATTAAAACCATCTTGTTAAGCTGCTGTGACCTGCACCACTCTTCCAATGGGCATTGATATTGTCTTTTTATTCCACTGCGACATCCACCACTCTTCCAAGGGGCATTAAAACTGTCTTGTTAAGCTACTGTGCCCTCCACCACTCTTCCAAGGGACATTAAAACCATCTTGTTAAGCTACTCTGACCTCCACCACTCTTCCAATGGGAATTAATATTGTCTTTTTATTCCACTCTGACGTCCACCACTCTTCCAAGGGGCATTAAAACTGTCTTGTTAAGCTACTGTGACCTCCACCACTCTTCCAAGGGGCATTAAAACTGTCTTGTTAAGCTACTGTGACCCCCACCACTCTTCCAAGGGACATTAAAACCGTCTTGTTAAGCTACTGTGACCTGCACCACACTTCCAATGGGCATTGAGATTGTCTTTTTATTCCACTGCGACTTCCACCACTCTTCCAAGGGGCATTAAAACTGTCTTGTTAAGCTACTGTGCCCTCCACCACTCTTCCAAGGGACATTAAAACCGTCTTGTTAAGCTACTGTGACCTCCACCACTCTTCCAATGGGAATTGATATTGTCTTTTTATTCCACTGCGACGTCCACCACTCTTCCAAGGGGCATTAAAACTGTCTTGTTAAGCTACTGTGCTCTCCACCACTCTTCCAAGGGGCATTAAAGCTGTCTTGTTAAGATACTGTGACCTCCACCATACTTCCAAGGGGCATTAAAACTGTCTTGTTAAGCTACTGTGACCTCCAACACTCTTCCAAGGGGCATTTATACCGTCTTGTTAAAACACTCTAAACTGCACAGTTCTTCCAAGGGGCATTAAAACCATCTTGTTAAGCTGCTGTGACCTCCCCCACTCTTCCAAGGGGCATTGATATTGTCTTTTTATTCCACTGCGACCTCCACCACTCTTCCAAGGGGCATTAAAACCGTCTTGTTAAGCTACTGTGACCTCCGCCACTCTTCCAAGGGGCATTAAAACCGTCTTGTTAAGCTACTGTGACCTACACCACTCTTCCAAGGGGCATTAAAACCGTCTTGTTAAGCTACTGTGACCTCCACCACTCTCCCAAGGGGCATTAAAACCGTCTTGTTAAATGACTCTGAACTTCACTTCTCTTCCAAGGGGCATTAAAACCGTCTTGTTAAGCTACTGTGACCTCCACCTCTCTTCAAAGGGGCATTAAAACTGTCTTGTTAAGCTACTGTGACCTCCACCACTCTTCCAAGGGGCATTAAACTGTCTTGTTAAGCTACTGTGACCTCCATCACTGTTCCAAGGGGCATTAAAACTGTCTTGTTAAACCACTCTGAACTCCACATCTCTTCCAAGCGGCATTAAAACCATCTTGTTAAGCTACTGTGACCACCACCCCTCTTCCAAGGGCATTGATATCTCTTTTTATTCCACTGCGACCTCCACCACTCTTCCAAGGAGCATTAAAACAGTCTTGTTTAAGCTACTGTGACCTCCACTACTCTTCCATGGGGCATTAAAACTGTCTTAATAAGCTACTGTGACCTCCACCACTCTTCCAAGGGGCATTAAATCCGTCTTGTTAAGCTACTGTGACCTCTACCACTCTTCCAAGGGGCATTAAAACTGTTTTGTTAAGCTACTGTGACCTCCACCTCTCTTCCAAGGGGCATTGAAACTGTCTTGTTAAGCTACTGTGACCTCCACCACTCTTCCAATGGGCATTGATATTTTCTGTTTATTCCTCTGCGACTTCCACCACTCTTCCAAGGGGCATTAAAACTGTCCTGTTAAGCTTCTGTGACCTCCACCACTCTTCCAGGGGCATTAAAACTGACTTGTTAAGCTACTGTGACCTCCACCACTTTTCCAAGGGGCATTAAAACTGTCTTGATAATCTACTCTGACCTCCACCACTCTTGCAAGGGGCTTTAAAACCGTCTTGTTAAGCTACTGTGACCTCCACCACTCTTCCAAGGGGCATTAAAACTGTCTTGTTAAGCTACTGTGACCGCCACCACTCTTCCAAGGGGCATTAAAACCATCTTGTTAAAACACTCTGAACTCCACAGCTCTTCCAAGGGGCATTAAAACCATCTTGTTAAGCTACTGTGACCTCCACCACTCTTCCAAGGGGCATTGATATTGTCCTTTCATTCCACTGCGACCTCCACCACTCTTCCAAGGGGCATTAAAACTGTCTTGATAAGCTACTGTGACCTCCACCACTCTTCCAAGGGGCATTAAAACTGTCTTGATAAGCTACTGTGACCTCCACCACTCTTCCAAGGGGCTTTAAAACCGTCTTGTTAAGCTACTGTGACCTCCACCACTCTTCCAAGGCGCATTAAAACTGTCTTGTTAAGCTACTGTGACCGCCACCACTCTTCCAAGGGGCATTAAAACCATCTTGCTAAAACACTCTGAACTCCACAGCTCTTACAAGGGGCATTAAAACCATCTTGTTAAGCTACTGTGACCTCCACCACTCTCCCAAGGGGCATTGATATTGTCCTTTTATTCCACTGCGACCTCCACCACTCTTCCAAAGGGCATTAAAACCATCTTGTTAAGCTACTGTGACCTCAACCACTCATCCAATGGGCATTAAAACCATCTTGTTAAGCTATTGTGACCTCCACCACTTTTCCAAGGGGCATTAAAACCGTCTTGTTAAGCTTCTGTGACCTCCACCACTCTTCCAAGGGGCATTAAAACCGTCTTGTTAAACCACTCTGAACTCCACTTCTCTTCCAAGGGGCATTAAAACCATCTTGTTAAGCTACTGTGACCTCCACCACTCTTCCAAGGGGCATTAAATCTGGCTTGTTAAGCTACTGTGACATCCACCGCTCTTCTAAGGGGCATTAAAACCATCTTGTTAAACCACTCTGAACTCCACAGCTCTTTCAAGGGGCATTAAAACCGTCTTGTTAAGCTTCTGTGACCTCCACCACTCTTCCAAGGGGCATTAAAACTGTCTTGGTAAGCTACTGTGACCTCCACCACTGTTCCAAGGGGCATTAAAACCATCTTGTTAAGCCACTCTGAACTCCACTTCTCTTCCAAGGGGCATTAAAACCGTCTTGTCAAGCTACTGTGACCTCCACCACTCTTCCAAGGGGCATTAAAACTGTCTTGTTAAGCTACTGTGATCTCCACCACTCTTCCAAGGGGCATTAAAGCTGTCTTGTTAAACCACTCTGAGCTCCACTTATCTCCAAGGGGCATTAAATCCGTCTTGTTAAGCTACTGTGACCTCCACCACTCTTCCAAGGGGCAATAAAACTGTCTTGTTAAGCTACTTTGACCTCCACCACTCTTCCAAGGGGCATTGAAACTGTCTTGTTAGGCTACTGTGACCTCCACCACTCTTCCAAGGGGCATTAAAACTGTCTTGTTAAGCTACTGTGACCTCCACCACTCTTCCAAGGGGCATTAAAACTGTCATGTTAAGCTACTGTGACCTCCACCACTCTTCCAAGGGGCATTGATATTGTCTTTTTATTCTACTGCGACCTCCACCACTCTTCCAAGGGGCATTAAAACTGTCTTGTTAAGCTACTGTGACCTCCACCACTTTTCCAAGGGGCATTAAAACAGTCTTGTTAAGCTACTGCGACCTCCACCACTCTTCCAAGGGGCATTAAAACTGTCTTGTTAAGCTACTGTGACCTCCACCACTGTTCCAAGGAGCATTAAAACTGTCTTGTTAAGCTACTGTGAACTCCACCACTCTTCCAAGGGCCATCAAAACCATCTTGTTAAACCACTCTGAACTCCACAGCTCTTCCAAGGGGCATTAAAACCATCTTGTTAAGCTACTGTGACCTCTACCACTCTTCCAAGGGGCATTGATATTGTCTTTTTATTCCACTGCGATCTCCACCACTCTTCCAAGGAGCATTAAAACCGTCTTGTTAAGCTTCTGTGACCTCCACTACTCTTCCAGGGGCATTAAAAATGTCTTGTTAAGCTACTGTGACCTCCACCACTCTTCCAAGGGGCATTAAAATCGTCTTGTTAAGCTTCTGTGACCTCCACCACTCTTCCAAGGGGCATTAAAACCGTCTTGTTAAACCACTCTGAACTCCACTTCTCTTCCAAGAGGCATTAAAACCGTCTTGTTAAGCTACTGTGACCTCCACCACTCTTCCAAGGGGCATTAAAACCGTCTTGTTAAACCACTCTGAACTCCACAGCTCTTCCAAGGGGCATTAAAACCATCTTGTTAAGCTACTGTGACCTCCACCACTCTTCCAAGGGGCATTGATATTGTCTTTTTATTCCACTGCGACCTCCACCACTCTTCCAAGGGGCATTAAAACCGTCTTGTTAAGCTACTGTGACCTCCACCACTCTTCCAAGGGACATTAAAGCCGTCTTCTTAAACCTCTCTGAACTCCACTTCTCTACCAAGGGTCATTAAAACCGTCTTGTTAAGCTGCTGTGACCTCCACCACTCTTCCAAGGGGCATTAAAACTGTCTTGTTAAGCTACTGTGACCTCCACCACTCTTCCAAGGGGCATTGAAACTGTCTTGTTAAGCTACTGTGACCTCCACCAGTGTTCCAAGGGGCATTAAAACTGTCTTGTAAAGCTACTGTGACCTCCACCACTCTTCCAAGGTGCATTAAAACCGTCTTGTTAAACCACTCTGAACTCCACAGCTCTTCCAAGGGGCATTAAAACCATCTTGTTAAGTTACTGTGACCTGCACCACTCTTCCAATGGGCATTGATATTGTCTTTTTATTCCACTGCGACTTCCACCACTCTTCCAAGGGGCATTAAAACTGTCTTGTTAAGCTACTGTGCCCTCCACCACTCTTCCAAGGGACATTAAAACCATCTTGTTAAGCTACTGTGACCTCCACCACTCTTCCAATGGGAATTGATATTGTCTTTTTATTCCACTGCGACGTCCACCACTCTTCCAAGGGGCATTAAAACTGTCTTGTTAAGCTACTGTGACTTCCACCACTCTTCCAAGGGGCATTAAAACTGTCTTGTTAAGCTACTGTGACCTCCACCACTCTTCCAAGGGACATTAAAACCGTCTTGTTAAGCTACTGTGATCTGCACCACACTTCCAATGGGCATTGATATTGTCTTTTTATTCCACTGCGACTTCCACCACTCTTCCAAGGGGCATTAAAACTGTCTTGTTAAGCTACTGTGCCCTCCACCACTCTTCCAAGGGACATTAAAACCATCTTGTTAAGCTACTGTGACCTCCACCACTCTTCCAATGGGAATTGATATTGTCTTTTTATTTCACTGCGACGTCCTTCACTCTTGCAAGGGGCATTAAAACTGTCTTGTTAAGCTACTGTGCCCTCCACCACTCTTCCAAGGGGCATTAAAACTGTCTTGTTAAGATACTGTGACCTCCACCATTCTTCCAAGGGGCATTAAAACTGTCTTGTTCAGCTACTGTGACCTCCAACACTCTTCCAAGGGGCATTAAAACCGTCTTGTTAAAACACTCTAAATTGCACAGCTCTTCCAAGGGGCATTAAAACCATCTTGTTAAGCTACTGTTACCTCCACCACTCTTCCAAGGGGCATTAAAACTGTCTTGTTAAGCTACTTTGACCTCCACCACTCTTCCAAGGGGCATTGAAACTGTCTTGTTAAGCTACTGTGACCTCCACCACTGTTCCAAGGGTCATTAAAACTGTCTTGTTAAGCTACTGTGACCTCCATCACTCTTCCAAGGGGCATTAAAACTGTCTTGTTAAGCTACTGTGACCTCCACCACTCTTCCAAGGGACATTAAAACCGTCTTGTTAAGCTACTGTGACCTGCACCACACTTCCAATGGGCATTGATATTGTCTTTTTATTCCACTGCGACTTCCATCGCTCTTCCAAGGGGCATTAAAACTGTCTTGTTAAGCTACTGTGCCCTCCACCACTCTTCCAAGGGGCATTAAAACTGTCTTGTTAAGATACTGTGACCTCCACCATTCTTCCAAGGGGCATTAAAACTGTCTTGTTAAGCTACTGTGACCTCCAACACTCTTCCAAGGGGCATTAAAACCGTCTTGTTAAAACACGCTAAACTGCACAGCTCTTCCAAGGGGTATTAAAACCATCTTGTTAAGCTACTGTGACCTCCACCACTCTTCCAAGGGGCATTAAAACTGTGTTGTTAAGCTACTTTGACCTCCACCACTCTTCCAAGGGGCATTGAAACTGTCTTGTTAAGCTACTGTGACCTCCACCAGTGTTCCAAGGGGCATTAAACCTGTCTTGTAAAGCTACTGTGACCTCCACCACTCTTCCAAGGGGCATTAAAACCGTCTTGTTAAACCACTCTGAACTCCACAGCTCTTCCAAGGGGCATTAAAACCATCTTGTTAAGCTACTGTGACCTGCACCACTCTTCCAATGGGCATTGATATTGTCTTTTTATTCCACTGCGACTTCCACCACTCTTCCATGGGGCATTAAAACTGTCTTGTTAAGCTACTGTGCCCTCCACCACTCTTCCAAGGGACATTAAAACCATCTTGTTAAGCTACTGTGACCTCCACCACTCTTCCAATGGGAATTGATATTGTCTTTTTATTCCACTGCGACGTCCACCACTCTTCCAAGGGGCATTAAAACTGTCTTGTTAAGCTACTGTGACTTCCACCACTCTTCCAAGTGGCATTAAAACTGTCTTGTTAATCTACTGTGACCTCCACCACTCTTCCAATGGGCATTAAAACCATCTTGTTAAGCTAATGTGACCTCCAACACTCTTCCAATGGGCATTAAAACCGTCTTGTTAAGCTACTGTGACCTCCGCCACTCTTCCAAGGGGCATTAAAATCATCTTGTGAAGCTTCTGTGACCTCCACCACTCTTCCAAGGGGCAGTAAAACAGTCTTGTTAAACCACTCTGAACTCCACTTCTCTTCCAAGGGGCATTAAAACCGTCTTGTTAAGCTACTGTGACCTCCACCACTCTTCCAAGGGGCATTAAAACCGTCTTGTTAAACCACTCTGAACTCCACAGCTCTTCCAAGGGGCATTAAAACCATCTTGTTAAGCTACTGTGACCTCCACCACTCTTCCAAGGGGCATTGATATTGTCTTTTTATTCCACTGCGACCTCCACCACTCTTCCAAGGGGCATTAAAACCGTCTTGTTAAGCTACTGTGACCTCCACCACTCTTCCAAGGGGCATTAAAACTGTTTTGTTAAGCTACTGTGACTTCCACAACTCTTCCAAGGGGCATTAAAACTGTCTTGTTAAGCTACTGTGACCTCCACCACTCTTCCAAGGGGCATTAAAGCCGTCTTCTTAAACCTCCCTGAACTCCACTTCTCTTCCAAGGGGCATTAAAACCGTCTTGTTAAGCTACTGTGACCTCCACCACTCTTCCAAGGGGCATTAAAACTGTCCTGTTAAGCTACTGTGACCTCCACCACTCTTCCAAGGGGCATTAAAGCTGTCTTGTTAAAGCAATCTGAACTCCACTTATCTCCAAGGGGCATTAAATCTGTCTTGTTAAGCTACTGTGACCTCCACCACTCTTCCAAGGGGCATTAAAACTGTCTTGTTAAGCTACTTTGACCTCCACCACTCTTCCAAGGGGCATTGACACTGTCTTGTTAAGCTACTGTGACCTCCACCACTGTTCCAAGGGGCATTAAAACTGTCTTGTTAAGCTACTGTGACCTCCACCACTCTTCCAAGGGGCATTAAAACTGTCATGTTAAGCTACTGTGACCTCCACCACTCTTCCAAGGGGCACTAAAACCGTATTGTTAAACCACTCTGAACTCCACAGATCTTCCAAGGGGCATTAATACCATCTTGTTAAGCTACTGTGACCTCCACCACTCTTCCAAGGGGCATTGATATTGTCTTTTTATTCCACTGCGACCTCCACCACTCTTCCAAGGGGCACTAAAACCGTCTTGTTAAGCTTCTGTGACCTCCACTACTCTTCCAGGGGCATTAAAAATGTCTTGTTAAGCTACTGTGACCTCCACCACTCTTCCAAGGGGCATTAAAACTGTCATGTTAAGCTACTGTGACCTCCACCACTCTTCCAAGGGGCACTAAAACCGTATTGTTAAACCACTCTGACTCCACAGCTCTTCCAAGGGGCATTGAAACCATCTTGTTAAGCTACTGTGACCTCCACCACTCTTCCAAGGGGCATTGATATTGTCTTTTTATTCCACTGCGACCTCCACCACTCTTCCATACGGCATTAAAACCATCTTGTTAAGTTACTGTGACCTCCACCACTCTTCCAATGGGCATTAAAACCGTCTTGTTAAGCTACTGTGACCTCCACCACTCTTCCAAGGGGCATTAAAATCATCTTGTTAAGCTTCTGTGACCTCCACCACTCTTCCAAGGGGCAGTAAAACAGTCTTGTTAAACCACTCTGAACTCCACTTCTCTTCCAAGGGGCATTAAAACCGTCTTGTTAAACCACGCTGAACTCCACAGCTCTTCCAAGGGGCATTAAAACCATCTTGTTAAGCTACAGTGACCTCCACCACTCTTCCAAGGGGCATTGATATTGTCTTTTTATTCCACTGCGACCTCCACCACTCTTCCAAGGGGCATTAAAACCGTCTTGTTAAGCTACTGTGACCTCCACCACTCTTCCAAGGGGCATTAAAACTGTTTTGTTAAGCTACTGTGACCTCCACAACTCTTCCAAGGGGCATTAAAACTGTCTTGTTAAGCTACTGTGACCTCCATCACTCTTCCAAGGGGCATTAAAGCCGTCTTCTTAAACCTCTCTGAACTCCACTTCTCTCCCAAGGGTCATTAAAACCGTCTTGTTAAGCTGCTGTGACCTCCACCACTCTTCCAAGGGGCATTAAAACTGTCTTGTTAAGCTACTGTGACCTCCACCACTCTTCCAAGGGGCATTGATACTGTCTTGTTAAGCTACTGTGACCTCCACCAGTGTTCCAAGGGGCATTAAAACTGTCTTGTTAACCTACTGTGACCTCCACCACTCTTCCAAGGGGCGTTAAAACTGTCTTGTTAAACCACTCTGAACTCCACAGCTCTTCCAAGGGGCATTAAAACCATCTTGTTAAGCTACTGTGACCTGCACCACTCTTCCAATGGGCATTGATATTGTCTTTTTATTCCACTGGGACTTCCACCACTCTTCCAAGGGGCATTAAAACTGTCTTGTTAAGCTACTGTGCCCTCCACCACTCTTCCAAGGGACATTAAAACCATCTTGTTAAGCCACTGTGACCTCCACCTCTCTTCCAATGGGAATTGATATTGTCTTTTTATTCCACTGCGACGTCCACCACGCTTCCAAGGGGCATTAAAACTGTCTTGTTAAGCTACTTTGACATCCACCACTCTTCCAAGGGGCATTAAAACTGTCTTGTTAAGCTACTGTGACCTCCACCACTCTTCCAAGGGACATTAAAACCGTATTGTTAAGCTACTGTGACCTGCACCACACTTCCAATGGGCATTGATATTGTCTTTTTATTCCACTGCGACTTCCACCACTCTTCCAAGGGGCATTAAAACTGTCTTGTTAAGCTACTGTGCCCTCCACCACTCTTCCAAGGGGCACTAAAACCGTCTTGTTAAGCTACTGTGACCTCCACCACTCTTCCAAGGGGCATTAAAATCATCTTGTTAAGCTTCTGTGACCTCCACCACTCTTCCAAGGGGCAGTAAAACAGTCTTGTTAAACCACTCTGAACTCCACTTCTCTTCCAAGGGGCATTAAAACCGTCTTGTTAAGCTACTGTGACCTCCACCACTCTTCCAAGGGGCATTAAAACCGTCTTGTTAAACCACTCTGAACTCCACAGCTCTTCCAAGGTGCATTAAAACCATCTTGTTAAGCTACAGTGACCTCCACCACTCTTCCAAAGGGCATTGATATTGTCTTTTTATTCCACTGCGACCTCCACCACTCTTCCAAGGGGCATTAAAACCGTCTTGTTAAGCTACTGTGACCTCCACCACTCTTCCAAGGGGCATTAAAACTGTTTTGTTAAGCTACTGTGACCTCCACAACTCTTCCAAGGGGCATTAAAACTGTCTTGTTAAGCTACTGTGACCTCCACCACTCTTCCAAGGGGCATTAAAGCCGTCTTCTTAAACCTCTCTGAACTCCACTTCTCTCCCAAGGGTCATTAAAACCGTCTTGTTAAGCTGCTGTGACCTCCACCACTCTTCCAAGGGGCATTAAAACTGTCTTGTTAAGCTGCTGTGACCTCCACCACTCTTCCAAGGGGCATTGATACTGTCTTGTTAAGCTACTGTGACCTCCACCAGTGTTCCAAGGGGCATTAAAACTGTCTTGTTAACCTACTGTGACCTCCACCACTCTTCCAAGGGGCATTAAAACTGTCTTGTTAAACCACTCTGAACTCCACAGCTCTTCCAAGGGGCATTAAAACCATCTTGTTAAGCTACTGTGACCTGCACCACTCTTCCAATGGGCATTGATATTGTCTTTTTATTCCACTGGGACTTCCACCACTCTTCCAAGGGGCATTAAAACTGTCTTGTTAAGCTACTGTGCCCTCCACCACTCTTCCAAGGGACATTAAAACCATCTTGTTAAGCCACTGTGACCTCCACCTCTCTTCCAATGGGAATTGATATTGTCTTTTTATTCCACTGCGACGTCCACCACTCTTCCAAGGGGCATTAAAACTGTCTTGTTAAGCTACTTTGACCTCCACCACTCTTCCAAGGGGCATTAAAACTGTCTTGTTAAGCTACTGTGACCTCCACCACTCTTCCAAGGGACATTAAAACCGTCTTGTTAAGCTACTGTGACCTGCACCACACTTCCAATGGGCATTGATATTGTCTTTTTATTCCACTGCGACTTCCACCACTCTTCCAAGGGGCATTAAAACTGTCTTGTTAAGCTACTGTGCCCTCCACCACTCTTCCAAGGGGCATTAAAACTGTCTTGTTAAGATACTGTGAACTCCACCATTCTTCCAAGGGGCATTAAAACTGTCTTGTTAAGCTACTGAGACCTCAAACACTTTTCCAAGGGGCATTAAAACCGTCTTGTTAAAACACTCTAAACTGCACAGCTCTTCCAAGGGGCATTAAAACCATCTTGTTAAGCTACTGTGACCTCCACCACTCTTCCAAGGGGCATTAAAACTGTCTTGTTAAGCTACTTTGACCTCCACCACTCTTCCAAGGGGCATTGAAACTGTCTTGTTAAGCTACTGTGACCTCCACCACTGTTCCAAGGGGCATTAAAACTGTCTTGTTAAGCTACTGTGACCTCCACCACTCATCCAAGGGGCATTAAAACTGTCTTGTTAAGCTACTGTGACCTCCACCACTCTTCCAAGGGACATTAAAACTGTCTTGTTAAGCTACTGTGAACTGCACCACACTTTCAGTGGGCATTGATATTGTCTTTTTATTCCACTGCGACTTCCACCACTCTTCCAAGGGGCATTAAAACTGTCTTGTTAAGCTACTGTGCCCTCCACCACTTTTCCAAGGGACATTAAAACCGTCTTGTTAAGCTACTGTGACTTCCACCACTCTTCCAAGGGGCATTAAAACTGTCATGTTAAGCTACTGTGACCTCCACCAATCTTCCAAGGGGCACTAAAACCGTATTGTTAAAACACTCTGAACTCCACAGCTCTTCCAAGGGGCATTAAAACCATCTTGTTAAGCTACTGTGACCTCCACCACTCTTCCAAGGGGCATTGATATTGTCTTTTTATTCCACTGCGACCTCCACCACTCTTCCAAGTGGCATTAAAACTGTCTTGTTAAGCTACTGTGACCTCCACCACTCTTCCAAGGGGCATTAAAACAGTCTCGTTAAGCTACTGTGACCTCCATCACTTTTCCAAGGGGCATTAAAACTGTCTTGTTAAGCTACTGTGACCTACACCACTGTTCCAAGGAGCATTAAAACTGTCTTGTTAAGCTACTGTGAACTCCACCACTCTTCCAAGGGGCATTAAAACCATCTTGTTAAACCACTCTGAACTCCACAGCTCTTCCAAGGGGCATTAAAACCATCTTGTTAAGCTACTGTGACCTCCACCACTCTTCCAAGGCTCATTGATATTGTCTTTTTATTCCACTGCGACCTCCACCACTCTTCCAAGGGGCATTAAAACCGTCTTGTTAAGCTTCTGTGACCTCCACTACTCTTCCAGGGGCATTAAAAATGTCTTGTTAAGCTACTGTGACCTCCACCACTCTTCCAAGGGGCATTAAAACCATCTTGTTAAAACACTCTGAACTCCACAGCTCTTCCAAGGGGCATTGAAACCATCTTGTTAAGCTACTGTGACCTCCACTACTCTTCCAAGGGGCATTGATATTGTCTTTTTATTCCACTGCGACCTCCACCACTCTTCCATAGGGCATTAAAACCATCTTGTTAAGCTACTGTGACCTCCACCACTCTTCCAATGGGCATTAAAACCGTCTTGTTAAGCTACTGTGACCTCCACCACTCTTCCAAGGGGCATTAAAATTGTCTTGTTAAGCTTCTGCGACCTCCACCACTCTTCCAAGGGGCATTAAAACCGTCTTGTTAAACCACTCTGAACTCCACTTCTCTTCCAAGGGGCATTAAAACCGTCTTGTTAAGCTACTGTGACCTCCGCCACTCTTCCAAGGGGCATTAAAACCGTCTTGTTAAACCACTCTGAACTCCACAGCTCTTCCAAGGGGCATTAAAACCATCTTGTTAAGCTACTGTGACCTCCACCACTCTTCCAAGGGGCATTGATATTGTCTTTTTATTCCACTGCGACCTCCACCACTCTTCCAAGGGACATTAAAACCGTCTTGTTAAGCTACTGTGACCTCCACCACTCTTCCAAGGGGCATTAAAACTGTTTTGTTAAGCTACTGTGACCTCCACAACTCTTCCAATGGGCATTAAAACTGTCTTGTTAAACTACTGTATCCTCCACCACTCTTCCAAGGGGCATTAAAGCCGTATTCTTAAACCTCTCTGAACTCCACTTCTCTCCCAAGGGTCATTAAAACCGTCTTGTTAAGCTGCTGTGACCTCCACCACTCTTCCAAGGGGCATTAAAACAGTCTCGTTAAGCTACTGTGACCTCCATCACTCTTCCAAGGGGCATTAAAACTGTCTTTTTAAGCTACTGTGACCTCCACCACTCTTCCAAGGGGCATTAAAACTGTCTTGTTAAGCTACTGTGACCTACACCACTGTTCCAAGGAGCATTAAAACTGTCTTGTTAAGCTACTGTGAACTCCACCACTCTTCCAAGGGGCATTAAAACCATCTTGTTAAACCACTCTGAACTCCACAGCTCTTCCAAGGGGCATTAAAACCATCTTGTTAAGCTACTGTGACCTCCACCACTCTTCCAAGGCTCATTGATATTGTCTTTTTATTCCACTGCGACCTCCACCACTCTTCCAAGGGGCATTAAAACCGTCTTGTTAAGCTTCTGTGACCTCCACTACTCTTCCAGGGGCATTAAAAATGTCTTGTTAAGCTACTGTGACCTCCACCACTCTTCCAAGGGGCATTAAAACCATCTTGTTAAAACACTCTGAACTCCACAGCTCTTCCAAGGGGCATTGAAACCATCTTGTTAAGCTACTGTGACCTCCACTACTCTTCCAAGGGGCATTGATATTGTCTTTTTATTCCACTGCGACCTCCACCACTCTTCCATAGGGCATTAAAACCATCTTGTTAAGCTACTGTGACCTCCACCACTCTTCCAATGGGCATGAAAACCGTCTTGTTAAGCTACTGTGACCTCCACCACTCTTCCAAGGGGCATTAAAATTGTCTTGTTAAGCTTCTGTGACCTCCACCACTCTTCCAAGGGGCATTAAAACCGTCTTGTTAAACCACTCTGAACTCCACTTCTCTTCCAAGGGGCATTAAAACCGTCTTGTTAAGCTACTGTGACCTCCGCCACTCTTCCAAGGGGCATTAAAACTGTCTTGTTAAACCACTCTGAACTCCACAGCTCTTCCAAGGGGCATTAAAACCATCTTGTTAAGCTACTGTGACCTCCACCACTCTTCCAAGGGGCATTGATATTGTCTTTTTATTCCACTGCGACCTCCACCACTCTTCCAAGGGACATTAAAACCGTCTTGTTAAGCTACTTTGACCTCCACCACTCTTCCAAGTGGCATTAAAACTGTTTTGTTAAGCTACTGTGACCTCCACAACTCTTCCAATGGGCATTAAAACTGTCTTGTTAAGCTACTGTAACCTCCACCACTCTTCCAAGGCGCATTAAAGCCGTATTCTTAAACCTCTCTGAACTCCACTTCTCTCCCAAGGGTCATTAAAACCGTCTTGTTAAGCTGCTGTGACCTCCACCACTCTTCCAAGGGGCATTAAAACTGTCTTGTTAAGCTACTGTGACCTCCACCACTCTTCCAAGGGGCATTGAAACTGTCTTGTTAAGCTACTGTGACCTCCACCAGTGTTCCAAGGGGCATTAAAACTGTCTTGTTAAGCTACTGTGACCTCCACCACTCTTCCAAGGGGCATTAAAACCGTCTTGTTAAACCACTCTGAACTCCACAGCTCTTCCAAGGGGCATTAAAACCATCTTGTTAAGCTACTGTGACCTGCACCACACTTCCAATGGGCATTGATATTGTCTTTTTATTCCACTGCGACTTCCACCACTCTTCCAAGGGGCATTAAAACTGTCTTGTTAAGCTACTGTGCCCTCCACCACTCTTCCAAGGGGCATTAAAACTGTCTTGTTAAGCTACTGTGACCTCCACCACTCTTCCAAGGGACATTAAAACCGTCTTGTTAAGCTACTGTGACCTGCACCACACTTCCAATGGGCATTGATATTGTCTTTTTATTCCACTGCGACTTCAACCACTCTTCCAAGGGTCATTAAAACTGTCTTGTTAAGCTACTGTGCCCTCCACCACTCTTCCAAGGGACATTAAAACCGTCTTGTTAAGCTACTGTGACCTCCACCACTCTTCCAATGGGAATTAATATTGTCTTTTTATTCCACTGCGACGTCCACCACTCTTCCAAGGGGCATTAAAACTGTCTTGTTAAGCTACTGTGCCCTCCACCACTCTTCCAAGGGGCATTAAAGCTGTCTTGTTAAGATACTGTGACCTCCACCATACTTCCAAGGGGCATTAAAACTGTCTTGTTAAGCTACTGTGACCTCCACCACTCTTCCAAGGGGCATTTATACCGTCTTGTTAAAACACTCTAAACTGCACAGCTCTTCCAAGGGGCATTAAAACCATCTTGTTAAGCTACTGTGACCTCCCCCACTCTTCCAAGGGGCATTGATATTGTCTTTTTATTCCACTGCGACCTCCACCACTCTTCCAAGGGGCATTAAAACCGTCTTGTTAAGCTACTGTGACCTACACCACTCTTCCAAGGGGCATTAAAACCGTCTTGTTAAGTTACTGTGACCTCCACCACTCTCCCAAGGGGCATTAAAACCGTCTTGTTAAATGACTCTGAACTTCAATTCTCTTCCAAGGGGCATTAAAACCGTCTTGTTAAGCTACTGTGACCTCCACCACTCTTCAAAGGGGCATTAAAACTGTCTTGTTAAGCTACTGTGACCTCCACCACTCTTCCAAGGGGCATTAAACTGTCTTGTTAAGCTACTGTGACCTCCACCACTGTTCCAAGGGGCATTAAAACTGTCTTGTTAAGCTACTGTGACCTCTACCACTCTTCCAAGGGGCATTAAAACTGTCTTGTTAAACCGCTCTGAGCTCCACAGCTCTTCCAAGGGGCATTAAAACCGTCTTGTTAAGCTACTGTGACCTCCACCACTGTTCCAAGGGGCATTAAAACTGTCTTGTTAAGCTACTGTGACCTCTACCACTCTTCCAAGGGGCATTAAAACTGTCTTGTTAAACCACTCTGAACTCCACAGCTCTTCCAAGCGGCATTAAAACCATCTTGTTAAGCTACTGTGACCACCACCCCTCTTCCAAGGGGCATTGATATCTCTTTTTATTCCACTGCGACCTCCACCACTCTTCCAAGGAGCATTAAAACAGTCTTGTTTAAGCTACTGTGACCTCCACTACTCTTCCATGGGGCATTAAAACTGTCTTGATAAGCTACTGTGACCTCCACCACTCTTCCAAGGGGCTTTAAATCCGTCTTGTTAAGCTACTGTGACCTCTACCACTCTTCCAAGGGGCATTAAAACTGTTTTGTTAAGCTACTGTGACCTCCACCTCTCTTCCAAGGGGCATTGAAACTGTCTTGTTAAGCTACTGTGACCTCCACCACTCTTCCAAGGGGCATTAAACTGTCTTGTTAAGCTACTGTGACCTCCACCACTGTTCCAAGGGGCATTAAAACTGTCTTGTTAAGCTACTGTGACCTCTACCACTCTTCCAAGGGGCATTAAAACTGTCTTGTTAAACCGCTCTGAGCTCCACAGCTCTTCCAAGGGGCATTAAAACCGTCTTGTTAAGCTACTGTGACCTCCACCACTGTTCCAAGGGGCATTAAAACTGTCTTGTTAAGCTACTGTGACCTCTACCACTCTTCCAAGGGGCATTAAAACTGTCTTGTTAAACCACTCTGAACTCCACAGCTCTTCCAAGCGGCATTAAAACCATCTTGTTAAGCTACTGTGACCACCACCCCTCTTCCAAGGGGCATTGATATCTCTTTTTATTCCACTGCGACCTCCACCACTCTTCCAAGGAGCATTAAAACAGTCTTGTTTAAGCTACTGTGACCTCCACCACTCTTCCAAGGGGCTTTAAATCCGTCTTGTTAAGCTACTGTGACCTCTACCACTCTTCCAAGGGGCATTAAAACTGTTTTGTTAAGCTATTGTGACCTCCACCTCTCTTCCAAGGGGCATTGAAACTGTCTTGTTAAGCTACTGTGACCTCCACCACTCTTCCAATGGGCATTGATATTTTCTTTTTATTCCTCTGCGACTTCCACCACTCTTCCAAGGGGCATTAAAACTGTCCTGTTAAGCTTCTGTGACCTCCACCACTCTTCCAGGGGCATTAAAACTGTCTTGTTAAGCTACTGTGACCTCCACCACTTTTCCAAGGGGCATTAAAACTGTCTTGATATGCTACTGTGACCTCCACCACTCTTCCAAGGGGCTTTAAAACCGTCTTGTTAAGCTACTGTGACCTCCACCACTCTTCCAAGGGGCATTAAAACTGTCTTGTTAAGCTACTATGACCGCCACCACTCTTCCAAGGGGCATTAAAACCATCTTGTTAAAACACTCTGAACTCCACAGCTCTTCCAAGGGGCATTAAAACCATCTTGTTAAGCTACTGTGACCTCCACCACTCTTCCAAGGGGCATTGATATTGTCCTTTCATTCCACTGCGACCTCCACCACTCTTCCAAGGGGCATTAAAACTGTCTTGATAAGCTACTGTGACCTCCACCACTCTTCCAAGGGGCATTAAAACTGTCTTGATAAGCTACTGTGACCTCCACCACTCTTCCAAGGGGCTTTAAAACCGTCTTGTTAAGCTACTGTGACCTCCACCACTCTTCCAAGGGGCATTAAAACTGTCTTGTTAAGCTACTGTGACCGCCACCACTCTTCCAAGGGGCATTAAAACCATCTTGCTAAAACACTCTGAACTCCACAGCTCTTACAAGGGGCATTAAAACCATCTTGTTAAGCTACTGTGACCTCCACCACTCTTCCAAGGGGCATTGATATTGTCCTTTTATTCCACTGCGACCTCCACCACTCTTCCAAAGGGCATTAAAACCATCTTGTTATGCTACTGTGACCTCCACCACTCTTCCAATGGGCATTAAAACCATCTTGTTAAGCTACTGTGACCTCCACCACTTTTCCAAGCGGCATTAAAACCGTCTTGTTAAGCTTCTGTGACCTCCACCACTCTTCCAAGGGGCATTAAAACCGTCTTGTTAAACCACTCTGAACTCCACTTCTCTTCCAAGTGGCATTAAAACCATCTTGTTAAGCTACTGTGACCTCCACCACTCTTCCAAGGGGCATTAAATCTGGCTTGTTAAGCTACTGTGACATCCACCGCTCTTCTAAGGGGCATTAAATCCATCTTGTTAAACCACTCTGAACTCCACAGCTCTTTCAAGGGGCATTAAAACCGTCTTGTTAAGCTTCTGTGACCTCCACCACTCTTCCAAGGGGCATTAAAACTGTCTTGGTAAGCTACTGTGACCTCCACCACTGTTCCAAGGGGCATTAAAACCATCTTGTTAAGCCACTCTGAACTCCACTTCTCTTCCAAGGGGCATTAAAACCGTCTTGTCAAGCTACTGTGACCTCCACCACTCTTCCAAGGGGCATTAAAACTGTCTTGTTAAGCTACTGTGATCTCCACCACTCTTCCAAGGGGCATTAAAGCTGTCTTGTTAAACCACTCTGAGCTCCACTTATCTCCAAGGGGCATTAAATCCGTCTTGTTAAGCTACTGTGACCTCCACCACTCTTCCAAGGGGCAATAAAACTGTCTTGTTAAGCTACTTTGACCTCCACCACTCTTCCAAGGGGCATTGAAACTGTCTTGTTAAGCTACTGTGACCTCCACCACTCTTCCAAGGGGCATTAAAACAGTCTCGTTAAGCTACTGTCACCTCCATCACTCTTCCAAGGGGCATTAAAACTGTATTTTTAAGCTACTGTGACCTCCACCACTCTTCCAAGGGGCATTAAAATGGTCTTGTTAAGCTACATTGACCTACACCACTGTTCCAAGGAGCATTAAAACTGTCTTGTTAAGCTACTGTGAACTCCACCACTCTTCCAAGGGGCATTAAAACCATCTTGTTAAACCACTCTGAACTCCACAGCTCTTCCAAGGGGCATTAAAACCATCTTGTTAAGCTACTGTGACCTCCACCACTCTTCAAAGGCTCATTGATATTGTCTTTTTATTCCACTGCGACCTCCACCACTCTTCCAAGGGACATTAAAACCGTCTTGTTAAGCTACTGTGACCTCCGCCACTCTTCCAAGGGGCATTAAAACCGTCTTGTTAAACCACTCTGAACTCCACAGCTCTTCCAAGGGGCATTAAAACCATCTTGTTAAGCTACTGTGACCTCCACCACTCTTCCAAGGGGCATTGATATTGTCTTTTTATTCCACTGCGACCTCCACCACTCTTCCAAGGGACATTAAAACCGTCTTGTTAAGCTACTGTGACCTCCACCACTCTTCCAAGGGGCATTAAAACTGTTTTGTTAAGCTACTGTGACCTCCACAACTCTTCCAATGGGCATTAAAACTGTCTTGTTAAGCTACTGTAACCTCCACCACTCTTCCAAGGGGCATTAAATCCGTATTCTTAAACCTCTCTGAACTCCACTTCTCTCCCAAGGGTCATTAAAACCGTCTTGTTAAGCTGCTGTGACCTCCACCACTCTTCCAAGGGGCATTAAAACAGTCTCGTTAAGCTACTGTGACCTCCATCACTCTTCCAAGGGGCATTAAAACTGTCTTTTTAAGCTACTGTGACCTCCACCACTCTTCCAAGGGGCATTAAAACTGTCTTGTTAAGCTACTGTGACCTACACCACTGTTCCAAGGAGCATTAAAACTGTCTTGTTAAGCTACTGTGAACTCCACCACTCTTCCAAGGGGCATTAAAACCATCTTGTTAAACCACTCTGAACTCCACAGCTCTTCCAAGGGGCATTAAAACCATCTTGTTAAGCTACTGTGACCTCCACCACTCTTCCAAGGCTCATTGATATTCTCTTTTTATTCCACTGCGACCTCCACCACTCTTCCAAGGGGCATTAAAACCGTCTTGTTAAGCTTCTGTGACCTCCACTACTCTTCCAGGGGCATTAAAAATGTCTTGTTAAGCTACTGTGACCTCCACCACTCTTCCAAGGGGCATTAAAACCATCTTGTTAAAACACTCTGAACTCCACAGCTCTTCCAAGGGGCATTGAAACCATCTTGTTAAGCTACTGTGACCTCCACTACTCTTCCAAGGGGCATTGATATTGTCTTTTTATTCCACTGCGACCTCCACCACTCTTCCATAGGGCATTAAAACCATCTTGTTAAGCTACTGTGACCTCCACCACTCTTCCAAGGGGCATTAAATTGTCTTGTTAAGCTTCTGTGACCTCCACCACTCTTCCAAGGGGCATTAAAACCGTCTTGTTAAACCACTCTGAACTCCACTTCTCTTCCAAGGGACATTAAAACCGTCTTGTTAAGCTACTGTGACCTCCGCCACTCTTCCAAGGGGCATTAAAACCGTCTTGTTAAACCACTCTGAACTTCACAGCTCTTCCATGGGGCATTAAAACCATCTTGTTAAGCTACTGTGACCTCCACCACTCTTCCAAGGGGCATTGATATTGTCTTTTTATTCCACTGCGACCTCCACCACTCTTCCAAGGGACATTAAAACCGTCTTGTTAAGCTACTGTGACCTCCACCACTCTTCCAAGGGGCACTAAAACTGTTTTGTTAAGCTACTGTGACATCCACAACTCTTCCAATGGGCATTAAAACTGTCTTGTTAAGCTACTGTAACCTCCACCACTCTTCCAAGGGGCATTAAAGCTGTATTCTTAAACCTCTCTGAACTCCACTTCTCTCCCAAGGGTCATTAAAACCGTCTTGTTAAGCTGCTGTGACCTCCACCACTCTTCCAAGGGGCATTAAAACTGTCTTGTTAAGCTACTGTGACCTCCACCACTCTTCCAAGGGGCATTGAAACTGTCTTGTTAAGCTACTGTGACCTCCACCAGTGTTCCAAGGGGCATTAAAACTGTCTTGTTAAGCTACTGTGACCTCCACCACTCTTCCAAGGGGCATTAAAACCGTCTTGTTAAACCACTCTGAACTCCACAGCTCTTCCAAGGGGCATTAAAACTATCTTGTTAAGCTACTGTGACCTGCACCACTCTTCCAATGGGCATTGATATTGTCTTTTTATTCCACTGCGACATCCACCACTCTTCCAAGGGGCATTAAAACTGTCTTGTTAAGCTACTGTGCCCTCCACCACTCTTCCAAGGGACATTAAAACCATCTTGTTAAGCTACTATGACCTCCACCACTCTTCCAATGGGAATTAATATTGTCTTTTTATTCCACTCTGACGTCCACCACTCTTCCAAGGGGCATTAAAACTGTCTTGTTAAGCTACTGTGACCTCCACCACTCTTCCAAGGGGCATTAAAACTGTCTTGTTAAGCTACTGTGACCTCCACCACTCTTCCAAGGGACATTAAAACCGTCTTGTTAAGCTACTGTGACCTGCACCACACTTCCAATGGGCATTGAGATTGTCTTTTTATTCCACTGCGACTTCCACCACTCTTCCAAGGGGCATTAAAACTGTCTTGTTAAGCTACTGTGCCCTCCACCACTCTTCCAAGGGACATTAAAACCGTCTTGTTAAGCTACTGTGACCTCCACCACTCTTCCAATGGGAATTGATATTGTCTTTTTATTCCACTGCGACGTCCACCACTCTTCCAAGGGGCATTAAAACTGTCTTGTTAAGCTACTGTGCCCTCCACCACTCTTCCAAGGGGCATTAAAGCTGTCTTGTTAAGATACTGTGACCTCCACCATACTTCCAAGGGGCATTAAAACTGTCTTGTTAAGCTACTGTGACCTCCAACACTCTTCCAAGGGGCATTTATACCGTCTTGTTAAAACACTCTAAACTGCACAGTTCTTCCAAGGGGCATTAAAACCATCTTGTTAAGCTACTGTGACCTCCCCCACTCTTCCAAGGGGCATTGATATTGTCTTTTTATTCCACTGCGACCTCCACCACTCTTCCAAGGGGCATTAAAACCGTCTTGTTAAGCTACTGTGACATCCGCCACTCTTCCAAGGGGCATTAAAACCGTCTTGTTAAGCTACTGTGACCTACACCACTCTTCCAAGGGGCATTAAAACCGTCTTGTTAAGCTACTGTGACCTCCACCACTCTCCCAAGGGGCATTAAAACCGTCTTGTTAAATGACTCTGAACTTCACTTCTCTTCCAAGGGGCATTAAAACCGTCTTGTTAAGCTACTGTGACCTCCACCTCTCTTCAAAGGGGCATTAAAACTGTCTTGTTAAGCTACTGTGACCTCCACCACTCTTCCAAGGGGCATTAAACTGTCTTGTTAAGCTACTGTGAACTCCACCACTGTTCCAAGGGGCATTAAAACTGTCTTGTTAAACCACTCTGAACTCCACATCTCTTCCAAGCGGCATTAAAACCATCTTGTTAAGCTACTGTGACCACCACCCCTCTTCCAAGGGGCATTGATATCTCTTTTTATTCCACTGCGACCTCCACCACTCTTCCAAGGAGCATTAAAACAGTCTTGTTTAAGCTACTGTGACCTCCACTACTCTTCCATGGGGCATTAAAACTGTCTTGATAAGCTACTGTGACCTACACCACTCTTCCAAGGGGCATTAAATCCGTCTTGTTAAGCTACTGTGACCTCTACCACTCTTCCAAGGGGCATTAAAACTGTTTTGTTAAGCTACTGTGACCTCCACCTCTCTTCCAAGGGGCATTGAAACTGTCTTGTTAAGCTACTGTGACCTCCACCACTCTTCCAATGGGCATTGATATTTTCTGTTTATTCCTCTGCGACTTCCACCACTCTTCCAAGGGGCATTAAAACTGTCTTGTTAAGCTACTGTGACCTCCACCACTCTTCCAAGGGGCATTGATATTGTCCTTTTATTCCACTGCGACCTCCACCACTCTTCCAAAGGGCATTAAAACCATCTTGTTAAGCTACTGTGACCTCAACCACTCTTCCAATGGGCATTAAAACCATCTTGTTAAGCTACTGTGACCTCCACCACTTTTCCAAGGGGCATTAAAACCGTCTTGTTAAGCTTCTGTGACCTCCACCACTCTTCCAAGGGGCATTAAAACCGTCTTGTTAAACCACTCTGAACTCCACTTCTCTTCCAAGGGGCATTAAAACCATCTTGTTAAGCTACTGTGACCTCCACCACTCTTCCAAGGGGCATTAAATCTGGCTTGTTAAGCTACTGTGACATCCACCGCTCTTCTAAGGGGCATTAAAACCATCTTGTTAAACCACTCTGAACTCCACAGCTCTTTCAAGGGGCATTAAAACCGTCTTGTTAAGCTTCTGTGACCTCCACCACTCTTCCAAGGGGCATTAAAACTGTCTTGGTAAGCTACTGTGACCTCCACCACTGTTCCAAGGGGCATTAAAACCATCTTGTTAAGCCACTCTGAACTCCACTTCTCTTCCAAGGGGCATTAAAACCGTCTTGTCAAGCTACTGTGACCTCCACCACTCTTCCAAGGGGCATTAAAACTGTCTTGTTAAGCTACTGTGATCTCCACCACTCTTCCAAGGGGCATTAAAGCTGTCTTGTTAAACCACTCTGAGCTCCACTTATCTCCAAGGGGCATTAAATCCGTCTTGTTAAGCTACTGTGACCTCCACCACTCTTCCAAGGGGCAATAAAACTGTCTTGTTAAGCTACTTTGACCTCCACCACTCTTCCAAGGGGCATTGAAACTGTCTTGTTAGGCTACTGTGACCTCCACCACTCTTCCAAGGGGCATTAAAACTGTCTTGTTAAGCTACTGTGACCTCCACCACTCTTCCAAGGGGCATTAAAACTGTCATGTTAAGCTACTGTGACCTCCACCACTCTTCCAAGGGGCACTAAAACCGTATTGTTAAAACACTCTGAACTCCACAGCTCTTCCAAGGGGCATAAAAACCATCTTGTTAAGCTACTGTGACCTCCACCACTCTTCCAAGGGGCATTGATATTGTCTTTTTATTCTACTGCGACCTCCACCACTCTTCCAAGGGGCATTAAAACTGTCTTGTTAAGCTACTGTGACCTCCACCACTCTTCCAAGGGGCATTAAAACAGTCTTGTTAAGCTACTGCGACCTCCACCACTCTTCCAAGGGGCATTAAAACTGTCTTGTTAAGCTACTGTGACCTCCACGACTCTTCCAAGGGGCATTAAAACTGTCTTGTTAAGCTACTGTGACCTCCACCACTGTTCCAAGGAGCATTAAAACTGTCTTGTTAAGCTACTGTGAACTCCACCACTCTTCCAAGGGCCATCAAAACCATCTTGTTAAACCACTCTGAACTCCACAGCTCTTCCAAGGGGCATTAAAACCATCTTGTTAAGCTACTGTGACCTCTACCACTCTTCCAAGGGGCATTGATATTGTCTTTTTATTCCACTGCGACCTCCACCACTCTTCCAAGGAGCATTAAAACCGTCTTGTTAAGCTTCTGTGACCTCCACTACTCTTCCAGGGGCATTAAAAATGTCTTGTTAAGCTACTGTGACCTCCACCACTCTTCCAAGGGGCATTAAAACCATCTTGTTAAAACACTCTGAACTCCACAGCTCTTCCAAGGGGCATTGAAACCATCTTGTTAAGCTACTGTGACCTCCACCACTCTTCCAAGGGGCATTGATATTGTCTTTTTATTCCACTGCGACCTCCACCACTCTTCCATAGGGCATTAAAACCATCTTGTTAAGCTACTGTGACCTCCACCACTCTTCCAACGGGCATTAAAACCGTCTTGTTAAGCTACTGTGACCTCCACCACTCTTCCAAGGGGCATTAAAATCGTCTTGTTAAGCTTCTGTGACCTCCACCACTTTTCCAAGGGGCATTAAAACCGTCTTGTTAAACCACTCTGAACTCCACTTCTCTTCCAAGAGGCATTAAAACCGTCTTGTTAAGCTACTGTGACCTCCACCACTCTTCCAAGGGGCATTAAAACCGTCCTGTTAAACCACTCTGAACTCCACAGCTCTTCCAAGGGGTATTAAAACCATCTTGTTAAGCTACTGTGACCTCCACCACTCTTCCAAGGGGCATTGATATTGTCTTTTTATTCCACTGCGACCTCCACCACTCTTCCAAGGGGCATTAAAACCGTCTTGTTAAGCTACTGTGACCTCCACCACTCTTCCAAGGGGCATTAAAACTGTTTTGTTAAGCTACTGTCAACTCCACAACTCTTCCAAGGGGCATTAAAACTGTCTTGTTAAGCTACTGTGACCTCCACCACTCTTCCAAGGGACATTAAAGCCGTCTTCTTAAACCTCTCTGAACTCCACTTCTCTACCAAGGGTCATTAAAACCGTCTTGTTAAGCTGCTGTGACCTCCACCACTCTTCCAAGGGGCATTAAAACTGTCTTGTTAAGCTACTGTGACCTCCACCACTCTTCCAAGGGGCATTGAAACTGTCTTGTTAAGCTACTGTGACCTCCACCAGTGTTCCAAGGGGCATTAAAACTGTCTTGTAAAGCTACTGTGACCTCCACCACTCTTCCAAGGGGCATTAAAACCGTCTTGTTAAACCACTCTGAACTCCACAGCTCTTCCAAGGGGCATTAAAACCATCTTGTTAAGCTACTGTGATCTGCACCACTCTTCCAATGGGCATTGATATTGTCTTTTTATTCCACTACGACTTCCACCACTCTTCCAAGGGGCATTAAAACTGTCTTGTTAAGCTACTGTGCCCTCCACCACTCTTTCAAGGGACATTAAAACCATCTTGTTAAGCTACTGTGACCTCCACCACTCTTCCAATGGGAATTGATATTGTCTTTTTATTCCACTGCGACGTCCACCACTCTTCCAAGGGGCATTAAAACTGTCTTGTTAAGCTACTGTGACTTCCACCACTCTTCCAAGGGGCATTAAAACTGTCTTGTTAAGCTACTGTGACCTCCACCACTCTTCCAAGGGACATTAAAACCGTCTTGTTAAGCTACTGTGATCTGCACCACACTTCCAATGGGCATTGATATTGTCTTTTTATTCCACTGCGACTTCCACCACTCTTCCAAGGGGCATTAAAACTGTCTTGTTAAGCTACTGTGCCCTCCACCACTATTCCAAGGGGCATTAAAACCATCTTGTTAAGCTACTGTGACCTCCACCACTCTTCCAATGGGAATTGATATTGTCTTTTTATTTCACTGCGACGTCCTTCACTCTTGCAAGGGGCATTAAAACTGTCTTGTTAAGCTACTGTGCCCTCCACCACTCTTCCAAGGGGCATTAAAACTGTCTTGTTAAGATACTGTGACCTCCACCATTCTTCCAAGGGGCATTAAAACTGTCTTGTTCAGCTACTGTGACCTCCAACACTCTTCCAAGGGGCATTAAAACCGTCTTGTTAAAACACTCTAAATTGCACAGCTCTTCCAAGGGGCATTAAAACCATGTTGTTAAGCTACTGTGACCTCCAGCACTCTTCCAAGGGGCATTAAAACTGTCTTGTTAAGCTACTTTGACCTCCACCACTCTTCCAAGGGGCATTGAAACTGTCTTGTTAAGCTAATGTGACCTCCACCACTGTTCCAAGGGTCATTAAAACTGTCTTGTTAAGCTACTGTGACCTCCATCACTCTTCCAAGGGGCATTAAAACTGTCTTGTTAAGCTACTGTGACCTCCACCACTCTTCCAAGGGACATTAAAACCGTCTTGTTAAGCTACTGTGACCTGCACCACACTTCCAATGGGCATTGATATTGTCTTTTTATTCCACTGCGACTTCCACCGCTCTTCCAAGGGGCATTAAAACTGTCTTGTTAAGCTACTGTGCCCTCCACCACTCTTCCAAGGGGCATTAAAACTGTCTTGTTAAGATACTGTGACCTCCACCATTCTTCCAAGGGGCATTAAAACTGTCTTGTTAAGCTACTGTGACCTCCAACACTCTTCCAAGGGGTATTAAAACCGTCTTGTTAAAACACGCTAAACTGCACAGCTCTTCCAAGGGGTATTAAAACCATCTTGTTAAGCTACTGTGACCTCCACCACTCTTCCAAGGGGCATTAAAACTGTCTTGTTAAGCTACTTTGACCTCCACCACTCTTCCAAGGGGCATTGAAACTGTCTTGTTAAGCTACTGTGACCTCCACCACTGTTCCAAGGGGCATTAAAACCGTCTTGTTAAGCTGCTGTGACCTCCACCACTCTTCCAAGGGGCATTAAAACTGTCTTGTTAAGCTACTGTGACCTCCACCACTCTTCCAAGGGGCATTGAAACTGTCTTGTTAAGCTACTGTGACCTCCACCAGTGTTCCAAGGGGCATTAAACCTGTCTTGTAAAGCTACTGTGACCTCCACCACTCTTCCAAGGGGCATTAAAACCGTCTTGTTAAACCACTCTGAACTCCACAGCTCTTCCAAGGGGCATTAAAACCATCTTGTTAAGCTACTGTGACCTGCACCACTCTTCCAATGGGCATTGATATTGTCTTTTTATTCCACTGCGACTTCCACCACTCTTCCAAGGGGCATTAAAACTGTCTTGTTAAGCTACTGTGCCCTCCACCACTCTTCCAAGGGACATTAAAACCATCTTGTTAAGCTACTGTGACCTCCACCACTCTTCCAATGGGAATTGATATTGTCTTTTTATTCCACTGCGACGTCCACCACTCTTCCAAGGGGCATTAAAACTGTCTTGTTAAGCTACTGTGACTTCCACCACTCTTCCAAGTGGCATTAAAACTGTCTTGTTAATCTACTGTGACCTCCACCACTCTTCCAATGGGCATTAAAACCATCTTGTTAAGCTAATGTGACCTCCAACACTCTTCCAATGGGCATTAAAACCGTCTTGTTAAGCTACTGTGACCTCCGCCACTCTTCCAAGGGGCATTAAAATCATCTTGTGAAGCTTCTGTGACCTCCACCACTCTTCCAAGGGGCAGTAAAACAGTCTTGTTAAACCACTCTGAACTCCACTTCTCTTCCAAGGGGCATTAAAACCGTCTTGTTAAGCTACTGTGACCTCCACCACTCTTCCAAGGGGCATTAAAACCGTCTTGTTAAACCACTCTGAACTCCACAGCTCTTCCAAGGGGCATTAAAACCATCTTGTTAAGCTACTGTGACCTCCACCACTCTTCCAAGGGGCATTGATATTGTCTTTTTATTCCACTGCGACCTCCACCACTCTTCCAAGGGGCATTAAAACCGTCTTGTTAAGCTACTGTGACCTCCACCACTCTTCCAAGGGGCATTAAAACTGTTTTGTTAAGCTACTGTGACTTCCACAACTCTTCCAAGGGGCATTAAAACTGTCTTGTTAAGCTACTGTGACCTCCACCACTCTTCCAAGGGGCATTAAAGCCGTCTTCTTAAACCTCCCTGAACTCCACTTCTCTCCCAAGGGTCATTAAAACCGTCTTGTTAAGCTGCTGTGACCTCCACCACTCTTCCAAGGGGCATTAAAACCATCTTGTTAAACCAATCTGAACTCCACTTCTCTTCCAAGGGGCATTAAAACCGTCTTGTTAAGCTACTGTGACCTCCACCACTCTTCCAAGTGGCATTAAAATTGTCCTGTTAAGCTACTGTGACCTCCACCACTCTTCCAAGGGGCATTTAAGCTGTCTTGTTAAAGCACTCTGAACTCCACTTATCTCCAAGGGGCATTAAATCTGTCTTGTTAAGCTACTGTGACCTCCACCACTCTTCCAAGGGGCATTAAAACTGTCTTGTTAAGCTACTTTGACCTCCACCACTCTTCCAAGGGGCATTGACACTGTCTTGTTAAGCTACTGTGACCTCCACCACTGTTCCAAGGGGCATTAAAACTGTCTTGTTAAGCTACTGTGACCTCCACCACTCTTCCAAAGGGCATTAAAACTGTCATGTTAAGCTACTGTGACCTCCACCACTCTTCCAAGGGGCACTAAAACCGTATTGTTAAACCACTCTGAACTCCACAGATCTTCCAAGGGGCATTAAAACCATCTTGTTAAGCTACTGTGACCTCCACCACTCTTCCAAGGGGCATTGATATTGTCTTTTTATTCCACTGCGACCTCCACCACTCTTCCAAGGGGCACTAAAACCGTCTTGTTAAGCTTCTGTGACCTCCACTACTCTTCCAGGGGCATTAAAAATGTCTTGTTAAGCTACTGTGCCCTCAACCACTCTTCCAAGGGACATTAAAACCATCTTGTTAAGCTACTGTGACCTCCACCACTCTTCCAATTGGAATTGATATTGTCTTTTTATTCCACTGCGACGTCCACCACTCTTCCAAGGGGCATTAAAACTGTCTTGTTAAGCTACTGTGACTTCCACCACTCTTCCAAGGGGCATTAAAACTGTCTTGTTAAGCTACTGTGACCTCCACCACTCTTCCAAGGGACATTAAAACCGTCTTGTTAAGCTACTGTGATCTGCACCACACTTCCAATGGGCATTGATATTGTCTTTTTATTCCACTGCGACTTCCACCTCTCTTCCAAGGGGCATTAAAACTGTCTTGTTAAGCTACTGTGCCCTCCACCACTCTTCCAAGGGACATTAAAACCATCTTGTTAAGCTACTGTGACCTCCACCACTCTTCCAATGGGAATTGATATTGTCTTTTTATTTCACTGCGACGTCCTTCACTCTTGCAAGGGGCATTAAAACTGTCTTGTTAAGCTACTGTGCCCTCCACCACTCTTCCAAGGGGCATTAAAACTGTCTTGTTAAGATACCGTGACCTCCACCATTCTTCGAAGGGGCATTAAAACTGTCTTGTTCAGCTACTGTGACCTCCAACACTCTTCCAAGGGGCATTAAAACCGTCTTGTTAAAACACTCTAAATTGCACAGCTCTTCCAAGGGGCATTAAAACCATGTTGTTAAGCTACTGTGACCTCCACCACTCTTCCAAGGGGCATTAAAACTGTCTTGTTAAGCTACTTTGACCTCCACCACTCTTCCAAGGGGCATTGAAACTGTCTTGTTAGCTACTGTGACCTCCACCACTGTTCCAAGGGTCATTAAAACTGTCTTGTTAAGCTACTGTGACCTCCATCACTCTTCCAAGGGGCATTAAAACTGTCTTGTTAAGCTACTGTGACCTCCACCACTCTTCCAAGGGACATTAAAACCGTCTTGTTAAGCTACTGTGACCTGCACCACACTTCCAATGGGCATTGATATTGTCTTTTTATTCCACTGCGACTTCCACCGCTCTTCCAAGGGGCATTAAAACTGTCTTGTTAAGCTACTGTGCCCTCCACCACTCTTCCAAGGGGCATTAAAACTGTCTTGTTAAGATACTGTGACCTCCACCATTCTTCCAAGGGGCATTAAAACTGTCTTGTTAAGCTACTGTGACCTCCAACACTCTTCCAAGGGGCATTAAAACCGTCTTGTTAAAACACTCTAAACTGCACAGCTCTTCCAAGGGGTATTAAAACCATCTTGTTAAGCTACTGTGACCTCCACCACTCTTCCAAGGGGCATTAAAACTGTCTTGTTAAGCTACTTTGACCTCCACCACTCTTCCAAGGGGCATTGAAACTGTCTTGTTAAGCCACTGTGACCTCCACCACTGTTCCAAGGGGCATTAAAACCGTCTTGTTAAGCTGCTGTGACCTCCACCACTCTTCCAAGGGGCATTAAAACTGTCTTGTTAAGCTACTGTGACCTCCACCACTCTTCCAAGGGGCATTGAAACTGTCTTGTTAAGCTACTGTGACCTCCACCAGTGTTCCAAGGGGCATTAAACCTGTCTTGTAAAGCTACTGTGACCTCCACCACTCTTCCAAGGGGCATTAAAACCGTCTTGTTAAACCACTCTGAACTCCACAGCTCTTCCAAGGGGCATTAAAACCATCTTGTTAAGCTACTGTGACCTGCACCACTCTTCCAATGGGCATTGATATTGTCTTTTTATTCCACTGCGACTTCCACCACTCTTCCAAGGGGCATTAAAACTGTCTTGTTAAGCTACTGTGCCCTCCACCACTCTTCCAAGGGACATTAAAACCATCTTGTTAAGCTACTGTGACCTCCACCATTCTTCCAATGGGAATTGATATTGTCTTTTTATTCCACTGCGACGTCCACCACTCTTCCAAGGGGCATTAAAACTGTCTTGTTAAGCTACTGTGACTTCCACCACTCTTCCAAGTGGCATTAAAACTGTCTTGTTAATCTACTGTGACCTCCACCACTCTTCCAATGGGCATTAAAACCATCTTGTTAAGCTAATGTGACCTCCAACACTCTTCCAATGGGCATTAAAACCGTCTTGTTAAGCTACTGTGACCTCCGCCACTCTTCCAAGGGGCATTAAAATCATCTTGTGAAGCTTCTGTGACCTCCACCACTCTTCCAAGGGGCAGTAAAACAGTCTTGTTAAACCACTCTGAACTCCACTTCTCTTCCAAGGGGCATTAAAACCGTCTTGTTAAGCTACTGTGACCTCCACCACTCTTCCAAGGGGCATTAAAACCGTCTTGTTAAACCTCTCTGAACTCCACAGCTCTTCCAAGGGGCATTAAAACCATCTTGTTAAGCTACTGTGACCTCCACCACTCTTCCAAGGGGCATTGATATTGTCTTTTTATTCCACTGCGACCTCCACCACTCTTCCAAGGGGCATTAAAACCATCTTGTTAAGCTACTGTGACCTCCACCACTCTTCCAAGGGGCATTAAAACTGTTTTGTTAAGCTACTGTGACTTCCACAACTCTTCCAAGGGGCATTAAAACTGTCTTGTTAAGCTACTGTGACCTCCACCACTCTTCCAAGGGGCATTAAAGCCGTCTTCTTAAACCTCCCTGAACTCCACTTCTCTCCCAAGGGTCATTAAAACAGTCTTGTTAAGCTGCTGTGACCTCCACCACTCTTCAAAGGGGCATTAAAACCATCTTGTTAAACCACTTTGAACTCCACTTCTCTTCCAAGGGGCATTAAAACCGTCTTGTTAAGCTACTGTGACCTCCACCACTCTTCCAAGGGGCATTAAAACTGTCCTGTTAAGCTACTGTGACCTCCACCACTCTTCCAAGGGGCATTAAAGCTGTCTTGTTAAAGCACTCTGAACTCCACTTATCTCCAAGGGGCATTAAATCTGTCTTGTTAAGCTACTGTGACCTCCACCACTCTTCCAAGGGGCATTAAAACTGTCTTGTTAAGCTACTTTGACCTCCACCACTCTTCCAAGGGGCATTGACACTGTCTTGTTAAGCTACTGTGACCTCCACCACTGTTCCAATCGGCATTAAAACTGTCTTGTTAAGCTACTGTGACCTCCACCACTCTTCCAAGGGGCATTAAAACTGTCATGTTAAGCTACTGTGACCTCCACCACTCTTCCAAGGGGCATTAAAACCATCTTGTTAAATCACTCTGACTCCACAGCTCTTCCAAGGGGCATTGAAACCATCTTGTTAAGCTATGGTGACCTCCACCACTCTTCCAAGGGGCATTGATATTGTCTTTTTATTCCACTGCGACCTCCACCACTCTTCCATACGGCATTAAAACCATCTTGTTAAGTTACTGTGACCTCCACCACTCTTCCAATGGGCATTAAAACCGTCTTGTTAAGCTACTGTGACCTCCACCACTCTTCCAAGGGGCATTAAAATCATCTTGTTAAGCTTCTGTGACCTCCACCACTCTTTCAAGGGGCAGTAAAACAGTCTTGTTAAACCACTCTGAACTCCACTTCTCTTCCAAGGGGCATTAAAACCGTCTTGTTAAGCTACTGTGACCTCCACCACTCTTCCAAGGGGCATTAAAACCGTCTTGTTAAACCACTCTGAACTCCACAGCTCTTCCAAGGGGCATTAAAACCATCTTGTTAAGCTACAGTGACCTCCACCACTCTTCCAAGGGGCATTGATATTGTCTTTTTATTCCACTGCGACCTCCACCACTCTTCCAAGGGGCATTAAAACCGTCTTGTTAAGCTACTGTGACCTCCACCACTCTTCCAAGGGGCATTAAAACTGTTTTGTTAAGCTACTGTGACCTCCACAACTCTTCCAAGGGGCATTAAAACTGTCTTGTTAAGCTACTGTGACCTCCACCACTCTTCCAAGGGGCATTAAAGCCGTCTTCTTAAACCTCTCTGAACTCCACTTCTCTCCCAAGGGTCATTAAAACCGTCTTGTTAAGCTGCTGTGACCTCCACCACACTTCCAAGGGGCATTAAAACTGTCTTGTTAAGCTACTGTGACCTCCACCACTCTTCCAAGGGGCATTGATGCTGTCTTGTTAAGCTACTGTGACCTCCACCAGTGTTCCAAGGGGCATTAAAACTGTCTTGTTAACCTACTGTGACCTCCACCACTCTTCCAAGGGGCATTAAAACTGTCTTGTTAAACCACTCTGAACTCCACAGCTCTTCCAAGGGGCATTAAAACCATCTTGTTAAGCTACTGTGACCTGCACCACTCTTCCAATGGGCATTGATATTGTCTTTTTATTCCACTGGGACTTCCACCACTCTTCCAAGGGGCATTAAAACTGTCTTGTTAAGCTACTGTGCCCTCCACCACTCTTCCAAGGGACATTAAAACCATCTTGTTAAGCCACTGTGACCTCCATCTCTCTTCCAATGGGAATTGATATTGTCTTTTTATTCCACTGCGACGTCCACCACTCTTCCAAGGGGCATGAAAACTGTCTTGTTAAGCTACTTTGACCTCCACCACTCTTCCAAGGGGCATTAAAACTGTCTTGTTAAGCTACTGTGACCTCCACCACTCTTCCAAGGGACATTAAAACCGTATTGTTAAGCTACTGTGACCTGCACCACACTTCCAATGGGCATTGATATTGTCTTTTTATTCCACTGCGACTTCCACCACTCTTCCAAGGGGCATTAAAACTGTCTTGTTAAGCTACTGTGCCCTCCACCACTCTTCCAAGGGGCATTAAAACCGTCTTGTTAAGCTACTGTGACCTCCACCACTCTTCCAAGGGGCATTAAAATCATCTTGTTAAGCTTCTGTGACCTCCACCACTCTTCCAAGGGGCAGTAAAACAGTCTTGTTAAACCACTCTGAACTCCACTTCTCTTCCAAGGGGCATTAAAACCGTCTTGTTAAGCTACTGTGACCTCCACCACTCTTCCAAGGGGCATTAAAACCGTCTTATTAAACCACTCTGAACTCCACAGCTCTTCCAAGGGGCATTAAAACCATCTTGTTAAGCTACAGTGACCTCCACCACTCTTCCAAGGGGCATTGATATTGTCTTTTTATTCCACTGCGACCTCCACCACTCTTCCAAGGGGCATTAAAACCGTCTTGTTAAGCTACTGTGACCTCCACCACTCTTCCAAGGGGCATTAAAACTGTTTTGTTAAGCTACTGTGACCTCCACAACTCTTCCAAGGGGCATTAAAACTGTCTTGTTAAGCTACTGTGACCTCCACCACTCTTCCAAGGGGCATTAAAGCCGTCTTGTTAAAACTCTCTGAACTCCACTTCTCTCCCAAGGGTCATTAAAACCGTCTTGTTAAGCTGCTGTGACCTCCACCACTCTTCCAAGGGGCATTAAAACTGTCTTGTTAAGCTAATGTGACCTCCACCACTCTTCCAAGGGGCATTGATACTGTCTTGTTAAGCTACTGTGACCTCCACCAGTGTTCCAAGGGGCATTAAAACTGTCTTGTTAACCTACTGTGACCTCCACCACTCTTCCAAGGGGCATTAAAACTGTCTTGTTAAACCACTCTGAACTCCACAGCTCTTCCAAGGGGCATTAAAACCATCTTGTTAAGCTACTGTGACCTGCACCACTCTTCCAATGGGCATTGATATTGTCTTTTTATTCCACTGGGACTTCCACCACTCTTCCAAGGGGCATTAAAACTGTCTTGTTAAGCTACTGTGCCCTCCACCACTCTTCCAAGGGACATTAAAACCATCTTGTTAAGCCACTGTGACCTCCACCTCTCTTCCAATGGGAATTGATATTGTCTTTTTATTCCACTGCGACGTCCACCACTCTTCCAAGGGGCATTAAAACTGTCTTGTTAAGCTACTTTGACCTCCACCACTCTTCCAAGGGGCATTAAAACTGTCTTGTTAAGCTACTGTGACCTCCACCACTCTTCCAAGGGACATTAAAACCGTCTTGTTAAGCTACTGTGACCTGCACCACACTTCCAATGGGCATTGATATTGTCTTTTTATTCCACTGCGACTTCCACCACTCTTCCAAGGGGCATTAAAACTGTCTTGTTAAGCTACTGTGCCCTCCACCACTCTTCCAAGGGGCATTAAAACTGTCTTGTTAAGATACTGTGACCTCCACCATTCTTCCAAGGGGCATTAAAACTGTCTTGTTAAGCTACTGAGACCTCCAACACTTTTCCAAGGGGCATTAAAACCGTCTTGTTAAAACACTCTAAACTGCACAGCTCTTCCAAGGGGCATTAAAACCATCTTTTTAAGCTACTGTGACCTCCACCACTCTTCCAATGGGCATTAAAACCGTCTTGTTAAGCTACTGTGACCTCCACCACTCTTCCAAGGGGCATTAAAATTGTCTTGTTAAGCTTCTGTGACCTCCACCACTCTTCCAAGGGGCATTAAAACCGTCTTGCTAAACCACTCTGAACTCCACTTCTCTTCCAAGGGGCATTAAAACCGTCTTGTTAAGCTACTGTGACCTCCGCCACTCTTCCAAGGGGCATTAAAACCGTCTTGTTAAACCACTCTGAACTCCACAGCTCTTCCAAGGGGCATTAAAACCATCTTGATAAGCTACTGTGACCTCCACCACTCTTCCAAGGGGCATTGATATTGTCTTTTTATTCCACTGCGACCTCCACCACTCTTCCAAGGGGCATTAAAACTGTCTTGTTAAGCTACTGTGACCTTCACCACTCTTCCAAGGGACATTAAAACCGTCTTGTTAAGCTACTGTGAACTGCACCACACTTCCAATGGGCATTGATATTGTCTTTTTATTCCACTGCGACTTCCACCACTCTTCCAAGGGGCATTAAAACTGTCTTGTTAAGCTACTGTGCCCTACACCACTCTTCCAAGGGACATTAAAACCGTCTTGTTAAGCTACTGTGACCTCCACCACTCTTCCAAGGGGCATTAAAACTGTCATGTTAAGCTACTGTGACCTCCACCAATCTTCCAAGGGGCACTAAAACCGTATTGTTAAAACACTCTGAACTCCACAGCTCTTCCAAGGGGCATTAAAACCATCTTGTTAGCTACTGTGACCTCCACCACTCTTCCAAGGGGCATTGATATTGTCTTTTTATTCCACTGCGACCACCACCACTCTTCCAAGTGGCATTAAAACTGTCTTGTTAAGCTACTGTGACCTCCACCACTCTTCCAAGGGGCATTAAAACAGTCTCGTTAAGCTACTGTGACCTCCATCACTCTTCCAAGGGGCATTAAAACTGTCTTTTTAAGCTACTGTGACCTCCACCACTCTTCCAAGGGGCATTAAAACTGTCTTGTTAAGCTACTGTGACCTACACCACTGTTCCAAGGAGCATTAAAACTGTCTTGTTAAGCTACTGTGACCTCCACCACTCTTCCAAGGGGCATTAAAACCATCTTGTTAAAACACTCTGAACTCCACAGCTCTTCCAAGGGGCATTGAAACCATCTTGTTAAGCTACTGTGACCTCCACTACTCTTCCAAGGGGCATTGATATTGTCTTTTTATTCCACTGCGACCTCCACCACTCTTCCATAGGGCATTAAAACCATCTTGTTAAGCTACTGTGACCTCCACCACTCTTCCAATGGGCATTAAAACCGTCTTGTTAAGCTACTGTGACCTCCACCACTCTTCCAAGGGGCATTAAAATTGTCTTGTTAAGCTTCTGCGACCTCCACCACTCTTCCAAGGGGCATTAAAACCGTATTGTTAAACCACTCTGAACTCCACTTCTCTTCCAAGGGGCATTAAAACCGTCTTGTTAAGCTACTGTGACCTCCGCCACTCTTCCAAGGGGCATTAAAACCGTCTTGTTAAACCACTCTGAACTCCACAGCTCTTCCAAGGGGCATTAAAACCATCTTGTTAAGCTACTGTGACCTCCACCACTCTTCCAAGGGGCATTGATATTGTCTTTTTATTCCACTGCGACCTCCACCACTCTTCCAAGGGACATTAAAACCGTCTTGTTAAGCTACTGTGACCTCCACCACTCTTCCAAGGGGCATTAAAACTGTTTTGTTAAGCTACTGTGACCTCCACAACTCTTCCAATGGGCATTAAAACTGTCTTGTTAAGCTACTGTAACCTCCAAAACTCTTCCAAGGGGCATTAAAGCCGTATTCTTAAACCTCTCTGAACTCCACTTCTCTCCCAAGGGTCATTAAAACCGTCTTGTTAAGCTGCTGTGACCTCCACCACTCTTCCAAGGGGCATTAAAACAGTCTCGTTAAGCTACTGTGACCTCCATCACTCTTCCAAGCGGCATTAAAACTGTCTTTTTAAGCTACTGTGACCTCCACCACTCTTCCAAGGGGCATTAAAACTGTCTTGTTAAGCTACTGTGACCTACACCACTGTTCCAAGGAGCATTAAAACTGTCTTGTTAAGCTACTGTGAACTCCACCACTCTTCCAAGGGGCATTAAAACCATCTTGTTAAACCACTCTGAACTCCACAGCTCTTCCAAGGGGCATTAAAACCATCTTGTTAAGCTACTGTGACCTCCACCACTCTTCCAAGGCTCATTGATATTGTCTTTTTATTCCACTGCGACCTCCACCACTCTTCCAAGGGGCATTAAAACCGTCTTGTTAAACTTCTGTGACCTCCACTACTCTTCCAGGGGCATTAAAAATGTCTTGTTAAGCTACTGTGACCTCCACCACTCTTCCAAGGGGCATTAAAACCATCTTGTTAAAACACTCTGAACTCCACAGCTCTTCCAAGGGGCATTGAAACCATCTTGTTAAGCTACTGTGACCTCCACTACTCTTCCAAGGGGCATTGATATTGTCTTTTTATTCCACTGCGACCTCCACCACTCTTCCATAGGGCATTAAAACCATCTTGTTAAGCTACTGTGACCTCCACCACTCTTCCAATGGGCATTAAAACCGTCTTGTTAAGCTACTGTGACCTCCACCACTCTTCCAAGGGGCATTAAAATTGTCTTGTTAAGCTTCTGTGACCTCCACCACTCTTCCAAGGGGCATTAAAACCGTCTTGTTAAACCACTCTGAACTCCACTTCTCTTCCAAGGGGCATTAAAACCGTCTTGTTAAGCTACTGTGACCTCCGCCACTCTTCCAAGGGGCATTAAAACCGTCTTGTTAAACCACTCTGAACTCCACAGCTCTTCCAAGGGGCATTAAAACCATCTTGTTAAGCTACTGTGACCTCCACCACTCTTCCAAGGGGCATTGATATTGTCTTTTTATTCCACTGCGACCTCCACCACTCTTCCAAGGGACATTAAAACCGTCTTGTTAAGCTACTGTGACCTCCACCACTCTTCCAAGGGGCATTAAAACTGTTTTGTTAAGCTACTGTGACCTCCACAACTCTTCCAATGGGCATTAAAACTGTCTTGTTAAGCTACTGTAACCTCCACCACTCTTCCAAGGCGCATTAAAGCCGTATTCTTAAACCTCTCTGAACTCCACTTCTCTCCCAAGGGTCATTAAAACCGTCTTGTTAAGCTGCTGTGACCTCCACCACTCTTCCAAGGGGCATTAAAACTGTCTTGTTAAGCTACTGTGACCTCCACCACTCTTCCAAGGGGCATTGAAACTGTCTTGTTAAGCTACTGTGACCTCCACCAGTGTTCCAAGGGGCATTAAAACTGTCTTGTTAAGCTACTGTGACCTCCACCACTCTTCCAAGGGGCATTAAAACCGTCTTGTTAAACCACTCTGAACTCCACAGCTCTTCCAAGGGGCATTAAAACCATCTTGTTAAGCTACTGTGACCTGCACCACACTTCCAATGGGCATTGATATTGTCTTTTTATTCCACTGCGACTTCCACCACTCTTCCAAGGGGCATTAAAACTGTCTTGTTAAGCTACTGTGCCCTCCACCACTCTTCCAAGGGGCATTAAAACTGTCTTGTTAAGCTACTGTGACCTCCACCACTCTTTCAAGGGACATTAAAACCGTCTTGTTAAGCTACTGTGACCTGCACCACACTTCCAATGGGCATTGATATTGTCTTTTTATTCCACTGCGACTTCAACCACTCTTCCAAGGGGCATTAAAACTGTCTTGTTAAGCTACTGTGCCCTCCACCACTCTTCCAAGGGACATTAAAACCGTCTTGTTAAGCTACTGTGACCTCCACCACTCTTCCAATGGGAATTGATATTGTCTTTTTATTCCACTGCGACGTCCACCACTCTTCCAAGGGGCATTAAAACTGTCTTGTTAAGCTACTGTGCCCTCCACCACTCTTCCAAGGGGCATTAAAGCTGTCTTGTTAAGATACTGTGACCTCCACCATACTTCCAAGGGGCATTAAAACTGTCTTGTTAAGCTACTGTGACCTCCACCACTCTTCCAAGGGGCATTTATACCGTCTTGTTAAAACACTCTAAACTGCACAGCTCTTCCAAGGGGCATTAAAACCATCTTGTTAAGCTACTGTGACCTCCCCCACTCTTCCAAGGGGCATTGATATTGTCTTTTTATTCCACTGCGACCTCCACCACTCTTCCAAGGGGCATTAAAACCGTCTTGTTAAGCTACTGTGACCTACACCACTCTTCCAAGGGGCATTAAAACCGTCTTGTTAAGTTACTGTGACCTCCACCACTCTCCCAAGGGGCATTAAAACCGTCTTGTTAAATGACTCTGAACTTCACTTCTCTTCCAAGGGGCATTAAAACCGTCTTGTTAAGCTACTGTGACCTCCACCACTCTTCAAAGGGGCATTAAAACTGTCTTGTTAAGCTACTGTGACCTCCACCACTCTTCCAAGGGGCATTAAACTGTCTTGTTAAGCTACTGTGACCTCCACCACTGTTCCAAGGGGCATTAAAACTGTCTTGTTAAGCTACTGTGACCTCTACCACTCTTCCAAGGGGCATTAAAACTGTCTTGTTAAACCGCTCTGAGCTCCACAGCTCTTCCAAGGGGCATTAAAACCGTCTTGTTAAGCTACTGTGACTTCCACCACTGTTCCAAGGGGCATTAAAACTGTCTTGTTAAGCTACTGTGACCTCTACCACTCTTCCAAGGGGCATTAAAACTGTCTTGTTAAACCACTCTGAACTCCACAGCTCTTCCAAGCGGCATTAAAACCATCTTGTTAAGCTACTGTGACCACCACCCCTCTTCCAAGGGGCATTGATATCTCTTTTTATTCCACTGCGACCTCCACCACTCTTCCAAGGAGCATTAAAACAGTCTTGTTTAAGCTACTGTGACCTCCACTACTCTTCCATGGGGCATTAAAACTGTCTTGATAAGCTACTGTGACCTCCACCACTCTTCCAAGGGGCTTTAAATCCGTCTTGTTAAGCTACTGTGACCTCTACCACTCTTCCAAGGGGCATTAAAACTGTTTTGTTAAGCTACTGTGACCTCCACCACTCTTCCAATGGGCATTGATATTTTCTTTTTATTCCTCTGCGACTTCCACCACTCTTCCAAGGGGCATTAAAACTGTCCTGTTAAGCTTCTGTGACCTCCACCACTCTTCCAGGGGCATTAAAACTGTCTTGTTAAGCTACTGTGACCTCCACCACTTTTCCAAGGGGCATTAAAACTGTCTTGATATGCTACTGTGACCTCCACCACTCTTCCAAGGGGCTTTAAAACCGTCTTGTTAAGCTACTGTGACCTCCACCACTCTTCCAAGGGGCATTAAAACTGTCTTGTTAAGCTACTATGACCGCCACCACTCTTCCAAGGGGCATTAAAACCATCTTGTTAAAACACTCTGAACTCCACAGCTCTTCCAAGGGGCATTAAAACCATCTTGTTAAGCTACTGTGACCTCCACCACTCTTCCAAGGGGCATTGATATTGTCCTTTCATTCCACTGCGACCTCCACCACTCTTCCAAGGGGCATTAAAACTGTCTTGATAAGCTACTGTGACCTCCACCACTCTTCCAAGGGGCATTAAAACTGTCTTGATAAGCTACTGTGACCTCCACCACTCTTCCAAGGGGCTTTAAAACCGTCTTGTTAAGCTACTGTGACCTCCACCACTCTTCCAAGGGGCATTAAAACTGTCTTGTTAAGCTACTGTGACCGCCACCACTCTTCCAAGCGGCATTAAAACCATCTTGCTAAAACACTCTGAACTCCACAGCTCTTACAAGGGGCATTAAAACCATCTTGTTAAGCTACTGTGACCTCCACCACTCTTCCAAGGGGCATTGATATTGTCCTTTTATTCCACTGCGACCTCCACCACTCTTCCAAAGGGCATTAAAACCATCTTGTTAAGCTACTGTGACCTCCACCACTCTTCCAATGGGCATTAAAACCATCTTGTTAAGCTACTGTGACCTCCACCACTTTTCCAAGCGGCATTAAAACCGTCTTGTTAAGCTTCTGTGACCTCCACCACTCTTCCAAGGGGCATTAAAACCGTCTTGTTAAACCACTCTGAACTCCACTTCTCTTCCAAGTGGCATTAAAACCATCTTGTTAAGCTACTGTGACCTCCACCACTCTTCCAAGGGGCATTAAATCTGGCTTGTTAAGCTACTGTGACATCCACCGCTCTTCTAAGGGGCATTAAAACCATCTTGTTAAACCACTCTGAACTCCACAGCTCTTTCAAGGGGCATTAAAACCGTCTTGTTAAGCTTCTGTGACCTCCACCACTCTTCAAAGGGGCATTAAAACTGTCTTGGTAAGCTACTGTGACCTCCACCACTGTTCCAAGGGGCATTAAAACCATCTTGTTAAGCCACTCTGAACTCCACTTCTCTTCCAAGGGGCATTAAAACCGTCTTGTCAAGCTACTGTGACCTCCACCACTCTTCCAAGGGGCATTAAAACTGTCTTGTTAAGCTACTGTGATCTCCACCACTCTTCCAATTGGCATTAAAGCTGTCTTGTTAAACCACTCTGAGCTCCACTTATCTCCAAGGGGCATTAAATCCGTCTTGTTAAGCTACTGTGACCTCCACCACTCTTCCAAGGGGCAATAAAACTGTCTTGTTAAGCTACTTTGACCTCCACCACTCTTCCAAGGGGCATTGAAACTGTCTTGTTAAGCTACTGTGACCTCCACCACTCTTCCAAGGGGCATTAAAACAGTCTCGTTAAGCTACTGTGACCTCCATCACTCTTCCAAGGGGCATTAAAACTGTATTTTTAAGCTACTGTGACCTCCACCACTCTTCCAAGGGGCATTAAACTGTCTTGTTAAGCTACAGTGACCTACACCACTGTTCCAAGGAGCATTAAAACTGTCTTGTTAAGCTACTGTGATCTCCACCACTCTTCCAAGGGGCATTAAAACCATCTTGTTAAACCACTCTGAACTCCACAGCTCTTCCAAGGGGCATTAAAACCATCTTGTTAAGCTACTGTGACCTCCACCACTCTTCCAAGGCTCATTGATATTGTCTTTTTATTCCACTGCGACCTCCACCACTCTTCCAAGGGGCATTAAAACCGTCTTGTTAAGCTTCTGTGACCTCCACTACTCTTCCAGGGGCATTAAAAATGTATTGTTAAGCTACTGTGACCTCCACCACTCTTCCAAGGGGCATTAAAACCATCTTGTTAAAACACTCTGAACTCCACAGCTCTTCCAAGGGGCATTGAAACCATTTTGTTAAGCTACTGTGACCTCCACTACTCTTCCAAGGGGCATTGATATTGTCTTTTTATTCCACTGCGACCTCCACCACTCTTCCATAGGGCATTAAAACCATCTTGTTAAGCTACTGTGACCTCCACCACTCTTCCAATGGGCATTAAAACCGTCTTGTTAAGCTACTGTGACCTCCACCACTCTTCCAAGGGGCATTAAAATTGTCTTGTTAAGCTTCTGTGACCTCCACCACTCTTCCAAGGGGCATTAAAACCGTCTTGTTAAACCACTCTGAACTCCACTTCTCTTCCAAGGGGCATTAAAACCGTCTTGTTAAGCTACTGTGACCTCCGCCACTCTTCCAAGGGGCATTAAAACCGTCTTGTTAAACCACTCTGAACTCCACAGCTCTTCCAAGGGGCATTAAAACCATCTTGTTAAGCTACTGTGACCTCCACCACTCTTCCAAGGGGCATTGATATTGTCTTTTTATTCCACTGCGACCTCCACCACTCTTCCAAGGGACATTAAAACCGTCTTGTTAAGCTACTGTGACCTCCACCACTCTTCCAAGGGGCATTAAAACTGTTTTGTTAAGCTACTGTGACCTCCACAACTCTTCCAATGGGCATTAAAACTGTCTTGTTAAGCTACTGTAACCTCCACCACTCTTCCAAGGGGCATTAAAGCCGTATTCTTAAACCTCTCTGAACTCCACTTCTCTCCCAAGGGTCATTAAAACCGTCTTGTTATGCTGCTGTGACCTCCACCACTCTTCCAAGGGGCATTAAAACAGTCTCGTTAAGCTACTGTGACCTCCATCACTCTTCCAAGGGGCATTAAAACTGTCTTTTTAAGCTACTGTGACCTCCACCACGCTTCCAAGGGGCATTAAAACTGTCTTGTTAAGCTACTGTGACCTACACCACTGTTCCAAGGAGCATTAAAACTGTCTTGTTAAGCTACTGTGAACTCCACCACTGTTCCAAGGGGCATTAAAACCATCTTGTTAAACCACTCTGAACTCCACAGCTCTTCCAAGGGGCATTAAAACCATCTTGTTAAGCTACTGTGACCTCCACCACTCTTCCAAGGCTCATTGATATTGTCTTTTTATTCCACTGCGACCTCCACCACTCTTCTAAGGGGCATTAAAACCGTCTTGTTAAGCTTCTGTGACCTCCACTACTCTTCCAGGGGCATTAAAAATGTCTTGTTAAGCTACTGTGACCTCCACCACTCTTCCAAGGGGCATTAAAACCATCTTGTTAAAACACTCTGAACTCCACAGCTCTTCCAAGGGGCATTGAAACCATCTTGTTAAGCTACTGTGACCTCCACTACTCTTCCAAGGGGCATTGATATTGTCTTTTTATTCCACTGCGACCTCCACCACTCTTCCATAGGGCATTAAAACCATCTTGTTAAGCTACTGTGACCTCCACCACTCTTCCAATGGGCATTAAAACCGTCTTGTTAAGCTACTGTGACCTCCACCACTCTTCCAAGGGGCATTAAAATTGTCTTGTTAAGCTTCTGTGACCTCCACCACTCTTCCAAGGGGCATTAAAACCGTCTTGCTAAACCACTCTGAACTCCACTTCTCTTCCAAGGGGCATTAAAACCGTCTTGTTAAGCTACTGTGACCTCCGCCACTCTTCCAAGGGGCATTAAAACCGTCTTGTTAAACCACTCTGAACTCCACAGCTCTTCCAAGGGGCATTAAAACCATCTTGATAAGCTACTGTGACCTCCACCACTCTTCCAAGGGGCATTGATATTGTCTTTTTATTCCACTGTGACCTCCACCACTCTTCCAAGGGACATTAAAACCGTCTTGTTAAGCTACTGTGACCTCCACCACTCTTCCAAGGGGCATTAAAACTGTTTTGTTAAGCTACTGTGACCTCCACAACTCTTCCAATGGGCATTAAAACTGTCTTGTTAAGCTACTGTAACCTCCACCACTCTTCCAAGGCGCATTAAAGCCGTATTCTTAAACCTCTCTGAACTCCACTTCTCTCCCAAGGGTCATTAAAACCGTCTTGTTAAGCTGCTGTGACCTCCACCACTCTTCCAAGGGGCATTAAAACTGTCTTGTTAAGCTACTGTGACCTCCACCACTCTTCCAAGGGGCATTGAAACTGTCTTGTTAAGCTACTGTGACCTCCACCAGTGTTCCAAGGGGCATTAAAACTGTCTTGTTAAGCTACTGTGACCTCCACCACTCTTCCAAGGGGCATTGAAAACCGTCTTGTTAAACCACTCTGAACTCCACAGCTCTTCCAAGGGGCATTAAAACCATCTTGTTAAGCTACTGTGACCTGCACCACACTTCCAATGGGCATTGATATTGTCTTTTTATTCCACTGCGACTTCCACCACTCTTCCAAGGGGCATTAAAACTGTCTTGTTAAGCTACTGTGCCCTCCACCACTCTTCCAAGGGGCATTAAAACTGTCTTGTTAAGCTACTGTGACCTCCACCACTCTTCCAAGGGACATTAAAACCGTCTTGTTAAGCTACTGTGACCTGCACCACACTTCCAATGGGCATTGATATTGTCTTTTTATTCCACTGCGACTTCAACCACTCTTCCAAGGGGCATTAAAACTGTCTTGTTAAGCTACTGTGCCCTCCACCACTCTTCCAAGGGGCATTAAACTGTCTTGTTAAGCTACTGTGACCTCCACCACTGTTCCAAGGGGCATTAAAACTGTCTTGTTAAGCTACTGTGACCTCTACCACTCTTCCAAGGGGCATTAAAACTGTCTTGTTAAACCGCTCTGAGCTCCACAGCTCTTCCAAGGGGCATTAAAAATGTCTTGTTAAGCTACTGTGACCTCCACCACTGTTCCAAGGGGCATTTAAACTGTCTTGTTAAGCTACTGTGACCTCTACCACTCTTCCAAGGGGCATTAAAACTGTTTTGTTAAACCACTCTGAACTCCACAGCTCTTCCAAGCGGCATTAAAACCATCTTGTTAAGCTACTGTGACCACCACCCCTCTTCCAAGGGGCATTGATATCTCTTTTTATTCCACTGCGACCTCCACCACTCTTCCAAGGAGCATTAAAACAGTCTTGTTTAAGCTACTGTGACCTCCACTACTCTTCCATGGGGCATTAAAACTGTCTTGATAAGCTACTGTGACCTCCACCACTCTTCCAAGTGGCTTTAAATCCGTCTTGCTAAGCTACTGTGACCTCTACCAATCTTCCAAGGGGCATTAAAACTGTTTTGTTAAGCTACTGTGACCTCCACCTCTCTTCCAAGGGGCATTGAAACTGTCTTGTTAAGCTACTGTGACCTCCACCACTCTTCCAATGGGCATTGATATTTTCTTTTTATTCCTCTGCGACTTCCACCACTCTTCCAAGGGGCATTAAAACTGTCCTGTTAAGCTTCTGTGACCTCCACCACTCTTCCAGGGGCATTAAAACTGTCTTGTTAAGCTACTGTGACCTCCACCACTTTTCCAAGGGGCATTAAAACTGTCTTGATAAGCTACTGTGACCTCCACCACTCTTCCAAGGGGCTTTAAAACCGTCTTGTTAAGCTACTGTGACCTCCACCACTCTTCCAAGGGGCATTAAAACTGTCTTGTTAAGCTACTGTGACCGCCACCACTCTTCCAAGGGGCATTAAAACCATCTTGTTAAAACACTCTGAACTCCACAGCTCTTCCAAGGGGCATTAAAACCATCTTGTTAAGCTACTGTGAACTCCACCACTCTTCCAAGGGGCATTGATATTGTCCTTTCATTCCACTGCGACCTCCACCACTCTTCCAAGGGGCATTAAAACTGTCTTGATAAGCTACTGTGACCTCCACCACTCTTCCAAGGGGCATTAAAACTGTCTTGATAAGCTACTGTGACCTCCACCACTCTTCCAAGGGGCTTTAAAACCGTCTTGTTAAGCTACTGTGACCTCCACCACTCTTCCAAGCGGCATTAAAACTGTCTTGTTAAGCTACTGTGACCGCCACCACTCTTCCAAGGGGCATTAAAACCATCTTGCTAAAACACTCTGAACTCCACAGCTCTTACAAGGGGCATTAAAACCATCTTGTTAAGCTACTGTGACCTCCACCACTCTTCCAAGGGGCATTGATATTGTCCTTTTATTCCACTGCGACCTCCACCACTCTTCCAAAGGGCATTAAAACCATCTTGTTAAGCTACTGTGACCTCCACCACTCTTCCAATGGGCATTAAAACCATCTTGTTAAGCTACTGTGACCTCCACCACTTTTCCAAGCGGCATTAAAACCGTCTTGTTAAGCTTCTGTGACCTCCATCACTCTTCCAAGGGGCATTAAAACCGTCTTGTTAAACCACTCTGAACTCCACTTCTCTTCCAAGTGGCATTAAAACCATCTTGTTAAGCTACTGTGACCTCCACCACTCTTCCAAGGGGCATTAAATCTGGCTTGTTAAGCTACTGTGACATCCACCGCTCTTCTAAGGGGCATTAAAACCATCTTGTTAAACCACTCTGAACTCCACAGCTCTTTCAAGGGGCATTAAAACCGTCTTGTTAAGCTTCTGTGACCTCCACCACTCTTCCAAGGGGCATTAAAACTGTCTTGGTAAGCTACTTTGACCTCCACCACTGTTCCAAGGGGCATTAAAACCATCTTGTTAAGCCACTCTGAACTCCACTTCTCTTCCAAGGGGCATTAAAACCGTCTTGTCAAGCTACTGTGACCTCCACCACTCTTCCAAGGGGCATTAAAACTGTCTTGTTAAGCTACTGTGATCTCCACCACTCTTCCAAGGGGCATTAAAGCTGTCTTGTTAAACCACTCTGAGCTCCACTTATCTCCAAGGGGCATTAAATCCGTCTTGTTAAGCTACTGTGACCTCCACCACTCTTCCAAGGGGCAATAAAACTGTCTTGTTAAGCTACTTTGACCTCCACCACTCTTCCAAGGGGCATTGAAACTGTCTTGTTAAGCTACTGTGACCTCCACCTCTCTTCCAAGGGGCATTGAAACTGTCTTGTTAAGCTACTGTGACCTCCACCACTCTTCCAATGGGCATTGATATTTTCTTTTTATTCCTCTGCGACTTCCACCACTCTTCCAAGGGGCATTAAAACTGTCCTGTTAAGCTTCTGTGACCTCCACCACTCTTCCAGGGGCATTAAAACTGTCTTGTTAAGCTACTGTGACCTCCACCACTTTTCCAAGGGGCATTAAAACTGTCTTGATAAGCTACTGTGACCTCCACCACTCTTCCAAGGGGCTTTAAAACCGTCTTGTTAAGCTACTGTGACCTCCACCACTCTTCCAAGGGGCATTAAAACTGTCTTGTTAAGCTACTGTGACCGCCACCACTCTTCCAAGGGGCATTAAAACCATCTTGTTAAAACACTCTGAACTCCACAGCTCTTCCAAGGGGCATTAAAACCATCTTGTTAAGCTACTGTGAACTCCACCACTCTTCCAAGGGGCATTGATATTGTCCTTTCATTCCACTGCGACCTCCACCACTCTTCCAAGGGGCATTAAAACTGTCTTGATAAGCTACTGTGACCTCCACCACTCTTCCAAGGGGCATTAAAACTGTCTTGATAAGCTACTGTGACCTCCACCACTCTTCCAAGGGGCTTTAAAACCGTCTTGTTAAGCTACTGTGACCTCCACCACTCTTCCAAGCGGCATTAAAACTGTCTTGTTAAGCTACTGTGACCGCCACCACTCTTCCAAGGGGCATTAAAACCATCTTGCTAAAACACTCTGAACTCCACAGCTCTTACAAGGGGCATTAAAACCATCTTGTTAAGCTACTGTGACCTCCACCACTCTTCCAAGGGGCATTGATATTGTCCTTTTATTCCACTGCGACCTCCACCACTCTTCCAAAGGGCATTAAAACCATCTTGTTAAGCTACTGTGACCTCCACCACTCTTCCAATGGGCATTAAAACCATCTTGTTAAGCTACTGTGACCTCCACCACTTTTCCAAGCGGCATTAAAACCGTCTTGTTAAGCTTCTGTGACCTCCACCACTCTTCCAAGGGGCATTAAAACCGTCTTGTTAAACCACTCTGAACTCCACTTCTCTTCCAAGTGGCATTAAAACCATCTTGTTAAGCTACTGTGACCTCCACCACTCTTCCAAGGGGCATTAAATCTGGCTTGTTAAGCTACTGTGACATCCACCGCTCTTCTAAGGGGCATTAAAACCATCTTGTTAAACCACTCTGAACTCCACAGCTCTTTCAAGGGGCATTAAAACCGTCTTGTTAAGCTTCTGTGACCTCCACCACTCTTCCAAGGGGCATTAAAACTGTCTTGGTAAGCTACTTTGACCTCCACCACTGTTCCAAGGGGCATTAAAACCATCTTGTTAAGCCACTCTGAACTCCACTTCTCTTCCAAGGGGCATTAAAACCGTCTTGTCAAGCTACTGTGACCTCCACCACTCTTCCAAGGGGCATTAAAACTGTCTTGTTAAGCTACTGTGATCTCCACCACTCTTCCAAGGGGCATTAAAGCTGTCTTGTTAAACCACTCTGAGCTCCACTTATCTCCAAGGGGCATTAAATCCGTCTTGTTAAGCTACTGTGACCTCCACCACTCTTCCAAGGGGCAATAAAACTGTCTTGTTAAGCTACTTTGACCTCCACCACTCTTCCAAGGGGCATTGAAACTGTCTTGTTAAGCTACTGTGACCTCCACCACTCTTCCAAGGGGCATTAAAACAGTCTCGTTAAGCTACTGTGACCTCCATCACTCTTCCAAGGGCATTAAAACTGTCTTTTTAAGCTACTGTGACCTCCACCACTCTTCCAAGGGGCATTAAAACTGTCTTGTTAAGCTACAGTGACCTACACCACTGTTCCAAGGAGCATTAAAACTGTCTTGTTAAGCTACTGTGAACTCCACCACTCTTCCAAGGGGCATTAAAACCATCTTGTTAAACCACTCTGAACTCCACAGCTCTTCCAAGGGGCATTAAAACCATCTTGTTAAGCTACTGTGACCTCCACCACTCTTCCAAGGCTCATTGATATTGTCTTTTTATTCCACTGCGACCTCCACCACTCTTCCAAGGGGCATTAAAACCGTCTTGTTAAGCTTCTGTGACCTCCACTACTCTTCCAGGGGCATTAAAAATGTCTTGTTAAGCTACTGTGACCTCCACCACTCTTCCAAGGGGCATTAAAACCATCTTGTTAAAACACTCTGAACTCCACAGCTCTTCCAAGGGGCATTGAAACCATTTTGTTAAGCTACTGTGACCTCCACTACTCTTCCAAGGGGCATTGATATTGTCTTTTTATTCCACTGCGACCTCCACCACTCTTCCATAGGGCATTAAAACCATCTTGTTAAGCTACTGTGACCTCCACCACTCTTCCAATGGGCATTAAAACCGTCTTGTTAAGCTACTGTGACCTCCACCACTCTTCCAAGGGGCATTAAAATTGTCTTGTTAAGCTTCTGTGACCTCCACCACTCTTCCAAGGGGCATTAAAACCGTCTTGTTAAACCACTCTGAACTCCACTTCTCTTCCAAGGGGCATTAAAACCGTCTTGTTAAGCTACTGTGACTTCCGCCACTCTTCCAAGGGGCATTAAAACCATCTTGTTAAACCACTCTGAACTCCACAGCTCTTCCAAGGGGCATTAAAATCATCTTGTTAAGCTACTGTGACCTCCACCACTCTTCCAAGGGGCATTGATATTGTCTTTTTATTCCACTGCGACCTCCACCACTCTTCCAAGGGACATTAAAACCGTCTTGTTAAGCTACTGTGACCTCCACCACTCTTACAAGGGGCATTAAAACTGTTTTGTTAAGCTACTGTGACCTCCACAACTCTTCCAATGGGCATTAAAACTGTCTTGTTAAGCTACTGTAACCTCCACCACTCTTCCAAGGGGCATTAAAGCCGTATTCTTAAACCTCTCTGAACTCCACTTCTCTCCCAAGGGTCATTAAAACCGTCTTGTTAAGCTGCTGTGACCTCCACCACTCTTCCAAGGGGCATTAAAACAGTCTCGTTAAGCTACTGTGACCTCCATCACTCTTCCAAGGGGCATTAAAACTGTCTTTTTAAGCTACTGTGACCTCCAACACGCTTCCAAGGGGCATTAAAACTGTCTTGTTAAGCTACTGTGACCTACACCACTGTTCCAAGGAGCATTAAAACTGTCTTGTTAAGCTACTGTGAACTCCACCACTCTTCCAAGGGGCATTAAAACCGTCTTGTTAAGCTTCTGTGACCTCCACTACTCTTCCAGGGGCATTAAAAATGTCTTGTTAAGCTACTGTGACCTCCACCACTCTTCCAAGGGGCATTAAAACCATCTTGTTAAAACACTCTGAACTCCACAGCTCTTCCAAGGGGCATTGAAACCATCTTGTTAAGCTACTGTGACCTCCACTACTCTTCCAAGGGGCATTGATATTGTCTTTTTATTCCACTGCGACCTCCACCACTCTTCCATAGGGCATTAAAACCATCTTGTTAAGCTACTGTGACCTCCACCACTCTTCCAATGGGCATTAAAACCGTCTTGTTAAGCTACTGTGACCTCCACCACTCTTCCAAGGGGCATTAAAATTGTCTTGTTAAGCTTCTGTGACCTCCACCACTCTTCCAAGGGGCATTAAAACCGTCTTGTTAAACCACTCTGAACTCCACTTCTCTTCCAAGGGGCATTAAAACCGTCTTGTTAAGCTACTGTGACCTCCGCCACTCTTCCAAGGGGCATTAAAACCGTCTTGTTAAACCACTCTGAACTCCACAGCTCTTCCAAGGGGCATTAAAACCATCTTGATAAGCTACTGTGACCTCCACCACTCTTCCAAGGGGCATTGATATTGTCTTTTTATTCCACTGCGACCTCCACCACTCTTCCAAGGGACATTAAAACCGTCTTGTTAAGCTACTGTGACCTCCACCACTCTTCCAAGGGGCATTAAAACTGTTTTGTTAAGCTACTGTGACCTCCACAACTCTTCCAATGGGCATTAAAACTGTCTTGTTAAGCTACTGTAACCTCCACCACTCTTCCAAGGCGCATTGAAGCCGTATTCTTAAACCTCTCTGAACTCCACTTCTCTCCCAAGGGTCATTAAAACCGTCTTGTTAAGCTGCTGTGACCTCCACCACTCTTCCAAGGGGCATTAAAACTGTCTTGTTAAGCTACTGTGACCTCCACCACTCTTCCAAGGGGCATTGAAACTGTCTTGTTAAGCTACTGTGACCTCCACCAGTGTTCCAAGGAGCATTAAAACTGTCTTGTTAAGCTACTGTGACCTCCACCACTCTTCCAAGGGGCATTAAAACCGTCTTGTTAAACCACTCTGAACTCCACAGCTCTTCCAAGGGGCATTAAAACCATCTTGTTAAGCTACTGTGACCTGCACCACACTTCCAATGGGCATTGATATTGTCTTTTTATTCCACTGCGACTTCCACCACTCTTCCAAGGGGCATTAAAACTGTCTTGTTAAGCTACTGTGCCCTCCACCACTCTTCCAAGGGGCATTAAAACTGTCTTGTTAAGCTACTGTGACCTCCACCACTCTTCCAAGGGACATTAAAACCGTCTTGTTAAGCTACTGTGACCTGCACCACACTTCCAATGGGCATTGGTATTGTCTTTTTATTCCACTGCGACTTCAACCACTCTTCCAAGGGGCATTAAAACTGTCTTGTTAAGCTACTGTGCCCTCCACCACTCTTCCAAGGGGCATTAAACTGTCTTGTTAAGCTACTGTGACCTCCACCACTGTTACAAGGGGCATTAAAACTGTCTTGTTAAGCTACTGTGACCTCTACCACTCTTCCAAGGGGCATTAAAACTGTCTTGTTAAACCGCTCTGAGCTCCACAGCTCTTCCAAGGGGCATTAAAACCGTCTTGTTAAGCTACTGTGACCTCCATCACTGTTCCAAGGGGCATTAAAACTGTCTTGTTAAGCTACTGTGACCTCTACCACTCTTCCAAGGGGCATTAAAACTGTCTTGTTAAACCACTCTGAACTCCACAGCTCTTCCAAGCGGCATTAAAACCATCTTGTTAAGCTACTGTGACCACCACCCCTCTTCCAAGGGGCATTGATATCTCTTTTTATTCCACTGCGACCTCCACCACTCTTCCAAGGAGCATTAAAACAGTCTTGTTTAAGCTACTGTGACCTCCACTACTCTTCCATGGGGCATTAAAACTGTCTTGATAAGCTACTGTGACCTCCACCACTCTTCCAAGGGGCTTTAAATCCGTCTTGCTAAGCTACTGTGACCTCTACCCCTCTTCCAAGGGGCATTAAAACTGTTTTGTTAAGCTACTGTGACCTCCACCTCTCTTCCAAGGGGCATTGAAACTGTCTTGTTAAGCTACTGTGACCTCCACCACTCTTCCAATGGGCATTGATATTTTCTTTTTATTCCTCTGCGACTTCCACCACTCTTCCAAGGGGCATTAAAACTGTCCTGTTAAGCTTCTGTGACCTCCACCACTCTTCCAGGGGCATTAAAACTGTCTTGTGAAGCTACTGTGACCTCCACCACTTTTCCAAGGGGCATTAAAACTGTCTTGATAAGCTACTGTGACCTCCACCACTCTTCCAAGGGGCTTTAAAACCGTCTTGTTAAGCTACTGTGACCTCCACCACTCTTCCAAGGGGCATTAAAACTGTCTTGTTAAGCTACTGTGACCGCCACCACTCTTCCAAGGGGCATTAAAACCATCTTGTTAAAACACTCTGAACTCCACAGCTCTTCCAAGGGGCATTAAAACCATCTTGTTAAGCTACTGTGACCTCCACCACTCTTCCAAGGGGCATTGATATTGTCCTTTCATTCCACTGCGACCTCCACCACTCTTCCAAGGGGCATTAAAACTGTCTTGATAAGCTACTGTGACCTCCACCACTCTTCCAAGGGGCATTAAAACTGTATTGATAAGCTACTGTGACCTCCACCACTCTTCCAAGGGGCTTTAAAACCGTCTTGTTAAGCTACTGTGACCTCCACCACTCTTCCAAGGGGCATTAAAACTGTCTTGTTAAGCTACTGTGACCGCCACCACTCTTCCAAGGGGCATTAAAACCATCTTGCTAAAACACTCTGAACTCCACAGCTCTTACAAGGGGCATTAAAACCATCTTGTTAAGCTACTGTGACCTCCACCACTCTTCCAAGGGGCATTGATATTGTCGTTTTATTCCACTGCGACCTCCACCACTCTTCCAAAGGGCATTAAAACCATCTTGTTAAGCTACTGTGACCTCCACCACTCTTCCAATGGGCATTAAAACCATCTTGTTAAGCTACTGTGACCTCCACCACTTTTCCAAGCGGCATTAAAACCGTCTTGTTAAGCTTCTGTGACCTCCACCACTCTTCCAAGGGGCATTAAAACCGTCTTGTTAAACCACTCTGAACTCCACAGCTCTTTCAAGGGGCATTAAAACCGTCTTGTTAAGCTTCTGTGACCTCCACCACTCTTCCAAGGGGCATTAAAACTGTCTTGGTAAGCTACTGTGACCTCCACCACTGTTCCAAGGGGCATTAAAACCATCTTGTTAAGCCACTCTGAACTCCACTTCTCTTCCAAGGGGCATTAAAACCGTCTTGTCAAGCTACTGTGACCTCCACCACTCTTCCAAGGGGCATTAAAACTGTCTTGTTAAGCTACTGTGATCTCCACCACTCTTCCAAGGGGCATTAAAGCTGTCTTATTAAACCACTCTGAGCTCCACTTATCTCCAAGGGGCATTAAATCCGTCTTGTTAAGCTACTGTGACCTCCACCACTCTTCCAAGGGGCAATAAAACTGTCTTGTTAAGCTACTTTGACCTCCACCACTCTTCCAAGGGGCATTGAAACTGTCTTGTTAAGCTACTGTGACCTCCACCACTCTTCCAAGGGGCATTAAAACAGTCTCGTTAAGCTACTGTGACCTCCATCACTCTTTCAAGGGACATTAAAACTGTCTTTTTAAGCTACTGTGACCTCCACCACTCTTCCAAAGGGTATTAAAACTGTCTTGTTAAGCTACTGTGACCTACACCACTGTTCCAAGGAGCATTAAAACTGTCTTGTTAAGCTACTGTGAACTCCACCACTCTTCCAAGGGGCATTAAAACCATCTTGTTAAACCACTCTGAACTCCACAGCTCTTCCAAGGGGCATTAAAACCATCTTGTTAAGCTACTGTGACCTCCACCACTCTTCCAAGGCTCATTGATATTGTCTTTTTATTCCACTGCGACCTCCACCACTCTTCCAAGGGGCATTAAAACCGTCTTGTTAAGCTTCTGTGACCTCCACTACTCTTCCAGGGGCATTAAAAATGTCTTGTTAAGCTACTGTGACCTCCACCACTCTTCCAAGGGGCATTAAAACCATCTTGTTAAAACACTCTGAACTCCACAGCTCTTCCAAGGGGCATTGAAACCATCTTGTTAAGCTACTGTGACCTCCACTACTCTTCCAAGGGGCATTGATATTGTCTTTTTATTCCACTGCGACCTCCACCACTCTTCCATAGGGCATTAAAACCATCTTGTTAAGCTACTGTGACCTCCACCACTCTTCCAATGGGCATTAAAACCGTCTTGTTAAGCTACTGTGACCTCCACCACTCTTCCAAGGGGCATTAAAATTGTCTTGTTAAGCTTCTGTGACCTCCACCACTCTTCCAAGGGGCATTAAAACCGTCTTGTTAAACCACTCTGAACTCCACTTCTCTTCCAAGGGGCATTAAAACCGTCTTGTTAAGCTACTGTGACCTCCGCCACTCTTCCAAGGGGCATTAAAACCGTCTTGTTAAACCACTCTGAACTCCACAGCTCTTCCAAGGGGCATTAAAACCATCTTGTTAAGCTACTGTGACCTCCACCACTCTTCCAAGGTGCATTGATATTGTCTTTTTATTCCACTGCGACCTCCACCACTCTTCCAAGGGACATTAAAACCGTCTTGTTAAGCTACTGTGACCTCCACCACTCTTCCAAGGGGCATTAAAACTGTTTTGTTAAGCTACTGTGACCTCCACAACTCTTCCAATGGGCATTAAAACTGTCTTGTTAAGCTACTGTAACCTCCACCACTCTTCCAAGGGGCATTAAAGCCGTATTCTTAAACCTCTCTGAACTCCTCTTCTCTCCCAAGGGTCATTAAAACCGTCTTGTTAAGCTGCTGTGACCTCCACCACTCTTCCAAGGGGCATTAAAACAGTCTCGTTAAGCTACTGTGACCTCCATCACTCTTCCAAGGGGCATTAAAACTGTCTTTTTAAGCTACTGTGACCTCCACCACGCTTCCAAGGGGCATTAAAACTGTCTTGTTAAGCTACTGTGACCTACACCACTGTTCCAAGGAGCATTAAAACTGTCTTGTTAAGCTACTGTGAACTCCACCACTCTTCCAAGGGGCATTAAAACCATCTTGTTAAACCACTCTGAACTCCACAGCTCTTCCAAGGGGCATTAAAACCATCTTGTTAAGCTACTGTGACCTCCACCACTCTTCCAAGGCTCATTGATATTGTCTTTTTATTCCACTGCGACCTCCACCACTCTTCCAAGGGGCATTAAAACCGTCTTGTTAAGCTTCTGTGACGTCCACTACTCTTCCAGGGGCATTAAAAATGTCTTGTTAAGCTACTGTGACCTCCACCACTCTTCCAAGGGGCATTAAAACCGTCTTGTTAAACCACTCTGAACTCCACTTCTCTTCCAAGGGGCATTAAAACCGTCTTTTTAAGCTACTGTGACCTCCGCCACTCTTCCAAGGGGCATTAAAACCGTCTTGTTAAACCACTCTGAACTCCACAGCTCTTCCAAGGGGCATTAAAACCATCTTGTTAAGCTACTGTGACCTCCACCACTCTTCCAAGGGGCATTGATATTGTCTTTTTATTCCACTGCGACCTCCACCACTCTTCCAAGGGACATTAAAACCGTCTTGTTAAGCTACTGTGACCTCCACCACTCTTCCAAGGGGCATTAAAACTGTTTTGTTAAGCTACTGTGACCTCCACAACTCTTCCAATGGGCATTAAAACTGTCTTGTTAAGCTACTGTAACCTCCACCACTCTTCCAAGGCGCATTAAAGCCGTATTCTTAAACCTCTCTGAACTCCACTTCTCTCCCAAGGGTCATTAAAACCGTCTTGTTAAGCTGCTGTGACCTCCACCACTCTTCCAAGGGGCATTAAAACTGTCTTGTTAAGCTACTGTGACCTCCACCACTCTTCCAAGGGGCATTGAAACTGTCTTGTTAAGCTACTGTGACCTCCACCAGTGTTCCAAGGGGCATTAAAACTGTCTTGTTAAGCTACTGTGACCTCCACCACTCTTCCAAGGGGCATTAAAACCGTCTTGTTAAACCACTCTGAACTCCACAGCTCTTCCAAGGGGCATTAAAATGATCTTGTTAAGCTACTGTGACCTGCACCACACTTCCAATGGGCATTGATATTGTCTTTTTATTCCACTGCGACTTCCACCACTCTTCCAAGGGGCATTAAAACTGTCTTGTTAAGCTACTGTGCCCTCCACCACTCTTCCAAGGGGCATTAAAACTGTCTTGTTAAGCTACTGTGACCTCCACCACTCTTCCAAGGGACATTAAAACCGTCTTGTTAAGCTACTGTGACCTGCACCACACTTCCAATGGGCATTGATATTGTCTTTTTATTCCACTGCGACTTCAACCACTCTTCCAAGGGGCATTAAAACTGTCTTGTTAAGCTACTGTGCCCTCCACCACTCTTCCAAGGGGCATTAAAACCGTCTTGTTAAACCACTCTGAACTCCACAGCTCTTCCAAGGGGCATTAAAACCATCTTGTTAAGCTACTGTGACCTCCACCACTCTTCCAAGGGGCATTGATATTGTCTTTTTATTCCACTGCGACCTCCACCACTCTTCCAAGGGACATTAAAACCGTCTTGTTAAGCTACTGTGACCTCCACCACTCTTCCAAGGGGCATTAAAACTGTTTTGTTAAGCTACTGTGACCTCCACAACTCTTCCAATGGGCATTAAAACTGTCTTGTTAAGCTACTGTAACCTCCACCACTCTTCCAAGGCGCATTAAAGCCGTATTCTTAAACCTCTCTGAACTCCACTTCTCTCCCAAGGGTCATTAAAACCGTCTTGTTAAGCTGCTGTGACCTCCACCACTCTTCCAAGGGGCATTAAAACTGTCTTGTTAAGCTACTGTGACCTCCACCACTCTTCCAAGGGGCATTGAAACTGTCTTGTTAAGCTACTGTGACCTCCACCAGTGTTCCAAGGGGCATTAAAACTGTCTTGTTAAGCTACTGTGACCTCCACCACTCTTCCAAGGGGCATTAAAACCGTCTTGTTAAACCACTCTGAACTCCACAGCTCTTCCAAGGGGCATTAAAACCATCTTGTTAAGCTACTGTGACCTGCACCACACTTCCAATGGGCATTGATATTGTCTTTTTATTCCACTGCGACTTCCACCACTCTTCCAAGGGGCATTAAAACTGTCTTGTTAAGCTACTGTGCCCTCCACCACTCTTCCAAGGGGCATTAAAACTGTCTTGTTAAGCTACTGTGACCTCCACCACTCTTCCAAGGGACATTAAAACCGTCTTGTTAAGCTACTGTGACCTGCACCACACTTCCAATGGGCATTGATATTGTCTTTTTATTCCACTGCGACTTCAACCAGTCTTCCAAGGGGCATTAAAACTGTCTTGTTAAGCTACTGTGCCCTCCACCACTCTTCCAAGGGACATTAAAACCGTCTTGTTAAGCTACTGTGACCTCCACCACTCTTCCAATGGGAATTGATATTGTCTTTTTATTCCACTGCGACGTCCACCACTCTTCCAAGGGGCATTAAAACTGTCTTGTTAAGCTACTGTGCCCACCACCACTCTTCCAAGGGGCATTAAAACTGTCTTGTTAAGCTACTGTGACCTCCACCACTCTTCCAAGGGGCATTTATACCGTCTTGTTAAAACACTCTAAACTGCACAGCTCTTCCAAGGGGCATTAAAACCATCTTGTTAAGCTACTGTGACCTCCCCCACTCTTCCAAGGGGCATTGATATTGTCTTTTTATTCCACTGCGACCTCCAACACTCTTCCAAGGGGCATTAAAACCGTCTTGTTAAGCTACTGTGACCTACACCACTCTTCCAAGGGGCATTAAAACCGTCTTGTTAAGCTACTGTGACCTCCACCACTCTCCCAAGGGGCATTAAAACCATCTTGTTAAATGACTCTGAACTTCACTTCTCTTCCAAGGGGCATTAAAACCGTCTTGTTAAGCTACTGTGACCTCCACCACTCTTCAAAGGGGCATTAAAACTGTCTTGTTAAGCTACTGTGACCTCCACCACTCTTCCAAGGGGCATTAAACTGTCTTGTTAAGCTACTGTGACCTCCACCACTGTTCCAAGGGGTATTAAAACTGTCTTGTTAAGCTACTGTGACCTCTACCACTCTTCCAAGGGGCATTAAAACTGTCTTGTTAAACCGCTCTGAGCTCCACAGCTCTTCCAAGGGGCATTAAAACCGTCTTGTTAAGCTACTGTGACCTCCACCACTGTTCCAAGGGGCATTAAAACTGTCTTGTTAAGCTACTGTGACCTCTACCACTCTTCCAAGGGGCATTAAAACTGTCTTGTTAAACCACTCTGAACTCCACAGCTCTTCCAAGCGGCATTAAAACCATCTTGTTAAGCTACTGTGAACACCACCCCTCTTCCAAGGGGCATTGATATCTCTTTTTATTCCACTGCGACCTCCACCACTCTTCCAAGGAGCATTAAAACAGTCTTGTTTAAGCTACTGTGACCTCCACTACTCTTCCATGGGGCATTAAAACTGTCTTGATAAGCTACTGTGACCTCCACCACTCTTCCAAGGGGCTTTAAATCCGTCTTGTTAAGCTACTGTGACCTCTACCACTCTTCCAAGGGGCATTAAAACTGTTTTGTTAAGCTACTGTGACCTCCACCTCTCTTCCAAGGGGCATTGAAACTGTCTTCTTAAGCTACTGTGACCTCCACGACTCTTCCAATGGGCATTGATATTTTCTTTTTATTCCTCTGCGACTTCCACCACTCTTCCAAGGGGCATTAAAACTGTCCTGTTAAGTTTCTGTGACCTCCACCACTCTTCCAGGGGCATTAAAACTGACTTGTTAAGCTACTGTGACCTCCACCACTTTTCCAAGGGGCATTAAAACTGTCTTGATAAGCTACTCTGACCTCCACCACTCTTGCAAGGGGCTTTAAAACCGTCTTGTTAAGCTACTGTGACCTCCACCACTCTTCCAAGGGGCATTAAAACTGTCTTGTTAAGCTACTGTGACCGCCACCACTCTTCCAAGGGGCATTAAAACCATCTTGTTAAAACACTCTGAACTCCACAGCTCTTCCAAGGGGCATTAAAACCATCTTGTTAAGCTACTGTGACCTCCACCACTCTTCCAAGGGGCATTGATATTGTCCTTTCATTCCACTGCGACCTCCACCACTCTTCCAAGGGGCATTAAAACTGTCTTGATAAGCTACTGTGACCTCCACCACTCTTCCAAGGGGCATTAAAACTGTCTTGATAAGCTACTGTGACCTCCACCACTCTTCCAAGGGGCTTTAAAACCGTCTTGTTAAGCTACTGTGACCTCCACCACTCTTCCAAGGCGCATTAAAACTGTCTTGTTAAGCTACTGTGACCGCCACCACTCTTCCAAGGGGCATTAAAACCATCTTGCTAAAACACTCTGAACTCCACAGCTCTTACAAGGGGCATTAAAACCATCTTGTTAAGCTACTGTGACCTCCACCACTCTCCCAAGGGGCATTGATATTGTCCTTTTATTCCACTGCGACCTCCACCACTCTTCCAAAGGGCATTAAAACCATCTTGTTAAGCTACTGTGACCTCAACCACTCATCCAATGGGCATTAAAACCATCTTGTTAAGCTATTGTGACCTCCACCACTTTTCCAAGGGGCATTAAAACCGTCTTGTTAAGCTTCTGTGACCTCCACCACTCTTCCAAGGGGCATTAAAACCGTCTTGTTAAACCACTCTGAACTCCACTTCTCTTCCAAGGGGCATTAAAACCATCTTGTTAAGCTACTGTGACCTCCACCACTCTTCCAAGGGGCATTAAATCTGGCTTGTTAAGCTACTGTGACATCCACCGCTCTTCTAAGGGGCATTAAAACCATCTTGTTAAACCACTCTGAACTCCACAGCTCTTTCAAGGGGCATTAAAACCGTCTTGTTAAGCTTCTGTGACCTCCACCACTCTTCCAAGGGGCATTAAAACTGTCTTGGTAAGCTACTGTGACCTCCACCACTGTTCCAAGGGGCATTAAAACCATCTTGTTAAGCCACTCTGAACTCCACTTCTCTTCCAAGGGGCATTAAAACCGTCTTGTCAAGCTACTGTGACCTCCACCACTCTTCCAAGGGGCATTAAAACTGTCTTGTTAAGCTACTGTGATCTCCACCACTCTTCCAAGGGGCATTAAAGCTGTCTTGTTAAACCACTCTGAGCTCCACTTATCTCCAAGGGGCATTAAATCCGTCTTGTTAAGCTACTGTGACCTCCACCACTCTTCCAAGGGGCAATAAAACTGTCTTGTTAAGCTACTTTGACCTCCACCACTCTTCCAAGGGGCATTGAAACTGTCTTGTTAGGCTACTGTGACCTCCACCACTCTTCCAAGGGGCATTAAAACTGTCTTGTTAAGCTACTGTGACCTCCACCACTCTTCCAAGGGGCATTAAAACTGTCATGTTAAGCTACTGTGACCTCCACCACTCTTCCAAGGGGCATTGATATTGTCTTTTTATTCTACTGCGACCTCCACCACTCTTCCAAGGGGCATTAAAACTGTCTTGTTAAGCTACTGTGACCTCCACCACTTTTCCAAGGGGCATTAAAACAGTCTTGTTAAGCTACTGCGACCTCCACCACTCTTCCAAGGGGCATTAAAACTGTCTTGTTAAGCTACTGTGACCTCCACCACTGTTCCAAGGAGCATTAAAACTGTCTTGTTAAGCTACTGTGAACTCCACCACTCTTCCAAGGGCCATCAAAACCATCTTGTTAAACCACTCTGAACTCCACAGCTCTTCCAAGGGGCATTAAAACCATCTTGTTAAGCTACTGTGACCTCTACCACTCTTCCAAGGGGCATTGATATTGTCTTTTTATTCCACTGCGATCTCCACCACTCTTCCAAGGAGCATTAAAACCGTCTTGTTAAGCTTCTGTGACCTCCACTACTCTTCCAGGGGCATTAAAAATGTCTTGTTAAGCTACTGTGACCTCCACCACTCTTCCAAGGGGCATTAAAATCGTCTTGTTAAGCTTCTGTGACCTCCACCACTCTTCCAAGGGGCATTAAAACCGTCTTGTTAAACCACTCTGAACTCCACTTCTCTTCCAAGAGGCATTAAAACCGTCTTGTTAAGCTACTGTGACCTCCACCACTCTTCCAAGGGGCATTAAAACCGTCTTGTTAAACCACTCTGAACTCCACAGCTCTTCCAAGGGGCATTAAAACCATCTTGTTAAGCTACTGTGACCTCCACCACTCTTCCAAGGGGCATTGATATTGTCTTTTTATTCCACTGCGACCTCCACCACTCTTCCAAGGGGCATTAAAACCGTCTTGTTAAGCTACTGTGACCTCCACCACTCTTCCAAGGGACATTAAAGCCGTCTTCTTAAACCTCTCTGAACTCCACTTCTCTACCAAGGGTCATTAAAACCGTCTTGTTAAGCTGCTGTGACCTCCACCACTCTTCCAAGGGGCATTAAAACTGTCTTGTTAAGCTACTGTGACCTCCACCACTCTTCCAAGGGGCATTGAAACTGTCTTGTTAAGCTACTGTGACCTCCACCAGTGTTCCAAGGGGCATTAAAACTGTCTTGTAAAGCTACTGTGACCTCCACCACTCTTCCAAGGGGCATTAAAACCGTCTTGTTAAACCACTCTGAACTCCACAGCTCTTCCAAGGGGCATTAAAACCATCTTGTTAAGCTACTGTGACCTGCACCACTCTTCCAATGGGCATTGATATTGTCTTTTTATTCCACTGCGACTTCCACCACTCTTCCAAGGGGCATTAAAACTGTCTTGTTAAGCTACTGTGCCCTCCACCACTCTTCCAAGGGACATTAAAACCATCTTGTTAAGCTACTGTGACCTCCACCACTCTTCCAATGGGAATTGATATTGTCTTTTTATTCCACTGCGACGTCCACCACTCTTCCAAGGGGCATTAAAACTGTCTTGTTAAGCTACTGTGACTTCCACCACTCTTCCAAGGGGCATTAAAACTGTCTTGTTAAGCTACTGTGACCTCCACCACTCTTCCAAGGGACATTAAAACCGTCTTGTTAAGCTACTGTGATCTGCACCACACTTCCAATGGGCATTGATATTGTCTTTTTATTCCACTGCGACTTCCACCACTCTTCCAAGGGGCATTAAAACTGTCTTGTTAAGCTACTGTGCCCTCCACCACTCTTCCAAGGGACATTAAAACCATCTTGTTAAGCTACTGTGACCTCCACCACTCTTCCAATGGGAATTGATATTGTCTTTTTATTTCACTGCGACGTCCTTCACTCTTGCAAGGGGCATTAAAACTGTCTTGTTAAGCTACTGTGCCCTCCACCACTCTTCCAAGGGGCATTAAAACTGTCTTGTTAAGATACTGTGACCTCCACCATTCTTCCAAGGGGCATTAAAACTGTCTTGTTCAGCTACTGTGACCTCCAACACTCTTCCAAGGGGCATTAAAACCGTCTTGTTAAAACACTCTAAATTGCACAGCTCTTCCAAGGGGCATTAAAACCATCTTGTTAAGCTACTGTTACCTCCACCACTCTTCCAAGGGGCATTAAAACTGTCTTGTTAAGCTACTTTGACCTCCACCACTCTTCCAAGGGGCATTGAAACTGTCTTGTTAAGCTACTGTGACCTCCACCACTGTTCCAAGGGTCATTAAAACTGTCTTGTTAAGCTACTGTGACCTCCATCACTCTTCCAAGGGGCATTAAAACTGTCTTGTTAAGCTACTGTGACCTCCACCACTCTTCCAAGGGACATTAAAACCGTCTTGTTAAGCTACTGTGACCTGCACCACACTTCCAATGGGCATTGATATTGTCTTTTTATTCCACTGCGACTTCCATCGCTCTTCCAAGGGGCATTAAAACTGTCTTGTTAAGCTACTGTGCCCTCCACCACTCTTCCAAGGGGCATTAAAACTGTCTTGTTAAGATACTGTGACCTCCACCATTCTTCCAAGGGGCATTAAAACTGTCTTGTTAAGCTACTGTGACCTCCAACACTCTTCCAAGGGGCATTAAAACCGTCTTGTTAAAACACGCTAAACTGCACAGCTCTTCCAAGGGGTATTAAAACCATCTTGTTAAGCTACTGTGACCTCCACCACTCTTCCAAGGGGCATTAAAACTGTGTTGTTAAGCTACTTTGACCTCCACCACTCTTCCAAGGGGCATTGAAACTGTCTTGTTAAGCTACTGTGACCTCCACCAGTGTTCCAAGGGGCATTAAACCTGTCTTGTAAAGCTACTGTGACCTCCACCACTCTTCCAAGGGGCATTAAAACCGTCTTGTTAAACCACTCTGAACTCCACAGCTCTTCCAAGGGGCATTAAAACCATCTTGTTAAGCTACTGTGACCTGCACCACTCTTCCAATGGGCATTGATATTGTCTTTTTATTCCACTGCGACTTCCACCACTCTTCCATGGGGCATTAAAACTGTCTTGTTAAGCTACTGTGCCCTCCACCACTCTTCCAAGGGACATTAAAACCATCTTGTTAAGCTACTGTGACCTCCACCACTCTTCCAATGGGAATTGATATTGTCTTTTTATTCCACTGCGACGTCCACCACTCTTCCAAGGGGCATTAAAACTGTCTTGTTAAGCTACTGTGACTTCCACCACTCTTCCAAGTGGCATTAAAACTGTCTTGTTAATCTACTGTGACCTCCACCACTCTTCCAATGGGCATTAAAACCATCTTGTTAAGCTAATGTGACCTCCAACACTCTTCCAATGGGCATTAAAACCGTCTTGTTAAGCTACTGTGACCTCCGCCACTCTTCCAAGGGGCATTAAAATCATCTTGTGAAGCTTCTGTGACCTCCACCACTCTTCCAAGGGGCAGTAAAACAGTCTTGTTAAACCACTCTGAACTCCACTTCTCTTCCAAGGGGCATTAAAACCGTCTTGTTAAGCTACTGTGACCTCCACCACTCTTCCAAGGGGCATTAAAACCGTCTTGTTAAACCACTCTGAACTCCACAGCTCTTCCAAGGGGCATTAAAACCATCTTGTTAAGCTACTGTGACCTCCACCACTCTTCCAAGGGGCATTGATATTGTCTTTTTATTCCACTGCGACCTCCACCACTCTTCCAAGGGGCATTAAAACCGTCTTGTTAAGCTACTGTGACCTCCACCACTCTTCCAAGGGGCATTAAAACTGTTTTGTTAAGCTACTGTGACTTTCACAACTCTTCCAAGGGGCATTAAAACTGTCTTGTTAAGCTACTGTGACCTCCACCACTCTTTCAAGGGGCATTAAAGCCGTCTTCTTAAACCTCCCTGAACTCCACTTCTCTTCCAAGGGGCATTAAAACCGTCTTGTTAAGCTACTGTGACCTCCACCACTCTTCCAAGGGGCATTAAAACTGTCCTGTTAAGCTACTGTGACCTCCACCACTCTTCCAAGGGGCATTAAAGCTGTCTTGTTAAAGCAATCTGAACTCCACTTATCTCCAAGGGGCATTAAATCTGTCTTGTTAAGCTACTGTGACCTCCACCACTCTTCCAAGGGGCATTAAAACTGTCTTGTTAAGCTACTTTGACCTCCACCACTCTTCCAAGGGGCATTGACACTGTCTTGTTAAGCTACTGTGACCTCCACCACTGTTCCAAGGGGCATTAAAACTGTCTTGTTAAGCTACTGTGACCTCCACCACTCTTCCAAGGGGCATTAAAACTGTCATGTTAAGCTACTGTGACCTCCACCACTCTTCCAAGGGGCACTAAAACCGTATTGTTAAACCACTCTGAACTCCACAGATCTTCCAAGGGGCATTAATACCATCTTGTTAAGCTACTGTGACCTCCACCACTCTTCCAAGGGGCATTGATATTGTCTTTTTATTCCACTGCGACCTCCACCACTCTTCCAAGGGGCACTAAAACCGTCTTGTTAAGCTTCTGTGACCTCCACTACTCTTCCAGGGGCATTAAAAATGTCTTGTTAAGCTACTGTGACCTCCACCACTCTTCCAAGGGGCATTAAAACTGTCATGTTAAGCTACTGTGACCTCCACCACTCTTCCAAGGGGCACTAAAACCGTATTGTTAAACCACTCTGACTCCACAGCTCTTCCAAGGGGCATTGAAACCATCTTGTTAAGCTACTGTGACCTCCACCACTCTTCCAAGGGGCATTGATATTGTCTTTTTATTCCACTGCGACCTCCACCACTCTTCCATACGGCATTAAAACCATCTTGTTAAGTTACTGTGACCTCCACCACTCTTCCAATGGGCATTAAAACCGTCTTGTTAAGCTACTGTGACCTCCACCACTCTTCCAAGGGGCATTAAAATCATCTTGTTAAGCTTCTGTGACCTCCACCACTCTTCCAAGGGGCAGTAAAACAGTCTTGTTAAACCACTCTGAACTCCACTTCTCTTCCAAGGGGCATTAAAACCGTCTTGTTAAACCACGCTGAACTCCACAGCTCTTCCAAGGGGCATTAAAACCATCTTGTTAAGCTACAGTGACCTCCACCACTCTTCCAAGGGGCATTGATATTGTCTTTTTATTCCACTGCGACCTCCACCACTCTTCCAAGGGGCATTAAAACCGTCTTGTTAAGCTACTGTGACCTCCACCACTCTTCCAAGGGGCATTAAAACTGTTTTGTTAAGCTACTGTGACCTCCACAACTCTTCCAAGGGGCATTAAAACTGTCTTGTTAAGCTACTGTGACCTCCATCACTCTTCCAAGGGGCATTAAAGCCGTCTTCTTAAACCTCTCTGAACTCCACTTCTCTCCCAAGGGTCATTAAAACCGTCTTGTTAAGCTGCTGTGACCTCCACCACTCTTCCAAGGGGCATTAAAACTGTCTTGTTAAGCTACTGTGACCTCCACCACTCTTCCAAGGGGCATTGATACTGTCTTGTTAAGCTACTGTGACCTCCACCAGTGTTCCAAGGGGCATTAAAACTGTCTTGTTAACCTACTGTGACCTCCACCACTCTTCCAAGGGGCGTTAAAACTGTCTTGTTAAACCACTCTGAACTCCACAGCTCTTCCAAGGGGCATTAAAACCATCTTGTTAAGCTACTGTGACCTGCACCACTCTTCCAATGGGCATTGATATTGTCTTTTTATTCCACTGGGACTTCCACCACTCTTCCAAGGGGCATTAAAACTGTCTTGTTAAGCTACTGTGCCCTCCACCACTCTTCCAAGGGACATTAAAACCATCTTGTTAAGCCACTGTGACCTCCACCTCTCTTCCAATGGGAATTGATATTGTCTTTTTATTCCACTGCGACGTCCACCACGCTTCCAAGGGGCATTAAAACTGTCTTGTTAAGCTACTTTGACATCCACCACTCTTCCAAGGGGCATTAAAACTGTCTTGTTAAGCTACTGTGACCTCCACCACTCTTCCAAGGGACATTAAAACCGTATTGTTAAGCTACTGTGACCTGCACCACACTTCCAATGGGCATTGATATTGTCTTTTTATTCCACTGCGACTTCCACCACTCTTCCAAGGGGCATTAAAACTGTCTTGTTAAGCTACTGTGCCCTCCACCACTCTTCCAAGGGGCACTAAAACCGTCTTGTTAAGCTACTGTGACCTCCACCACTCTTCCAAGGGGCATTAAAATCATCTTGTTAAGCTTCTGTGACCTCCACCACTCTTCCAAGGGGCAGTAAAACAGTCTTGTTAAACCACTCTGAACTCCACTTCTCTTCCAAGGGGCATTAAAACCGTCTTGTTAAGCTACTGTGACCTCCACCACTCTTCCAAGGGGCATTAAAACCGTCTTGTTAAACCACTCTGAACTCCACAGCTCTTCCAAGGCGCATTAAAACCATCTTGTTAAGCTACAGTGACCTCCACCACTCTTCCAAAGGGCATTGATATTGTCTTTTTATTCCACTGCGACCTCCACCACTCTTCCAAGGGGCATTAAAACCGTCTTGTTAAGCTACTGTGACCTCCACCACTCTTCCAAGGGGCATTAAAACTGTTTTGTTAAGCTACTGTGACCTCCACAACTCTTCCAAGGGGCATTAAAACTGTCTTGTTAAGCTACTGTGACCTCCACCACTCTTCCAAGGGGCATTAAAGCCGTCTTCTTAAACCTCTCTGAACTCCACTTCTCTCCCAAGGGTCATTAAAACCGTCTTGTTAAGCTGCTGTGACCTCCACCACTCTTCCAAGGGGCATTAAAACTGTCTTGTTAAGCTGCTGTGACCTCCACCACTCTTCCAAGGGGCATTGATACTGTCTTGTTAAGCTACTGTGACCTCCACCAGTGTTCCAAGGGGCATTAAAACTGTCTTGTTAACCTACTGTGACCTCCACCACTCTTCCAAGGGGCATTAAAACTGTCTTGTTAAACCACTCTGAACTCCACAGCTCTTCCAAGGGGCATTAAAACCATCTTGTTAAGCTACTGTGACCTGCACCACTCTTCCAATGGGCATTGATATTGTCTTTTTATTCCACTGGGACTTCCACCACTCTTCCAAGGGGCATTAAAACTGTCTTGTTAAGCTACTGTGCCCTCCACCACTCTTCCAAGGGACATTAAAACCATCTTGTTAAGCCACTGTGACCTCCACCTCTCTTCCAATGGGAATTGATATTGTCTTTTTATTCCACTGCGACGTCCACCACTCTTCCAAGGGGCATTAAAACTGTCTTGTTAAGCTACTTTGACCTCCACCACTCTTCCAAGGGGCATTAAAACTGTCTTGTTAAGCTACTGTGACCTCCACCACTCTTCCAAGGGACATTAAAACCGTCTTGTTAAGCTACTGTGACCTGCACCACACTTCCAATGGGCATTGATATTGTCTTTTTATTCCACTGCGACTTCCACCACTCTTCCAAGGGGCATTAAAACTGTCTTGTTAAGCTACTGTGCCCTCCACCACTCTTCCAAGGGGCATTAAAACTGTCTTGTTAAGATACTGTGAACTCCACCATTCTTCCAAGGGGCATTAAAACTGTCTTGTTAAGCTACTGAGACCTCAAACACTTTTCCAAGGGGCATTAAAACCGTCTTGTTAAAACACTCTAAACTGCACAGCTCTTCCAAGGGGCATTAAAACCATCTTGTTAAGCTACTGTGACCTCCACCACTCTTCCAAGGGGCATTAAAACTGTCTTGTTAAGCTACTTTGACCTCCACCACTCTTCCAAGGGGCATTGAAACTGTCTTGTTAAGCTACTGTGACCTCCACCACTGTTCCAAGGGGCATTAAAACTGTCTTGTTAAGCTACTGTGACCTCCACCACTCATCCAAGGGGCATTAAAACTGTCTTGTTAAGCTACTGTGACCTCCACCACTCTTCCAAGGGACATTAAAACTGTCTTGTTAAGCTACTGTGAACTGCACCACACTTTCAGTGGGCATTGATATTGTCTTTTTATTCCACTGCGACTTCCACCACTCTTCCAAGGGGCATTAAAACTGTCTTGTTAAGCTACTGTGCCCTCCACCACTTTTCCAAGGGACATTAAAACCGTCTTGTTAAGCTACTGTGACTTCCACCACTCTTCCAAGGGGCATTAAAACTGTCATGTTAAGCTACTGTGACCTCCACCAATCTTCCAAGGGGCACTAAAACCGTATTGTTAAAACACTCTGAACCCCACAGCTCTTCCAAGGGGCATTAAAACCATCTTGTTAAGCTACTGTGACCTCCACCACTCTTCCAAGGGGCATTGATATTGTCTTTTTATTCCACTGCGACCTCCACCACTCTTCCAAGTGGCATTAAAACTGTCTTGTTAAGCTACTGTGACCTCCACCACTCTTCCAAGGGGCATTAAAACAGTCTCGTTAAGCTACTGTGACCTCCATCACTCTTCCAAGGGGCATTAAAACTGTCTTGTTAAGCTACTGTGACCTACACCACTGTTCCAAGGAGCATTAAAACTGTCTTGTTAAGCTACTGTGAACTCCACCACTCTTCCAAGGGGCATTAAAACCATCTTGTTAAACCACTCTGAACTCCACAGCTCTTCCAAGGGGCATTAAAACCATCTTGTTAAGCTACTGTGACCTCCACCACTCTTCCAAGGCTCATTGATATTGTCTTTTTATTCCACTGCGACCTCCACCACTCTTCCAAGGGGCATTAAAACCGTCTTGTTAAGCTTCTGTGACCTCCACTACTCTTCCAGGGGCATTAAAAATGTCTTGTTAAGCTACTGTGACCTCCACCACTCTTCCAAGGGGCATTAAAACCATCTTGTTAAAACACTCTGAACTCCACAGCTCTTCCAAGGGGCATTGAAACCATCTTGTTAAGCTACTGTGACCTCCACTACTCTTCCAAGGGGCATTGATATTGTCTTTTTATTCCACTGCGACCTCCACCACTCTTCCATAGGGCATTAAAACCATCTTGTTAAGCTACTGTGACCTCCACCACTCTTCCAATGGGCATTAAAACCGTCTTGTTAAGCTACTGTGACCTCCACCACTCTTCCAAGGGGCATTAAAATTGTCTTGTTAAGCTTCTGCGACCTCCACCACTCTTCCAAGGGGCATTAAAACCGTCTTGTTAAACCACTCTGAACTCCACTTCTCTTCCAAGGGGCATTAAAACCGTCTTGTTAAGCTACTGTGACCTCCGCCACTCTTCCAAGGGGCATTAAAACCGTCTTGTTAAACCACTCTGAACTCCACAGCTCTTCCAAGGGGCATTAAAACCATCTTGTTAAGCTACTGTGACCTCCACCACTCTTCCAAGGGGCATTGATATTGTCTTTTTATTCCACTGCGACCTCCACCACTCTTCCAAGGGACATTAAAACCGTCTTGTTAAGCTACTGTGACCTCCACCACTCTTCCAAGGGGCATTAAAACTGTTTTGTTAAGCTACTGTGACCTCCACAACTCTTCCAATGGGCATTAAAACTGTCTTATTAAGCTACTGTATCCTCCACCACTCTTCCAAGGGGCATTAAAGCCGTATTCTTAAACCTCTCTGAACTCCACTTCTCTCCCAAGGGTCATTAAAACTGTCTTGTTAAGCTGCTGTGACCTCCACCACTCTTCCAAGGGTCATTAAAACAGTCTCGTTAAGCTACTGTGACCTCCATCACTCTTCCAAGGGGCATTAAAACTGTCTTTTTAAGCTACTGTGACCTCCACCACTCTTCCAAGGGGCATTAAAACTGTCTTGTTAAGCTACTGTGACCTACACCACTGTTCCAAGGAGCATTAAAACTGTCTTGTTAAGCTACTGTGAACTCCACCACTCTTCCAAGGGGCATTAAAACCATCTTGTTAAACCACTCTGAACTCCACAGCTCTTCCAAGGGGCATTAAAACCATCTTGTTAAGCTACTGTGACCTCCACCACTCTTCCAAGGCTCATTGATATTGTCTTTTTATTCCACTGCGACCTCCACCACTCTTCCAAGGGGCATTAAAACCGTCTTGTTAAGCTTCTGTGACCTCCACTACTCTTCCAGGGGCATTAAAAATGTCTTGTTAAGCTACTGTGACCTCCACCACTCTTCCAAGGGGCATTAAAACCATCTTGTTAAAACACTCTGAACTCCACAGCTCTTCCAAGGGGCATTGAAACCATCTTGTTAAGCTACTGTGACCTCCACTACTCTTCCAAGGGGCATTGATATTGTCTTTTTATTCCACTGCGACCTCCACCACTCTTCCATAGGGCATTAAAACCATCTTGTTAAGCTACTGTGACCTCCACCACTCTTCCAATGGGCATGAAAACCGTCTTGTTAAGCTACTGTGACCTCCACCACTCTTCCAAGGGGCATTAAAATTGTCTTGTTAAGCTTCTGTGACCTCCACCACTCTTCCAAAGGGCATTAAAACCGTCTTGTTAAACCACTCTGAACTCCACTTCTCTTCCAAGGGGCATTAAAACCGTCTTGTTAAGCTACTGTGACCTCCGCCACTCTTCCAAGGGGCATTAAAACTGTCTTGTTAAACCACTCTGAACTCCACAGCTCTTCCAAGGGGCATTAAAACCATCTTGTTAAGCTACTGTGACCTCCACCACTCTTCCAAGGAGCATTGATATTGTCTTTTTATTCCACTGCGACCTCCACCACTCTTCCAAGGGACATTAAAACCGTCTTGTTAAGCTACTTTGACCTCCACCACTCTTCCAAGTGGCATTAAAACTGTTTTGTTAAGCTACTGTGACCTCCACAACTCTTCCAATGGGCATTAAAACTGTCTTGTTAAGCTACTGTAACCTCCACCACTCTTCCAAGGCGCATTAAAGCCGTATTCTTAAACCTCTCTGAACTCCACTTCTCTCCCAAGGGTCATTAAAACCGTCTTGTTAAGCTGCTGTGACCTCCACCACTCTTCCAAGGGGCATTAAAACTGTCTTGTTAAGCTACTGTGACCTCCACCACTCTTCCAAGGGGCATTGAAACTGTCTTGTTAAGCTACTGTGACCTCCACCAGTGTTCCAAGGGGCATTAAAACTGTCTTGTTAAGCTACTGTGACCTCCACCACTCTTCCAAGGGGCATTAAAACCGTCTTGTTAAACCACTCTGAACTCCACAGCTCTTCCAAGGGGCATTAAAACCATCTTGTTAAGCTACTGTGACCTGCACCACACTTCCAATGGGCATTGATATTGTCTTTTTATTCCACTGCGACTTCCACCACTCTTCCAAGGGGCATTAAAACTGTCTTGTTAAGCTACTGTGCCCTCCACCACTCTTCCAAGGGGCATTAAAACTGTCTTGTTAAGCTACTGTGACCTCCACCACTCTTCCAAGGGACATTAAAACCGTCTTGTTAAGCTACTGTGACCTGCACCACACTTCCAATGGGCATTGATATTGTCTTTTTATTCCACTGCGACTTCAACCACTCTTCCAAGGGGCATTAAAACTGTCTTGTTAAGCTACTGTGCCCTCCACCACTCTTCCAAGGGACATTAAAACCGTCTTGTTAAGCTACTGTGACCTCCACCACTCTTCCAATGGGAATTAATATTGTCTTTTTATTCCACTGCGACGTCCACCACTCTTCCAAGGGGCATTAAAACTGTCTTGTTAAGCTACTGTGCCCTCCACCACTCTTCCAAGGGGCATTAAAGCTGTCTTGTTAAGATACTGTGACCTCCACCATACTTCCAAGGGGCATTAAAACTGTCTTGTTAAGCTACTGTGACCTCCACCACTCTTCCAAGGGGCATTTATACCGTCTTGTTAAAACACTCTAAACTGCACAGCTCTTCCAAGGGGCATTAAAACCATCTTGTTAAGCTACTGTGACCTCCCCCACTCTTCCAAGGGGCATTGATATTGTCTTTTTATTCCACTGCGACCTCCACCACTCTTCCAAGGGGCATTAAAACCGTCTTGTTAAGCTACTGTGACCTACACCACTCTTCCAAGGGGCATTAAAACCGTCTTGTTAAGTTACTGTGACCTCCACCACTCTCCCAAGGGGCATTAAAACCGTCTTGTTAAATGACTCTGAACTTCAATTCTCTTCCAAGGGGCATTAAAACCGTCTTGTTAAGCTACTGTGACCTCCACCACTCTTCAAAGGGGCATTAAAACTGTCTTGTTAAGCTACTGTGACCTCCACCACTCTTCCAAGGGGCATTAAACTGTCTTGTTAAGCTACTGTGACCTCCACCACTGTTCCAAGGGGCATTAAAACTGTCTTGTTAAGCTACTGTGACCTCTACCACTCTTCCAAGGGGCATTAAAACTGTCTTGTTAAACCGCTCTGAGCTCCACAGCTCTTCCAAGGGGCATTAAAACCGTCTTGTTAAGCTACTGTGACCTCCACCACTGTTCCAAGGGGCATTAAAACTGTCTTGTTAAGCTACTGTGACCTCTACCACTCTTCCAAGGGGCATTAAAACTGTCTTGTTAAACCACTCTGAACTCCACAGCTCTTCCAAGCGGCATTAAAACCATCTTGTTAAGCTACTGTGACCACCACCCCTCTTCCAAGGGGCATTGATATCTCTTTTTATTCCACTGCGACCTCCACCACTCTTCCAAGGAGCATTAAAACAGTCTTGTTTAAGCTACTGTGACCTCCACTACTCTTCCATGGGGCATTAAAATTGTCTTGATAAGCTACTGTGACCTCCACCACTCTTCCAAGGGGCTTTAAATCCGTCTTGTTAAGCTACTGTGACCTCTACCACTCTTCCAAGGGGCATTAAAACTGTTTTGTTAAGCTACTGTGACCTCCACCTCTCTTCCAAGGGGCATTGAAACTGTCTTGTTAAGCTACTGTGACCTCCACCACTCTTCCAAGGGGCATTAAACTGTCTTGTTAAGCTACTGTGACCTCCACCACTGTTCCAAGGGGCATTAAAACTGTCTTGTTAAGCTACTGTGACCTCTACCACTCTTCCAAGGGGCATTAAAACTGTCTTGTTAAACCGCTCTGAGCTCCACAGCTCTTCCAAGGGGCATTAAAACCGTCTTGTTAAGCTACTGTGACCTCCACCACTGTTCCAAGGGGCATTAAAACTGTCTTGTTAAGCTACTGTGACCTCTACCACTCTTCCAAGGGGCATTAAAACTGTCTTGTTAAACCACTCTGAACTCCACAGCTCTTCCAAGCGGCATTAAAACCATCTTGTTAAGCTACTGTGACCACCACCCCTCTTCCAAGGGGCATTGATATCTCTTTTTATTCCACTGCGACCTCCACCACTCTTCCAAGGAGCATTAAAACAGTCTTGTTTAAGCTACTGTGACCTCCACCACTCTTCCAAGGGGCTTTAAATCCGTCTTGTTAAGCTACTGTGACCTCTACCACTCTTCCAAGGGGCATTAAAACTGTTTTGTTAAGCTATTGTGACCTCCACCTCTCTTCCAAGGGGCATTGAAACTGTCTTGTTAAGCTACTGTGACCTCCACCACTCTTCCAATGGGCATTGATATTTTCTTTTTATTCCTCTGCGACTTCCACCACTCTTCCAAGGGGCATTAAAACTGTCCTGTTAAGCTTCTGTGACCTCCACCACTCTTCCAGGGGCATTAAAACTGTCTTGTTAAGCTACTGTGACCTCCACCACTTTTCCAAGGGGCATTAAAACTGTCTTGATATGCTACTGTGACCTCCACCACTCTTCCAAGGGGCTTTAAAACCGTCTTGTTAAGCTACTGTGACCTCCACCACTCTTCCAAGGGGCATTAAAACTGTCTTGTTAAGCTACTATGACCGCCACCACTCTTCCAAGGGGCATTAAAACCATCTTGTTAAAACACTCTGAACTCCACAGCTCTTCCAAGGGGCATTAAAACCATCTTGTTAAGCTACTGTGACCTCCACCACTCTTCCAAGGGGCATTGATATTGTCCTTTCATTCCACTGCGACCTCCACCACTCTTCCAAGGGGCATTAAAACTGTCTTGATAAGCTACTGTGACCTCCACCACTCTTCCAAGGGGCATTAAAACTGTCTTGATAAGCTACTGTGACCTCCACCACTCTTCCAAGGGGCTTTAAAACCGTCTTGTTAAGCTACTGTGACCTCCACCACTCTTCCAAGGGGCATTAAGACTGTCTTGTTAAGCTACTGTGACCGCCACCACTCTTCCAAGGGGCATTAAAACCATCTTGCTAAAACACTCTGAACTCCACAGCTCTTACAAGGGGCATTAAAACCATCTTGTTAAGCTACTGTGACCTCCACCACTCTTCCAAGGGGCATTGATATTGTCCTTTTATTCCACTGCGACCTCCACCACTCTTCCAAAGGGCATTAAAACCATCTTGTTATGCTACTGTGACCTCCACCACTCTTCCAATGGGCATTAAAACCATCTTGTTAAGCTACTGTGACCTCCACCACTTTTCCAAGCGGCATTAAAACCGTCTTGTTAAGCTTCTGTGACCTCCACCACTCTTCCAAGGGGCATTAAAACCGTCTTGTTAAACCACTCTGAACTCCACTTCTCTTCCAAGTGGCATTAAAACCATCTTGTTAAGCTACTGTGACCTCCACCACTCTTCCAAGGGGCATTAAATCTGGCTTGTTAAGCTACTGTGACATCCACCGCTCTTCTAAGGGGCATTAAATCCATCTTGTTAAACCACTCTGAACTCCACAGCTCTTTCAAGGGGCATTAAAACCGTCTTGTTAAGCTTCTGTGACCTCCACCACTCTTCCAAGGGGCATTAAAACTGTCTTGGTAAGCTACTGTGACCTCCACCACTGTTCCAAGGGGCATTAAAACCATCTTGTTAAGCCACTCTGAACTCCACTTCTCTTCCAAGGGGCATTAAAACCGTCTTGTCAAGCTACTGTGACCTCCACCACTCTTCCAAGGGGCATTAAAACTGTCTTGTTAAGCTACTGTGATCTCCACCACTCTTCCAAGGGGCATTAAAGCTGTCTTGTTAAACCACTCTGAGCTCCACTTATCTCCAAGGGGCATTAAATCCGTCTTGTTAAGCTACTGTGACCTCCACCACTCTTCCAAGGGGCAATAAAACTGTCTTGTTAAGCTACTTTGACCTCCACCACTCTTCCAAGGGGCATTGAAACTGTCTTGTTAAGCTACTGTGACCTCCACCACTCTTCCAAGGGGCATTAAAACAGTCTCGTTAAGCTACTGTCACCTCCATCACTCTTCCAAGGGGCATTAAAACTGTATTTTTAAGCTACTGTGACCTCCACCACTCTTCCAAGGGGCATTAAAACGGTCTTGTTAAGCTACATTGACCTACACCACTGTTCCAAGGAGCATTAAAACTGTCTTGTTAAGCTACTGTGAACTCCACCACTCTTCCAAGGGGCATTAAAACCATCTTGTTAAACCACTCTGAACTCCACAGCTCTTCCAAGGGGCATTAAAACCATCTTGTTAAGCTACTGTGACCTCCACCACTCTTCAAAGGCTCATTGATATTGTCTTTTTATTCCACTGCGACCTCCACCACTCTTCCAAGGGACATTAAAACCGTCTTGTTAAGCTACTGTGACCTCCGCCACTCTTCCAAGGGGCATTAAAACCGTCTTGTTAAACCACTCTGAACTCCACAGCTCTTCCAAGGGGCATTAAAACCATCTTGTTAAGCTACTGTGACCTCCACCACTCTTCCAAGGGGCATTGATATTGTCTTTTTATTCCACTGCGACCTCCACCACTCTTCCAAGGGACATTAAAACCGTCTTGTTAAGCTACTGTGACCTCCACCACTCTTCCAAGGGGCATTAAAACTGTTTTGTTAAGCTACTGTGACCTCCACAACTCTTCCAATGGGCATTAAAACTGTCTTGTTAAGCTACTGTAACCTCCACCACTCTTCCAAGGGGCATTAAATCCGTATTCTTAAACCTCTCTGAACTCCACTTCTCTCCCAAGGGTCATTAAAACCGTCTTGTTAAGCTGCTGTGACCTCCACCACTCTTCCAAGGGGCATTAAAACAGTCTCGTTAAGCTACTGTGACCTCCATCACTCTTCCAAGGGGCATTAAAACTGTCTTTTTAAGCTACTGTGACCTCCACCACTCTTCCAAGGGGCATTAAAACTGTCTTGTTAAGCTACTGTGACCTACACCACTGTTCCAAGGAGCATTAAAACTGTCTTGTTAAGCTACTGTGAACTCCACCACTCTTCCAAGGGGCATTAAAACCATCTTGTTAAACCACTCTGAACTCCACAGCTCTTCCAAGGGGCATTAAAACCATCTTGTTAAGCTACTGTGACCTCCACCACTCTTCCAAGGCTCATTGATATTCTCTTTTTATTCCACTGCGACCTCCACCACTCTTCCAAGGGGCATTAAAACCGTCTTGTTAAGCTTCTGTGACCTCCACTACTCTTCCAGGGGCATTAAAAATGTCTTGTTAAGCTACTGTGACCTCCACCACTCTTCCAAGGGGCATTAAAACCATCTTGTTAAAACACTCTGAACTCCACAGCTCTTCCAAGGGGCATTGAAACCATCTTGTTAAGCTACTGTGACCTCCACTACTCTTCCAAGGGGCATTGATATTGTCTTTTTATTCCACTGCGACCTCCACCACTCTTCCATAGGGCATTAAAACCATCTTGTTAAGCTACTGTGACCTCCACCACTTTTCCAATGGGCATTAAAACCGTCTTGTTAAGCTACTGTGACCTCCACCACTCTTCCAAGGGGCATTAAATTGTCTTGTTAAGCTTCTGTGACCTCCACCACTCTTCCAAGGGGCATTAAAACCGTCTTGTTAAACCACTCTGAACTCCACTTCTCTTCCAAGGGGCATTAAAACCGTCTTGTTAAGCTACTGTGACCTCCGCCACTCTTCCAAGGGGCATTAAAACCGTCTTGTTAAACCACTCTGAACTTCACAGCTCTTCCATGGGGCATTAAAACCATCTTGTTAAGCTACTGTGACCTCCACCACTCTTCCAAGGGGCATTGATATTGTCTTTTTATTCCACTGCGACCTCCACCACTCTTCCAAGGGACATTAAAACCGTCTTGTTAAGCTACTGTGACCTCCACCACTCTTCCAAGGGGCATTAAAACTGTTTTGTTAAGCTACTGTGACATCCACAACTCTTCCAATGGGCATTAAAACTGTCTTGTTAAGCTACTGTAACCTCCACCACTCTTCCAAGGGGCATTAAAGCTGTATTCTTAAACCTCTCTGAACTCCACTTCTCTCCCAAGGGTCATTAAAACCGTCTTGTTAAGCTGCTGTGACCTCCACCACTCTTCCAAGGGGCATTAAAACTGTCTTGTTAAGCTACTGTGACCTCCACCACTCTTCCAAGGGGCATTGAAACTGTCTTGTTAAGCTACTGTGACCTCCACCAGTGTTCCAAGGGGCATTAAAACTGTCTTGTTAAGCTACTGTGACCTCCACCACTCTTCCAAGGGGCATTAAAACCGTCTTGTTAAACCACTCTGAACTCCACAGCTCTTCCAAGGGGCATTAAAACCATCTTGTTAAGCTACTGTGACCTGCACCACTCTTCCAATGGGCATTGATATTGTCTTTTTATTCCACTGCGACATCCACCACTCTTCCAAGGGGCATTAAAACTGTCTTGTTAAGCTACTGTGCCCTCCACCACTCTTCCAAGGGACATTAAAACCATCTTGTTAAGCTACTCTGACCTCCACCACTCTTCCAATGGGAATTAATATTGTCTTTTTATTCCACTCTGACGTCCACCACTCTTCCAAGGGGCATTAAAACTGTCTTGTTAAGCTACTGTGACCTCCACCACTCTTCCAAGGGGCATTAAAACTGTCTTGTTAAGCTACTGTGACCTCCACCACTCTTCCAAGGGACATTAAAACCGTCTTGTTAAGCTACTGTGACCTGCACCACACTTCCAATGGGCATTGAGATTGTCTTTTTATTCCACTGCGACTTCCACCACTCTTCCAAGGGGCATTAAAACTGTCTTGTTAAGCTACTGTGCCCTCCACCACTCTTCCAAGGGACATTAAAACCGTCTTGTTAAGCTACTGTGACCTCCACCACTCTTCCAATGGGAATTGATATTGTCTTTTTATTCCACTGCGACGTCCACCACTCTTCCAAGGGGCATTAAAACTGTCTTGTTAAGCTACTGTGCCCTCCACCACTCTTCCAAGGGGCATTAAAGCTGTCTTGTTAAGATACTGTGACCTCCACCATACTTCCAAGGGGCATTAAAACTGTCTTGTTAAGCTACTGTGACCTCCAACACTCTTCCAAGGGGCATTTATACCGTCTTGTTAAAACACTCTAAACTGCACAGTTCTTCCAAGGGGCATTAAAACCATCTTGTTAAGCTACTGTGACCTCCCCCACTCTTCCAAGGGGCATTGATATTGTCTTTTTATTCCACTGCGACCTCCACCACTCTTCCAAGGGGCATTAAAACCGTCTTGTTAAGCTACTGTGACATCCGCCACTCTTCCAAGGGGCATTAAAACCGTCTTGTTAAGCTACTGTGACCTACACCACTCTTCCAAGGGGCATTAAAACCGTCTTGTTAAGCTACTGTGACCTCCACCACTCTCCCAAGGGGCATTAAAACCGTCTTGTTAAATGACTCTGAACTTCACTTCTCTTCCAAGGGGCATTAAAACCGTCTTGTTAAGCTACTGTGACCTCCACCTCTCTTCAAAGGGGCATTAAAACTGTCTTGTTAAGCTACTGTGACCTCCACCACTCTTCCAAGGGGCATTAAACTGTCTTGTTAAGCTACTGTGAACTCCACCACTGTTCCAAGGGGCATTAAAACTGTCTTGTTAAACCACTCTGAACTCCACATCTCTTCCAAGCGGCATTAAAACCATCTTGTTAAGCTACTGTGACCACCACCCCTCTTCCAAGGGGCATTGATATCTCTTTTTATTCCACTGCGACCTCCACCACTCTTCCAAGGAGCATTAAAACAGTCTTGTTTAAGCTACTGTGACCTCCACTACTCTTCCATGGGGCATTAAAACTGTCTTGATAAGCTACTGTGACCTACACCACTCTTCCAAGGGGCATTAAATCCGTCTTGTTAAGCTACTGTGACCTCTACCACTCTTCCAAGGGGCATTAAAACTGTTTTGTTAAGCTACTGTGACCTCCACCTCTCTTCCAAGGGGCATTGAAACTGTCTTGTTAAGCTACTGTGACCTCCACCACTCTTCCAATGGGCATTGATATTTTCTGTTTATTCCTCTGCGACTTCCACCACTCTTCCAAGGGGCATTAAAACTGTCCTGTTAAGCTTCTGTGACCTCCACCACTCTTCCAGGGGCATTAAAACTGTCTTGTTAAGCTACTGTGACCTCCACCACTCTTCCAAGGGGCATTGATATTGTCCTTTTATTCCACTGCGACCTCCACCACTCTTCCAAAGGGCATTAAAACCATCTTGTTAAGCTACTGTGACCTCAACCACTCTTCCAATGGGCATTAAAACCATCTTGTTAAGCTACTGTGACCTCCACCACTTTTCCAAGGGGCATTAAAACCGTCTTGTTAAGCTTCTGTGACCTCCACCACTCTTCCAAGGGGCATTAAAACCGTCTTGTTAAACCACTCTGAACTCCACTTCTCTTCCAAGGGGCATTAAAACCATCTTGTTAAGCTACTGTGACCTCCACCACTCTTCCAAGGGGCATTAAATCTGGCTTGTTAAGCTACTGTGACATCCACCGCTCTTCTAAGGGGCATTAAAACCATCTTGTTAAACCACTCTGAACTCCACAGCTCTTTCAAGGGGCATTAAAACCGTCTTGTTAAGCTTCTGTGACCTCCACCACTCTTCCAAGGGGCATTAAAACTGTCTTGGTAAGCTACTGTGACCTCCACCACTGTTCCAAGGGGCATTAAAACCATCTTGTTAAGCCACTCTGAACTCCACTTCTCTTCCAAGGGGCATTAAAACCGTCTTGTCAAGCTACTGTGACCTCCACCACTCTTCCAAGGGGCATTAAAACTGTCTTGTTAAGCTACTGTGATCTCCACCACTCTTCCAAGGGGCATTAAAGCTGTCTTGTTAAACCACTCTGAGCTCCACTTATCTCCAAGGGGCATTAAATCCGTCTTGTTAAGCTACTGTGACCTCCACCACTCTTCCAAGGGGCAATAAAACTGTCTTGTTAAGCTACTTTGACCTCCACCACTCTTCCAAGGGGCATTGAAACTGTCTTGTTAGGCTACTGTGACCTCCACCACTCTTCCAAGGGGCATTAAAACTGTCTTGTTAAGCTACTGTGACCTCCACCACTCTTCCAAGGGGCATTAAAACTGTAATGTTAAGCTACTGTGACCTCCACCACTCTTCCAAGGGGCACTAAAACCGTATTGTTAAAACACTCTGAACTCCACAGCTCTTCCAAGGGGCATAAAAACCATCTTGTTAAGCTACTGTGACCTCCACCACTCTTCCAAGGGGCATTGATATTGTCTTTTTATTCTACTGCGACCTCCACCACTCTTCCAAGGGGCATTAAAACTGTCTTGTTAAGCTACTGTGACCTCCACCACTCTTCCAAGGGGCATTAAAACAGTCTTGTTAAGCTACTGCGACCTCCACCACTCTTCCAAGGGGCATTAAAACTGTCTTGTTAAGCTACTGTGACCTCCACGACTCTTCCAAGGGGCATTAAAACTGTCTTGTTAAGCTACTGTGACCTCCACCACTGTTCCAAGGAGCATTAAAACTGTCTTGTTAAGCTACTGTGAACTCCACCACTCTTCCAAGGGCCATCAAAACCATCTTGTTAAACCACTCTGAACTCCACAGCTCTTCCAAGGGGCATTAAAACCATCTTGTTAAGCTACTGTGACCTCTACCACTCTTCCAAGGGGCATTGATATTGTCTTTTTATTCCACTGCGACCTCCACCACTCTTCCAAGGAGCATTAAAACCGTCTTGTTAAGCTTCTGTGACCTCCACTACTCTTCCAGGGGCATTAAAAATGTCTTGTTAAGCTACTGTGACCTCCACCACTCTTCCAAGGGGCATTAAAACCATCTTGTTAAAACACTCTGAACTCCACAGCTCTTCCAAGGGGCATTGAAACCATCTTGTTAAGCTACTGTGACCTCCACCACTCTTCCAAGGGGCATTGATATTGTCTTTTTATTCCACTGCGACCTCCACCACTCTTCCATAGGGCATTAAAACCATCTTGTTAAGCTACTGTGACCTCCACCACTCTTCCAACGGGCATTAAAACCGTCTTGTTAAGCTACTGTGACCTCCACCACTCTTCCAAGGGGCATTAAAATCGTCTTGTTAAGCTTCTGTGACCTCCACCACTCTTCCAAGGGGCATTAAAACCGTCTTGTTAAACCACTCTGAACTCCACTTCTCTTCCAAGAGGCATTAAAACCGTCTTGTTAAGCTACTGTGACCTCCACCACTCTTCCAAGGGGCATTAAAACCGTCCTGTTAAACCACTCTGAACTCCACAGCTCTTCCAAGGGGTATTAAAACCATCTTGTTAAGCTACTGTGACCTCCACCACTCTTCCAAGGGGCATTGATATTGTCTTTTTATTCCACTGCGACCTCCACCACTCTTCCAAGGGGCATTAAAACCGTCTTGTTAAGCTACTGTGACCTCCACCACTCTTCCAAGGGGCATTAAAACTGTTTTGTTAAGCTACTGTCAACTCCACAACTCTTCCAAGGGGCATTAAAACTGTCTTGTTAAGCTACTGTGACCTCCACCACTCTTCCAAGGGACATTAAAGCCGTCTTCTTAAACCTCTCTGAACTCCACTTCTCTACCAAGGGTCATTAAAACCGTCTTGTTAAGCTGCTGTGACCTCCACCACTCTTCCAAGGGGCATTAAAACTGTCTTGTTAAGCTACTGTGACCTCCACCACTCTTCCAAGGGGCATTGAAACTGTCTTGTTAAGCTACTGTGACCTCCACCAGTGTTCCAAGGGGCATTAAAACTGTCTTGTAAAGCTACTGTGACCTCCACCACTCTTCCAAGGGGCATTAAAACCGTCTTGTTAAACCACTCTGAACTCCACAGCTCTTCCAAGGGGCATTAAAACCATCTTGTTAAGCTACTGTGATCTGCACCACTCTTCCAATGGGCATTGATATTGTCTTTTTATTCCACTACGACTTCCACCACTCTTCCAAGGGGCATTAAAACTGTCTTGTTAAGCTACTGTGCCCTCCACCACTCTTTCAAGGGACATTAAAACCATCTTGTTAAGCTACTGTGACCTCCACCACTCTTCCAATGGGAATTGATATTGTCTTTTTATTCCACTGCGACGTCCACCACTCTTCCAAGGGGCATTAAAACTGTCTTGTTAAGCTACTGTGACTTCCACCACTCTTCCAAGGGGCATTAAAACTGTCTTGTTAAGCTACTGTGACCTCCACCACTCTTCCAAGGGACATTAAAACCGTCTTGTTAAGCTACTGTGATCTGCACCACACTTCCAATGGGCATTGATATTGTCTTTTTATTCCACTGCGACTTCCACCACTCTTCCAAGGGGCATTAAAACTGTCTTGTTAAGCTACTGTGCCCTCCACCACTATTCCAAGGGGCATTAAAACCATCTTGTTAAGCTACTGTGACCTCCACCACTCTTCCAATGGGAATTGATATTGTCTTTTTATTTCACTGCGACGTCCTTCACTCTTGCAAGGGGCATTAAAACTGTCTTGTTAAGCTACTGTGCCCTCCACCACTCTTCCAAGGGGCATTAAAACTGTCTTGTTAAGATACTGTGACCTCCACCATTCTTCCAAGGGGCATTAAAACTGTCTTGTTCAGCTACTGTGACCTCCAACACTCTTCCAAGGGGCATTAAAACCGTCTTGTTAAAACACTCTAAATTGCACAGCTCTTCCAAGGGGCATTAAAACCATGTTGTTAAGCTACTGTGACCTCCAGCACTCTTCCAAGGGGCATTAAAACTGTCTTGTTAAGCTACTTTGACCTCCACCACTCTTCCAAGGGGCATTGAAACTGTCTTGTTAAGCTAATGTGACCTCCACCACTGTTCCAAGGGTCATTAAAACTGTCTTGTTAAGCTACTGTGACCTCCATCACTCTTCCAAGAGGCATTAAAACTGTCTTGTTAAGCTACTGTGACCTCCACCACTCTTCCAAGGGACATTAAAACCGTCTTGTTAAGCTACTGTGACCTGCACCACACTTCCAATGGGCATTGATATTGTCTTTTTATTCCACTGCGACTTCCACCGCTCTTCCAAGGGGCATTAAAACTGTCTTGTTAAGCTACTGTGCCCTCCACCACTCTTCCAAGGGGCATTAAAACTGTCTTGTTAAGATACTGTGACCTCCACCATTCTTCCAAGGGGCATTAAAACTGTCTTGTTAAGCTACTGTGACCTCCAACACTCTTCCAAGGGGTATTAAAACCGTCTTGTTAAAACACGCTAAACTGCACAGCTCTTCCAAGGGGTATTAAAACCATCTTGTTAAGCTACTGTGACCTCCACCACTCTTCCAAGGGGCATTAAAACTGTCTTGTTAAGCTACTTTGACCTCCACCACTCTTCCAAGGGGCATTGAAACTGTCTTGTTAAGCTACTGTGACCTCCACCACTGTTCCAAGGGGCATTAAAACCGTCTTGTTAAGCTGCTGTGACCTCCACCACTCTTCCAAGGGGCATTAAAACTGTCTTGTTAAGCTACTGTGACCTCCACCACTCTTCCAAGGGGCATTGAAACTGTCTTGTTAAGCTACTGTGACCTCCACCAGTGTTCCAAGGGGCATTAAACCTGTCTTGTAAAGCTACTGTGACCTCCACCACTCTTCCAAGGGGCATTAAAACCGTCTTGTTAAACCACTCTGAACTCCACAGCTCTTCCAAGGGGCATTAAAACCATCTTGTTAAGCTACTGTGACCTGCACCACTCTTCCAATGGGCATTGATATTGTCTTTTTATTCCACTGCGACTTCCACCACTCTTCCAAGGGGCATTAAAACTGTCTTGTTAAGCTACTGTGCCCTCCACCACTCTTCCAAGGGACATTAAAACCATCTTGTTAAGCTACTGTGACCTCCACCACTCTTCCAATGGGAATTGATATTGTCTTTTTATTCCACTGCGACGTCCACCACTCTTCCAATGGGCATTAAAACTGTCTTGTTAAGCTACTGTGACTTCCACCACTCTTCCAAGTGGCATTAAAACTGTCTTGTTAATCTACTGTGACCTCCACCACTCTTCCAATGGGCATTAAAACCATCTTGTTAAGCTAATGTGACCTCCAACACTCTTCCAATGGGCATTAAAACCGTCTTGTTAAGCTACTGTGACCTCCGCCACTCTTCCAAGGGGCATTAAAATCATCTTGTGAAGCTTCTGTGACCTCCACCACTCTTCCAAGGGGCAGTAAAACAGTCTTGTTAAACCACTCTGAACTCCACTTCTCTTCCAAGGGGCATTAAAACCGTCTTGTTAAGCTACTGTGACCTCCACCACTCTTCCAAGGGGCATTAAAACCGTCTTGTTAAACCACTCTGAACTCCACAGCTCTTCCAAGGGGCATTAAAACCATCTTGTTAAGCTACTGTGACCTCCACCACTCTTCCAAGGGGCATTGATATTGTCTTTTTATTCCACTGCGACCTCCACCACTCTTCCAAGGGGCATTAAAACCGTCTTGTTAAGCTACTGTGACCTCCACCACTCTTCCAAGGGGCATTAAAACTGTTTTGTTAAGCTACTGTGACTTCCACAACTCTTCCAAGGGGCATTAAAACTGTCTTGTTAAGCTACTGTGACCTCCACCACTCTTCCAAGGGGCATTAAAGCCGTCTTCTTAAACCTCCCTGAACTCCACTTCTCTCCCAAGGGTCATTAAAACCGTCTTGTTAAGCTGCTGTGACCTCCACCACTCTTCCAAGGGGCATTAAAACCATCTTGTTAAACCAATCTGAACTCCACTTCTCTTCCAAGGGGCATTAAAACCGTCTTGTTAAGCTACTGTGACCTCCACCACTCTTCCAAGGGGCATTAAAACTGTCCTGTTAAGCTACTGTGACCTCCACCACTCTTCCAAGGGGCATTTAAGCTGTCTTGTTAAAGCACTCTGAACTCCACTTATCTCCAAGGGGCATTAAATCTGTCTTGTTAAGCTACTGTGACCTCCACCACTCTTCCAAGGGGCATTAAAACTGTCTTGTTAAGCTACTTTGACCTCCACCACTCTTCCAAGGGGCATTGACACTGTCTTGTTAAGCTACTGTGACCTCCACCACTGTTCCAAGGGGCATTAAAACTGTCTTGTTAAGCTACTGTGACCTCCACCACTCTTCCAAAGGGCATTAAAACTGTCATGTTAAGCTACTGTGACCTCCACCACTCTTCCAAGGGGCACTAAAACCGTATTGTTAAACCACTCTGAACTCCACAGATCTTCCAAGGGGCATTAAAACCATCTTGTTAAGCTACTGTGACCTCCACCACTCTTCCAAGGGGCATTGATATTGTCTTTTTATTCCACTGCGACCTCCACCACTCTTCCAAGGGGCACTAAAACCGTCTTGTTAAGCTTCTGTGACCTCCACTACTCTTCCAGGGGCATTAAAAATGTCTTGTTAAGCTACTGTGCCCTCAACCACTCTTCCAAGGGACATTAAAACCATCTTGTTAAGCTACTGTGACCTCCACCACTCTTCCAATTGGAATTGATATTGTCTTTTTATTCCACTGCGACGTCCACCACTCTTCCAAGGGGCATTAAAACTGTCTTGTTAAGCTACTGTGACTTCCACCACTCTTCCAAGGGGCATTAAAACTGTCTTGTTAAGCTACTGTGACCTCCACCACTCTTCCAAGGGACATTAAAACCGTCTTGTTAAGCTACTGTGATCTGCACCACACTTCCAATGGGCATTGATATTGTCTTTTTATTCCACTGCGACTTCCACCTCTCTTCCAAGGGGCATTAAAACTGTCTTGTTAAGCTACTGTGCCCTCCACCACTCTTCCAAGGGACATTAAAACCATCTTGTTAAGCTACTGTGACCTCCACCACTCTTCCAATGGGAATTGATATTGTCTTTTTATTTCACTGCGACGTCCTTCACTCTTGCAAGGGGCATTAAAACTGTCTTGTTAAGCTACTGTGCCCTCCACCACTCTTCCAAGGGGCATTAAAACTGTCTTGTTAAGATACTGTGACCTCCACCATTCTTCGAAGGGGCATTAAAACTGTCTTGTTCAGCTACTGTGACCTCCAACACTCTTCCAAGGGGCATTAAAACCGTCTTGTTAAAACACTCTAAATTGCACAGCTCTTCCAAGGGGCATTAAAACCATGTTGTTAAGCTACTGTGACCTCCACCACTCTTCCAAGGGGAATTAAAACTGTCTTGTTAAGCTACTTTGACCTCCACCACTCTTCCAAGGGGCATTGAAACTGTCTTGTTAGCTACTGTGACCTCCACCACTGTTCCAAGGGTCATTAAAACTGTCTTGTTAAGCTACTGTGACCTCCATCACTCTTCCAAGGGGCATTAAAACTGTCTTGTTAAGCTACTGTGACCTCCACCACTCTTCCAAGGGACATTAAAACCGTCTTGTTAAGCTACTGTGACCTGCACCACACTTCCAATGGGCATTGATATTGTCTTTTTATTCCACTGCGACTTCCACCGCTCTTCCAAGGGGCATTAAAACTGTCTTGTTAAGCTACTGTGCCCTCCACCACTCTTCCAAGGGGCATTAAAACTGTCTTGTTAAGATACTGTGACCTCCACCATTCTTCCAAGGGGCATTAAAACTGTCTTGTTAAGCTACTGTGACCTCCAACACTCTTCCAAGGGGCATTAAAACCGTCTTGTTAAAACACTCTAAACTGCACAGCTCTTCCAAGGGGTATTAAAACCATCTTGTTAAGCTACTGTGACCTCCACCACTCTTCCAAGGGGCATTAAAACTGTCTTGTTAAGCTACTTTGACCTCCACCACTCTTCCAAGGGGCATTGAAACTGTCTTGTTAAGCCACTGTGACCTCCACCACTGTTCCAAGGGGCATTAAAACCGTCTTGTTAAGCTGCTGTGACCTCCACCACTCTTCCAAGGGGCATTAAAACTGTCTTGTTAAGCTACTGTGACCTCCACCACTCTTCCAAGGGGCATTGAAACTGTCTTGTTAAGCTACTGTGACCTCCACCAGTGTTCCAAGGGGCATTAAACCTGTCTTGTAAAGCTACTGTGACCTCCACCACTCTTCCAAGGGGCATTAAAACCGTCTTGTTAAACCACTCTGAACTCCACAGCTCTTCCAAGGGGCATTAAAACCATCTTGTTAAGCTACTGTGACCTGCACCACTCTTCCAATGGGCATTGATATTGTCTTTTTATTCCACTGCGACTTCCACCACTCTTCCAAGGGGCATTAAAACTGTCTTGTTAAGCTACTGTGCCCTCCACCACTCTTCCAAGGGACATTAAAACCATCTTGTTAAGCTACTGTGACCTCCACCATTCTTCCAATGGGAATTGATATTGTCTTTTTATTCCACTGCGACGTCCACCACTCTTCCAAGGGGCATTAAAACTGTCTTGTTAAGCTACTGTGACTTCCACCACTCTTCCAAGTGGCATTAAAACTGTCTTGTTAATCTACTGTGACCTCCACCACTCTTCCAATGGGCATTAAAACCATCTTGTTAAGCTAATGTGACCTCCAACACTCTTCCAATGGGCATTAAAACCGTCTTGTTAAGCTACTGTGACCTCCGCCACTCTTCCAAGGGGCATTAAAATCATCTTGTGAAGCTTCTGTGACCTCCACCACTCTTCCAAGGGGCAGTAAAACAGTCTTGTTAAACCACTCTGAACTCCACTTCTCTTCCAAGGGGCATTAAAACCGTCTTGTTAAGCTACTGTGACCTCCACCACTCTTCCAAGGGGCATTAAAACCGTCTTGTTAAACCTCTCTGAACTCCACAGCTCTTCCAAGGGGCATTAAAACCATCTTGTTAAGCTACTGTGACCTCCACCACTCTTCCAAGGGGCATTGATATTGTCTTTTTATTCCACTGCGACCTCCACCACTCTTCCAAGGGGCATTAAAACCATCTTGTTAAGCTACTGTGACCTCCACCACTCTTCCAAGGGGCATTAAAACTGTTTTGTTAAGCTACTGTGACTTCCACAACTCTTCCAAGGGGCATTAAAACTGTCTTGTTAAGCTACTGTGACCTCCACCACTCTTCCAAGGGGCATTAAAGCCGTCTTCTTAAACCTCCCTGAACTCCACTTCTCTCCCAAGGGTCATTAAAACAGTCTTGTTAAGCTGCTGTGACCTCCACCACTCTTCAAAGGGGCATTAAAACCATCTTGTTAAACCACTTTGAACTCCACTTCTCTTCCAAGGGGCATTAAAACCGTCTTGTTAAGCTACTGTGACCTCCACCACTCTTCCAAGGGGCATTAAAACTGTCCTGTTAAGCTACTGTGACCTCCACCACTCTTCCAAGGGGCATTAAAGCTGTCTTGTTAAAGCACTCTGAACTCCACTTATCTCCAAGGGGCATTAAATCTGTCTTGTTAAGCTACTGTGACCTCCACCACTCTTCCAAGGGGCATTAAAACTGTCTTGTTAAGCTACTTTGACCTCCACCACTCTTCCAAGGGGCATTGACACTGTCTTGTTAAGCTACTGTGACCTCCACCACTGTTCCAATCGGCATTAAAACTGTCTTGTTAAGCTACTGTGACCTCCACCACTCTTCCAAGGGGCATTAAAACTGTCATGTTAAGCTACTGTGACCTCCACCACTCTTCCAAGGGGCATTAAAACCATCTTGTTAAATCACTCTGACTCCACAGCTCTTCCAAGGGGCATTGAAACCATCTTGTTAAGCTATGGTGACCTCCACCACTCTTCCAAGGGGCATTGATATTGTCTTTTTATTCCACTGCGACCTCCACCACTCTTCCATACGGCATTAAAACCATCTTGTTAAGTTACTGTGACCTCCACCACTCTTCCAATGGGCATTAAAACCGTCTTGTTAAGCTACTGTGACCTCCACCACTCTTCCAAGGGGCATTAAAATCATCTTGTTAAGCTTCTGTGACCTCCACCACTCTTTCAAGGGGCAGTAAAACAGTCTTGTTAAACCACTCTGAACTCCACTTCTCTTCCAAGGGGCATTAAAACCGTCTTGTTAAGCTACTGTGACCTCCACCACTCTTCCAAGGGGCATTAAAACCGTCTTGTTAAACCACTCTGAACTCCACAGCTCTTCCAAGGGGCATTAAAACCATCTTGTTAAGCTACAGTGACCTCCACCACTCTTCCAAGGGGCATTGATATTGTCTTTTTATTCCACTGCGACCTCCACCACTCTTCCAAGGGGCATTAAAACCGTCTTGTTAAGCTACTGTGACCTCCACCACTCTTCCAAGGGGCATTAAAACTGTTTTGTTAAGCTACTGTGACCTCCACAACTCTTCCAAGGGGCATTAAAACTGTCTTGTTAAGCTACTGTGACCTCCACCACTCTTCCAAGGGGCATTAAAGCCGTCTTCTTAAACCTCTCTGAACTCCACTTCTCTCCCAAGGGTCATTAAAACCGTCTTGTTAAGCTGCTGTGACCTCCACCACACTTCCAAGGGGCATTAAAACTGTCTTGTTAAGCTACTGTGACCTCCACCACTCTTCCAAGGGGCATTGATGCTGTCTTGTTAAGCTACTGTGACCTCCACCAGTGTTCCAAGGGGCATTAAAACTGTCTTGTTAACCTACTGTGACCTCCACCACTCTTCCAAGGGGCATTAAAACTGTCTTGTTAAACCACTCTGAACTCCACAGCTCTTCCAAGGGGCATTAAAACCATCTTGTTAAGCTACTGTGACCTGCACCACTCTTCCAATGGGCATTGATATTGTCTTTTTATTCCACTGGGACTTCCACCACTCTTCCAAGGGGCATTAAAACTGTCTTGTTAAGCTACTGTGCCCTCCACCACTCTTCCAAGGGACATTAAAACCATCTTGTTAAGCCACTGTGACCTCCATCTCTCTTCCAATGGGAATTGATATTGTCTTTTTATTCCACTGCGACGTCCACCACTCTTCCAAGGGGCATGAAAACTGTCTTGTTAAGCTACTTTGACCTCCACCACTCTTCCAAGGGGCATTAAAACTGTCTTGTTAAGCTACTGTGACCTCCACCACTCTTCCAAGGGACATTAAAACCGTATTGTTAAGCTACTGTGACCTGCACCACACTTCCAATGGGCATTGATATTGTCTTTTTATTCCACTGCGACTTCCACCACTCTTCCAAGGGGCATTAAAACTGTCTTGTTAAGCTACTGTGCCCTCCACCACTCTTCCAAGGGGCATTAAAACCGTCTTGTTAAGCTACTGTGACCTCCACCACTCTTCCAAGGGGCATTAAAATCATCTTGTTAAGCTTCTGTGACCTCCACCACTCTTCCAAGGGGCAGTAAAACAGTCTTGTTAAACCACTCTGAACTCCACTTCTCTTCCAAGGGGCATTAAAACCGTCTTGTTAAGCTACTGTGACCTCCACCACTCTTCCAAGGGGCATTAAAACCGTCTTATTAAACCACTCTGAACTCCACAGCTCTTCCAAGGGGCATTAAAACCATCTTGTTAAGCTACAGTGACCTCCACCACTCTTCCAAGGGGCATTGATATTGTCTTTTTATTCCACTGCGACCTCCACCACTCTTCCAAGGGGCATTAAAACCGTCTTGTTAAGCTACTGTGACCTCCACCACTCTTCCAAGGGGCATTAAAACTGTTTTGTTAAGCTACTGTGACCTCCACAACTCTTCCAAGGGGCATTAAAACTGTCTTGTTAAGCTACTGTGACCTCCACCACTCTTCCAAGGGGCATTAAAGCCGTCTTGTTAAAACTCTCTGAACTCCACTTCTCTCCCAAGGGTCATTAAAACCGTCTTGTTAAGCTGCTGTGACCTCCACCACTCTTCCAAGGGGCATTAAAACTGTCTTGTTAAGCTAATGTGACCTCCACCACTCTTCCAAGGGGCATTGATACTGTCTTGTTAAGCTACTGTGACCTCCACCAGTGTTCCAAGGGGCATTAAAACTGTCTTGTTAACCTACTGTGACCTCCACCACTCTTCCAAGGGGCATTAAAACTGTCTTGTTAAACCACTCTGAACTCCACAGCTCTTCCAAGGGGCATTAAAACCATCTTGTTAAGCTACTGTGACCTGCACCACTCTTCCAATGGGCATTGATATTGTCTTTTTATTCCACTGGGACTTCCACCACTCTTCCAAGGGGCATTAAAACTGTCTTGTTAAGCTACTGTGCCCTCCACCACTCTTCCAAGGGACATTAAAACCATCTTGTTAAGCCACTGTGACCTCCACCTCTCTTCCAATGGGAATTGATATTGTCTTTTTATTCCACTGCGACGTCCACCACTCTTCCAAGGGGCATTAAAACTGTCTTGTTAAGCTACTTTGACCTCCACCACTCTTCCAAGGGGCATTAAAACTGTCTTGTTAAGCTACTGTGACCTCCACCACTCTTCCAAGGGACATTAAAACCGTCTTGTTAAGCTACTGTGACCTGCACCACACTTCCAATGGGCATTGATATTGTCTTTTTATTCCACTGCGACTTCCACCACTCTTCCAAGGGGCATTAAAACTGTCTTGTTAAGCTACTGTGCCCTCCACCACTCTTCCAAGGGGCATTAAAACTGTCTTGTTAAGATACTGTGACCTCCACCATTCTTCCAAGGGGCATTAAAACTGTCTTGTTAAGCTACTGAGACCTCCAACACTTTTCCAAGGGGCATTAAAACCGTCTTGTTAAAACACTCTAAACTGCACAGCTCTTCCAAGGGGCATTAAAACCATCTTTTTAAGCTACTGTGACCTCCACCACTCTTCCAATGGGCATTAAAACCGTCTTGTTAAGCTACTGTGACCTCCACCACTCTTCCAAGGGGCATTAAAATTGTCTTGTTAAGCTTCTGTGACCTCCACCACTCTTCCAAGGGGCATTAAAACCGTCTTGCTAAACCACTCTGAACTCCACTTCTCTTCCAAGGGGCATTAAAACCGTCTTGTTAAGCTACTGTGACCTCCGCCACTCTTCCAAGGGGCATTAAAACCGTCTTGTTAAACCACTCTGAACTCCACAGCTCTTCCAAGGGGCATTAAAACCATCTTGATAAGCTACTGTGACCTCCACCACTCTTCCAAGGGGCATTGATATTGTCTTTTTATTCCACTGCGACCTCCACCACTCTTCCAAGGGGCATTAAAACTGTCTTGTTAAGCTACTGTGACCTTCACCACTCTTCCAAGGGACATTAAAACCGTCTTGTTAAGCTACTGTGAACTGCACCACACTTCCAATGGGCATTGATATTGTCTTTTTATTCCACTGCGACTTCCACCACTCTTCCAAGGGGCATTAAAACTGTCTTGTTAAGCTACTGTGCCCTCCACCACTCTTCCAAGGGACATTAAAACCGTCTTGTTAAGCTACTGTGACCTCCACCACTCTTCCAAGGGGCATTAAAACTGTCATGTTAAGCTACTGTGACCTCCACCAATCTTCCAAGGGGCACTAAAACCGTATTGTTAAAACACTCTGAACTCCACAGCTCTTCCAAGGGGCATTAAAACCATCTTGTTAGCTACTGTGACCTCCACCACTCTTCCAAGGGGCATTGATATTGTCTTTTTATTCCACTGCGACCTCCACCACTCTTCCAAGTGGCATTAAAACTGTCTTGTTAAGCTACTGTGACCTCCACCACTCTTCCAAGGGGCATTAAAACAGTCTCGTTAAGCTACTGTGACCTCCATCACTCTTCCAAGGGGCATTAAAACTGTCTTTTTAAGCTACTGTGACCTCCACCACTCTTCCAAGGGGCATTAAAACTGTCTTGTTAAGCTACTGTGACCTACACCACTGTTCCAAGGAGCATTAAAACTGTCTTGTTAAGCTACTGTGACCTCCACCACTCTTCCAAGGGGCATTAAAACCATCTTGTTAAAACACTCTGAACTCCACAGCTCTTCCAAGGGGCATTGAAACCATCTTGTTAAGCTACTGTGACCTCCACTACTCTTCCAAGGGGCATTGATATTGTCTTTTTATTCCACTGCGACCTCCACCACTCTTCCATAGGGCATTAAAACCATCTTGTTAAGCTACTGTGACCTCCACCACTCTTCCAATGGGCATTAAAACCGTCTTGTTAAGCTACTGTGACCTCCACCACTCTTCCAAGGGGCATTAAAATTGTCTTGTTAAGCTTCTGCGACCTCCACCACTCTTCCAAGGGGCATTAAAACCGTATTGTTAAACCACTCTGAACTCCACTTCTCTTCCAAGGGGCATTAAAACCGTCTTGTTAAGCTACTGTGACCTCCGCCACTCTTCCAAGGGGCATTAAAACCGTCTTGTTAAACCACTCTGAACTCCACAGCTCTTCCAAGGGGCATTAAAACCATCTTGTTAAGCTACTGTGACCTCCACCACTCTTCCAAGGGGCATTGATATTGTCTTTTTATTCCACTGCGACCTCCACCACTCTTCCAAGGGACATTAAAACCGTCTTGTTAAGCTACTGTGACCTCCACCACTCTTCCAAGGGGCATTAAAACTGTTTTGTTAAGCTACTGTGACCTCCACAACTCTTCCAATGGGCATTAAAACTGTCTTGTTAAGCTACTGTAACCTCCAAAACTCTTCCAAGGGGCATTAAAGCCGTATTCTTAAACCTCTCTGAACTCCACTTCTCTCCCAAGGGTCATTAAAACCGTCTTGTTAAGCTGCTGTGACCTCCACCACTCTTCCAAGGGGCATTAAAACAGTCTCGTTAAGCTACTGTGACCTCCATCACTCTTCCAAGCGGCATTAAAACTGTCTTTTTAAGCTACTGTGACCTCCACCACTCTTCCAAGGGGCATTAAAACTGTCTTGTTAAGCTACTGTGACCTACACCACTGTTCCAAGGAGCATTAAAACTGTCTTGTTAAGCTACTGTGAACTCCACCACTCTTCCAAGGGGCATTAAAACCATCTTGTTAAACCACTCTGAACTCCACAGCTCTTCCAAGGGGCATTAAAACCATCTTGTTAAGCTACTGTGACCTCCACCACTCTTCCAAGGCTCATTGATATTGTCTTTTTATTCCACTGCGACCTCCACCACTCTTCCAAGGGGCATTAAAACCGTCTTGTTAAACTTCTGTGACCTCCACTACTCTTCCAGGGGCATTAAAAATGTCTTGTTAAGCTACTGTGACCTCCACCACTCTTCCAAGGGGCATTAAAACCATCTTGTTAAAACACTCTGAACTCCACAGCTCTTCCAAGGGGCATTGAAACCATCTTGTTAAGCTACTGTGACCTCCACTACTCTTCCAAGGGGCATTGATATTGTCTTTTTATTCCACTGCGACCTCCACCACTCTTCCATAGGGCATTAAAACCATCTTGTTAAGCTACTGTGACCTCCACCACTCTTCCAATGGGCATTAAAACCGTCTTGTTAAGCTACTGTGACCTCCACCACTCTTCCAAGGGGCATTAAAATTGTCTTGTTAAGCTTCTGTGACCTCCACCACTCTTCCAAGGGGCATTAAAACCGTCTTGTTAAACCACTCTGAACTCCACTTCTCTTCCAAGGGGCATTAAAACCGTCTTGTTAAGCTACTGTGACCTCCGCCACTCTTCCAAGGGGCATTAAAACCGTCTTGTTAAACCACTCTGAACTCCACAGCTCTTCCAAGGGGCATTAAAACCATCTTGTTAAGCTACTGTGACCTCCACCACTCTTCCAAGGGGCATTGATATTGTCTTTTTATTCCACTGCGACCTCCACCACTCTTCCAAGGGGCATTAAAACTGTCTTGTTAAGCTACTGTGACCTTCACCACTCTTCCAAGGGACATTAAAACCGTCTTGTTAAGCTACTGTGAACTGCACCACACTTCCAATGGGCATTGATATTGTCTTTTTATTCCACTGCGACTTCCACCACTCTTCCAAGGGGCATTAAAACTGTCTTGTTAAGCTACTGTGCCCTCCACCACTCTTCCAAGGGACATTAAAACCGTCTTGTTAAGCTACTGTGACCTCCACCACTCTTCCAAGGGGCATTAAAACTGTCATGTTAAGCTACTGTGACCTCCACCAATCTTCCAAGGGGCACTAAAACCGTATTGTTAAAACACTCTGAACTCCACAGCTCTTCCAAGGGGCATTAAAACCATCTTGTTAGCTACTGTGACCTCCACCACTCTTCCAAGGGGCATTGATATTGTCTTTTTATTCCACTGCGACCTCCACCACTCTTCCAAGTGGCATTAAAACTGTCTTGTTAAGCTACTGTGACCTCCACCACTCTTCCAAGGGGCATTAAAACAGTCTCGTTAAGCTACTGTGACCTCCATCACTCTTCCAAGGGGCATTAAAACTGTCTTTTTAAGCTACTGTGACCTCCACCACTCTTCCAAGGGGCATTAAAACTGTCTTGTTAAGCTACTGTGACCTACACCACTGTTCCAAGGAGCATTAAAACTGTCTTGTTAAGCTACTGTGACCTCCACCACTCTTCCAAGGGGCATTAAAACCATCTTGTTAAAACACTCTGAACTCCACAGCTCTTCCAAGGGGCATTGAAACCATCTTGTTAAGCTACTGTGACCTCCACTACTCTTCCAAGGGGCATTGATATTGTCTTTTTATTCCACTGCGACCTCCACCACTCTTCCATAGGGCATTAAAACCATCTTGTTAAGCTACTGTGACCTCCACCACTCTTCCAATGGGCATTAAAACCGTCTTGTTAAGCTACTGTGACCTCCACCACTCTTCCAAGGGGCATTAAAATTGTCTTGTTAAGCTTCTGCGACCTCCACCACTCTTCCAAGGGGCATTAAAACCGTATTGTTAAACCACTCTGAACTCCACTTCTCTTCCAAGGGGCATTAAAACCGTCTTGTTAAGCTACTGTGACCTCCGCCACTCTTCCAAGGGGCATTAAAACCGTCTTGTTAAACCACTCTGAACTCCACAGCTCTTCCAAGGGGCATTAAAACCATCTTGTTAAGCTACTGTGACCTCCACCACTCTTCCAAGGGGCATTGATATTGTCTTTTTATTCCACTGCGACCTCCACCACTCTTCCAAGGGACATTAAAACCGTCTTGTTAAGCTACTGTGACCTCCACCACTCTTCCAAGGGGCATTAAAACTGTTTTGTTAAGCTACTGTGACCTCCACAACTCTTCCAATGGGCATTAAAACTGTCTTGTTAAGCTACTGTAACCTCCAAAACTCTTCCAAGGGGCATTAAAGCCGTATTCTTAAACCTCTCTGAACTCCACTTCTCTCCCAAGGGTCATTAAAACCGTCTTGTTAAGCTGCTGTGACCTCCACCACTCTTCCAAGGGGCATTAAAACAGTCTCGTTAAGCTACTGTGACCTCCATCACTCTTCCAAGCGGCATTAAAACTGTCTTTTTAAGCTACTGTGACCTCCACCACTCTTCCAAGGGGCATTAAAACTGTCTTGTTAAGCTACTGTGACCTACACCACTGTTCCAAGGAGCATTAAAACTGTCTTGTTAAGCTACTGTGAACTCCACCACTCTTCCAAGGGGCATTAAAACCATCTTGTTAAACCACTCTGAACTCCACAGCTCTTCCAAGGGGCATTAAAACCATCTTGTTAAGCTACTGTGACCTCCACCACTCTTCCAAGGCTCATTGATATTGTCTTTTTATTCCACTGCGACCTCCACCACTCTTCCAAGGGGCATTAAAACCGTCTTGTTAAACTTCTGTGACCTCCACTACTCTTCCAGGGGCATTAAAAATGTCTTGTTAAGCTACTGTGACCTCCACCACTCTTCCAAGGGGCATTAAAACCATCTTGTTAAAACACTCTGAACTCCACAGCTCTTCCAAGGGGCATTGAAACCATCTTGTTAAGCTACTGTGACCTCCACTACTCTTCCAAGGGGCATTGATATTGTCTTTTTATTCCACTGCGACCTCCACCACTCTTCCATAGGGCATTAAAACCATCTTGTTAAGCTACTGTGACCTCCACCACTCTTCCAATGGGCATTAAAACCGTCTTGTTAAGCTACTGTGACCTCCACCACTCTTCCAAGGGGCATTAAAATTGTCTTGTTAAGCTTCTGTGACCTCCACCACTCTTCCAAGGGGCATTAAAACCGTCTTGTTAAACCACTCTGAACTCCACTTCTCTTCCAAGGGGCATTAAAACCGTCTTGTTAAGCTACTGTGACCTCCGCCACTCTTCCAAGGGGCATTAAAACCGTCTTGTTAAACCACTCTGAACTCCACAGCTCTTCCAAGGGGCATTAAAACCATCTTGTTAAGCTACTGTGACCTCCACCACTCTTCCAAGGGGCATTGATATTGTCTTTTTATTCCACTGCGACCTCCACCACTCTTCCAAGGGACATTAAAACCGTCTTGTTAAGCTACTGTGACCTCCACCACTCTTCCAAGGGGCATTAAAACTGTTTTGTTAAGCTACTGTGACCTCCACAACTCTTCCAATGGGCATTAAAACTGTCTTGTTAAGCTACTGTAACCTCCACCACTCTTCCAAGGCGCATTAAAGCCGTATTCTTAAACCTCTCTGAACTCCACTTCTCTCCCAAGGGTCATTAAAACCGTCTTGTTAAGCTGCTGTGACCTCCACCACTCTTCCAAGGGGCATTAAAACTGTCTTGTTAAGCTACTGTGACCTCCACCACTCTTCCAAGGGGCATTGAAACTGTCTTGTTAAGCTACTGTGACCTCCACCAGTGTTCCAAGGGGCATTAAAACTGTCTTGTTAAGCTACTGTGACCTCCACCACTCTTCCAAGGGGCATTAAAACCGACTTGTTAAACCACTCTGAACTCCACAGCTCTTCCAAGGGGCATTAAAACCATCTTGTTAAGCTACTGTGACCTGCACCACACTTCCAATGGGCATTGATATTGTCTTTTTATTCCACTGCGACTTCCACCACTCTTCCAAGGGGCATTAAAACTGTCTTGTTAAGCTACTGTGCCCTCCACCACTCTTCCAAGGGGCATTAAAACTGTCTTGTTAAGCTACTGTGACCTCCACCACTCTTTCAAGGGACATTAAAACCGTCTTGTTAAGCTACTGTGACCTGCACCACACTTCCAATGGGCATTGATATTGTCTTTTTATTCCACTGCGACTTCAACCACTCTTCCAAGGGGCATTAAAACTGTCTTGTTAAGCTACTGTGCCCTCCACCACTCTTCCAAGGGACATTAAAACCGTCTTGTTAAGCTACTGTGACCTCCACCACTCTTCCAATGGGAATTGATATTGTCTTTTTATTCCACTGCGACGTCCACCACTCTTCCAAGGGGCATTAAAACTGTCTTGTTAAGCTACTGTGCCCTCCACCACTCTTCCAAGGGGCATTAAAGCTGTCTTGTTAAGATACTGTGACCTCCACCATACTTCCAAGGGGCATTAAAACTGTCTTGTTAAGCTACTGTGACCTCCACCACTCTTCCAAGGGGCATTTATACCGTCTTGTTAAAACACTCTAAACTGCACAGCTCTTCCAAGGGGCATTAAAACCATCTTGTTAAGCTACTGTGACCTCCCCCACTCTTCCAAGGGGCATTGATATTGTCTTTTTATTCCACTGCGACCTCCACCACTCTTCCAAGGGGCATTAAAACCGTCTTGTTAAGCTACTGTGACCTACACCACTCTTCCAAGGGGCATTAAAACCGTCTTGTTAAGTTACTGTGACCTCCACCACTCTCCCAAGGGGCATTAAAACCGTCTTGTTAAATGACTCTGAACTTCACTTCTCTTCCAAGGGGCATTAAAACCGTCTTGTTAAGCTACTGTGACCTCCACCACTCTTCAAAGGGGCATTAAAACTGTCTTGTTAAGCTACTGTGACCTCCACCACTCTTCCAAGGGGCATTAAACTGTCTTGTTAAGCTACTGTGACCTCCACCACTGTTCCAAGGGGCATTAAAACTGTCTTGTTAAGCTACTGTGACCTCTACCACTCTTCCAAGGGGCATTAAAACTGTCTTGTTAAACCGCTCTGAGCTCCACAGCTCTTCCAAGGGGCATTAAAACCGTCTTGTTAAGCTACTGTGACTTCCACCACTGTTCCAAGGGGCATTAAAACTGTCTTGTTAAGCTACTGTGACCTCTACCACTCTTCCAAGGGGCATTAAAACTGTCTTGTTAAACCACTCTGAACTCCACAGCTCTTCCAAGCGGCATTAAAACCATCTTGTTAAGCTACTGTGACCACCACCCCTCTTCCAAGGGGCATTGATATCTCTTTTTATTCCACTGCGACCTCCACCACTCTTCCAAGGAGCATTAAAACAGTCTTGTTTAAGCTACTGTGACCTCCACTACTCTTCCATGGGGCATTAAAACTGTCTTGATAAGCTATTGTGACCTCCACCACTCTTCCAAGGGGCTTTAAATCCGTCTTGTTAAGCTACTGTGACCTCTACCACTCTTCCAAGGGGCATTAAAACTGTTTTGTTAAGCTACTGTGACCTCCACCACTCTTCCAATGGGCATTGATATTTTCTTTTTATTCCTCTGCGACTTCCACCACTCTTCCAAGGGGCATTAAAACTGTCCTGTTAAGCTTCTGTGACCTCCACCACTCTTCCAGGGGCATTAAAACTGTCTTGTTAAGCTACTGTGACCTCCACCACTTTTCCAAGGGGCATTAAAACTGTCTTGATATGCTACTGTGACCTCCACCACTCTTCCAAGGGGCTTTAAAACCGTCTTGTTAAGCTACTGTGACCTCCACCACTCTTCCAAGGGGCATTAAAACTGTCTTGTTAAGCTACTATGACCGCCACCACTCTTCCAAGGGGCATTAAAACCATCTTGTTAAAACACTCTGAACTCCACAGCTCTTCCAAGGGGCATTAAAACCATCTTGTTAAGCTACTGTGACCTCCACCACTCTTCCAAGGGGCATTGATATTGTCCTTTCATTCCACTGCGACCTCCACCACTCTTCCAAGGGGCATTAAAACTGTCTTGATAAGCTACTGTGACCTCCACCACTCTTCCAAGGGGCATTAAAACTGTCTTGATAAGCTACTGTGACCTCCACCACTCTTCCAAGGGGCTTTAAAACCGTCTTGTTAAGCTACTGTGACCTCCACCACTCTTCCAAGGGGCATTAAAACTGTCTTGTTAAGCTACTGTGACCGCCACCACTCTTCCAAGCGGCATTAAAACCATCTTGCTAAAACACTCTGAACTCCACAGCTCTTACAAGGGGCATTAAAACCATCTTGTTAAGCTACTGTGACCTCCACCACTCTTCCAAGGGGCATTGATATTGTCCTTTTATTCCACTGCGACCTCCACCACTCTTCCAAAGGGCATTAAAACCATCTTGTTAAGCTACTGTGACCTCCACCACTCTTCCAATGGGCATTAAAACCATCTTGTTAAGCTACTGTGACCTCCACCACTTTTCCAAGCGGCATTAAAACCGTCTTGTTAAGCTTCTGTGACCTCCACCACTCTTCCAAGGGGCATTAAAACCGTCTTGTTAAACCACTCTGAACTCCACTTCTCTTCCAAGTGGCATTAAAACCATCTTGTTAAGCTACTGTGACCTCCACCACTCTTCCAAGGGGCATTAAATCTGGCTTGTTAAGCTACTGTGACATCCACCGCTCTTCTAAGGGGCATTAAAACCATCTTGTTAAACCACTCTGAACTCCACAGCTCTTTCAAGGGGCATTAAAACCGTCTTGTTAAGCTTCTGTGACCTCCACCACTCTTCAAAGGGGCATTAAAACTGTCTTGGTAAGCTACTGTGACCTCCACCACTGTTCCAAGGGGCATTAAAACCATCTTGTTAAGCCACTCTGAACTCCACTTCTCTTCCAAGGGGCATTAAAACCGTCTTGTCAAGCTACTGTGACCTCCACCACTCTTCCAAGGGGCATTAAAACTGTCTTGTTAAGCTACTGTGATCTCCACCACTCTTCCAATTGGCATTAAAGCTGTCTTGTTAAACCACTCTGAGCTCCACTTATCTCCAAGGGGCATTAAATCCGTCTTGTTAAGCTACTGTGACCTCCACCACTCTTCCAAGGGGCAATAAAACTGTCTTGTTAAGCTACTTTGACCTCCACCACTCTTCCAAGGGGCATTGAAACTGTCTTTTTAAGCTACTGTGACCTCCACCACTCTTCCAAGGGGCATTAAAACAGTCTCGTTAAGCTACTGTGACCTCCATCACTCTTCCAAGGGGCATTAAAACTGTATTTTTAAGCTACTGTGACCTCCACCACTCTTCCAAGGGGCATTAAACTGTCTTGTTAAGCTACAGTGACCTACACCACTGTTCCAAGGAGCATTAAAACTGTCTTGTTAAGCTACTGTGATCTCCACCACTCTTCCAAGGGGCATTAAAACCATCTTGTTAAACCACTCTGAACTCCACAGCTCTTCCAAGGGGCATTAAAACCATCTTGTTAAGCTACTGTGACCTCCACCACTCTTCCAAGGCTCATTGATATTGTCTTTTTATTCCACTGCGACCTCCACCACTCTTCCAAGGGGCATTAAAACCGTCTTGTTAAGCTTCTGTGACCTCCACTACTCTTCCAGGGGCATTAAAAATGTATTGTTAAGCTACTGTGACCTCCACCACTCTTCCAAGGGGCATTAAAACCATCTTGTTAAAACACTCTGAACTCCACAGCTCTTCCAAGGGGCATTGAAACCATTTTGTTAAGCTACTGTGACCTCCACTACTCTTCCAAGGGGCATTGATATTGTCTTTTTATTCCACTGCGACCTCCACCACTCTTCCATAGGGCATTAAAACCATCTTGTTAAGCTACTGTGACCTCCACCACTCTTCCAATGGGCATTAAAACCGTCTTGTTAAGCTACTGTGACCTCCACCACTCTTCCAAGGGGCATTAAAATTGTCTTGTTAAGCTTCTGTGACCTCCACCACTCTTCCAAGGGGCATTAAAACCGTCTTGTTAAACCACTCTGAACTCCACTTCTCTTCCAAGGGGCATTAAAACCGTCTTGTTAAGCTACTGTGACCTCCGCCACTCTTCCAAGGGGCATTAAAACCGTCTTGTTAAACCACTCTGAACTCCACAGCTCTTCCAAGGGGCATTAAAACCATCTTGTTAAGCTACTGTGACCTCCACCACTCTTCCAAGGGGCATTGATATTGTCTTTTTATTCCACTGCGACCTCCACCACTCTTCCAAGGGACATTAAAACCGTCTTGTTAAGCTACTGTGACCTCCACCACTCTTCCAAGGGGCATTAAAACTGTTTTGTTAAGCTACTGTGACCTCCACAACTCTTCCAATGGGCATTAAAACTGTCTTGTTAAGCTACTGTAACCTCCACCACTCTTCCAAGGGGCATTAAAGCCGTATTCTTAAACCTCTCTGAACTCCACTTCTCTCCCAAGGGTCATTAAAACCGTCTTGTTATGCTGCTGTGACCTCCACCACTCTTCCAAGGGGCATTAAAACAGTCTCGTTAAGCTACTGTGACCTCCATCACTCTTCCAAGGGGCATTAAAACTGTCTTTTTAAGCTACTGTGACCTCCACCACGCTTCCAAGGGGCATTAAAACTGTCTTGTTAAGCTACTGTGACCTACACCACTGTTCCAAGGAGCATTAAAACTGTCTTGTTAAGCTACTGTGAACTCCACCACTCTTCCAAGGGGCATTAAAACCATCTTGTTAAACCACTCTGAACTCCACAGCTCTTCCAAGGGGCATTAAAACCATCTTGTTAAGCTACTGTGACCTCCACCACTCTTCCAAGGCTCATTGATATTGTCTTTTTATTCCACTGCGACCTCCACCACTCTTCTAAGGGGCATTAAAACCGTCTTGTTAAGCTTCTGTGACCTCCACTACTCTTCCAGGGGCATTAAAAATGTCTTGTTAAGCTACTGTGACCTCCACCACTCTTCCAAGGGGCATTAAAACCATCTTGTTAAAACACTCTGAACTCCACAGCTCTTCCAAGGGGCATTGAAACCATCTTGTTAAGCTACTGTGACCTCCACTACTCTTCCAAGGGGCATTGATATTGTCTTTTTATTCCACTGCGACCTCCACCACTCTTCCATAGGGCATTAAAACCATCTTGTTAAGCTACTGTGACCTCCACCACTCTTCCAATGGGCATTAAAACCGTCTTGTTAAGCTACTGTGACCTCCACCACTCTTCCAAGGGGCATTAAAATTGTCTTGTTAAGCTTCTGTGACCTCCACCACTCTTCCAAGGGGCATTAAAACCGTCTTGCTAAACCACTCTGAACTCCACTTCTCTTCCAAGGGGCATTAAAACCGTCTTGTTAAGCTACTGTGACCTCCGCCACTCTTCCAAGGGGCATTAAAACCGTCTTGTTAAACCACTCTGAACTCCACAGCTCTTCCAAGGGGCATTAAAACCATCTTGATAAGCTACTGTGACCTCCACCACTCTTCCAAGGGGCATTGATATTGTCTTTTTATTCCACTGTGACCTCCACCACTCTTCCAAGGGACATTAAAACCGTCTTGTTAAGCTACTGTGACCTCCACCACTCTTCCAAGGGGCATTAAAACTGTTTTGTTAAGCTACTGTGACCTCCACAACTCTTCCAATGGGCATTAAAACTGTCTTGTTAAGCTACTGTAACCTCCACCACTCTTCCAAGGCGCATTAAAGCCGTATTCTTAAACCTCTCTGAACTCCACTTCTCTCCCAAGGGTCATTAAAACCGTCTTGTTAAGCTGCTGTGACCTCCACCACTCTTCCAAGGGGCATTAAAACTGTCTTGTTAAGCTACTGTGACCTCCACCACTCTTCCAAGGGGCATTGAAACTGTCTTGTTAAGCTACTGTGACCTCCACCAGTGTTCCAAGGGGCATTAAAACTGTCTTGTTAAGCTACTGTGACCTCCACCACTCTTCCAAGGGGCATTGAAAACCGTCTTGTTAAACCACTCTGAACTCCACAGCTCTTCCAAGGGGCATTAAAACCATCTTGTTAAGCTACTGTGACCTGCACCACACTTCCAATGGGCATTGATATTGTCTTTTTATTCCACTGCGACTTCCACCACTCTTCCAAGGGGCATTAAAACTGTCTTGTTAAGCTACTGTGCCCTCCACCACTCTTCCAAGGGGCATTAAAACTGTCTTGTTAAGCTACTGTGACCTCCACCACTCTTCCAAGGGACATTAAAACCGTCTTGTTAAGCTACTGTGACCTGCACCACACTTCCAATGGGCATTGATATTGTCTTTTTATTCCACTGCGACTTCAACCACTCTTCCAAGGGGCATTAAAACTGTCTTGTTAAGCTACTGTGCCCTCCACCACTCTTCCAAGGGGCATTAAACTGTCTTGTTAAGCTACTGTGACCTCCACCACTGTTCCAAGGGGCATTAAAACTGTCTTGTTAAGCTACTGTGACCTCTACCACTCTTCCAAGGGGCATTAAAACTGTCTTGTTAAACCGCTCTGAGCTCCACAGCTCTTCCAAGGGGCATTAAAAATGTCTTGTTAAGCTACTGTGACCTCCACCACTGTTCCAAGGGGCATTTAAACTGTCTTGTTAAGCTACTGTGACCTCTACCACTCTTCCAAGGGGCATTAAAACTGTCTTGTTAAACCACTCTGAACTCCACAGCTCTTCCAAGCGGCATTAAAACCATCTTGTTAAGCTACTGTGACCACCACCCCTCTTCCAAGGGGCATTGATATCTCTTTTTATTCCACTGCGACCTCCACCACTCTTCCAAGGAGCATTAAAACAGTCTTGTTTAAGCTACTGTGACCTCCACTACTCTTCCATGGGGCATTAAAACTGTCTTGATAAGCTACTGTGACCTCCACCACTCTTCCAAGTGGCTTTAAATCCGTCTTGCTAAGCTACTGTGACCTCTACCAATCTTCCAAGGGGCATTAAAACTGTTTTGTTAAGCTACTGTGACCTCCACCTCTCTTCCAAGGGGCATTGAAACTGTCTTGTTAAGCTACTGTGACCTCCACCACTCTTCCAATGGGCATTGATATTTTCTTTTTATTCCTCTGCGACTTCCACCACTCTTCCAAGGGGCATTAAAACTGTCCTGTTAAGCTTCTGTGACCTCCACCACTCTTCCAGGGGCATTAAAACTGTCTTGTTAAGCTACTGTGACCTCCACCACTTTTCCAAGGGGCATTAAAACTGTCTTGATAAGCTACTGTGACCTCCACCACTCTTCCAAGGGGCTTTAAAACCGTCTTGTTAAGCTACTGTGACCTCCACCACTCTTCCAAGGGGCATTAAAACTGTCTTGTTAAGCTACTGTGACCGCCACCACTCTTCCAAGGGGCATTAAAACCATCTTGTTAAAACACTCTGAACTCCACAGCTCTTCCAAGGGGCATTAAAACCATCTTGTTAAGCTACTGTGAACTCCACCACTCTTCCAAGGGGCATTGATATTGTCCTTTCATTCCACTGCGACCTCCACCACTCTTCCAAGGGGCATTAAAACTGTCTTGATAAGCTACTGTGACCTCCACCACTCTTCCAAGGGGCATTAAAACTGTCTTGATAAGCTACTGTGACCTCCACCACTCTTCCAAGGGGCTTTAAAACCGTCTTGTTAAGCTACTGTGACCTCCACCACTCTTCCAAGCGGCATTAAAACTGTCTTGTTAAGCTACTGTGACCGCCACCACTCTTCCAAGGGGCATTAAAACCATCTTGCTAAAACACTCTGAACTCCACAGCTCTTACAAGGGGCATTAAAACCATCTTGTTAAGCTACTGTGACCTCCACCACTCTTCCAAGGGGCATTGATATTGTCCTTTTATTCCACTGCGACCTCCACCACTCTTCCAAAGGGCATTAAAACCATCTTGTTAAGCTACTGTGACCTCCACCACTCTTCCAATGGGCATTAAAACCATCTTGTTAAGCTACTGTGACCTCCACCACTTTTCCAAGCGGCATTAAAACCGTCTTGTTAAGCTTCTGTGACCTCCACCACTCTTCCAAGGGGCATTAAAACCGTCTTGTTAAACCACTCTGAACTCCACTTCTCTTCCAAGTGGCATTAAAACCATCTTGTTAAGCTACTGTGACCTCCACCACTCTTCCAAGGGGCATTAAATCTGGCTTGTTAAGCTACTGTGACATCCACCGCTCTTCTAAGGGGCATTAAAACCATCTTGTTAAACCACTCTGAACTCCACAGCTCTTTCAAGGGGCATTAAAACCGTCTTGTTAAGCTTCTGTGACCTCCACCACTCTTCCAAGGGGCATTAAAACTGTCTTGGTAAGCTACTTTGACCTCCACCACTGTTCCAAGGGGCATTAAAACCATCTTGTTAAGCCACTCTGAACTCCACTTCTCTTCCAAGGGGCATTAAAACCGTCTTGTCAAGCTACTGTGACCTCCACCACTCTTCCAAGGGGCATTAAAACTGTCTTGTTAAGCTACTGTGATCTCCACCACTCTTCCAAGGGGCATTAAAGCTGTCTTGTTAAACCACTCTGAGCTCCACTTATCTCCAAGGGGCATTAAATCCGTCTTGTTAAGCTACTGTGACCTCCACCACTCTTCCAAGGGGCAATAAAACTGTCTTGTTAAGCTACTTTGACCTCCACCACTCTTCCAAGGGGCATTGAAACTGTCTTGTTAAGCTACTGTGACCTCCACCACTCTTCCAAGGGGCATTAAAACAGTCTCGTTAAGCTACTGTGACCTCCATCACTCTTCCAAGGGCATTAAAACTGTCTTTTTAAGCTACTGTGACCTCCACCACTCTTCCAAGGGGCATTAAAACTGTCTTGTTAAGCTACAGTGACCTACACCACTGTTCCAAGGAGCATTAAAACTGTCTTGTTAAGCTACTGTGAACTCCACCACTCTTCCAAGGGGCATTAAAACCATCTTGTTAAACCACTCTGAACTCCACAGCTCTTCCAAGGGGCATTAAAACCATCTTGTTAAGCTACTGTGACCTCCACCACTCTTCCAAGGCTCATTGATATTGTCTTTTTATTCCACTGCGACCTCCACCACTCTTCCAAGGGGCATTAAAACCGTCTTGTTAAGCTTCTGTGACCTCCACTACTCTTCCAGGGGCATTAAAAATGTCTTGTTAAGCTACTGTGACCTCCACCACTCTTCCAAGGGGCATTAAAACCATCTTGTTAAAACACTCTGAACTCCACAGCTCTTCCAAGGGGCATTGAAACCATTTTGTTAAGCTACTGTGACCTCCACTACTCTTCCAAGGGGCATTGATATTGTCTTTTTATTCCACTGCGACCTCCACCACTCTTCCATAGGGCATTAAAACCATCTTGTTAAGCTACTGTGACCTCCACCACTCTTCCAATGGGCATTAAAACCGTCTTGTTAAGCTACTGTGACCTCCACCACTCTTCCAAGGGGCATTAAAATTGTCTTGTTAAGCTTCTGTGACCTCCACCACTCTTCCAAGGGGCATTAAAACCGTCTTGTTAAACCACTCTGAACTCCACTTCTCTTCCAAGGGGCATTAAAACCGTCTTGTTAAGCTACTGTGACTTCCGCCACTCTTCCAAGGGGCATTAAAACCGTCTTGTTAAACCACTCTGAACTCCACAGCTCTTCCAAGGGGCATTAAAATCATCTTGTTAAGCTACTGTGACCTCCACCACTCTTCCAAGGGGCATTGATATTGTCTTTTTATTCCACTGCGACCTCCACCACTCTTCCAAGGGACATTAAAACCGTCTTGTTAAGCTACTGTGACCTCCACCACTCTTACAAGGGGCATTAAAACTGTTTTGTTAAGCTACTGTGACCTCCACAACTCTTCCAATGGGCATTAAAACTGTCTTGTTAAGCTACTGTAACCTCCACCACTCTTCCAAGGGGCATTAAAGCCGTATTCTTAAACCTCTCTGAACTCCACTTCTCTCCCAAGGGTCATTAAAACCGTCTTGTTAAGCTGCTGTGACCTCCACCACTCTTCCAAGGGGCATTAAAACAGTCTCGTTAAGCTACTGTGACCTCCATCACTCTTCCAAGGGGCATTAAAACTGTCTTTTTAAGCTACTGTGACCTCCAACACGCTTCCAAGGGGCATTAAAACTGTCTTGTTAAGCTACTGTGACCTACACCACTGTTCCAAGGAGCATTAAAACTGTCTTGTTAAGCTACTGTGAACTCCACCACTCTTCCAAGGGGCATTAAAACCGTCTTGTTAAGCTTCTGTGACCTCCACTACTCTTCCAGGGGCATTAAAAATGTCTTGTTAAGCTACTGTGACCTCCACCACTCTTCCAAGGGGCATTAAAACCATCTTGTTAAAACACTCTGAACTCCACAGCTCTTCCAAGGGGCATTGAAACCATCTTGTTAAGCTACTGTGACCTCCACTACTCTTCCAAGGGGCATTGATATTGTCTTTTTATTCCACTGCGACCTCCACCACTCTTCCATAGGGCATTAAAACCATCTTGTTAAGCTACTGTGACCTCCACCACTCTACCAATGGGCATTAAAACCGTCTTGTTAAGCTACTGTGACCTCCACCACTCTTCCAAGGGGCATTAAAATTGTCTTGTTAAGCTTCTGTGACCTCCACCACTCTTCCAAGGGGCATTAAAACCGTCTTGTTAAACCACTCTGAACTCCACTTCTCTTCCAAGGGGCATTAAAACCGTCTTGTTAAGCTACTGTGACCTCCGCCACTCTTCCAAGGGGCATTAAAACCGTCTTGTTAAACCACTCTGAACTCCACAGCTCTTCCAAGGGGCATTAAAACCATCTTGATAAGCTACTGTGACCTCCACCACTCTTCCAAGGGGCATTGATATTGTCTTTTTATTCCACTGCGACCTCCACCACTCTTCCAAGGGACATTAAAACCGTCTTGTTAAGCTACTGTGACCTCCACCACTCTTCCAAGGGGCATTAAAACTGTTTTGTTAAGCTACTGTGACCTCCACAACTCTTCCAATGGGCATTAAAACTGTCTTGTTAAGCTACTGTAACCTCCACCACTCTTCCAAGGCGCATTGAAGCCGTATTCTTAAACCTCTCTGAACTCCACTTCTCTCCCAAGGGTCATTAAAACCGTCTTGTTAAGCTGCTGTGACCTCCACCACTCTTCCAAGGGGCATTAAAACTGTCTTGTTAAGCTACTGTGACCTCCACCACTCTTCCAAGGGGCATTGAAACTGTCTTGTTAAGCTACTGTGACCTCCACCAGTGTTCCAAGGGGCATTAAAACTGTCTTGTTAAGCTACTGTGACCTCCACCACTCTTCCAAGGGGCATTAAAACCGTCTTGTTAAACCACTCTGAACTCCACAGCTCTTCCAAGGGGCATTAAAACCATCTTGTTAAGCTACTGTGACCTGCACCACACTTCCAATGGGCATTGATATTGTCTTTTTATTCCACTGCGACTTCCACCACTCTTCCAAGGGGCATTAAAACTGTCTTGTTAAGCTACTGTGCCCTCCACCACTCTTCCAAGGGGCATTAAAACTGTCTTGTTAAGCTACTGTGACCTCCACCACTCTTCCAAGGGACATTAAAACCGTCTTGTTAAGCTACTGTGACCTGCACCACACTTCCAATGGGCATTGATATTGTCTTTTTATTCCACTGCGACTTCAACCACTCTTCCAAGGGGCATTAAAACTGTCTTGTTAAGCTACTGTGCCCTCCACCACTCTTCCAAGGGGCATTAAACTGTCTTGTTAAGCTACTGTGACCTCCACCACTGTTACAAGGGGCATTAAAACTGTCTTGTTAAGCTACTGTGACCTCTACCACTCTTCCAAGGGGCATTAAAACTGTCTTGTTAAACCGCTCTGAGCTCCACAGCTCTTCCAAGGGGCATTAAAACCGTCTTGTTAAGCTACTGTGACCTCCATCACTGTTCCAAGGGGCATTAAAACTGTCTTGTTAAGCTACTGTGACCTCTACCACTCTTCCAAGGGGCATTAAAACTGTCTTGTTAAACCACTCTGAACTCCACAGCTCTTCCAAGCGGCATTAAAACCATCTTGTTAAGCTACTGTGACCACCACCCCTCTTCCAAGGGGCATTGATATCTCTTTTTATTCCACTGCGACCTCCACCACTCTTCCAAGGAGCATTAAAACAGTCTTGTTTAAGCTACTGTGACCTCCACTACTCTTCCATGGGGCATTAAAACTGTCTTGATAAGCTACTGTGACCTCCACCACTCTTCCAAGGGGCTTTAAATCCGTCTTGCTAAGCTACTGTGACCTCTACCACTCTTCCAAGGGGCATTAAAACTGTTTTGTTAAGCTACTGTGACCTCCACCTCTCTTCCAAGGGGCATTGAAACTGTCTTGTTAAGCTACTGTGACCTCCACCACTCTTCCAATGGGCATTGATATTTTCTTTTTATTCCTCTGCGACTTCCACCACTCTTCCAAGGGGCATTAAAACTGTCCTGTTAAGCTTCTGTGACCTCCACCACTCTTCCAGGGGCATTAAAACTGTCTTGTGAAGCTACTGTGACCTCCACCACTTTTCCAAGGGGCATTAAAACTGTCTTGATAAGCTACTGTGACCTCCACCACTCTTCCAAGGGGCTTTAAAACCGTCTTGTTAAGCTACTGTGACCTCCACCACTCTTCCAAGGGGCATTAAAACTGTCTTGTTAAGCTACTGTGACCGCCACCACTCTTCCAAGGGGCATTAAAACCATCTTGTTAAAACACTCTGAACTCCACAGCTCTTCCAAGGGGCATTAAAACCATCTTGTTAAGCTACTGTGACCTCCACCACTCTTCCAAGGGGCATTGATATTGTCCTTTCATTCCACTGCGACCTCCACCACTCTTCCAAGGGGCATTAAAACTGTCTTGATAAGCTACTGTGACCTACACCACTCTTCCAAGGGGCATTAAAACTGTATTGATAAGCTACTGTGACCTCCACCACTCTTCCAAGGGGCTTTAAAACCGTCTTGTTAAGCTACTGTGACCTCCACCACTCTTCCAAGGGGCATTAAAACTGTCTTGTTAAGCTACTGTGACCGCCACCACTCTTCCAAGGGGCATTAAAACCATCTTGCTAAAACACTCTGAACTCCACAGCTCTTACAAGGGGCATTAAAACCATCTTGTTAAGCTACTGTGACCTCCACCACTCTTCCAAGGGGCATTGATATTGTCGTTTTATTCCACTGCGACCTCCACCACTCTTCCAAAGGGCATTAAAACCATCTTGTTAAGCTACTGTGACCTCCACCACTCTTCCAATGGGCATTAAAACCATCTTGTTAAGCTACTGTGACCTCCACCACTTTTCCAAGCGGCATTAAAACCGTCTTGTTAAGCTTCTGTGACCTCCACCACTCTTCCAAGGGGCATTAAAACCGTCTTGTTAAACCACTCTGAACTCCACTTCTCTTCCAAGTGGCATTAAAACCATCTTGTTAAGCTACTGTGACCTCCACCACTCTTCCAAGGGGCATTAAATCTGGCTTGTTAAGCTACTGTGACATCCACCGCTCTTCTAAGGGGCATTAAAACCATCTTGTTAAACCACTCTGAACTCCACAGCTCTTTCAAGGGGCATTAAAACCGTCTTGTTAAGCTTCTGTGACCTCCACCACTCTTCCAAGGGGCATTAAAACTGTCTTGGTAAGCTACTGTGACCTCCACCACTGTTCCAAGGGGCATTAAAACCATCTTGTTAAGCCACTCTGAACTCCACTTCTCTTCCAAGGGGCATTAAAACCGTCTTGTCAAGCTACTGTGACCTCCACCACTCTTCCAAGGGGCATTAAAACTGTCTTGTTAAGCTACTGTGATCTCCACCACTCTTCCAAGGGGCATTAAAGCTGTCTTATTAAACCACTCTGAGCTCCACTTATCTCCAAGGGGCATTAAATCCGTCTTGTTAAGCTACTGTGACCTCCACCACTCTTCCAAGGGGCAATAAAACTGTCTTGTTAAGCTACTTTGACCTCCACCACTCTTCCAAGGGGCATTGAAACTGTCTTGTTAAGCTACTGTGACCTCCACCACTCTTCCAAGGGGCATTAAAACAGTCTCGTTAAGCTACTGTGACCTCCATCACTCTTTCAAGGGACATTAAAACTGTCTTTTTAAGCTACTGTGACCTCCACCACTCTTCCAAAGGGCATTAAAACTGTCTTGTTAAGCTACTGTGACCTACACCACTGTTCCAAGGAGCATTAAAACTGTCTTGTTAAGCTACTGTGAACTCCACCACTCTTCCAAGGGGCATTAAAACCATCTTGTTAAACCACTCTGAACTCCACAGCTCTTCCAAGGGGCATTAAAACCATCTTGTTAAGCTACTGTGACCTCCACCACTCTTCCAAGGCTCATTGATATTGTCTTTTTATTCCACTGCGACCTCCACCACTCTTCCAAGGGGCATTAAAACCGTCTTGTTAAGCTTCTGTGACCTCCACTACTCTTCCAGGGGCATTAAAAATGTCTTGTTAAGCTACTGTGACCTCCACCACTCTTCCAAGGGGCATTAAAACCATCTTGTTAAAACACTCTGAACTCCACAGCTCTTCCAAGGGGCATTGAAACCATCTTGTTAAGCTACTGTGACCTCCACTACTCTTCCAAGGGGCATTGATATTGTCTTTTTATTCCACTGCGACCTCCACCACTCTTCCATAGGGCATTAAAACCATCTTGTTAAGCTACTGTGACCTCCACCACTCTTCCAATGGGCATTAAAACCGTCTTGTTAAGCTACTGTGACCTCCACCACTCTTCCAAGGGGCATTAAAATTGTCTTGTTAAGCTTCTGTGACCTCCACCACTCTTCCAAGGGGCATTAAAACCGTCTTGTTAAACCACTCTGAACTCCACTTCTCTTCCAAGGGGCATTAAAACCGTCTTGTTAAGCTACTGTGACCTCCGCCACTCTTCCAAGGGGCATTAAAACCGTCTTGTTAAACCACTCTGAACTCCACAGCTCTTCCAAGGGGCATTAAAACCATCTTGTTAAGCTACTGTGACCTCCACCACTCTTCCAAGGTGCATTGATATTGTCTTTTTATTCCACTGCGACCTCCACCACTCTTCCAAGGGACATTAAAACCGTCTTGTTAAGCTACTGTGACCTCCACCACTCTTCCAAGGGGCATTAAAACTGTTTTGTTAAGCTACTGTGACCTCCACAACTCTTCCAATGGGCATTAAAACTGTCTTGTTAAGCTACTGTAACCTCCACCACTCTTCCAAGGGGCATTAAAGCCGTATTCTTAAACCTCTCTGAACTCCTCTTCTCTCCCAAGGGTCATTAAAACCGTCTTGTTAAGCTGCTGTGACCTCCACCACTCTTCCAAGGGGCATTAAAACAGTCTCGTTAAGCTACTGTGACCTCCATCACTCTTCCAAGGGGCATTAAAACTGTCTTTTTAAGCTACTGTGACCTCCACCACGCTTCCAAGGGGCATTAAAACTGTCTTGTTAAGCTACTGTGACCTACACCACTGTTCCAAGGAGCATTAAAACTGTCTTGTTAAGCTACTGTGAACTCCACCACTCTTCCAAGGGGCATTAAAACCATCTTGTTAAACCACTCTGAACTCCACAGCTCTTCCAAGGGGCATTAAAACCATCTTGTTAAGCTACTGTGACCTCCACCACTCTTCCAAGGCTCATTGATATTGTCTTTTTATTCCACTGCGACCTCCACCACTCTTCCAAGGGGCATTAAAACCGTCTTGTTAAGCTTCTGTGACCTCCACTACTCTTCCAGGGGCATTAAAAATGTCTTGTTAAGCTACTGTGACCTCCACCACTCTTCCAAGGGGCATTAAAACCGTCTTGTTAAACCACTCTGAACTCCACTTCTCTTCCAAGGGGCATTAAAACCGTCTTTTTAAGCTACTGTGACCTCCGCCACTCTTCCAAGGGGCATTAAAACCGTCTTGTTAAACCACTCTGAACTCCACAGCTCTTCCAAGGGGCATTAAAACCATCTTGTTAAGCTACTGTGACCTCCACCACTCTTCCAAGGGGCATTGATATTGTCTTTTTATTCCACTGCGACCTCCACCACTCTTCCAAGGGACATTAAAACCGTCTTGTTAAGCTACTGTGACCTCCACCACTCTTCCAAGGGGCATTAAAACTGTTTTGTTAAGCTACTGTGACCTCCACAACTCTTCCAATGGGCATTAAAACTGTCTTGTTAAGCTACTGTAACCTCCACCACTCTTCCAAGGCGCATTAAAGCCGTATTCTTAAACCTCTCTGAACTCCACTTCTCTCCCAAGGGTCATTAAAACCGTCTTGTTAAGCTGCTGTGACCTCCACCACTCTTCCAAGGGGCATTAAAACTGTCTTGTTAAGCTACTGTGACCTCCACCACTCTTCCAAGGGGCATTGAAACTGTCTTGTTAAGCTACTGTGACCTCCACCAGTGTTCCAAGGGGCATTAAAACTGTCTTGTTAAGCTACTGTGACCTCCACCACTCTTCCAAGGGGCATTAAAACCGTCTTGTTAAACCACTCTGAACTCCACAGCTCTTCCAAGGGGCATTAAAACGATCTTGTTAAGCTACTGTGACCTGCACCACACTTCCAATGGGCATTGATATTGTCTTTTTATTCCACTGCGACTTCCACCACTCTTCCAAGGGGCATTAAAACTGTCTTGTTAAGCTACTGTGCCCTCCACCACTCTTCCAAGGGGCATTAAAACTGTCTTGTTAAGCTACTGTGACCTCCACCACTCTTCCAAGGGACATTAAAACCGTCTTGTTAAGCTACTGTGACCTGCACCACACTTCCAATGGGCATTGATATTGTCTTTTTATTCCACTGCGACTTCAACCACTCTTCCAAGGGGCATTAAAACTGTCTTGTTAAGCTACTGTGCCCTCCACCACTCTTCCAAGGGGCATTAAAACCGTCTTGTTAAACCACTCTGAACTCCACAGCTCTTCCAAGGGGCATTAAAACCATCTTGTTAAGCTACTGTGACCTCCACCACTCTTCCAAGGGGCATTGATATTGTCTTTTTATTCCACTGCGACCTCCACCACTCTTCCAAGGGACATTAAAACCGTCTTGTTAAGCTACTGTGACCTCCACCACTCTTCCAAGGGGCATTAAAACTGTTTTGTTAAGCTACTGTGACCTCCACAACTCTTCCAATGGGCATTAAAACTGTCTTGTTAAGCTACTGTAACCTCCACCACTCTTCCAAGGCGCATTAAAGCCGTATTCTTAAACCTCTCTGAACTCCACTTCTCTCCCAAGGGTCATTAAAACCGTCTTGTTAAGCTGCTGTGACCTCCACCACTCTTCCAAGGGGCATTAAAACTGTCTTGTTAAGCTACTGTGACCTCCACCACTCTTCCAAGGGGCATTGAAACTGTCTTGTTAAGCTACTGTGACCTCCACCAGTGTTCCAAGGGGCATTAAAACTGTCTTGTTAAGCTACTGTGACCTCCACCACTCTTCCAAGGGGCATTAAAACCGTCTTGTTAAACCACTCTGAACTCCACAGCTCTTCCAAGGGGCATTAAAACCATCTTGTTAAGCTACTGTGACCTGCACCACACTTCCAATGGGCATTGATATTGTCTTTTTATTCCACTGCGACTTCCACCACTCTTCCAAGGGGCATTAAAACTGTCTTGTTAAGCTACTGTGCCCTCCACCACTCTTCCAAGGGGCATTAAAACTGTCTTGTTAAGCTACTGTGACCTCCACCACTCTTCCAAGGGACATTAAAACCGTCTTGTTAAGCTACTGTGACCTGCACCACACTTCCAATGGGCATTGATATTGTCTTTTTATTCCACTGCGACTTCAACCACTCTTCCAAGGGGCATTAAAACTGTCTTGTTAAGCTACTGTGCCCTCCACCACTCTTTCAAGGGACATTAAAACCGTCTTGTTAAGCTACTGTGACCTCCACTACTCTTCCAATGGGAATTGATATTGTCTTTTTATTCCACTGCGACGTCCACCACTCTTCCAAGGGGCATTAAAACTGTCTTGTTAAGCTAGTGTGCCCACCACCACTCTTCCAAGGGGCATTAAAACTGTCTTGTTAAGCTACTGTGACCTCCACCACTCTTCCAAGGGGCATTTATACCGTCTTGTTAAAACACTCTAAACTGCACAGCTCTTCCAAGGGGCATTAAAACCATCTTGTTAAGCTACTGTGACCTCCCCCACTCTTCCAAGGGGCATTGATATTGTCTTTTTATTCCACTGCGACCTCCAACACTCTTCCAAGGGGCATTAAAACCGTCTTGTTAAGCTACTGTGACCTACACCACTCTTCCAAGGGGCATTAAAACCGTCTTGTTAAGCTACTGTGACCTCCACCACTCTCCCAAGGGGCATTAAAACCATCTTGTTAAATGACTCTGAACTTCACTTCTCTTCCAAGGGGCATTAAAACCGTCTTGTTAAGCTACTGTGACCTCCACCACTCTTCAAAGGGGCATTAAAACTGTCTTGTTAAGCTACTGTGACCTCCACCACTCTTCCAAGGGGCATTAAACTGTCTTGTTAAGCTACTGTGACCTCCACCACTGTTCCAAGGGGTATTAAAACTGTCTTGTTAAGCTACTGTGACCTCTACCACTCTTCCAAGGGGCATTAAAACTGTCTTGTTAAACCGCTCTGAGCTCCACAGCTCTTCCAAGGGGCATTAAAACCGTCTTGTTAAGTTACTGTGACCTCCACCACTGTTCCAAGGGGCATTAAAACTGTCTTGTTAAGCTACTGTGACCTCTACCACTCTTCCAAGGGGCATTAAAACTGTCTTGTTAAACCACTCTGAACTCCACAGCTCTTCCAAGCGGCATTAAAACCATCTTGTTAAGCTACTGTGAACACCACCCCTCTTCCAAGGGGCATTGATATCTCTTTTTATTCCACTGCGACCTCCACCACTCTTCCAAGGAGCATTAAAACAGTCTTGTTTAAGCTACTGTGACCTCCACTACTCTTCCATGGGGCATTAAAACTGTCTTGATAAGCTACTGTGACCTCCACCACTCTTCCAAGGGGCTTTAAACCCGTCTTGTTAAGCTACTGTGACCTCTACCACTCTTCCAAGGGGCATTAAAACTGTTTTGTTAAGCTACTGTGACCTCCACCTCTCTTCCAAGGGGCATTGAAACTGTCTTCTTAAGCTACTGTGACCTCCACGACTCTTCCAATGGGCATTGATATTTTCTTTTTATTCCTCTGCGACTTCCACCACTCTTCCAAGGGGCATTAAAACTGTCCTGTTAAGCTTCTGTGACCTCCACCACTCTTCCAGTGGCATTAAAACTGTCTTGTTAAGCTACTGTGACCTCCACCACTTTTCCAAGGGGCATTAAAACTGTCTTGATAAGCTACTGTGACCTCCACCACTCTTCCAAGGGGCTTTAAAACCGTCTTGTTAAGCTACTGTGACCTTCACCACTCTTCCAAGGGGCATTAAAACTGTCTTGTTAAGCTACTGTGACCGCCACCACTCTTCCAAGGGGCATTAAAACCATCTTGTTAAAACACTCTGAACTCCACAGCTCTTCCAAGGGGCATTAAAACCATCTTGTTAAGCTACTGTGACCTCCACCACTCTTCCAAGGGGCATTGATATTGTCCTTTCATTCCACTGCGACCTCCACCACTCTTCCAAGGGGCATTAAAACTGTCTTGATAAGCTACTGTGACCTCCACAACTCTTCCAAGGGGCATTAAAACTGTCTTGATAAGCTACTGTGACCTCCACCACTCTTCAAAGGGGCTTTAAAACCGTCTTGTTAAGCTACTGTGACCTCCACCACTCTTCCAAGGGGCATTAAAACTGTCTTGTTAAGCTACTGTGACCGCCACCACTCTTCCAAGGGGCATTAAAACCATCTTGCTAAAACACTCTGAACTCCACAGCTCTTACAAGGGGCATTAAAACCATCTTGTTAAGCTACTGTGACCTCCACCACTCTTCCAAGGGGCATTGATATTGTCCTTTTATTCCACTGCGACCTCCACCACTCTTCCAAAGGGCATTAAAACCATCTTGTTAAGCTACTGTGACCTCCACCACTCTTCCAATGGGCATTAAAACCATCTTGTTAAGCTACTGTGACCTCCACCACTTTTCCAAGCGGCATTAAAACCGTCTTTTAAGCTTCTGTGACCTCCACCACTCTTCCAAGGGGCATTAAAACCGTCTTGTTAAACCACTCTGAACTCCACTTCTCTTCCAAGTGGCATTAAAACCATCTTGTTAAGCTACTGTGACCTCCACCACTCTTCCAAGGGGCATTAAATCTGGCTTGTTAAGCTACTGTGACATCCACCGCTCTTCTAAGGGGCATTAAAACCATCTTGTTAAACCACTCTGAACTCCACAGCTCTTTCAAGGGGCATTAAAACCGTCTTGTTAAGCTTCTGTGACCTCCACCACTCTTCCAAGGGGCATTAAAACTGTCTTGGTAAGCTACTGTGACCTCCACCACTGTTCCAAGGGGCATTAAAACCATCTTGTTAAGCCACTCTGAACTCCACTTCTCTTCCAAGGGGCATTAAAACCGTCTTGTCAGGCTACTGTGACCTCCACCACTCTTCCAAGGGGCATTAAAACTGTCTTGTTAAGCTACTGTGATCTCCACCACTCTTCCAAGGGGCATTAAAGCTGTCTTGTTAAACCACTCTGAGCTCCACTTATCTCCAAGGGGCATTAAATCCGTCTTGTTAAGCTACTGTGACCTCCACCACTCTTCCAAGGGGCAATAAAACAGTCTTGTTAAGCTACTTTGACCTCCACCACTCTTCCAAGGGGCATTGAAACTGTCTTGTTAAGCTACTGTGACCTCCACCACTCTTCCAAGGGGCATTAAAACTGTCATGTTAAGCTACTGTGACCTCCACCACTCTTCCAAGGGGCATTAAAACTGTCTTGTTAAGCTACTGTGACCTCCACCACTCTTCCAAGGGGCATTAAAACAGTCTTGTTAAGCTACTGCGACCTCCACCACTCTTCCAAGGGGCATTAAAACTGTCTTGTTAAGCTACTGTGACCTCCACCACTCTTCCAAGGGGCATTAAAACTGTCTTGTTAAGCTACTGTGACCTCCACCACTGTTCCAAGGAGCATTAAAACTGTCTTGTTAAGCTACTGTGAACTCCACCACTCTTCCAAGGGCCATTAAAACCATCTTGTTAAACCACTCTGAACTCCACAGCTCTTCCAAGGGGCATTAAAACCATCTTGCTAAGCTACTGTGACCTCTACCACTCTTCCAAGGGGCATTGATATTGTCTTTTTATTCCACTGCGACCTCCACCACTCTTCCAAGGAGCATTAAAACCGTCTTGTTAAGCTTCTGTGACCTCCACTACTCTTCCAGGGGCATTAAAAATGTCTTGTTAATCTACTGTGACCTCCACCACTCTTCCAAGGGGCATTAAAACCATTTTGTTAAAACACTCTGAACTCCACAGCTCTTCCAAGGGGCATTAAAACGATCTTGTTAAGCTACTGTGACCTCCACCACTCTTCCAATGGGCATTAAAACCGTCTTGTTAAGCTACTGTGACCTCCACCACTCTTCCAAGGGGCATTAAAATCGTCTTGTTAAGCTTCTGTGACCTCCACCACTCTTCCAAGGGGCATTAAAACCATCTTGTTAAACCACTCTGAACTCCACTTCTCTTCCAAGGGGCATTAAAACCGTCTTGTTAAGCTACTGTGACCTCCACCACTCTTCCAAGGGGCATTAAAACCGTCTTGTTAAACCACTCTGAACTCCACAGCTCTTCCAAGGGGCATTAAAACCATCTTGTTAAGCTACTGTGACCTCCACCACTCTTCCAAGGGGCATTAAAACCGTCTTGTTAAGCTACTGTGACCTCCACCACTCTTCCAAGGGGCATTAAAACTGTTTTGTTAAGCTACTGTCAACTCCACAACTCTTCCAAGGGGCATTAAAACTGTCTTGTTAAGCTACTGTGACCTCCACCACTCTTCCAAGGGACATTAAAGCCGTCTTCTTAAACCTCTCTGAACTCCACTTCTCTACCAAGGGTCATTAAAACCGTCTTGTTAAGCTGCTGTGACCTCCACCACTCTTCCAAGGGGCATTAAAACTGTCTTGTTAAGCTACTGTGACCTCCACCACTCTTCCAAGGGGCATAGAAACTGTCTTGTTAAGCTACTGTGACCTCCACCAGTGTTCCAAGGGGCATTAAAACTGTCTTGTAAAGCTACTGTGACCTCCACCACTCTTCCAAGGGGCATTAAAACTGTCTTGTTAAACCACTCTGAACTCCACAGCTCTTCCAAGGGGCATTAAAACCATCTTGTTAAGCTACTGTGACCTGCACCACTCTTCCAATGGGCATTGATATTGTCTTTTTATTCCACTGCGACTTCCACCACTCTTCCAAGGGGCATTAAAACTGTCTTGTTAAGCTACTGTGCCCTCCACCACTCTTCCAAGGGACATTAAAACCATCTTGTTAAGCTACTGTGACCTCCACCACTCTTCCAATGGGAATTGATATTGTCTTTTTATTCCACTGCGACGTCCACCACTCTTCCAAGGGGCATTAAAACTGTCTTGTTAAGCTACTGTGACTTCCACCACTCTTCCAAGGGGCATTAAAACTGTCTTGTTAAGCTACTGTGACCTCCACCACTCTTCCAAGGGACATTAAAACCGTCTTGTTAAGCTACTGTGACCTGCACCACACTTGCAATGGGCATTGATATTGTCTTTTTATTCCACTGCGACTTCCACCACTCTTCCAAGGGGCATTAAAACTGTCTTGTTAAGCTACTGTGCCCTCCACCACTCTTCCAAGGGACATTAAAACCATCTTGTTAAGCTACTGTGACCTCCACCACTCTTCCAATGGGAATTGATATTGTCTTTTTATTTCACTGCGACGTCCTCCACTCTTACAAGGGGCATTAAAACTGTCTTGTTAAGCTACTGTGCCCTCCACCACTCTTCCAAGGGACATTAAAACCATCTTGTTAAGCTACTGTGACCTCCACCACTCTTCGAATGGGAATTGATATTGTCTTTTAATTTCACTGCGACGTCCTCCACTCTTACAAGGGGCATTAAAACCGTCTTGTTAAGCTACTGTGCCCTCCACCACTCTTCCAAGGGGCATTAAAGCTGTCTTGTTAAGATACTGTGACCTCCACCATTCTTCCAAGGGGCATTAAAACTGTCTTGTTGAGCTACTGTGACTTCCACCACCCTTCCAATGGGCATTGATATTATCATTTTATTCCACTGCGACTTCCACCATTCTTCCAAGGTGCATTAAAACTGTCTTGTTAAGCTACTGTGCCCTCCACCACTACTCCAAGTGACATTAAAACCGTCTTGTTAAGCTACTGTGACCTCCACCACTCTTTTAATGGGAATTGATATTGTCTTTTTATTCAACTGCGACGTCCACCACTCTTCAAAGGGGCATTAAAACTGTCTTGTTAAGCTACTGTGCCCTACACCACTCTTCCAAGGGGCATTAAAACTGTCTTGTTAAGATACTGTGATCTCCACCATTCTTCCAAGGGGCATTAAAACTGTCTTGTTAAGCTACTGTGACCTCCAACACTATTCCAAGGGGCATTAAAACCGTCTTGTTAAAACACTCTAAACTGCACAGCTCTTCCAAGGGGCATTAAAACCATCTTGTTAAGCTACTGTGACCTCCACCACTCTTCCAAGGGGCATTAAAACTGTCTTGTTAAGCTACGTTGACCTCCACCACTCTTCCAAGGGGCATTGAAACTGTCTTGTTAAGCTACTGTGACCTCCACCACTGTTCCAAGGGCATTAAAACTGTCTTGTTAAGCTACTGTGACCTCCACCACTCTTCCAAGGGGCATTAAAACTGTCATGTTAAGCTACTGTGACCTCCACCACTCTTCCAAGGGGCACTAAAACCGTATTGTTAAAACACTCTGAACTCCTCAGCTCTTCCAAGGGGCATTAAAACCATCTTGTTAAGCTAATGTGACCTCCACCACTCTTCCAAGGGGCATTGATATTGTCTTTTTATTCCACTGCGACTTCCACCACTCTTCCAAGGGGCATTAAAACCATCTTGTTAAGGTACTGTGACCTCCACCACTCTTCCAAGGGGCATTAAAACAGTCTTGTTAAGCTACTGTGACCTCCACCACTCTTCCAAGGGGCATTAAAACTGTCTTTTTAAGCTACTGTGACCTCCACCACTCTTCCAAGGAGCATTAAAACTGTCTTGTTAAGCTATTGTGAACTCCACCACTCTTCCAAGGGGCATTAAAACCATCTTGTTAAACCACTCTGAACTCCACAGCTCTTCCAAGGGGCATTAAAACCGTCTTGTTAAGCTTCTGTGACCTCCACTACTCTTCCAGGGGCATTAAAAATGTCTTGTTAAGCTACTGTGACCTCCACCACTCTTCCAAGGGGCATTAAAACCATATTGCTAAAACACTCTGAACTCCACAGCTCTTCCAAGGGGCATTGAAACCATCTTGTTAAGCTATTGTGACCTCCACCACTCTTCCAAGGGGCATTGATATTGTCTTTTTATTCCACTGCGACCTCCACCACTCATCCATAGGGCATTAAAACCATCTTGTTAAGCTACTGTGACCTCCACCACTCATCCAATGGGCATTTAAACCGTCTTGTTAAGCTACTGTGACCTCCACCACTCTTCCAAGGGGCATTAAAATTGTCTTGTTAAGCTTTTGTGACCTCCACCACTCTTCCAAGGGGCATTAAAACCGTCTTGTTAAACCACTCTGAACTCCACAGCTCTTCCAAGGAGCATTAAAACCATCTTGTTAAGCTACTGTGACCTCCAACACTCTTCAAAGGGGCATTGATATTGTCTTTTTATTCCACTGCGACCTCCACAACTCTTCCAAGGGGCATTAAAACCGTCTTGTTAAGCTACTGTGACCTCCACCACTCTTCCAAGGGGCATTAAAACTGTTTTGTTAAGCTACTGTGACCTCCACAACTCTTCCAAGGGGCATTAAAACTGTCTTGTTAAGCTACTGTGACCTCCACCACTCTTCCAAGGGGCATTAAAGCCGTCTTCTTAAACCTCCCTGAACTCCACTTCTCTCCCAAGGGTCATTAAAACCGTCTTGTTAAGCTACTGTGAGCTCCACCACTCTTCCAAGGGGCATTGAAACTGTCTTGTTAAGCTACTGTGACTTCCACAACTCTTCCAAGGGGCATTGATAATGTCTTTCTATTCCACTGCGACCTCCACCACTCTTCCAAGGGGCATTAAAACCATCTTGCTTAAGCTACTGTGACCTCCACCACTTTTCCAAGGGGCATTAAAACTGTCTTGTTAAGCTACTGTGACCTACACCACTCTTCCAAGGGGCATTAAAATCTTCTTGTTAAGCTACTGTGACCTCCACCACTCTTCCAAGGGGCATTAAAGCTGTCTTGTTAAACCACTCTGAACTCCACTTCTCTGACAAGGGGCATTAAAACCGTCTTGTTAAGCTACTGAACTCCACCACTCTTCCAAGGGGCATTAAAACTGTCTTGTTAAGCTACTGTGACCTCCACCACTCTTCCAAGGGGCATTGAAACTGTCTTGTTAAGCTACTGTGACCTCCACCACTGTTCCAAGGGGCATTAAAACTGTCTTGTTAAGCTACTGTGACCTCCACCACTCTTCCAAGGAGCATTAAAACTGTCTTGTTAAACCATTCTGAGCTCCACAGCTCTTCCAAGGGGCATTAAAACCGTCTTGTTAAGCTACTGTGACCTCCACCACTCTTCCAAGGGGCATTGATATTGTCTTTTTATTCCACTGCGACCTCCACCACTCTTCCAAGGGGCATTAAAACCATCTTGTTTAAGCTACATTGACCTCCACCACTTTTCCAAGGGGCATTAAAACCGTCTTGTTAAACCACTCTGAACTCCACAGCTCTTCCAAGGGGCATTAAAACCATCTTGTTAAGCTACTGTGACCTCCACCACTCTTCCAAGGGGCATTAAAACCGTCTTGTTAAGCTACTGTGACCTCCACCACTCTTCCAAGGGGCATTAAAACTGTTTTGTTAAGCTACTGTCAACTCCACAACTCTTCCAAGGGGCATTAAACTGTCTTGTTAAGCTACTGTGACCTCCACCACTCTTCCAAGGGACATTAAAGCCGTCTTCTTAAACCTCTCTGAACTCCACTTCTCTACCAAGGGTCATTAAAACCGTCTTGTTAAGCTGCTGTGACCTCCACCACTCTTCCAAGGGGCATTAAAACTGTCTTGTTAAGCTACTGTGATCTCCACCACTCTTCCAAGGGGCATTAAAGCTGTCTTGTTAAACCACTCTGAGCTCCACTTATCTCCAAGGGGCATTAAATCCGTCTTGTTAAGCTACTGTGACCTCCACCACTCTTCCAAGGGGCAATAAAACAGTCTTGTTAAGCTACTTTGACCTCCACCACTCTTCCAAGGGGCATTGAAACTGTCTTGTTAAGCTACTGTGACCTCCACCACTCTTCCAAGGGGCATTAAAACTGTCATGTTAAGCTACTGTGACCTCCACCACTCTTCCAAGGGGCATTAAAACTGTCTTGTTAAGCTACTGTGACCTCCACCACTCTTCCAAGGGGCATTAAAACAGTCTTGTTAAGCTACTGCGACCTCCACCACTCTTCCAAGGGGCATTAAAACTGTCTTGTTAAGCTACTGTGACCTCCACCACTCTTCCAAGGGGCATTAAAACTGTCTTGTTAAGCTACTGTGACCTCCACCACTGTTCCAAGGAGCATTAAAACTGTCTTGTTAAGCTACTGTGAACTCCACCACTCTTCCAAGGGCCATTAAAACCATCTTGTTAAACCACTCTGAACTCCACAGCTCTTCCAAGGGGCATTAAAACCATCTTGCTAAGCTACTGTGACCTCTACCACTCTTCCAAGGGGCATTGATATTGTCTTTTTATTCCACTGCGACCTCCACCACTCTTCCAAGGAGCATTAAAACCGTCTTGTTAAGCTTCTGTGACCTCCACTACTCTTCCAGGGGCATTAAAAATGTCTTGTTAATCTACTGTGACCTCCACCACTCTTCCAAGGGGCATTAAAACCATTTTGTTAAAACACTCTGAACTCCACAGCTCTTCCAAGGGGCATTAAAACGATCTTGTTAAGCTACTGTGACCTCCACCACTCTTCCAATGGGCATTAAAACCGTCTTGTTAAGCTACTGTGACCTCCACCACTCTTCCAAGGGGCATTAAAATCGTCTTGTTAAGCTTCTGTGACCTCCACCACTCTTCCAAGGGGCATTAAAACCGTCTTGTTAAACCACTCTGAACTCCACTTCTCTTCCAAGGGGCATTAAAACCGTCTTGTTAAGCTACTGTGACCTCCACCACTCTTCCAAGGGGCATTAAAACCGTCTTGTTAAACCACTCTGAACTCCACAGCTCTTCCAAGGGGCATTAAAACCATCTTGTTAAGCTACTGTGACCTCCACCACTCTTCCAAGGGGCATTAAAACCGTCTTGTTAAGCTACTGTGACCTCCACCACTCTTCCAAGGGGCATTAAAACTGTTTTGTTAAGCTACTGTCAACTCCACAACTCTTCCAAGGGGCATTAAAACTGTCTTGTTAAGCTACTGTGACCTCCACCACTCTTCCAAGGGACATTAAAGCCGTCTTCTTAAACCTCTCTGAACTCCACTTCTCTACCAAGGGTCATTAAAACCGTCTTGTTAAGCTGCTGTGACCTCCACCACTCTTCCAAGGGGCATTAAAACTGTCTTGTTAAGCTACTGTGACCTCCACCACTCTTCCAAGGGGCATAGAAACTGTCTTGTTAAGCTACTGTGACCTCCACCAGTGTTCCAAGGGGCATTAAAACTGTCTTGTAAAGCTACTGTGACCTCCACCACTCTTCCAAGGGGCATTAAAACTGTCTTGTTAAACCACTCTGAACTCCACAGCTCTTCCAAGGGGCATTAAAACCATCTTGTTAAGCTACTGTGACCTGCACCACTCTTCCAATGGGCATTGATATTGTCTTTTTATTCCACTGCGACTTCCACCACTCTTCCAAGGGGCATTAAAACTGTCTTGTTAAGCTACTGTGCCCTCCACCACTCTTCCAAGGGACATTAAAACCATCTTGTTAAGCTACTGTGACCTCCACCACTCTTCCAATGGGAATTGATATTGTCTTTTTATTCCACTGCGACGTCCACCACTCTTCCAAGGGGCATTAAAACTGTCTTGTTAAGCTACTGTGACTTCCACCACTCTTCCAAGGGGCATTAAAACTGTCTTGTTAAGCTACTGTGACCTCCACCACTCTTCCAAGGGACATTAAAACCGTCTTGTTAAGCTACTGTGACCTGCACCACACTTGCAATGGGCATTGATATTGTCTTTTTATTCCACTGCGACTTCCACCACTCTTCCAAGGGGCATTAAAACTGTCTTGTTAAGCTACTGTGCCCTCCACCACTCTTCCAAGGGACATTAAAACCATCTTGTTAAGCTACTGTGACCTCCACCACTCTTCCAATGGGAATTGATATTGTCTTTTTATTTCACTGCGACGTCCTCCACTCTTACAAGGGGCATTAAAACTGTCTTGTTAAGCTACTGTGCCCTCCACCACTCTTCCAAGGGACATTAAAACCATCTTGTTAAGCTACTGTGACCTCCACCACTCTTCGAATGGGAATTGATATTGTCTTTTAATTTCACTGCGACGTCCTCCACTCTTACAAGGGGCATTAAAACCGTCTTGTTAAGCTACTGTGCCCTCCACCACTCTTCCAAGGGGCATTAAAGCTGTCTTGTTAAGATACTGTGACCTCCACCATTCTTCCAAGGGGCATTAAAACTGTCTTGTTGAGCTACTGTGACTTCCACCACCCTTCCAATGGGCATTGATATTATCTTTTTATTCCACTGCGACTTCCACCATTCTTCCAAGGGGCATTAAAACTGTCTTGTTAAGCTACTGTGCCCTCCACCACTACTCCAAGTGACATTAAAACCGTCTTGTTAAGCTACTGTGACCTCCACCACTCTTTTAATGGGAATTGATATTGTCTTTTTATTCAACTGCGACGTCCACCACTCTTCAAAGGGGCATTAAAACTGTCTTGTTAAGCTACTGTGCCCTACACCACTCTTCCAATGGGCATTAAAACTGTCTTGTTAAGATACTGTGATCTCCACCATTCTTCCAAGGGGCATTAAAACTGTCTTGTTAAGCTACTGTGACCTCCAACACTATTCCAAGGGGCATTAAAACCGTCTTGTTAAAACACTGTAAACTGCACAGCTCTTCCAAGGGGCATTAAAACCATCTTGTTAAGCTACTGTGACCTCCACCACTCTTCCAAGGGGCATTAAAACTGTCTTGTTAAGCTACGTTGACCTCCACCACTCTTCCAAGGGGCATTGAAACTGTCTTGTTAAGCTACTGTGACCTCCACCACTGTTCCAAGGGCATTAAAACTGTCTTGTTAAGCTACTGTGACCTCCACCACTCTTCCAAGGGGCATTAAAACTGTCATGTTAAGCTACTGTGACCTCCACCACTCTTCCAAGGGGCACTAAAACCGTATTGTTAAAACATTCTGAACTCCTCAGCTCTTCCAAGGGGCATTAAAACCATCTTGTTAAGCTAATGTGACCTCCACCACTCTTCCAAGGGGCATTGATATTGTCTTTTTATTCCACTGCGACTTCCACCACTCTTCCAAGGGGCATTAAAACCATCTTGTTAAGGTACTGTGACCTCCACCACTCTTCCAAGGGGCATTAAAACAGTCTTGTTAAGCTACTGTGACCTCCACCACTCTTCCAAGGGGCATTAAAACTGTCTTTTTAAGCTACTGTGACCTCCACCACTCTTCCAAGGAGCATTAAAACTGTCTTGTTAAGCTATTGTGAACTCCACCACTCTTCCAAGGGGCATTAAAACCATCTTGTTAAACCACTCTGAACTCCACAGCTCTTCCAAGGGGCATTAAAACCGTCTTGTTAAGCTTCTGTGACCTCCACTACTCTTCCAGGGGCATTAAAAATGTCTTGTTAAGCTACTGTGACCTCCACCACTCTTCCAAGGGGCATTAAAACCATCTTGCTAAAACACTCTGAACTCCACAGCTCTTCCAAGGGGCATTGAAACCATCTTGTTAAGCTATTGTGACCTCCACCACTCTTCCAAGGGGCATTGATATTGTCTTTTTATTCCACTGCGACCTCCACCACTCATCCATAGGGCATTAAAACCATCTTGTTAAGCTACTGTGACCTCCACCACTCATCCAATGGGCATTTAAACCGTCTTGTTAAGCTACTGTGACCTCCACCACTCTTCCAAGGGGCATTAAAATTGTCTTGTTAAGCTTTTGTGACCTCCACCACTCTTCCAAGGGGCATTAAAACCGTCTTATTAAACCACTCTGAACTCCACAGCTCTTCCAAGGAGCATTAAAACCATCTTGTTAAGCTACTGTGACCTCCAACACTCTTCAAAGGGGCATTGATATTGTCTTTTTATTCCACTGCGACCTCCACAACTCTTCCAAGGGGCATTAAAACCGTCTTGTTAAGCTACTGTGACCTCCACCACTCTTCCAAGGGGCATTAAAACTGTTTTGTTAAGCTACTGTGACCTCCACAACTCTTCCAAGGGGCATTAAAACTGTCTTGTTAAGCTACTGTGACCTCCACCACTCTTCCAAGGGGCATTAAAGCCGTCTTCTTAAACCTCCCTGAACTCCACTTCTCTCCCAAGGGTCATTAAAACCGTCTTGTTAAGCTACTGTGAGCTCCACCACTCTTCCAAGGGGCATTGAAACTGTCTTGTTAAGCTACTGTGACTTCCACAACTCTTCCAAGGGGCATTGATAATGTCTTTCTATTCCACTGCGACCTCCACCACTCTTCCAAGGGGCATTAAAACCATCTTGCTTAAGCTACTGTGACCTCCACCACTTTTCCAAGGGGCATTAAAACTGTCTTGTTAAGCTACTGTGACCTACACCACTCTTCCAAGGGGCATTAAAATTGTCTTGTTAAGCTACTGTGACCTCCACCACTCTTCCAAGGGGCATTAAAGCTGTCTTGTTAAACCACTCTGAACTCCACTTCTCTGACAAGGGGCATTAAAACCGTCTTGTTAAGCTACTGAACTCCACCACTCTTCCAAGGGGCATTAAAACTGTCTTGTTAAGCTACTGTGACCTCCACCACTCTTCCAAGGGGCATTGAAACTGTCTTGTTAAGCTACTGTGACCTCCACCACTGTTCCAAGGGGCATTAAAACTGTCTTGTTAAGCTACTGTGACCTCCACCACTCTTCCAAGGAGCATTAAAACTGTCTTGTTAAACCATTCTGAGCTCCACAGCTCTTCCAAGGGGCATTAAAACCGTCTTGTTAAGCTACTGTGACCTCCACCACTCTTCCAAGGGGCATTGATATTGTCTTTTTATTCCACTGCGACCTCCACCACTCTTCCAAGGGGCATTAAAACCATCTTGTTTAAGCTACATTGACCTCCACCACTTTTCCAAGGGGCATTAAAACCGTCTTGTTAAACCACTCTGAACTCCACAGCTCTTCCAAGGGGCATTAAAACCATCTTGTTAAGCTACTGTGACCTCCACCACTCTTCCAAGGGGCATTAAAACCGTCTTGTTAAGCTACTGTGACCTCCACCACTCTTCCAAGGGGCATTAAAACTGTTTTGTTAAGCTACTGTCAACTCCACAACTCTTCCAAGGGGCATTAAAACTGTCTTGTTAAGCTACTGTGACCTCCACCACTCTTCCAAGGGACATTAAAGCCGTCTTCTTAAACCTCTCTGAACTCCACTTCTCTACCAAGGGTCATTAAAACCGTCTTGTTAAGCTGCTGTGACCTCCACCACTCTTCCAAGGGGCATTAAAACTGTCTTGTTAAGCTACTGTGACCTCCACCACTCTTCCAAGGGGCATTGAAACTGTCTTGTTAAGCTACTGTGACCTCCACCAGTGTTCCAAGGGGCATTAAAACTGTCTTGTAAAGCTACTGTGACCTCCACCACTCTTCCAAGGGGCATTAAAACCGTCTTGTTAAACCACTCTGAACTCCACAGCTCTTCCAAGGGGCATTAAAACCATCTTGTTAAGCTACTGTGACCTGCACCACTCTTCCAATGGGCTTGATATTGTCTTTTTATTCCACTGCGACTTCCACCACTCTTCCAAGGGGCATTAAAACTGTCTTGTTAAGCTACTGTGCCCTCCACCACTCTTCCAAGGGACATTAAAACCATCTTGTTAAGCTACTGTGACCTCCACCACTCTTCCAATGGGAATTGATATTGTCTTTTTACTCCACTGCGACGTCCACCACTCTTCCAAGGGGCATTAAAACTGTCTTGTTAAGCTACTGTGACTTCCACCACTCTTCCAAGGGGCATTAAAACTGTCTTGTTAAGCTACTGTGACCTCCACCACTCTTCCAAGGGACATTAAAACCGTCTTGTTAAGCTACTGTGATCTGCACCACACTTCCAATGGGCATTGATATTGTCTTTTTATTCCACTGCGACTTCCACCACTCTTCCAAGGGGCATTAAAACTGTCTTGTTAAGCTACTGTGCCCTCCACCACTCTTCCAAGGGACATTAAAACCATCTTGTTAAGCTACTGTGACCTCCACCACTCTTCCAATGGGAATTGATATTGTCTTTTTATTTCACTGCGACGTCCTCCACTCTTGCAAGGGGCATTAAAACTGTCTTGTTAAGCTACTGTGCCCTCCACCACTCTTCCAAGGGGCATTAAAACTGTCTTGTTAAGATACTGTGACCTCCACCATTCTTCCAAGGGGCATTAAAACTGTCTTGTTCAGCTACTGTGACCTCCAACACTCTTCCAAGGGGCATTAAAACCGTCTTGTTAAAACACTCCAAATTGCACAGCTCTTCCAAGGGGCATTAAAACCATCTTGTTAAGCTACTGTGACCTCCACCACTCTTCCAAGGGGCATTAAAACTGTCTTGTTAAGCTACTTTGACCTCCACCACTCTTCCAAGGGGCATTGAAGCTGTCTTGTTAAGCTACTGTGACCTCCACCACTGTTCCAAGGGTCATTAAAACTGTCTTGTTAAGCTACTGTGACCTCCATCACTCTTCCAAGGGGCATTAAAACTGTCTTGTAAAGCTACTGTGACCTCCACCACTCTTCCAAGGGACATTAAAACCGTCTTGTTAAGCTACTGTGACCTGCACCACACTTCCAATGGGCATTGATATTGTCTTTTTATTCCACTGCGACTTCCACCGCTCTTCCAAGGGGCATTAAAACTGTCTTGTTAAGCTACTGTGCCCTCCACCACTCTTCCAAGGGGCATTAAAACTGTCTTGTTAAGATACTGTGACCTCCACCATTCTTCCAAGGGGCATTAAAACTGTCTTGTTAAGCTACTGTGACCTCCAACAGTCTTCCAAGGGGCATTAAAACCGTCTTGTTAAAACACGCTAAACTGCACAGCTCTTCCAAGGGGTATTAAAACCATCTTGTTAAGCTACTGTGACCTCCACCACTCTTCCAAGGGGCATTAAAACTGTCTTGTTAAGCTACTTTGACCTCCACCACTCTTTCAAGGGGCATTGAAACTGTCTTGTTAAGCTACTGTGACCTCCACCACTGTTCCAAGGGGCATTAAAACCGTCTTGTTAAGCTGCTGTGACCTCCACCACTCTTCCAAGGGGCATTAAAACTGTCTTGTTAAGCTACTGTGACCTCCACCACTCTTCCAAGGGGCATAGAAACTGTCTTGTTAAGCTACTGTGACCTCCACCAGTGTTCCAAGGGGCATTAAAACTGTCTTGTAAAGCTACTGTGACCTCCACCACTCTTCCAAGGGGCATTAAAACTGTCTTGTTAAACCACTCTGAACTCCACAGCTCTTCCAAGGGGCATTAAAACCATCTTGTTAAGCTACTGTGACCTGCACCACTCTTCCAATGGGCATTGATATTGTCTTTTTATTCCACTGCGACTTCCACCACTCTTCCAAGGGGCATTAAAACTGTCTTGTTAAGCTACTGTGCCCTCCACCACTCTTCCAAGGGACATTAAAACCATCTTGTTAAGCTACTGTGACCTCCACCACTCTTCCAATGGGAATTGATATTGTCTTTTTATTCCACTGCGACGTCCACCACTCTTCCAAGGGGCATTAAAACTGTCTTGTTAAGCTACTGTGACTTCCACCACTCTTCCAAGGGGCATTAAAACTGTCTTGTTAAGCTACTGTGACCTCCACCACTCTTCCAAGGGACATTAAAACCGTCTTGATAAGCTACTGTGACCTGCACCACACTTGCAATGGGCATTGATATTGTCTTTTTATTCCACTGCGACTTCCACCACTCTTCCAAGGGGCATTAAAACTGTCTTGTTAAGCTACTGTGCCCTCCACCACTCTTCCAAGGGACATTAAAACCATCTTGTTAAGCTACTGTGACCTCCACCACTCTTCCAATGGGAATTGATATTGTCTTTTTATTTCACTGCGACGTCCTCCACTCTTACAAGGGGCATTAAAACTGTCTTGTTAAGCTACTGTGCCGTCCACCACTCTTCCAAGGGACATTAAAACCATCTTGTTCAGCTACTGTGACCTCCACCACTCTTCGAATGGGAATTGATATTGTCTTTTTATTTCACTGCGACGTCCTCCACTCTTACAAGGGGCATTAAAACTGTCTTGTTAAGCTACTGTGCCCTCCACCACTCTTCCAAGGGGCATTAAAACTGTCTTGTTAAGATCAAAATGCAGCAACGGGGATAATAGAAACAACTACACAAAAGTAGATATAGATACCAGCAGGTGTAGTTCTATAGAAACTTAAAACTTAACGTTTAATACCATTAGATAAAATATATGCCAAATGCAAGGACCTAAAAACACACAGTTTGACTGCCTGTGGTATATAATAACCAAGAGAACTTCCATATATTGTTATTTCCAGAGATATAGATATATGTCATATAAGCATATTGCATCTCTAACACAAACCAAGGAAGGAATGGCAAATCGGAAAAAGGATAATGAAGCCCACAGTACACTATATCAACTTATTGTACCCCAATATGTGGGAACATGAAGGCATTCACCCTGAGATATGGGAACATGAAAACACTCGCCCCATCAATGGTGACCATTTAACTCTGCTATATAGAAATGGAACATCCTCACCAATTTTGATGACTGTCCATGCTCTCGGATCTCAGAGGGGGCTCCATATGATGGTGGTGAACCGAAATTCATAAGGTCACCAACCAAATACCGCTCCCCAGATGCCGCTCCCGACGCGTTTCTTAGCCTTAGCTATTCATCAGGGGAAAGAAAAAAGAGGACATGCGGTATGCACGCTGCCCAAAGTCGCGCAGCTCATTCACCAGACAGTGCTACTTCATGCTCTATTAGATCCTCTTTTGAATCCTAATCGCGCTCTGTTCATAATCGTGTCACTTCCGGTTCCGGTCACCTGACATCCGGTATGTGGAACGCAGATGCCGGCCGTGACACGCAGACGTCACTTCCGGTATGCGCGTCATAGACAAGGAAAAATCGCACATAACGGAGCGATAGCTAGGGGACACGCAGGATCACCAGCCGGCATCCTGCTTTGGATGTCACCATAAAAGGAGTCTCATCCATGAATATCCCAAGCCATGGAAAGTGTCCAGGACATATAATAACTGGCACTTATCCTGGCAACATACCATATGTACCGCGGTATATATAAAACACGCGTTCATTTTACCCCAGTGGTTAGAGAGCTGGAAATGCTTCATAGGTCCAGAATCGCACAGTGAAGCTACGGCCCAGCCCCAGGAGCGCACTTTAAACCCAAAATAGTGATGAAAGAAAAATGACAAAAACAGAAACAAAAAAATATAAAAAGGAGAGGGGTATGAAGGGATATGAGGGAACATGAGGGAAGAATGGAGAGGGACCGCACCTCATAGAGTTGGAGAGTTAGAGGAATGTATGTAGGGAACCAGGGGACCTATAAACATCCCTATTCAGCACCTGAAGTAATATCCCTACCTGACAGTGGAGGTTGGCACCCTATGAACCTGCGCAAATGGCGCCCCCACTCCTCGACGGCTGTCCCTACACTCCTCTCCCTAATTCACCCTATATCTATAGGAACGGCCTGTAAGACAGCTGCTCATTGAGGCCGTAGGGAGCCGTTGTCCGCATTCTGAAGATCCACTTCGTCTCTCTTTGTAGGATCAGTTTGTCCCAGTCGCCCCCTCTTGGTGGGGCCGTAACTTTGTCAATTCCCATGTAGCGTATTATATCCCTACTGTTCGGATGTACGTTATTCACGTGTTTTGCCAGGGGGGTATCTCTTTTCAGGGCAATATCTCTTTGGTGCTCTCCTACTCTTCTTCTCAATTCTCTCTTTGTCTTCCCTATATATTCCATTCCGCAGACACATTTAGCCATATAGATAATTCCCTTCGATCTACAATTAATGAAATGTTTGACAACAAATGTTTTTCCGGTGACATTACTTATGAAGTCTTTCCCTTGCGTAATAACTTTACATGATACGCATCCACTACATCTAAAACAGCCAGTTATGGAGCTTTTCAGCTTTTTGTTCCCCATATGGCCCATATAGTGACTGTGGACCAATCTGTCCCTAAGGGATCTGCCTTTTTTATATGTAATCATAGGTCTTGAGTCGACCATGTTACCAATATCCTCGTCCATTAATAGAATCGGCCAATGTTTTTGTAATATCCTACGGACTGTATACGACTGATTAGTGAAAGTAGTGATGAGTCTGCAGAAGGTATTGTCCTTATCCACATTTGGGGATGGGTGTAAAAAGGAGGAGCGGTCCCTGGCCAGAGTCCCCCCATAGGCCTCAGCTATCACCTTCTTAGGGTAACCCCTCTCATGAAATCTCTGACAGAGATCGGTGGCCTGGGCTCTAAAAGTGGCATCGTCCGAGCAGTTCCTCCGGACCCTCATGAATTGCCCCTTCGGTATGCCCCTCTTAAGGGGGGCTGGATGGTTACTTTCCCACCTGAGGAGAGAATTCGAGGCAGTTTTTTTCCTATATGTACTGGTCTCTATCTCCCCATCCTTTCCTATCCGTATCAAGATGTCCAGAAAGGGCAACTCCTGGGGGCCAAACTCAAAAGTGAAGTGTAGGTTAAGGTCATTATGATTAAGCCTTTCTACAAGGTTTCCAAAGGATGTTTTGTCCCCATTCCACAGAACTAGGACGTCGTCGATATATCGAACCCATAGCAAAATATTTTCACCACCTTCAATAGGGATGTCTCCAAAAACCACGGTTTCTTCCCACCAACCCAGGTATAAATTGGCATACGATGGGGCGCATCGACTCAAGACCTATGATTACATATAAAAAAGGCAGATCCCTTAGGGACAGATTGGTCCACAGTCACTATATGGGCCATATGGGCCATATGGGGAACAAAAAGCTGAAAAGCTCCATAACTGGCTGTTTTAGATGTAGTGGATGCGTATCATGTAAAGTTATTACGCAAGGGAAAGACTTCATAAGTAATGTCACCGGAAAAACATTTGTTGTCAAACATTTCATTAATTGTAGATCGAAGGGAATTATCTATATGGCTAAATGTGTCTGCGGAATGGAATATATAGGGAAGACAAAGAGAGAATTGAGAAGAAGAGTAGGAGAGCACCAAAGAGATATTGCCCTGAAAAGAGATACCCCCCTGGCAAAACACGTGAATAACGTACATCCGAACAGTAGGGATATAATACGCTACATGGGAATTGACAAAGTTACGGCCCCACCAAGAGGGGGCGACTGGGACAAACTGATCCTACAAAGAGAGACGAAGTGGATCTTCAGAATGCGGACAACGGCTCCCTACGGCCTCAATGAGCAGCTGTCTTACAGGCCGTTCCTATAGATATAGGGTGAATTAGGGAGAGGAGTGTAGGGACAGCCGTCGAGGAGTGGGGGCGCCATTTGCGCAGGTTCATAGGGTGCCAACCTCCACTGTCAGGTAGGGATATTACTTCAGGTGCTGAATAGGGATGTTTATAGGTCCCCTGGTTCCCTACATACATTCCTCTAACTCTCCAACTCTATGAGGTGCGGTCCCTCTCCATTCTTCCCTCATGTTCCCTCATATCCCTTCATACCCCTCTCCTTTTTATATATTTTTTTGTTTCTGTTTTTGTCATTTTTCTTTCATCACTATTTTGGGTTTAAAGTGCGCTCCTGGGGCTGGGCCGTAGCTTCACTGTGCGATTCTGGACCTATGAAGCATTTCCAGCTCTCTAACCACTGGGGTAAAATGAACGCGTGTTTTATATATACCGCGGTACATATGGTATGTTGCCAGGATAAGTGCCAGTTATTATATGTCCTGGACACTTTCCATGGCTTGGGATATTCATGGATGAGACTCCTTTTATGGTGACATCCAAAGCAGGATGCCGGCTGGTGATCCTGCGTGTCCCCTAGCTATCGCTCCGTTATGTGCGATTTTTCCTTGTCTATGACGCGCATACCGGAAGTGACGTCTGCGTGTCACGGCCGGCATCTGCGTTCCACATACCGGATGTCAGGTGACCGGAACCGGAAGTGACACGATTATGAACAGAGCGCGATTAGGATTCAAAAGAGGATCTAATAGAGCATGAAGTAGCACTGTCTGGTGAATGAGCTGCGCGACTTTGGGCAGCGTGCATACCGCATGTCCTCTTTTTTCTTTCCCCTGATGAATAGCTAAGGCTAAGAAACGCGTCGGGAGCGGCATCTGGGGAGCGGTATTTGGTTGGTGACCTTATGAATTTCGGTTCACCACCATCATATGGAGCCCCCTCTGAGATCCGAGAGCATGGACAGTCATCAAAATTGGTGAGGATGTTCCATTTCTATATAGCAGAGTTAAATGGTCACCATTGATGGGGCGAGTGTTTTCATGTTCCCATATCTCAGGGTGAATGCCTTCATGTTCCCACATATTGGGGTACAATAAGTTGATATAGTGTACTGTGGGCTTCATTATCCTTTTTCCGATTTGCCATTCCTTCCTTGGTTTGTGTTAGAGATGCAATATGCTTATATGACATATATCTATATCTCTGGAAATAACAATATATGGAAGTTCTCTTGGTTATTATATACCACAGGCAGTCAAACTGTGTGTTTTTAGGTCCTTGCATTTGGCATATATTTTATCTAATGGTATTAAACGTTAAGTTTTAAGTTTCTATAGAACTACACCTGCTGGTATCTATATCTACTTTTGTGTAGTTGTTTCTATTATCCCCGTTGCTGCATTTTGATACTTGAAATATAAGTGGTATGGCTGGTTTTCTGTCAGTGGGAATAGACACCAGCCAGTGGGCTACTGAGGCCAAAGAGGTCTTTTCTGAGCGCACTTTTGCCCAAAAAAAATACACCCCCACTTTTTCGGCCGCTTTTAGAGAATTAACAAAAATCTACAAACAGCAGATCACATCTTGGTGGGAGGTACAAACACTTGAGAATTACTTAAGGGCAGGCATCGTCCCGAGGAACCTCCGGATCACTCTGTTCCCTTCTTTTCGGTACAGGAGTCAGACCCTACTGGGCCTCTGGGAAAAAGAGGCGACCGCGAGTTCTTTACGATTCATGAAATTGCTCCTAGATGAGGAGAGGATTACATTAGCCGCTTTAAATGAATCATTGAGAACACAAGTGGAATTAACAAAAAAATTTTCCTTGGAACCTGAATTTAACGCTAAGGAAACGTTACTTCAGAACACAATAGAAAGATTTCAATATCATCTGAAGGAACGGAAGCACAAATTTTTCATTAAAGATCTACAAGAGTTCAAGGAAAATAAGGCTTATAATTTCCTCTCTAACAGGAGCCCAAGATACCCGGATACAGATATTTCGTCCACTGACACTGACTTTTCAGAGTCAGAGGTCAGACCCAAACCATATCGTGGTAGACAGAGGGGAAGAGGTGGCGGTAGGATTCGTGGCAGAAACATTAATAATAGGAGATCCCCCTCTGGGCTTTTTTTAGAGGAGGGTTATCCACTACGCAATCGCCTCAATCTGAGTACCCCCACACCGACATTATGAATCCCCAAATCATAAACTTATCATCGAGAAGCCTCACCTCTGTAGAACTGGAGGTTTTGAATAGGGGTCTGACTTTTGTACCGACAACAGACTACAATTCTTTTGAGATCATAAAAGACGTAAATTTATTTGTGCGCAAGTTGAAGTGGCGCAAGCACTATATTAAGATTGATAAACAGGCATGCGCGGATCTGGGGGTTCGTGAAGAACTTCTACCTGATATTAGAACCCTTTTTCACCTCGGTGATGTGGATCCTAACCTTGAGGGGAATGGCCCATTCACCAATTTGAAACTGAAAAGTACCAAAATGCCACCTCCACAGAGTGATTTGAGCCCTATTGATGTATTTTTGAACATGGTGACTAAAGATTTGAGGGACCTGGAAAATGATTCCAAACGCTTTAGACACAATTTCACTCGTTGTGAGATGCAGGCATTGAGGTCACTGGAAAATGATGAACATATCACCATAAAACCTTCAGATAAAGGGGGTAACGTGGTGATCATGGATACCAGTGAGTACTACCTGATGTGCAGTGCTATACTCAACGTTAAGGAGTGTTATAGCACATTAAAGGCGGATCCCACGAAAAGATTCTCCCAAGAGCTGGAGGAACTGACAAATGAGGCCATGAGGGATGGTACCCTAAATAAACAGGAGAGAGACTTTATCTGTCCAATCCATCCAGTTATGTCTACCTTCTATAGTCTCCCAAAGGTACATAAGGGCCTGAATCCACTGAAAGGACGACCCATAATATCGGGAATTAACAACCTAACGCAAAATTTGGGAATATATTTGGAGAAGGTACTTAAACCCTTTGTTGTAAGCTTGAACTCATTTGTCGGTGACACCAATGACCTACTTCGAAAACTAGAAGGTATGACAGTTGACAAAGACGTGACTTTGGCTAGCATTGATGTGGAGTCATTATACTCCTCAATTCCCCATGATAGGGGTCTGGAGGCGATACGTTTTTTCCTTATGGGGAGAGGCAAACAATTTGAGCGACACAATCACTTTGTGATGAAGGCCCTTCAGTTTTGCCTGACAAAAAATGTATTTCTCTTCGGTGGGAAGTACTTCCACCAGCTCAGGGGTACTGCGATGGGGAGCCCATGCGCCCCATCGTATGCCAATTTATACCTGGGTTGGTGGGAAGAAACCGTGGTTTTTGGAGACATCCCTATTGAAGGTGGTGAAAATATTTTGCTATGGGTTCGATATATCGACGACGTCCTAGTTCTGTGGAATGGGGACAAAACATCCTTTGGAAACCTTGTAGAAAGGCTTAATCATAATGACCTTAACCTACACTTCACTTTTGAGTTTGGCCCCCAGGAGTTGCCCTTTCTGGACATCTTGATACGGATAGGAAAGGATGGGGAGATAGAGACCAGTACATATAGGAAAAAAACTGCCTCGAATTCTCTCCTCAGGTGGGAAAGTAACCATCCAGCCCCCCTTAAGAGGGGCATACCGAAGGGGCAATTCATGAGGGTCCGGAGGAACTGCTCGGACGATGCCACTTTTAGAGCCCAGGCCACCGATCTCTGTCAGAGATTTCATGAGAGGGGTTACCCTAAGAAGGTGATAGCTGAGGCCTATGGGGGGACTCTGGCCAGGGACCGCTCCTCCTTTTTACACCCATCCCCAAATGTGGATAAGGACAATACCTTCTGCAGACTCATCACTACTTTCACTAATCAGTCGTATACAGTCCGTAGGATATTACAAAAACATTGGCCGATTCTATTAATGGACGAGGATATTGGTAACATGGTCGACTCAAGACCTATGATTACATATAAAAAAGGCAGATCCCTTAGGGACAGATTGGTCCACAGTCACTATATGGGCCATATGGGGAACAAAAAGCTGAAAAGCTCCATAACTGGCTGTTTTAGATGTAGTGGATGCGTATCATGTAAAGTTATTACGCAAGGGAAAGACTTCATAAGTAATGTCACCGGAAAAACATTTGTTGTCAAACATTTCATTAATTGTAGATCGAAGGGAATTATCTATATGGCTAAATGTGTCTGCGGAATGGAATATATAGGGAAGACAAAGAGAGAATTGAGAAGAAGAGTAGGAGAGCACCAAAGAGATATTGCCCTGAAAAGAGATACCCCCCTGGCAAAACACGTGAATAACGTACATCCGAACAGTAGGGATATAATACGCTACATGGGAATTGACAAAGTTACGGCCCCACCAAGAGGGGGCGACTGGGACAAACTGATCCTACAAAGAGAGACGAAGTGGATCTTCAGAATGCGGACAACGGCTCCCTACGGCCTCAATGAGCAGCTGTCTTACAGGCCGTTCCTATAGATATAGGGTGAATTAGGGAGAGGAGTGTAGGGACAGCCGTCGAGGAGTGGGGGCGCCATTTGCGCAGGTTCATAGGGTGCCAACCTCCACTGTCAGGTAGGGATATTACTTCAGGTGCTGAATAGGGATGTTTATAGGTCCCCTGGTTCCCTACATACATTCCTCTAACTCTCCAACTCTATGAGGTGCGGTCCCTCTCCATTCTTCCCTCATGTTCCCTCATATCCCTTCATACCCCTCTCCTTTTTATATATTTTTTTGTTTCTGTTTTTGTCATTTTTCTTTCATCACTATTTTGGGTTTAAAGTGCGCTCCTGGGGCTGGGCCGTAGCTTCACTGTGCGATTCTGGACCTATGAAGCATTTCCAGCTCTCTAACCACTGGGGTAAAATGAACGCGTGTTTTATATATACCGCGGTACATATGGTATGTTGCCAGGATAAGTGCCAGTTATTATATGTCCTGGACACTTTCCATGGCTTGGGATATTCATGGATGAGACTCCTTTTATGGTGACATCCAAAGCAGGATGCCGGCTGGTGATCCTGCGTGTCCCCTAGCTATCGCTCCGTTATGTGCGATTTTTCCTTGTCTATGACGCGCATACCGGAAGTGACGTCTGCGTGTCACGGCCGGCATCTGCGTTCCACATACCGGATGTCAGGTGACCGGAACCGGAAGTGACACGATTATGAACAGAGCGCGATTAGGATTCAAAAGAGGATCTAATAGAGCATGAAGTAGCACTGTCTGGTGAATGAGCTGCGCGACTTTGGGCAGCGTGCATACCGCATGTCCTCTTTTTTCTTTCCCCTGATGAATAGCTAAGGCTAAGAAACGCGTCGGGAGCGGCATCTGGGGAGCGGTATTTGGTTGGTGACCTTATGAATTTCGGTTCACCACCATCATATGGAGCCCCCTCTGAGATCCGAGAGCATGGACAGTCATCAAAATTGGTGAGGATGTTCCATTTCTATATAGCAGAGTTAAATGGTCACCATTGATGGGGCGAGTGTTTTCATGTTCCCATATCTCAGGGTGAATGCCTTCATGTTCCCACATATTGGGGTACAATAAGTTGATATAGTGTACTGTGGGCTTCATTATCCTTTTTCCGATTTGCCATTCCTTCCTTGGTTTGTGTTAGAGATGCAATATGCTTATATGACATATATCTATATCTCTGGAAATAACAATATATGGAAGTTCTCTTGGTTATTATATACCACAGGCAGTCAAACTGTGTGTTTTTAGGTCCTTGCATTTGGCATATGTCTTGTTAAGATACTGTGACCTCCACCATTCTTCCAAGGGGCATTAAAACTGTCTTGTTGAGCTACTGTGACTTCCACCACCCTTCCAATGGGCATTCATATTGTCTTTTTATTCCACTGCGACTTCCACCACTCTTCCAAGGGGCATTAAAACTGTCTTGTTAAGCTACTGTGCCCTACACCACTCTTCCAAGGGGCATTAAAACTGTCTTGTTAAGATACTGTGATCTCCACCATTCTTCCAAGGGGCATTAAAACTGTCTTGTTAAGCTACTGTGACCTCCAACACTATTCCAAGGGGCATTAAAACCGTCTTGTTAAAACACTCTAAACTGCACAGCTCTTCCAAGGGGCATTAAAACCATCTTGTTAAGCTACTGTGACCTCCACCACTCTTCCAAGGGGCATTAAAACTGTCTTGTTAAGCTACGTTGACCTCCACCACTCTTCCAAGGGGCATTGAAACTGTCTTGTTAAGCTACTGTGACCTCCACCACTGTTCCAAGGGGCATTAAAACTGTCTTGTTAAGCTACTGTGACCTCCACCACTCTTCCAAGGGGCATTAAAACTGTCATGTTAAGCTACTGTGACCTCCACCACTCTTCCAAGGGGCACTAAAACCGTATTGTTAAAACACTCTGAACTCCACAGCTCTTGCAAGGGGCATTAAAACCATCTTGTTAAGCTAATGTGACCTCCACCACTCTTCCAAGGGGCATTAAAGCTGTCTTGTTAAACCACTCTGAACTCCACTTCTCTGACAAGGGGCATTAAAACCGTCTTGTTAAGCTACTGAACTCCACCACTCTTCCAAGGGGCATTAAAACTGTCTTGTTAAGCTACTGTGACCTCCACCACTCTTCCAAGGGGCATTGAAACTGTCTTGTTAAGCTACTGTGACCTCCACCACTGTTCCAAGGGGCATTAAAACTGTCTTGTTAAGCTACTGTGACCTCCACCACTCTTCCAAGGAGCATTAAAACTGTCTTGTTAAACCATTCTGAGCTCCACAGCTCTTCCAAGGGGCATTAAAACCGTCTTGTTAAGCTACTGTGACCTCCACCACTCTTCCAAGGGGCATTGATATTGTCTTTTTATTCCACTGCGACCTCCACCACTCTTCCAAGGGGCATTAAAACCATCTTGTTTAAGCTACATTGACCTCCACCACTTTTCCAAGGGGCATTAAAACCGTCTTGTTAAACCACTCTGAACTCCACAGCTCTTCCAAGGGGCATTAAAACCATCTTGTTAAGCTACTGTGACCTCCACCACTCTTCCAAGGGGCATTAAAACCGTCTTGTTAAGCTACTGTGACCTCCACCACTCTTCCAAGGGGCATTAAAACTGTTTTGTTAAGCTACTGTCAACTCCACAACTCTTCCAAGGGGCATTAAAACTGTCTTGTTAAGCTACTGTGACCTCCACCACTCTTCCAAGGGACATTAAAGCCGTCTTCTTAAACCTCTCTGAACTCCACTTCTCTACCAAGGGTCATTAAAACCGTCTTGTTAAGCTGCTGTGACCTCCACCACTCTTCCAAGGGGCATTAAAACTGTCTTGTTAAGCTACTGTGACCTCCACCACTCTTCCAAGGGGCATTGAAACTGTCTTGTTAAGCTACTGTGACCTCCACCAGTGTTCCAAGGGGCATTAAAACTGTCTTGTAAAGCTACTGTGACCTCCACCACTCTTCCAAGGGGCATTAAAACCGTCTTGTTAAACCACTCTGAACTCCACAGCTCTTCCAAGGGGCATTAAAACCATCTTGTTAAGCTACTGTGACCTGCACCACTCTTCCAATGGGCTTGATATTGTCTTTTTATTCCACTGCGACTTCCACCACTCTTCCAAGGGGCATTAAAACTGTCTTGTTAAGCTACTGTGCCCTCCACCACTCTTCCAAGGGACATTAAAACCATCTTGTTAAGCTACTGTGACCTCCACCACTCTTCCAATGGGAATTGATATTGTCTTTTTACTCCACTGCGACGTCCACCACTCTTCCAAGGGGCATTAAAACTGTCTTGTTAAGCTACTGTGACTTCCACCACTCTTCCAAGGGGCATTAAAACTGTCTTGTTAAGCTACTGTGACCTCCACCACTCTTCCAAGGGACATTAAAACCGTCTTGTTAAGCTACTGTGATCTGCACCACACTTCCAATGGGCATTGATATTGTCTTTTTATTCCACTGCGACTTCCACCACTCTTCCAAGGGGCATTAAAACTGTCTTGTTAAGCTACTGTGCCCTCCACCACTCTTCCAAGGGACATTAAAACCATCTTGTTAAGCTACTGTGACCTCCACCACTCTTCCAATGGGAATTGATATTGTCTTTTTATTTCACTGCGACGTCCTCCACTCTTGCAAGGGGCATTAAAACTGTCTTGTTAAGCTACTGTGCCCTCCACCACTCTTCCAAGGGGCATTAAAACTGTCTTGTTAAGATACTGTGACCTCCACCATTCTTCCAAGGGGCATTAAAACTGTCTTGTTCAGCTACTGTGACCTCCAACACTCTTCCAAGGGGCATTAAAACCGTCTTGTTAAAACACTCCAAATTGCACAGCTCTTCCAAGGGGCATTAAAACCATCTTGTTAAGCTACTGTGACCTCCACCACTCTTCCAAGGGGCATTAAAACTGTCTTGTTAAGCTACTTTGACCTCCACCACTCTTCCAAGGGGCATTGAAGCTGTCTTGTTAAGCTACTGTGACCTCCACCACTGTTCCAAGGGTCATTAAAACTGTCTTGTTAAGCTACTGTGACCTCCATCACTCTTCCAAGGGGCATTAAAACTGTCTTGTAAAGCTACTGTGACCTCCACCACTCTTCCAAGGGACATTAAAACCGTCTTGTTAAGCTACTGTGACCTGCACCACACTTCCAATGGGCATTGATATTGTCTTTTTATTCCACTGCGACTTCCACCGCTCTTCCAAGGGGCATTAAAACTGTCTTGTTAAGCTACTGTGCCCTCCACCACTCTTCCAAGGGGCATTAAAACTGTCTTGTTAAGATACTGTGACCTCCACCATTCTTCCAAGGGGCATTAAAACTGTCTTGTTAAGCTACTGTGACCTCCAACAGTCTTCCAAGGGGCATTAAAACCGTCTTGTTAAAACACGCTAAACTGCACAGCTCTTCCAAGGGGTATTAAAACCATCTTGTTAAGCTACTGTGACCTCCACCACTCTTCCAAGGGGCATTAAAACTGTCTTGTTAAGCTACTTTGACCTCCACCACTCTTTCAAGGGGCATTGAAACTGTCTTGTTAAGCTACTGTGACCTCCACCACTGTTCCAAGGGGCATTAAAACCGTCTTGTTAAGCTGCTGTGACCTCCACCACTCTTCCAAGGGGCATTAAAACTGTCTTGTTAAGCTACTGTGACCTCCACCACTCTTCCAAGGGGCATAGAAACTGTCTTGTTAAGCTACTGTGACCTCCACCAGTGTTCCAAGGGGCATTAAAACTGTCTTGTAAAGCTACTGTGACCTCCACCACTCTTCCAAGGGGCATTAAAACTGTCTTGTTAAACCACTCTGAACTCCACAGCTCTTCCAAGGGGCATTAAAACCATCTTGTTAAGCTACTGTGACCTGCACCACTCTTCCAATGGGCATTGATATTGTCTTTTTATTCCACTGCGACTTCCACCACTCTTCCAAGGGGCATTAAAACTGTCTTGTTAAGCTACTGTGCCCTCCACCACTCTTCCAAGGGACATTAAAACCATCTTGTTAAGCTACTGTGACCTCCACCACTCTTCCAATGGGAATTGATATTGTCTTTTTATTCCACTGCGACGTCCACCACTCTTCCAAGGGGCATTAAAACTGTCTTGTTAAGCTACTGTGACTTCCACCACTCTTCCAAGGGGCATTAAAACTGTCTTGTTAAGCTACTGTGACCTCCACCACTCTTCCAAGGGACATTAAAACCGTCTTGATAAGCTACTGTGACCTGCACCACACTTGCAATGGGCATTGATATTGTCTTTTTATTCCACTGCGACTTCCACCACTCTTCCAAGGGGCATTAAAACTGTCTTGTTAAGCTACTGTGCCCTCCACCACTCTTCCAAGGGACATTAAAACCATCTTGTTAAGCTACTGTGACCTCCACCACTCTTCCAATGGGAATTGATATTGTCTTTTTATTTCACTGCGACGTCCTCCACTCTTACAAGGGGCATTAAAACTGTCTTGTTAAGCTACTGTGCCGTCCACCACTCTTCCAAGGGACATTAAAACCATCTTGTTCAGCTACTGTGACCTCCACCACTCTTCGAATGGGAATTGATATTGTCTTTTTATTTCACTGCGACGTCCTCCACTCTTACAAGGGGCATTAAAACTGTCTTGTTAAGCTACTGTGCCCTCCACCACTCTTCCAAGGGGCATTAAAACTGTCTTGTTAAGATCAAAATGCAGCAACGGGGATAATAGAAACAACTACACAAAAGTAGATATAGATACCAGCAGGTGTAGTTCTATAGAAACTTAAAACTTAACGTTTAATACCATTAGATAAAATATATGCCAAATGCAAGGACCTAAAAACACACAGTTTGACTGCCTGTGGTATATAATAACCAAGAGAACTTCCATATATTGTTATTTCCAGAGATATAGATATATGTCATATAAGCATATTGCATCTCTAACACAAACCAAGGAAGGAATGGCAAATCGGAAAAAGGATAATGAAGCCCACAGTACACTATATCAACTTATTGTACCCCAATATGTGGGAACATGAAGGCATTCACCCTGAGATATGGGAACATGAAAACACTCGCCCCATCAATGGTGACCATTTAACTCTGCTATATAGAAATGGAACATCCTCACCAATTTTGATGACTGTCCATGCTCTCGGATCTCAGAGGGGGCTCCATATGATGGTGGTGAACCGAAATTCATAAGGTCACCAACCAAATACCGCTCCCCAGATGCCGCTCCCGACGCGTTTCTTAGCCTTAGCTATTCATCAGGGGAAAGAAAAAAGAGGACATGCGGTATGCACGCTGCCCAAAGTCGCGCAGCTCATTCACCAGACAGTGCTACTTCATGCTCTATTAGATCCTCTTTTGAATCCTAATCGCGCTCTGTTCATAATCGTGTCACTTCCGGTTCCGGTCACCTGACATCCGGTATGTGGAACGCAGATGCCGGCCGTGACACGCAGACGTCACTTCCGGTATGCGCGTCATAGACAAGGAAAAATCGCACATAACGGAGCGATAGCTAGGGGACACGCAGGATCACCAGCCGGCATCCTGCTTTGGATGTCACCATAAAAGGAGTCTCATCCATGAATATCCCAAGCCATGGAAAGTGTCCAGGACATATAATAACTGGCACTTATCCTGGCAACATACCATATGTACCGCGGTATATATAAAACACGCGTTCATTTTACCCCAGTGGTTAGAGAGCTGGAAATGCTTCATAGGTCCAGAATCGCACAGTGAAGCTACGGCCCAGCCCCAGGAGCGCACTTTAAACCCAAAATAGTGATGAAAGAAAAATGACAAAAACAGAAACAAAAAAATATAAAAAGGAGAGGGGTATGAAGGGATATGAGGGAACATGAGGGAAGAATGGAGAGGGACCGCACCTCATAGAGTTGGAGAGTTAGAGGAATGTATGTAGGGAACCAGGGGACCTATAAACATCCCTATTCAGCACCTGAAGTAATATCCCTACCTGACAGTGGAGGTTGGCACCCTATGAACCTGCGCAAATGGCGCCCCCACTCCTCGACGGCTGTCCCTACACTCCTCTCCCTAATTCACCCTATATCTATAGGAACGGCCTGTAAGACAGCTGCTCATTGAGGCCGTAGGGAGCCGTTGTCCGCATTCTGAAGATCCACTTCGTCTCTCTTTGTAGGATCAGTTTGTCCCAGTCGCCCCCTCTTGGTGGGGCCGTAACTTTGTCAATTCCCATGTAGCGTATTATATCCCTACTGTTCGGATGTACGTTATTCACGTGTTTTGCCAGGGGGGTATCTCTTTTCAGGGCAATATCTCTTTGGTGCTCTCCTACTCTTCTTCTCAATTCTCTCTTTGTCTTCCCTATATATTCCATTCCGCAGACACATTTAGCCATATAGATAATTCCCTTCGATCTACAATTAATGAAATGTTTGACAACAAATGTTTTTCCGGTGACATTACTTATGAAGTCTTTCCCTTGCGTAATAACTTTACATAATACGCATCCACTACATCTAAAACAGCCAGTTATGGAGATTTTCAGCTTTTTGTTCCCCATATGGCCCATATAGTGACTGTGGACCAATCTGTCCCTAAGGGATCTGCCTTTTTTATATGTAATCATAGGTCTTGAGTCGACCATGTTACCAATATCCTCGTCCATTAATAGAATCGGCCAATGTTTTTGTAATATCCTACGGACTGTATACGACTGATTAGTGAAAGTAGTGATGAGTCTGCAGAAGGTATTGTCCTTATCCACATTTGGGGATGGGTGTAAAAAGGAGGAGCGGTCCCTGGCCAGAGTCCCCCCATAGGCCTCAGCTATCACCTTCTTAGGGTAACCCCTCTCATGAAATCTCTGACAGAGATCGGTGGCCTGGGCTCTAAAAGTGGCATCGTCCGAGCAGTTCCTCCGGACCCTCATGAATTGCCCCTTCGGTATGCCCCTCTTAAGGGGGGCTGGATGGTTACTTTCCCACCTGAGGAGAGAATTCGAGGCAGTTTTTTTCCTATATGTACTGGTCTCTATCTCCCCATCCTTTCCTATCCGTATCAAGATGTCCAGAAAGGGCAACTCCTGGGGGCCAAACTCAAAAGTGAAGTGTAGGTTAAGGTCATTATGATTAAGCCTTTCTACAAGGTTTCCAAAGGATGTTTTGTCCCCATTCCACAGAACTAGGACGTCGTCGATATATCGAACCCATAGCAAAATATTTTCACCACCTTCAATAGGGATGTCTCCAAAAACCACGGTTTCTTCCCACCAACCCAGGTATAAATTGGCATACGATGGGGCGCATCGACTCAAGACCTATGATTACATATAAAAAAGGCAGATCCCTTAGGGACAGATTGGTCCACAGTCACTATATGGGCCATATGGGCCATATGGGGAACAAAAAGCTGAAAAGCTCCATAACTGGCTGTTTTAGATGTAGTGGATGCGTATCATGTAAAGTTATTACGCAAGGGAAAGACTTCATAAGTAATGTCACCGGAAAAACATTTGTTGTCAAACATTTCATTAATTGTAGATCGAAGGGAATTATCTATATGGCTAAATGTGTCTGCGGAATGGAATATATAGGGAAGACAAAGAGAGAATTGAGAAGAAGAGTAGGAGAGCACCAAAGAGATATTGCCCTGAAAAGAGATACCCCCCTGGCAAAACACGTGAATAACGTACATCCGAACAGTAGGGATATAATACGCTACATGGGAATTGACAAAGTTACGGCCCCACCAAGAGGGGGCGACTGGGACAAACTGATCCTACAAAGAGAGACGAAGTGGATCTTCAGAATGCGGACAACGGCTCCCTACGGCCTCAATGAGCAGCTGTCTTACAGGCCGTTCCTATAGATATAGGGTGAATTAGGGAGAGGAGTGTAGGGACAGCCGTCGAGGAGTGGGGGCGCCATTTGCGCAGGTTCATAGGGTGCCAACCTCCACTGTCAGGTAGGGATATTACTTCAGGTGCTGAATAGGGATGTTTATAGGTCCCCTGGTTCCCTACATACATTCCTCTAACTCTCCAACTCTATGAGGTGCGGTCCCTCTCCATTCTTCCCTCATGTTCCCTCATATCCCTTCATACCCCTCTCCTTTTTATATATTTTTTTGTTTCTGTTTTTGTCATTTTTCTTTCATCACTATTTTGGGTTTAAAGTGCGCTCCTGGGGCTGGGCCGTAGCTTCACTGTGCGATTCTGGACCTATGAAGCATTTCCAGCTCTCTAACCACTGGGGTAAAATGAACGCGTGTTTTATATATACCGCGGTACATATGGTATGTTGCCAGGATAAGTGCCAGTTATTATATGTCCTGGACACTTTCCATGGCTTGGGATATTCATGGATGAGACTCCTTTTATGGTGACATCCAAAGCAGGATGCCGGCTGGTGATCCTGCGTGTCCCCTAGCTATCGCTCCGTTATGTGCGATTTTTCCTTGTCTATGACGCGCATACCGGAAGTGACGTCTGCGTGTCACGGCCGGCATCTGCGTTCCACATACCGGATGTCAGGTGACCGGAACCGGAAGTGACACGATTATGAACAGAGCGCGATTAGGATTCAAAAGAGGATCTAATAGAGCATGAAGTAGCACTGTCTGGTGAATGAGCTGCGCGACTTTGGGCAGCGTGCATACCGCATGTCCTCTTTTTTCTTTCCCCTGATGAATAGCTAAGGCTAAGAAACGCGTCGGGAGCGGCATCTGGGGAGCGGTATTTGGTTGGTGACCTTATGAATTTCGGTTCACCACCATCATATGGAGCCCCCTCTGAGATCCGAGAGCATGGACAGTCATCAAAATTGGTGAGGATGTTCCATTTCTATATAGCAGAGTTAAATGGTCACCATTGATGGGGCGAGTGTTTTCATGTTCCCATATCTCAGGGTGAATGCCTTCATGTTCCCACATATTGGGGTACAATAAGTTGATATAGTGTACTGTGGGCTTCATTATCCTTTTTCCGATTTGCCATTCCTTCCTTGGTTTGTGTTAGAGATGCAATATGCTTATATGACATATATCTATATCTCTGGAAATAACAATATATGGAAGTTCTCTTGGTTATTATATACCACAGGCAGTCAAACTGTGTGTTTTTAGGTCCTTGCATTTGGCATATATTTTATCTAATGGTATTAAACGTTAAGTTTTAAGTTTCTATAGAACTACACCTGCTGGTATCTATATCTACTTTTGTGTAGTTGTTTCTATTATCCCCGTTGCTGCATTTTGATACTTGAAATATAAGTGGTATGGCTGGTTTTCTGTCAGTGGGAATAGACACCAGCCAGTGGGCTACTGAGGCCAAAGAGGTCTTTTCTGAGCGCACTTTTGCCCAAAAAAAATACACCCCCACTTTTTCGGCCGCTTTTAGAGAATTAACAAAAATCTACAAACAGCAGATCACATCTTGGTGGGAGGTACAAACACTTGAGAATTACTTAAGGGCAGGCATCGTCCCGAGGAACCTCCGGATCACTCTGTTCCCTTCTTTTCGGTACAGGAGTCAGACCCTACTGGGCCTCTGGGAAAAAGAGGCGACCGCGAGTTCTTTACGATTCATGAAATTGCTCCTAGATGAGGAGAGGATTACATTAGCCGCTTTAAATGAATCATTGAGAACACAAGTGGAATTAACAAAAAAATTTTCCTTGGAACCTGAATTTAACGCTAAGGAAACGTTACTTCAGAACACAATAGAAAGATTTCAATATCATCTGAAGGAACGGAAGCACAAATTTTTCATTAAAGATCTACAAGAGTTCAAGGAAAATAAGGCTTATAATTTCCTCTCTAACAGGAGCCCAAGATACCCGGATACAGATATTTCGTCCACTGACACTGACTTTTCAGAGTCAGAGGTCAGACCCAAACCATATCGTGGTAGACAGAGGGGAAGAGGTGGCGGTAGGATTCGTGGCAGAAACATTAATAATAGGAGATCCCCCTCTGGGCTTTTTTTAGAGGAGGGTTATCCACTACGCAATCGCCTCAATCTGAGTACCCCCACACCGACATTATGAATCCCCAAATCATAAACTTATCATCGAGAAGCCTCACCTCTGTAGAACTGGAGGTTTTGAATAGGGGTCTGACTTTTGTACCGACAACAGACTACAATTCTTTTGAGATCATAAAAGACGTAAATTTATTTGTGCGCAAGTTGAAGTGGCGCAAGCACTATATTAAGATTGATAAACAGGCATGCGCGGATCTGGGGGTTCGTGAAGAACTTCTACCTGATATTAGAACCCTTTTTCACCTCGGTGATGTGGATCCTAACCTTGAGGGGAATGGCCCATTCACCAATTTGAAACTGAAAAGTACCAAAATGCCACCTCCACAGAGTGATTTGAGCCCTATTGATGTATTTTTGAACATGGTGACTAAAGATTTGAGGGACCTGGAAAATGATTCCAAACGCTTTAGACACAATTTCACTCGTTGTGAGATGCAGGCATTGAGGTCACTGGAAAATGATGAACATATCACCATAAAACCTTCAGATAAAGGGGGTAACGTGGTGATCATGGATACCAGTGAGTACTACCTGATGTGCAGTGCTATACTCAACGTTAAGGAGTGTTATAGCACATTAAAGGCGGATCCCACGAAAAGATTCTCCCAAGAGCTGGAGGAACTGACAAATGAGGCCATGAGGGATGGTACCCTAAATAAACAGGAGAGAGACTTTATCTGTCCAATCCATCCAGTTATGTCTACCTTCTATAGTCTCCCAAAGGTACATAAGGGCCTGAATCCACTGAAAGGACGACCCATAATATCGGGAATTAACAACCTAACGCAAAATTTGGGAATATATTTGGAGAAGGTACTTAAACCCTTTGTTGTAAGCTTGAACTCATTTGTCGGTGACACCAATGACCTACTTCGAAAACTAGAAGGTATGACAGTTGACAAAGACGTGACTTTGGCTAGCATTGATGTGGAGTCATTATACTCCTCAATTCCCCATGATAGGGGTCTGGAGGCGATACGTTTTTTCCTTATGGGGAGAGGCAAACAATTTGAGCGACACAATCACTTTGTGATGAAGGCCCTTCAGTTTTGCCTGACAAAAAATGTATTTCTCTTCGGTGGGAAGTACTTCCACCAGCTCAGGGGTACTGCGATGGGGAGCCCATGCGCCCCATCGTATGCCAATTTATACCTGGGTTGGTGGGAAGAAACCGTGGTTTTTGGAGACATCCCTATTGAAGGTGGTGAAAATATTTTGCTATGGGTTCGATATATCGACGACGTCCTAGTTCTGTGGAATGGGGACAAAACATCCTTTGGAAACCTTGTAGAAAGGCTTAATCATAATGACCTTAACCTACACTTCACTTTTGAGTTTGGCCCCCAGGAGTTGCCCTTTCTGGACATCTTGATACGGATAGGAAAGGATGGGGAGATAGAGACCAGTACATATAGGAAAAAAACTGCCTCGAATTCTCTCCTCAGGTGGGAAAGTAACCATCCAGCCCCCCTTAAGAGGGGCATACCGAAGGGGCAATTCATGAGGGTCCGGAGGAACTGCTCGGACGATGCCACTTTTAGAGCCCAGGCCACCGATCTCTGTCAGAGATTTCATGAGAGGGGTTACCCTAAGAAGGTGATAGCTGAGGCCTATGGGGGGACTCTGGCCAGGGACCGCTCCTCCTTTTTACACCCATCCCCAAATGTGGATAAGGACAATACCTTCTGCAGACTCATCACTACTTTCACTAATCAGTCGTATACAGTCCGTAGGATATTACAAAAACATTGGCCGATTCTATTAATGGACGAGGATATTGGTAACATGGTCGACTCAAGACCTATGATTACATATAAAAAAGGCAGATCCCTTAGGGACAGATTGGTCCACAGTCACTATATGGGCCATATGGGGAACAAAAAGCTGAAAAGCTCCATAACTGGCTGTTTTAGATGTAGTGGATGCGTATCATGTAAAGTTATTACGCAAGGGAAAGACTTCATAAGTAATGTCACCGGAAAAACATTTGTTGTCAAACATTTCATTAATTGTAGATCGAAGGGAATTATCTATATGGCTAAATGTGTCTGCGGAATGGAATATATAGGGAAGACAAAGAGAGAATTGAGAAGAAGAGTAGGAGAGCACCAAAGAGATATTGCCCTGAAAAGAGATACCCCCCTGGCAAAACACGTGAATAACGTACATCCGAACAGTAGGGATATAATACGCTACATGGGAATTGACAAAGTTACGGCCCCACCAAGAGGGGGCGACTGGGACAAACTGATCCTACAAAGAGAGACGAAGTGGATCTTCAGAATGCGGACAACGGCTCCCTACGGCCTCAATGAGCAGCTGTCTTACAGGCCGTTCCTATAGATATAGGGTGAATTAGGGAGAGGAGTGTAGGGACAGCCGTCGAGGAGTGGGGGCGCCATTTGCGCAGGTTCATAGGGTGCCAACCTCCACTGTCAGGTAGGGATATTACTTCAGGTGCTGAATAGGGATGTTTATAGGTCCCCTGGTTCCCTACATACATTCCTCTAACTCTCCAACTCTATGAGGTGCGGTCCCTCTCCATTCTTCCCTCATGTTCCCTCATATCCCTTCATACCCCTCTCCTTTTTATATATTTTTTTGTTTCTGTTTTTGTCATTTTTCTTTCATCACTATTTTGGGTTTAAAGTGCGCTCCTGGGGCTGGGCCGTAGCTTCACTGTGCGATTCTGGACCTATGAAGCATTTCCAGCTCTCTAACCACTGGGGTAAAATGAACGCGTGTTTTATATATACCGCGGTACATATGGTATGTTGCCAGGATAAGTGCCAGTTATTATATGTCCTGGACACTTTCCATGGCTTGGGATATTCATGGATGAGACTCCTTTTATGGTGACATCCAAAGCAGGATGCCGGCTGGTGATCCTGCGTGTCCCCTAGCTATCGCTCCGTTATGTGCGATTTTTCCTTGTCTATGACGCGCATACCGGAAGTGACGTCTGCGTGTCACGGCCGGCATCTGCGTTCCACATACCGGATGTCAGGTGACCGGAACCGGAAGTGACACGATTATGAACAGAGCGCGATTAGGATTCAAAAGAGGATCTAATAGAGCATGAAGTAGCACTGTCTGGTGAATGAGCTGCGCGACTTTGGGCAGCGTGCATACCGCATGTCCTCTTTTTTCTTTCCCCTGATGAATAGCTAAGGCTAAGAAACGCGTCGGGAGCGGCATCTGGGGAGCGGTATTTGGTTGGTGACCTTATGAATTTCGGTTCACCACCATCATATGGAGCCCCCTCTGAGATCCGAGAGCATGGACAGTCATCAAAATTGGTGAGGATGTTCCATTTCTATATAGCAGAGTTAAATGGTCACCATTGATGGGGCGAGTGTTTTCATGTTCCCATATCTCAGGGTGAATGCCTTCATGTTCCCACATATTGGGGTACAATAAGTTGATATAGTGTACTGTGGGCTTCATTATCCTTTTTCCGATTTGCCATTCCTTCCTTGGTTTGTGTTAGAGATGCAATATGCTTATATGACATATATCTATATCTCTGGAAATAACAATATATGGAAGTTCTCTTGGTTATTATATACCACAGGCAGTCAAACTGTGTGTTTTTAGGTCCTTGCATTTGGCATATGTCTTGTTAAGATACTGTGACCTCCACCATTCTTCCAAGGGGCATTAAAACTGTCTTGTTGAGCTACTGTGACTTCCACCACCCTTCCAATGGGCATTCATATTGTCTTTTTATTCCACTGCGACTTCCACCACTCTTCCAAGGGGCATTAAAACTGTCTTGTTAAGCTACTGTGCCCTACACCACTCTTCCAAGGGGCATTAAAACTGTCTTGTTAAGATACTGTGATCTCCACCATTCTTCCAAGGGGCATTAAAACTGTCTTGTTAAGCTACTGTGACCTCCAACACTATTCCAAGGGGCATTAAAACCGTCTTGTTAAAACACTCTAAACTGCACAGCTCTTCCAAGGGGCATTAAAACCATCTTGTTAAGCTACTGTGACCTCCACCACTCTTCCAAGGGGCATTAAAACTGTCTTGTTAAGCTACGTTGACCTCCACCACTCTTCCAAGGGGCATTGAAACTGTCTTGTTAAGCTACTGTGACCTCCACCACTGTTCCAAGGGGCATTAAAACTGTCTTGTTAAGCTACTGTGACCTCCACCACTCTTCCAAGGGGCATTAAAACTGTCATGTTAAGCTACTGTGACCTCCACCACTCTTCCAAGGGGCACTAAAACCGTATTGTTAAAACACTCTGAACTCCACAGCTCTTGCAAGGGGCATTAAAACCATCTTGTTAAGCTAATGTGACCTCCACCACTCTTCCAAGGGGCATTGATATTGTCTTTTTATTCCACTGCGACTTCCACCACTCTTCCAAGGGGCATTAAAACCATCTTGTTAAGCTACTGTGACCTCCACCACTCTTCCAAGGGGCATTAAAACAGTCTTGTTAAGCTACTGTGACCTCCACCACTCTTCCAAGGGGCATTAAAACTGTCTTTTTAAGCTACTGTGACCTCCACCACTCTTCCAAGGAGCATTAAAACTGTCTTGTTAAACTATTGTGAACTCCACCACTCTTCCAAGGGGCATTAAAACCATCTTGTTAAACCACTCTGAACTCCACAGCTCTTCCAAGGGGCATTAAAACCGTCTTGTTAAGCTTCTGTGACCTCCACTACTCTTCCAGGGGCATTAAAAATGTCTTGTTAAGCTACTGTGACCTCCACCACTCTTCCAAGGGGCATTAAAACCATCTTGCTAAAACACTCTGAACTCCACAGCTCTTCCAAGGGGCATTGAAACCATCTTGTTAAGCTATTGTGACCTCCACCACTCTTCCAAGGGGCATTGATATTGTCTTTTTATTCCACTGCGACCTCCACCACTCATCCATAGGGCATTAAAACCGTCTTGCTTAAGCTACTGTGACCTCCACCACTTTTCCAAGGGGCATTAAAACTGTCTTGTTAAGCTACTGTGACCTACACCACTCTTCCAAGGGGCATTAAAATTGTCTTGTTAAACTACTGTGACCTCCACCACTCTTCCAAGGGGCATTAAAGCTGTCTTGTTAAACCACTCTGAACTCCACTTCTCTGCCAAGGGGCATTAAAACCGTCTTGTTAAGCTACTGAACTCCACCACTCTTCCAAGGGGCATTAAAACTGTCTTGTTAAGCTACTGTGACCTCCACCACTCTTCCAAGGGGCATTGAAACTGTCTTGTTAAGCTACTGTGACCTCCACCACTGTTCCAAGGGGCATTAAAACTGTCTTGTTAAGCTACTGTGACCTCCACCACTCTTCCAAGGAGCATTAAAACTGTCTTGTTAAACCATTCTGAGCTCCACAGCTCTTCCAAGGGGCATTAAAACCGTCTTGTTAAGCTACTGTGACCTCCACCACTCTTCCAAGGGGCATTGATATTGTCTTTTTATTCCACTGCGACCTCCACCACTCTTCCAAGGGGCATTAAAACCATCTTGTTTAAGCTACAGTGACCTCCACCACTCTTCTAAGGGGCATTAAAACCATCTTGTTAAGCTACTGTGACCTCCACCAGTGTACCAAGGGGCATTAAAACTGTCTTGTTAAGCTACTGTGACCTCCACCACTCTTCCAAGTGGCATTAAAACCGTCTTGTTAAACCACTCTGAACTCCACAGCTCTTTCAAGGGGCATTAAAACCGTCTTGATAAGCTGCTGTGACCTCCACCACTCTTCCAAGGGGCATTAAAACCGTCTTGTTAAATAACTCTGAACTCCACTTCTCTCCCAAGGAGCATTAAAACCATCTTAATAAGCTGCTGTGACCTCCACCACTCTTCCAAGGGACATTAAAACTGTATTGTTAAGCTACTGTGACCTCCACCACTCTTCCAAGTGGCATTGAAAGTGTCTTGTTAAGCTACTGTGACCTCCACCACTCTTCCAAGGGGCATTAAAACCATCTTGTTTAAGCTACAGTGACCTCCACCACTCTTCCAAGGGGCATTAAAACCGTCTTGTTAAGCTACTGTGACCTCCACTAGTGTTCCAAGGGGCATTAAAACTGTCTTGTTAAGCTACTGTGACCTCCACCACTCTTCCAAGGGGCATTAAAACCGTCTTGTTAAACCACTCTGAACTCCACAGCTCTTTCAAGGGGCATTAAAACCATCTTGTTAAGCTACTGTTACCTCCACCACTCTTCCAATGGGCATAGATATTGTCTTTTTATTCCACTGCGACTTCCCCCACTCTTCCAAGGGGCATTAAAACCATCTTGTTTAAGCTACAGTGACCTCCACCACTCTTCCAAGGGGCATTAAAACCGTCTTGTTAAGCTACTGTGACCTCCACCAGTGTTCCAAGGGGCATTAAAACTGTCTTGTTAAGCTACTGTGACCTTCACCACTCTTCCAAGGGGCATTACAACCGTCTTGTTAAACCACTCTGAACTCCACAGCTCTTTCAAGGGGCATTAAAACCATCTTGTTAAGCTACTGTGACCTCCACCACTCTTCCAATGGGCATAGATATTGTCTTTTTATTCCACTGCGACTTCCACCACTCTTCCAAGGGGCATTAAAACTGTCTTGTTAAGCTACTGTGACCTCCACCACTCTTCCAAGGGGCATTAAAACTGTCTCGTTAAGCTACTGTGACCTTCACCAATCTTCCAAGGGGCATTAAAACTGTCTTGTTAAGCTACTGTGACCTCCATCACTCTTCCAAGGGGCATTAAAACTGTCTTGATAAGCTACTGTGACCTCCACCACTCTTCCAAGGGGCATTAAAACTGTCTTGTTAAGCTACTGTGACCTCCACCACCCTTCCAAGGGACATTAAAACCGTCTTGTTAAGCTACTGTGACTGCCACCACTCTTCCAATGGGCATTGATATTGTCTTTTCATTCCATTGCGACCTCCACCACTCTTCCAAGGGGCATTAAAACTGTCTTGTTAAGCTACTGTGACCTCCACCACTCTTCCAAGGGACATTAAAACCGTCTTGTTAAGCTACTGTGACCTCCACCACTCCTCCAATGGGCATTGATATTGTCTTTTTATTCCACTTCGACTTCACCACTCTTCCAAGGGGCATTAAAACCATCTTGTTAAGCTACTGTGATCTCCACCACTCTTCCAAGGGGCATTAAAACTGTCTTGTTAAGCTACTTTGACCTCCACCACTCTGCCAAGGGGCATTAAAACCGTCTTGTTAAAACACTCTGAACTCCACAGCTCTTCCAATGGGCATTAAAACCATCTTGTTAAGCTACTGTGAATTCCACCACTCTTCCAAGGGGCATTGATATTGTCTTTTTATTTCACTGCGACCTCCACAACTCTTCCAAGGGACATTAAAACCATCTTGTTAAGCTACTGTGACCTCCGCCACTCTTCCAAGGGGCATTAAAACCGTCTTGTTAAGCTACTGTGACCTACACCACTCTTCCAAGGGGCATTAAAAACGTCTTGTTAAGCTACTGTGACCTCCACCACTCTTCCAAGGGACATTGAAACTGTCTTGTTAAGCTACTGTGACCTCCACCACTGTTCCAAGGGGCATTAAAACTGTCTTGTTAAGCTACTGTGACCTCTACCACTCTTCCAAGGGGCATTAAAACTGTCTTGTTAAACCGCTCTGAGCTACACAGCTCTTCCAAGGGGCATTAAAACCGTCTTGTTAAGCTACTGTGACCTCCACCACTCTTCCAATGGGCATTGATATTTTCTTTTTATTCCTCTGAGACTTCCACCACTCTTCCAAGGGGAATATAAACTGTCTTGTTAAGCTACTGTGACCTCCACCACTCTTCCAAGGGGCATTAAAACTGTCTTGATAAGCTACTGTGACCTCCACCACTCTTCCACGGGGCTTTAAAACCATCTTGTTAAGCTACTGTGACCTCCACCTCTCTTCCAAGGGGCATTAAAACTGTCTTGTTAAGCTACTGTGACCGCCACCACTCTTCCAAGGGGCATTAAAACCATCTTGTTAAAACACTCTGAACTCCACAGCTCTTCCAAGGGGCATTAAAACCATCTTGTTAAGCTACTGTGACCTCCACCACTATTCCAAGGGGCATTGACATTTTCCTTTTATTCCACTGCGACCTCCACCACTCTTCCAAAGGGCATTAAAACCATCTTGTTAAGCTACTGTGACGTCCACCACTCTTCCAATGGGCATTAAAACCGTCTTGTTAAGCTACTGTGACCTCCACCACTTTTCCAAGGGGCATTAAAACCGTCTTGTTAAGCTTCTGTGACCTCCACCACTCTTCCAAGGGGCATTAAAACCGTCTTGTTAAACCACTCTGAACTCCACTTCTCTTCCAAGGGGCATTAAAACCGTCTTGTTAAGCTACTGTGACCTCCACCACTCTTCCAAGGGGCATTAAATCTGTCTTGTTAAGCTACTGTGAATTCCACCACTCTTCTAAGGGGCATTAAAACCATCTTGTTAAACCACTCTGAACTCCACAGCTCTTTCAAGGGGCATTAAAACCATCTTGCTAAGCTTCTGTGACCTCCACCACTCTTCCAAGGGGCATTAAAACTGTCTTGGTAAGCTACTGTGACCTCCACCACTTTTCCAAGGGGCATTAAAACCATCTTGTTAAACCACTCTGAACTCCACTTCTCTTCCAAGGGGCATTAAAACCGCCTTGTTAAGCTACTGTGACCTCCACCACTCTTCCAAGGGGCATGAAAACTGTCCTGTTAAGCTACTGTGACCTCCACCACTCTTCCAAGGGGCATTAAAGCTGTCTTGTTAAACCACTCTGAACTCCACTTATCTCCAACGGGCATTAAATCCGTCTTGTTAAGCTACTGTGACCTCCACCACTCTTCCAAGGGGCATTAAAACTGTCTTGTTAAGCTACTTTGACCTCCACCACTCTTCCAAGGGGCATTGAAACTGTCTTGTTAAGCTACTGTGACCTCCACCACTCTTCCAAGGGGCATTAAAACTGTCATGTTAAGCTACTGTGACCTCCACCACTCTTCCAAGGGGCACTAAAACCGTATTGTTAAACGACTCTGAACTCCACAGATCTTCCAAGGGACATTAAAACCATCTTGTTAAGCTACTGTGACCTCCGCCACTCTTCCAAGGGGCATTAAAACCGTCTTGTTAAGCTTCTGTGACCTCCACTACTCTTCCAGGGGCATTAAAAATGTCTTGTTAAGCTACTGTGACCTCCACCACTCTTCCAAGGGGCATTAAATCCATCTTGTTAAAACACTCTGACTCCACAGCTCTTCCAAGGGGCATTGAAACCATCTTGTTAAGCTACTGTGACCTCCACCACTCTTCCAAGGGGCATTGATATTGTCTTTTTATTCCACTGCGACCTCCACCACTCTTCCATAGGGCATTAAAACCATCTTGTTAAGCTAATGTGACCTCCAACACTCTTCCAATGGGCATTAAAACCGTCTTGTTAAGCTACTGTGACCTCCGCCACTCTTCCAAGGGGCATTAAAATCATCTTGTGAAGCTTCTGTGACCTCCACCACTCTTCCAAGGGGCAGTAAAACAGTCTTGTTAAACCACTCTGAACTCCACTTCTCTTCCAAGGGGCATTAAAACCGTCTTGTTAAGCTACTGTGACCTCCACCACTCTTCCAAGGGGCATTAAAACCGTCTTGTTAAACCACTCTGAACTCCACAGCTCTTCCAAGGGGCATTAAAACCATCTTGTTAAGCTACTGTGACCTCCACCACTCTTCCAAGGGGCATTGATATTGTCATTTTATTCCACTGCGACCTCCACCACTCTTCCAAGGGGCATTAAAACTGTTTTGTTAAGCTACTGTGTCTTCCACAACTCTTCCAAGGGGCATTAAAACTGTCTTGTTAAGCTACTGTGACCTCCACCACTCTTCCAAGGGGCATTAAAACCATCTTGTTAAACGACTCTGAACTCCACTTCTCTTCCAAGGGGCATTAAAACCGTCTTGTTAAGCTACTGTGACCTCCACCACTCTTCCAAGGGGCATTAAAACTGTCCTGTTAAGCTACTGTGACCTCCACCACTCTTCCAAGGGGCATTAAAGCTGTCTTGTTAAACCACTCTGAACTCCACTTATCTCCAAGGGGCATTAAATCTGTCTTGTTAAGCTACTGTGACCTCCACCACTCTTCCAAGGGGCATTAAAACTGTCTTGTTAAGCTACTTTGACCTCCACCACTCTTCCAAGGGGCATTGACACTGTCTTGTTAAGCTACTGTGACCTCCACCACTGTTCCAAGGGGCATTAAAACTGTCTTGTTAAGCTACTGTGACCTCCACCACTCTTCCAAGGGGCATTAAAACTGTCATGTTAAGCTACTGTGACCGCCACCACTCTTCCAAGGGGCACTAAAACCGTATTGTTAAACCACTCTGAACTCCAAAGATCTTCCAAGGGGCATTAAAACCATCTTGTTAAGCTACTGTGACCTCCACCACTCTTCCAAGGGGCATTGATATTGTCTTTTTATTCCACTGCAACCTCCACCACTCTTCCAAGGGGCACTAAAACCGTCTTGTTAAGCTTCTGTGACCTCCACTACTCTTCCAGGGGCATTAAAAATGTCATGTTAAGCTACTGTGACCTCCACCACTCTTCCAAGGGGCATTAAAACCATCTTGTTAAATCACTCTGACTCCACAGCTCTTCCAAGGGGCATTGAAACCATCTTGTTAAGCTACTGTGACCTCCACCACTCTTCCAAGGGGCATTGATATTGTCTTTTTATTCCACTGCGACCTCCACCACTCTTCCATAGGGCATTAAAACCATCTTGTTAAGTTACTGTGACCTCCACCACTCTTCCAATGGGCATTAAAACCGTCTTGTTAAGCTACTGTGACCTCCACCACTCTTCCAAGGGGCATTAAAATCATCTTGTTAAGCTTCTGTGACCTCCACCACTCTTCCAAGGGGCAGTAAAACAGTCTTGTTAAACCACTCTGAACTCCACTTCTCTTCCAAGGGGCATTAAAACCGTCTTCCTAAGCTACTGTGACCTCCACCACTCTTCCAAGGGGCATTAATACCGTCTTGTTAAACCACTCTGAACTCCACAGCTCTTCCAAGGGGCATTAAAACCATCTTGTTAAGCTACTGTGACCTCCACCACTCTTCCAAGGGGCATTGATATTGTCTTTCTATTCCACTGCGACCTCCACCACTCTTCCAAGGGGCATTAAAACCGTCTTGTTAAGCTACTGTGACCTCCACCACTCTTCCAAGGGGCATTAAAACTGTTTTGTTAAGCTACTGTGACCTCCACAACTTTTCCAAGGGGCATTAAAACTGTCTTGTTAAGCTACTGTGACCTCCACCACTCTTCCAAGGGGCATTAAAGCCGTCTTCTTAAACCTCTCTGAACTCCACTTCTCTCCCAAGGGTCATTAAAACCGTCTTGTTAAGCTGCTGTGACCTCCACCACTCTTCCAAGGGGCATTAAAACTGTCTTGTTAAGCTACTGTGACCTCCACCACTCTTCCAAGGGGCATTGATACTGTCTTGTTAAGCTACTGTGACCTCCACCAGTGTTCCAAGGGGCATTAAATCTGTCTTGTTAACCTACTGTGACCTCCACCACTCTTCCAAGGGGCATTAAAACTGTCTTGTTAAACCACTCTGAACTCCACAGCTCTTCCAAGGGGCATTAAAACCATCTTGTTAAGCTACTGTGACCTGCACCACTCTTCCAATGGGCAATGATATTGTCTTTTTATTCCACTGGGACTTCCACCACTCTTCCAAGGGGCATTAAAACTGTCTTGTTAAGCTACTGTGCCCTCCACCACTCTTCCAAGGGACATTAAAACCATCTTGTTAAGCCACTGTGACCTCCACCACTCTTCCAATGGGAATTGATATTGTCTTTTTATTCCACTGCGACGTCCACCACTCTTCCAAGGGGCATTAAAACTGTCTTGTTAAGCTACTTTGACCTCCACCACTCTTCCAAGGGGCATTGAAACTGTCTTGTTAAGCTACTGTGACCTCCACCACTGTTCCAAGGGGCATTAAAACTGTCTTGTTAAGCTACTGTGACCTCCACCACTCTTCCAAGGGGCATTAAAACTGTCATGTTAAGCTACTGTGACCTCCACCACTCTTCCAAGGGGCACTAAAACCGTATTGTTAAAACACTCTGAACTCCACAGCTCTTGCAAGGGGCATTAAAACCATCTTGTTAAGCTAATGTGACCTCCACCACTCTTCCAAGGGGCATTGATATTGTCTTTTTATTCCACTGCGACTTCCACCACTCTTCCAAGGGGCATTAAAACCATCTTGTTAAGCTACTGTGACCTCCACCACTCTTCCAAGGGGCATTAAAACAGTCTTGTTAAGCTACTGTGACCTCCACCACTCTTCCAAGGGGCATTAAAACTGTCTTTTTAAGCTACTGTGACCTCCACCACTCTTCCAAGGAGCATTAAAACTGTCTTGTTAAACTATTGTGAACTCCACCACTCTTCCAAGGGGCATTAAAACCATCTTGTTAAACCACTCTGAACTCCACAGCTCTTCCAAGGGGCATTAAAACCGTCTTGTTAAGCTTCTGTGACCTCCACTACTCTTCCAGGGGCATTAAAAATGTCTTGTTAAGCTACTGTGACCTCCACCACTCTTCCAAGGGGCATTAAAACCATCTTGCTAAAACACTCTGAACTCCACAGCTCTTCCAAGGGGCATTGAAACCATCTTGTTAAGCTATTGTGACCTCCACCACTCTTCCAAGGGGCATTGATATTGTCTTTTTATTCCACTGCGACCTCCACCACTCATCCATAGGGCATTAAAACCGTCTTGCTTAAGCTACTGTGACCTCCACCACTTTTCCAAGGGGCATTAAAACTGTCTTGTTAAGCTACTGTGACCTACACCACTCTTCCAAGGGGCATTAAAATTGTCTTGTTAAACTACTGTGACCTCCACCACTCTTCCAAGGGGCATTAAAGCTGTCTTGTTAAACCACTCTGAACTCCACTTCTCTGCCAAGGGGCATTAAAACCGTCTTGTTAAGCTACTGAACTCCACCACTCTTCCAAGGGGCATTAAAACTGTCTTGTTAAGCTACTGTGACCTCCACCACTCTTCCAAGGGGCATTGAAACTGTCTTGTTAAGCTACTGTGACCTCCACCACTGTTCCAAGGGGCATTAAAACTGTCTTGTTAAGCTACTGTGACCTCCACCACTCTTCCAAGGAGCATTAAAACTGTCTTGTTAAACCATTCTGAGCTCCACAGCTCTTCCAAGGGGCATTAAAACCGTCTTGTTAAGCTACTGTGACCTCCACCACTCTTCCAAGGGGCATTGATATTGTCTTTTTATTCCACTGCGACCTCCACCACTCTTCCAAGGGGCATTAAAACCATCTTGTTTAAGCTACAGTGACCTCCACCACTCTTCTAAGGGGCATTAAAACCATCTTGTTAAGCTACTGTGACCTCCACCAGTGTACCAAGGGGCATTAAAACTGTCTTGTTAAGCTACTGTGACCTCCACCACTCTTCCAAGTGGCATTAAAACCGTCTTGTTAAACCACTCTGAACTCCACAGCTCTTTCAAGGGGCATTAAAACCGTCTTGATAAGCTGCTGTGACCTCCACCACTCTTCCAAGGGGCATTAAAACCGTCTTGTTAAATAACTCTGAACTCCACTTCTCTCCCAAGGAGCATTAAAACCATCTTAATAAGCTGCTGTGACCTCCACCACTCTTCCAAGGGACATTAAAACTGTATTGTTAAGCTACTGTGACCTCCACCACTCTTCCAAGTGGCATTGAAAGTGTCTTGTTAAGCTACTGTGACCTCCACCACTCTTCCAAGGGGCATTAAAACCATCTTGTTTAAGCTACAGTGACCTCCACCACTCTTCCAAGGGGCATTAAAACCGTCTTGTTAAGCTACTGTGACCTCCACTAGTGTTCCAAGGGGCATTAAAACTGTCTTGTTAAGCTACTGTGACCTCCACCACTCTTCCAAGGGGCATTAAAACCGTCTTGTTAAACCACTCTGAACTCCACAGCTCTTTCAAGGGGCATTAAAACCATCTTGTTAAGCTACTGTTACCTCCACCACTCTTCCAATGGGCATAGATATTGTCTTTTTATTCCACTGCGACTTCCCCCACTCTTCCAAGGGGCATTAAAACCATCTTGTTTAAGCTACAGTGACCTCCACCACTCTTCCAAGGGGCATTAAAACCGTCTTGTTAAGCTACTGTGACCTCCACCAGTGTTCCAAGGGGCATTAAAACTGTCTTGTTAAGCTACTGTGACCTTCACCACTCTTCCAAGGGGCATTACAACCGTCTTGTTAAACCACTCTGAACTCCACAGCTCTTTCAAGGGGCATTAAAACCATCTTGTTAAGCTACTGTGACCTCCACCACTCTTCCAATGGGCATAGATATTGTCTTTTTATTCCACTGCGACTTCCACCACTCTTCCAAGGGGCATTAAAACTGTCTTGTTAAGCTACTGTGACCTCCACCACTCTTCCAAGGGGCATTAAAACTGTCTCGTTAAGCTACTGTGACCTTCACCAATCTTCCAAGGGGCATTAAAACTGTCTTGTTAAGCTACTGTGACCTCCATCACTCTTCCAAGGGGCATTAAAACTGTCTTGATAAGCTACTGTGACCTCCACCACTCTTCCAAGGGGCATTAAAACTGTCTTGTTAAGCTACTGTGACCTCCACCACCCTTCCAAGGGACATTAAAACCGTCTTGTTAAGCTACTGTGACTGCCACCACTCTTCCAATGGGCATTGATATTGTCTTTTCATTCCATTGCGACCTCCACCACTCTTCCAAGGGGCATTAAAACTGTCTTGTTAAGCTACTGTGACCTCCACCACTCTTCCAAGGGACATTAAAACCGTCTTGTTAAGCTACTGTGACCTCCACCACTCCTCCAATGGGCATTGATATTGTCTTTTTATTCCACTTCGACTTCACCACTCTTCCAAGGGGCATTAAAACCATCTTGTTAAGCTACTGTGATCTCCACCACTCTTCCAAGGGGCATTAAAACTGTCTTGTTAAGCTACTTTGACCTCCACCACTCTGCCAAGGGGCATTAAAACCGTCTTGTTAAAACACTCTGAACTCCACAGCTCTTCCAATGGGCATTAAAACCATCTTGTTAAGCTACTGTGAATTCCACCACTCTTCCAAGGGGCATTGATATTGTCTTTTTATTTCACTGCGACCTCCACCACTCTTCCAAGGGACATTAAAACCATCTTGTTAAGCTACTGTGACCTCCGCCACTCTTCCAAGGGGCATTAAAACCGTCTTGTTAAGCTACTGTGACCTACACCACTCTTCCAAGGGGCATTAAAAACGTCTTGTTAAGCTACTGTGACCTCCACCACTCTTCCAAGGGACATTGAAACTGTCTTGTTAAGCTACTGTGACCTCCACCACTGTTCCAAGGGGCATTAAAACTGTCTTGTTAAGCTACTGTGACCTCTACCACTCTTCCAAGGGGCATTAAAACTGTCTTGTTAAACCGCTCTGAGCTACACAGCTCTTCCAAGGGGCATTAAAACCGTCTTGTTAAGCTACTGTGACCTCCACCACTCTTCCAATGGGCATTGATATTTTCTTTTTATTCCTCTGAGACTTCCACCACTCTTCCAAGGGGAATATAAACTGTCTTGTTAAGCTACTGTGACCTCCACCACTCTTCCAAGGGGCATTAAAACTGTCTTGATAAGCTACTGTGACCTCCACCACTCTTCCACGGGGCTTTAAAACCATCTTGTTAAGCTACTGTGACCTCCACCTCTCTTCCAAGGGGCATTAAAACTGTCTTGTTAAGCTACTGTGACCGCCACCACTCTTCCAAGGGGCATTAAAACCATCTTGTTAAAACACTCTGAACTCCACAGCTCTTCCAAGGGGCATTAAAACCATCTTGTTAAGCTACTGTGACCTCCACCACTATTCCAAGGGGCATTGACATTTTCCTTTTATTCCACTGCGACCTCCACCACTCTTCCAAAGGGCATTAAAACCATCTTGTTAAGCTACTGTGACGTCCACCACTCTTCCAATGGGCATTAAAACCGTCTTGTTAAGCTACTGTGACCTCCACCACTTTTCCAAGGGGCATTAAAACCGTCTTGTTAAGCTTCTGTGACCTCCACCACTCTTCCAAGGGGCATTAAAACCATCTTGTTAAACCACTCTGAACTCCACTTCTCTTCCAAGGGGCATTAAAACCGTCTTGTTAAGCTACTGTGACCTCCACCACTCTTCCAAGGGGCATTAAATCTGTCTTGTTAAGCTACTGTGAATTCCACCACTCTTCTAAGGGGCATTAAAACCATCTTGTTAAACCACTCTGAACTCCACAGCTCTTTCAAGGGGCATTAAAACCATCTTGCTAAGCTTCTGTGACCTCCACCACTCTTCCAAGGGGCATTAAAACTGTCTTGGTAAGCTACTGTGACCTCCACCACTTTTCCAAGGGGCATTAAAACCATCTTGTTAAACCACTCTGAACTCCACTTCTCTTCCAAGGGGCATTAAAACCGCCTTGTTAAGCTACTGTGACCTCCACCACTCTTCCAAGGGGCATGAAAACTGTCCTGTTAAGCTACTGTGACCTCCACCACTCTTCCAAGGGGCATTAAAGCTGTCTTCTTAAACCACTCTGAACTCCACTTATCTCCAACGGGCATTAAATCCGTCTTGTTAAGCTACTGTGACCTCCACCACTCTTCCAAGGGGCATTAAAACTGTCTTGTTAAGCTACTTTGACCTCCACCACTCTTCCAAGGGGCATTGAAACTGTCTTGTTAAGCTACTGTGACCTCCACCACTCTTCCAAGGGGCATTAAAACTGTCATGTTAAGCTACTGTGACCTCCACCACTCTTCCAAGGGGCACTAAAACCGTATTGTTAAACGACTCTGAACTCCACAGATCTTCCAAGGGACATTAAAACCATCTTGTTAAGCTACTGTGACCTCCGCCACTCTTCCAAGGGGCATTAAAACCGTCTTGTTAAGCTTCTGTGACCTCCACTACTCTTCCAGGGGCATTAAAAATGTCTTGTTAAGCTACTGTGACCTCCACCACTCTTCCAAGGGGCATTAAAACCATCTTGTTAAAACACTCTGACTCCACAGCTCTTCCAAGGGGCATTGAAACCATCTTGTTAAGCTACTGTGACCTCCACCACTCTTCCAAGGGGCATTGATATTGTCTTTTTATTCCACTGCGACCTCCACCACTCTTCCATAGGGCATTAAAACCATCTTGTTAAGCTAATGTGACCTCCAACACTCTTCCAATGGGCATTAAAACCGTCTTGTTAAGCTACTGTGACCTCCGCCACTCTTCCAAGGGGCATTAAAATCATCTTGTGAAGCTTCTGTGACCTCCACCACTCTTCCAAGGGGCAGTAAAACAGTCTTGTTAAACCACTCTGAACTCCACTTCTCTTCCAAGGGGCATTAAAACCGTCTTGTTAAGCTACTGTGACCTCCACCACTCTTCCAAGGGGCATTAAAACCGTCTTGTTAAACCACTCTGAACTCCACAGCTCTTCCAAGGGGCATTAAAACCATCTTGTTAAGCTACTGTGACCTCCACCACTCTTCCAAGGGGCATTGATATTGTCATTTTATTCCACTGCGACCTCCACCACTCTTCCAAGGGGCATTAAAACTGTTTTGTTAAGCTACTGTGTCTTCCACAACTCTTCCAAGGGGCATTAAAACTGTCTTGTTAAGCTACTGTGACCTCCACCACTCTTCCAAGGGGCATTAAAACCATCTTGTTAAACGACTCTGAACTCCACTTCTCTTCCAAGGGGCATTAAAACCGTCTTGTTAAGCTACTGTGACCTCCACCACTCTTCCAAGGGGCATTAAAACTGTCCTGTTAAGCTACTGTGACCTCCACCACTCTTCCAAGGGGCATTAAAGCTGTCTTGTTAAACCACTCTGAACTCCACTTATCTCCAAGGGGCATTAAATCTGTCTTGTTAAGCTACTGTGACCTCCACCACTCTTCCAAGGGGCATTAAAACTGTCTTGTTAAGCTACTTTGACCTCCACCACTCTTCCAAGGGGCATTGACACTGTCTTGTTAAGCTACTGTGACCTCCACCACTGTTCCAAGGGGCATTAAAACTGTCTTGTTAAGCTACTGTGACCTCCACCACTCTTCCAAGGGGCATTAAAACTGTCATGTTAAGCTACTGTGACCGCCACCACTCTTCCAAGGGGCACTAAAACCGTATTGTTAAACCACTCTGAACTCCAAAGATCTTCCAAGGGGCATTAAAACCATCTTGTTAAGCTACTGTGACCTCCACCACTCTTCCAAGGGGCATTGATATTGTCTTTTTATTCCACTGCAACCTCCACCACTCTTCCAAGGGGCACTAAAACCGTCTTGTTAAGCTTCTGTGACCTCCACTACTCTTCCAGGGGCATTAAAAATGTCATGTTAAGCTACTGTGACCTCCACCACTCTTCCAAGGGGCATTAAAACCATCTTGTTAAATCACTCTGACTCCACAGCTCTTCCAAGGGGCATTGAAACCATCTTGTTAAGCTACTGTGACCTCCACCACTCTTCCAAGGGGCATTGATATTGTCTTTTTATTCCACTGCGACCTCCACCACTCTTCCATAGGGCATTAAAACCATCTTGTTAAGTTACTGTGACCTCCACCACTCTTCCAATGGGCATTAAAACCGTCTTGTTAAGCTACTGTGACCTCCACCACTCTTCCAAGGGGCATTAAAATCATCTTGTTAAGCTTCTGTGACCTCCACCACTCTTCCAAGGGGCAGTAAAACAGTCTTGTTAAACCACTCTGAACTCCACTTCTCTTCCAAGGGGCATTAAAACCGTCTTCCTAAGCTACTGTGACCTCCACCACTCTTCCAAGGGGCATTAATACCGTCTTGTTAAACCACTCTGAACTCCACAGCTCTTCCAAGGGGCATTAAAACCATCTTGTTAAGCTACTGTGACCTCCACCACTCTTCCAAGGGGCATTGATATTGTCTTTCTATTCCACTGCGACCTCCACCACTCTTCCAAGGGGCATTAAAACCGTCTTGTTAAGCTACTGTGACCTCCACCACTCTTCCAAGGGGCATTAAAACTGTTTTGTTAAGCTACTGTGACCTCCACAACTTTTCCAAGGGGCATTAAAACTGTCTTGTTAAGCTACTGTGACCTCCACCACTCTTCCAAGGGGCATTAAAGCCGTCTTCTTAAACCTCTCTGAACTCCACTTCTCTCCCAAGGGTCATTAAAACCGTCTTGTTAAGCTGCTGTGACCTCCACCACTCTTCCAAGGGGCATTAAAACTGTCTTGTTAAGCTACTGTGACCTCCACCACTCTTCCAAGGGGCATTGATACTGTCTTGTTAAGCTACTGTGACCTCCACCAGTGTTCCAAGGGGCATTAAATCTGTCTTGTTAACCTACTGTGACCTCCACCACTCTTCCAAGGGGCATTAAAACTGTCTTGTTAAACCACTCTGAACTCCACAGCTCTTCCAAGGGGCATTAAAACCATCTTGTTAAGCTACTGTGACCTGCACCACTCTTCCAATGGGCAATGATATTGTCTTTTTATTCCACTGGGACTTCCACCACTCTTCCAAGGGGCATTAAAACTGTCTTGTTAAGCTACTGTGCCCTCCACCACTCTTCCAAGGGACATTAAAACCATCTTGTTAAGCCACTGTGACCTCCACCACTCTTCCAATGGGAATTGATATTGTCTTTTTATTCCACTGCGACGTCCACCACTCTTCCAAGGGGCATTAAAACTGTCTTGTTAAGCTACTTTGACCTCCACCACTCTTCCAAGGGGCATTGAAACTGTCTTGTTAAGCTACTGTGACCTCCACCACTGTTCCAAGGGGCATTAAAACTGTCTTGTTAAGCTACTGTGACCTCCACCACTCTTCCAAGGGGCATTAAAACTGTCATGTTAAGCTACTGTGACCTCCACCACTCTTCCAAGGGGCACTAAAACCGTATTGTTAAACGACTCTGAACTCCACAGATCTTCCAAGGGACATTAAAACCATCTTGTTAAGCTACTGTGACCTCCGCCACTCTTCCAAGGGGCATTAAAACCGTCTTGTTAAGCTTCTGTAACCTCCACTACTCTTCCAGGGGCATTAAAAATGTCTTGTTAAGCTACTGTGACCTCCACCACTCTTCCAAGGGGCATTAAAACCATCTTGTTAAAACACTCTGACTCCACAGCTCTTCCAAGGGGCATTGAAACCATCTTGTTAAGCTACTGTGACCTCCACCACTCTTCCAAGGGGCATTGATATTGTCTTTTTATTCCACTGCGACCTCCACCACTCTTCCATAGGGCATTAAAACCATCTTGTTAAGCTAATGTGACCTCCAACACTCTTCCAATGGGCATTAAAACCGTCTTGTTAAGCTACTGTGACCTCCGCCACTCTTCCAAGGGGCATTAAAATCATCTTGTGAAGCTTCTGTGACCTCAACCACTCTTCCAAGGGGCAGTAAAACAGTCTTGTTAAACCACTCTGAACTCCACTTCTCTTCCAAGGGGCATTAAAACCGTCTTGTTAAGCTACTGTGACCTTCACCACTCTTCCAAGGGGCATTAAAACCGTCTTGTTAAACCACTCTGAACTCCACAGCTCTTCCAAGGGGCATTAAAACCATCTTGTTAAGCTACTGTGACCTCCACCACTCTTCCAAGGGGCATTGATATTGTCATTTTATTCCACTGCGACCTCCACCACTCTTCCAAGGGGCATTAAAACTGTTTTGTTAAGCTACTGTGTCTTCCACAACTCTTCCAAGGGGCATTAAAACTGTCTTGTTAAGCTACTGTGACCTCCACCACTCTTCCAAGGGGCATTAAAACCATCTTGTTAAACCACTCTGAACTCCACTTCTCTTCCAAGGGGCATTAAAACCGTCTTGTTAAGCTACTGTGACCTCCACCACTCTTCCAAGGGGCATTAAAACTGTCCTGTTAAGCTACTGTGACCTCCACCACTCTTCCAAGGGGCATTAAAGCTGTCTTGTTAAACCACTCTGAACTCCACTTATCTCCAAGGGGCATTAAATCTGTCTTGTTAAGCTACTGTGACCTCCACCACTCTTCCAAGGGGCATTAAAACTGTCTTGTTAAGCTACTTTGACCTCCACCACTCTTCCAAGGGGCATTGACACTGTCTTGTTAAGCTACTGTGACCTCCACCACTGTTCCAAGGGGCATTAAAACTGTCTTGTTAAGCTACTGTGACCTCCACCACTCTTCCAAGGGGCATTAAAACTGTCATGTTAAGCTACTGTGAGCGCCACCACTCTTCCAAGGGGCACTAAAACCGTATTGTTAAACCACTCTGAACTCCAAAGATCTTCCAAGGGGCATTAAAACCATCTTGTTAAGCTACTGTGACCTCCACCACTCTTCCAAGGGGCATTGATATTGTCTTTTTATTCCACTGCAACCTCCACCACTCTTCCAAGGGGCACTAAAACCGTCTTGTTAAGCTTCTGTGACCTCCACTACTCTTCCAGGGGCATTAAAAATGTCATGTTAAGCTACTGTGACCTCCACCACTCTTCCAAGGGGCATTAAAAACGTCTTGTTAAGCTACTGTGACCTCCACCACTCTTCCAAGGGGCATTAAAATCGTCTTGTTATGCTTCTGTGACCTCCACCACTCTTCCAAGGGGCATTAAAACCGTCTTGTTAAACCACTCTGAACTCCACTTCTCTTCCAAGGGGCATTGAAACCGTCTTGTTAAGCTACTGTGACCTCCACCACTCTTCCAAGGGGCATTAAAACTGTCTTGTTAAGCTACTGTGACCTCCACCACTCTTCCAAGGGGCATTGAAACTGTCTTGTTAAGCTACTGTGACCTCCACCACTCTTCCAAGGGACATTAAAGCCGTCTTCTTAAACCTCTCTGAACTCCACTTCTCTACCAAGGGTCATTAAAACCGTCTTGTTAAGCTGCTGTGACCTCCACCACTCTTCCAAGGGGCATTAAAACTGTCTTGTTAAGCTACTGTGACCTCCACCACTCTTCCAAGGGGCATTGAAACTGTCTTGTTAAGCTACTGTGACCTCCACCAGTGTTCCAAGGGGCATTAAATCTGTCTTGTTAACCTACTGTGACCTCCACCACTCTTCCAAGGGGCATTAAAACTGTCTTGTTAAACCACTCTGAACTCCACAGCTCTTCCAAGCGGCATTAAAACCATCTTGTTAAGCTACTGTGACCTGCACCACTCTTCCAATGGGCATTGATATTGTCTTTTTATTCCACTGGGACTTCCACCACTCTTCCAAGGGGCATTAAAACTGTCTTGTTAAGCTACTGTGCCCTCCACCACTCTTCCAAGGGACATTAAAACCATCTTGTTAAGCCACTGTGACCTCCACCACTCTTCCAATGGGAATTGATATTGTCTTTTTATTCCACTGCGACGTCCACCACTCTTCCAAGGGGCATTAAAACTGTCTTGTTATGCTACTTTGACCTCCACCACTCTTCCAAGGGGCATTAAAACTGTCTTGTTAAGCTACTGTGACCTCCAGCACTCTTCCAAGGGACATTAAAACCGTCTTGTTAAGCTACTGTGACCTGCACCACACTTCCAATGGGCATTGATATTGTCTTTTTATTCCACTGCGACTTCCACCACTCTTCCAAGGGGCATTAAAACTGTCTTGTTAAGCTATTGTGCCCTCCACCACTCTTCCAAGGGGCATTAAAACTGTCTTGTTAAGATACTGTGACCTCCACCATTCTTCCAAGGGGCATTAAAACTGTCTTGTTAAGCTACTGAGACCTCCAACACTCTTCCAAGGGGCATTAAAACCGTCTAGTTAAAACACTCTAAACTGCACAGCTCTTCCAAGGGGCATTAAAACCATCTTGTTAAGCTACTGTGACCTCCACCACTCTTCCAAGGGGCATTAAAACTGTCTTGTTAAGCTACTTTGACCTCCACCACTCTTCCAAGGGGCAGTAAAACAGTCTTGTTAAACCACTCTGAACTCCACTTCTCTTCCAAGGGGCATTAAAACCGTCTTCCTAAGCTACTGTGACCTCCACCACTCTTCCAAGGGGCATTAATACCGTCTTGTTAAACCACTCTGAACTCCACAGCTCTTCCAAGGGGCATTAAAACCATCTTGTTAAGCTACTGTGACCTCCACCACTCTTCCAAGGGGCATTGATATTGTCTTTCTATTCCACTGCGACCTCCACCACTCTTCCAAGGGGCATTAAAACCGTCTTGTTAAGCTACTGTGACCTCCACCACTCTTCCAAGGGGCATTAAAACTGTTTTGTTAAGCTACTGTGACCTCCACAACTTTTCCAAGGGGCATTAAAACTGTCTTGTTAAGCTACTGTGACCTCCACCACTCTTCTAAGGGGCATTAAAGCCGTCTTCTTAAACCTCTCTGAACTCCACTTCTCTCCCAAGGGTCATTAAAACCGTCTTGTTAAGCTGCTGTGACCTCCACCACTCTTCCAAGGGGCATTAAAACTGTCTTGTTAAGCTACTGTGACCTCCACCACTCTTCCAAGGGGCATTGATACTGTCTTGTTAAGCTACTGTGACCTCCACCAGTGTTCCAAGGGGCATTAAATCTGTCTTGTTAACCTACTGTGACCTCCACCACTCTTCCAAGGGGCATTAAAACTGTCTTGTTAAACCACTCTGAACTCCACAGCTCTTCCAAGCGGCATTAAAACCATCTTGTTAAGCTACTGTGACCTGCACCACTCTTCCAATGGGCATTGATATTGTCTTTTTATTCCACTGGGACTTCCACCACTCTTCCAAGGGGCATTAAAACTGTCTTGTTAAGCTACTGTGCCCTCCACCACTCTTCCAAGGGACATTAAAACCATCTTCTTAAGCCACTGTGACCTCCACCACTCTTCCAATGGGAATTGATATTGTCTTTTTATTCCACTGCGACGTCCACCACTCTTCCAAGGGGCATTAAAACTGTCTTGTTATGCTACTTTGACCTCCACCACTCTTCCAAGGGGCATTAAAACTGTCTTGTTAAGCTACTGTGACCTCCAGCACTCTTCCAAGGGACATTAAAACCGTCTTGTTAAGCTACTGTGACCTGCACCACACTTCCAATGGGCATTGATATTGTCTTTTTATTCCACTGCGACTTCCACCACTCTTCCAAGGGGCATTAAAACTGTCTTGTTAAGCTATTGTGCCCTCCACCACTCTTCCAAGGGGCATTAAAACTGTCTTGTTAAGATACTGTGACCTCCACCATTCTTCCAAGGGGCATTAAAACTGTCTTGTTAAGCTACTGAGACCTCCAACACTCTTCCAAGGGGCATTAAAACCGTCTAGTTAAAACACTCTAAACTGCACAGCTCTTCCAAGGGGCATTAAAACCATCTTGTTAAGCTACTGTGACCTCCACCACTCTTCCAAGGGGCATTAAAACTGTCTTGTTAAGCTACTTTGACCTCCACCACTCTTCCAAGGGGCATTGAAACTGTCTTGTTAAGCTACTGTGACCTCCACCACTGTTCCAAGGGGCATTAAAACTGTCTTGTTAAGCTACTGTGACCTCCAGCACTCTTCCAAGGGGCATTAAAACTGTCTTGTTAAGCTACTGTGACCTCCACCACTCTTCCAAGGGACATTAAAACCGTCTTGTTAAGCTACTGTGAACTGCACCACACTTCCAATGGGCATTGATATTGTCTTTTTATTCCACTGCGACTTCCACCACTCTTCCAAGGGGCATTAAAACTGTCTTGTTAAGCTACTGTGCCCTCCACCACTCTTCCAAGGGACATTAAAACCGTCTTGTTAAGCTACTGTGACCTCCACCACTCTTCCAATGGGAATTGATATTGTCTTTTTATTCCACTGCGACGTCCACCACTCTTCCAAGGGGCATTAAAACTGTCTTGTTAAGCTACTGTGCCCTCCACCACTCATCCAAGGGGCATTAAAACTGTCTTGTTAAGATACTGTGACCTCCACCATTCTTCCAAGGGGCATTAAAACTGTCTTGTTAAGCTACTGTGACCTCCAACACACTTCCAAGGGGCATTAAAACCGTCTTGTTAAAACACTTTAAACTGCACAGCTCTTCCAAGGGGCATTAAAACCATCTTTTTAAGCTACTGTGACCTCCACCACTCTTCCAAGGGGCATTAAAACTGTCTTGTTAAGCTATTTTGACCTCCACCACTCTTCCAAGGGGCATTGAAACTGTCTTGTTAAGCTACTGTGACCTCCACCACTGTTCCAAGGGGCATTAAAACTGTCTTGTTAAGCTACTGTGACCTCCACCACTCTTCCAAGGGGCATTAAAACTGTCATGTTAAGCTACTGTGACCTCCACCACTCTTCCAAGGGGCACTAAAACCGTATTGTTAAAACACTCTGAACTCCACAGCTCTTCCAAGGGGCATTAAAACCATCTTGTTAAGCTACTGTGACCTCCACCACTCTTCCAAGGGGCATTGATATTGTCTTTTTATTCCACTGCGACCTCCACCACTCTTCCAAGTGGCATTAAAACCGTCTTGTTAAACCACTCTGAACTCCACTTCTCTTCCAAGGGGCATTAAAACCGTCTTGTTAAGCTACTGTGACCTCCGCCACTCTTCCAAGGGCCATTAAAACCGTCTTGTTAAACCACTCTGAACTCCACAGCTCTTCCAAGGGGCATTAAAACCATCTTGTTAAGCTACTGTGACCTCCACCACTCTTCCAAGGGGCATTAAAACCGTCTTGTTAAGCTTCTGTGACCTCCACTACTCTTCCAGGGGCATTAAAAATGTCTTGTTAAGCTACTGTGACCTCCACCACTCTTCCAAGGGGCATTAAAACCATCTTGTTAAAACACTCTGAACTCCACAGCTCTTCCAAGGGGCATTGAAACCATCTTGTTAAGCTACTGTGACCTCCACTACTCTTCCAAGGGGCATTGATATTGTCTTTTTATTCCACTGCGACCTCCACCACTCTTCCATAGGGCATTAAAACCATCTTGTTAAGCTACTGTGACCTCCACCACTCTTCCAATGGGCATTAAAACCATCTTGTTAAGCTACTGTGACCTCCACCACTCTTCCAAGGGGCATTAAAATTGTCTTGTTAAGCTTCTGTGACCTCCACCACTCTTCCAAGGGGCATTAAAACCGTCTTGTTAAACCACTCTGAACTCCACTTCTCTTCCAAGGGGCTTTAAGACCGTCTTGTTAAGCTACTGTGACCTCCGCCACTCTTCCAAGGGGCATTAAAACCGTCTTGTTAAACCACTCTGAACTCCACAGCTCTTCCAAGGGGCATTAAAACCATCTTGTTAAGCTACTGTGACCTCCACCACTCTTCCAAGGGGCATTGATATTGTCTTTTTATTCCACTGCGACCTCCACCACTCTTCCAAGGGACATTAAAACCGTTTTGTTAAGCTACTGTGACCTCCACCACTCTTCCAAGGGGCATTAAAACTGTTTTGTTAAGCTACTGTGACCTCCACAACTCTTCCAATGGGCATTAAAACTGTCTTGTTAAGCTACTGTAACCTCCACCACTCTTCCAAGGGGCATTAAAACTGTCTTGTTAAGCTACTGTGACCTCCACCACTCTTCCAAGGGGCATTGAAACTGTCTTGTTAAGCTACTGTGACCTCCACCACTCTTCCAAGGGGCATTAAAACTGTCTTGTTAAGCTACTGTGACCTGCACCACTCTTCCAATGGGCATTGATATTGTCTTTTTATTCCACTGCGACATCCACCACTCTTCCAAGGGGCATTAAAACTGTCTTGTTAAGCTACTGTGCCCTCCACCACTCTTCCAAGGGACATTAAAACCGTCTTGTTAAGCTACTGTGACCTCCACCACTCTTCCAATGGGAATTGATATTGTCTTTTTATTCCACTGCGACGTCCACCACTCTTCCAAGGGGCATTAAAACTGTCTTGTTAAGCTACTGTGCCCTCCACCACTCTTCCAAGGGGCATTAAAGCTGTCTTGTTAAGATACTGTGACCTCCACCATACTTCCAAGGGGCATTAAAACTGTCTTGTTAAGCTACTGTGACCTCCAACACTCTTCCAAGGGGCATTTATACCGTCTTGTTAAAACACTCTAAACTGCACAGCTCTTCCAAGGGGCATTAAAACCATCTTGTTAAGCTACTGTGACCTCTCCCACTCTTTCAAGGGGCATTGATATTGTCTTTTTATTCCACTGTGACCTCCACCACTCTTCCAAGGGGCATTAAAACCGTCTTGTTAAGCTACTGTGACCTCCGCCACTCTTCCAAGGGGCATTAAAACCGTCTTGTTAAGCTACTGTGACCTACACCACTCTTCCAAGGGGCATTAAAACCGTCTTGTTAAGCTACTGTGACCTCCACCACTCTCCCAAGGGGCATTAAAACCGTCTTGTTAAATGACTCTGAACTTCACTTCTCTTCCAAGGGGCATTAAAACCGTCTTGTTAAGCTACTGTGAGCTCCACCACTCTTCAAAGGGGCATTAAAACTGTCTTGTTAAGCTACTGTGACCTCCACCACTCTTCCAAGGGGCATTAAACTGTCTTGTTAAGCTACTGTGACCTCCATCACTGTTCCAAGGGGCATTAAAACTGTCTTGTTAAACCACTCTGAACTCCACAGCTCTTCCAAGCGGCATTAAAACCATCTTGTTAAGCTACTGTGACCACCACCCCTCTTCCAAGGGGCATTGATATCTCTTTTTATTCCACTGCGACCTCCACCACTCTTCCAAGGAGCATTAAAACAGTCTTGTTTAAGCTGCTGTGACCTCCACTACTCTTCCATGGGGCATTAAAACTGTCTTGATAAGCTACTGTGACCTCCACCACTCTTCCAAGGGGCATTAAATCCGTCTTGTTAAGCTACTGTGACCTCTACCACTCTTCCAAGGGGCATTAAAACTGTTTTGTTAAGCTACTGTGACCTCCACCTCTCTTCCAAGGGGCATTGAAACTGTCTTGTTAAGCTACTGTGACCTCCACCACTCTTCCAATGGGCATTGATATTTTCTTTTTATTCCTCTGCGACTTCCACCACTCTTCCAAGGGGCATTAAAACTGTCCTATTAAGCTTCTGTGACCTCCACCACTCTTCCAGGGGCATTAAAACTGTCTTGTTAAGCTACTGTGACCTCCACCACTTTTCCAAGGGGCATTAAAACTGTCTTGATAAGCTACTGTGACCTCCACCACTCTTCCAAGGGGCTTTAAAACCGTCTTGTTAAGCTACTGTGACCTCCACCACTCTTCCAAGGGGCATTAAAACTGTCTTGTTAAGCTACTGTGACCGCCACCACACTTCCAAGGGGCATTAAAACCATCTTGTTAAAACACTCTGAACTCCACAGCTCTTCCAAGGGGCATTAAAACCATCTTGTTAAGCTACTGTGACCTCCACCACTCTTCCAAGGGGCATTGATATTGTCCTTTCATTCCACTGCGACCTCCACCACTCTTCCAAGGGGCATTAAAACTGTCTTGATAAGCTACTGTGACCTCCACCACTGTTCCAAGGGGCATTAAAACTGTCTTGATAAGCTACTGTGACCTCCACCACTCTTCCAAGGGGCTTTAAAACCGTCTTGTTAAGCTACTGTGACCTCCACCACTCTTCCAAGGGGCATTAAAACTGTCTTTTAAGCTACTGTGACCGCCACTACTCTTCCAAGGGGCATTAAAACCATCTTGCTAAAACACTCTGAACTCCACAGCTCTTACAAGGGGCATTAAAACCATCTTGTTAAGCTACTGTGACCTCCACCACTCTTCCAAGGGGCATTGATATTGTCCTTTTATTCCACTGCGACCTCCACCACTCTTCCAAAGGGCATTAAAACCATCTTGTTAAGCTACTGTGACCTCCACCACTCTTCCAATGGGCATTAAAACCATCTTGTTAAGCTACTGTGACCTCCACCACTTTTTCAAGGGGCATTAAAACCGTCTTGTTAAGCTTCTGTGACCTCCACCACTCTTCCAAGGGGCATTAAAACCGTCTTGTTAAACCACTCTGAACTCCACTTCTCTTCCAAGTGGCATTAAAACCATCTTGTTAAGCTACTGTGACCTCCACCACTCTTCCAAGGGGCATTAAATCTGGTTTGTTAAGCTACTGTGACATCCACCGCTCTTCTAAGGGGCATTAAAACCATCTTGTTAAACCACTCTGAACTCCACAGCTCTTTCAAGGGGCATTAAAACCGTCTTGTTAAGCTTCTGTGACCTCCACCACTCTTCCAAGGGGTATTAAAACTGTCTTGGTAAGCTACTGTGACCTCCACCACTGTTCCAAGGGGCATTAAAACTATCTTGTTAAGCCACTCTGAACTCCACTTCTCTTCCAAGGGGCATTAAAACCGTCTTGTCAAGCTACTGTGACCTCCACCACTCTTCCAAGGGGCATTAAAACTGTCTTGTTAAGCGACTGTGATCTCCACCACTCTTCCAAGGGGAATTAAAGCTGTCTTGTTAAACCACTCTGAGCTCCACTTATCTCCAAGGGGCATTAAATCCGTCTTGTTAAGCTACTGTGACCTCCACCACTCTTCCAAGGGGCAAGAAAACTGTCTTGTTAAGCTACTTTGACCTCCACCACTCTTCCAAGGGGCATTGAAACTGTCTTGTTAGGCTACTGTGACCTCCACCACTCTTCCAAGGGGCATTAAAACTGTCTTGTTAAGCTACTGTGACCTCCACCACTCTTCCAAGGGGCATTAAAACTGTCATGTTAAGCTACTGTGACCTCCACCACTCTTCCAAGGGGCACTAAAACCGTATTGTTAAAACACTCTGAACTCCACAGCTCTTCCAAGGGGCATAAAAACCATCTTGTTAAGCTACTGTGACCTCCACCACTCTTCCAAGGGGCATTGATATTGTCTTTTTATTCTACTGCGACCTCCACCACTCTTCCAAGGGGCATTAAAACTGTCTTGTTAAGCTATTGTGACCTCCACCACTCTTCCAAGGGGCATTAAAACAGTCTTGTTAAGCTACTGCGACCTCCACCACTCTTCCAAGGGGCATTAAAACTGTCTTGTTAAGCTACTGTGACCTCCACCACTCTTCCAAGGGGCATTAAAACTGTCTTGTTAAGCTACTGTGACCTCCACCACTGTTCCAAGGAGCATTAAAACTGTCTTGTTAAGCTACTGTGAACTCCACCACTCTTCCAAGGGCCATTAAAACCATCTTGTTAAACCACTCTGAACTCCACAGCTCTTCCAAGGGGCATTAAAACCATCTTGTTAAGCTACTGTGACCTCTACCACTCTTCCAAGGGGCATTGATATTGTCTTTTTATTCCACTGCGACCTCCACCACTCTTCCAAGGAGCATTAAAACCGTCTTGTTAAGCTTCTGTGACCTCCACTACTCTTCCAGGGGCATTAAAAATGTCTTGTTAAGCTACTGTGACCTCCACCACTCTTCCAAGGGGCATTAAAACCATCTTGTTAAAACACTCTGAACTCCACAGCTCTTTCAAGGGGCATTGAAACCATCTTGTTAAGCTACTGTGACCTCCACCACTCTTCCAAGGGGCATTGATATTGTCTTTTTATTCCACTGCGACCTCCACCACTCTTCCATAGGGCATTAAAACCATCTTGTTAAGCTACTGTGACCTCCACCACTCTTCCAATGGGCATTAAAACCGTCTTGTTAAGCTACTGTGACCTCCACCACTCTTCCAAGGGGCATTAAAATCGTCTTGTTATGCTTCTGTGACCTCCACCACTCTTCCAAGGGGCATTAAAACCGTCTTGTTAAACCACTCTGAACTCCACTTCTCTTCCAAGGGGCATTGAAACCGTCTTGTTAAGCTACTGTGACCTCCACCACTCTTCCAAGGGGCATTAAAACTGTCTTGTTAAGCTACTGTGACCTCCACCACTCTTCCAAGGGGCATTGAAACTGTCTTGTTAAGCTACTGTGACCTCCACCACTCTTCCAAGGGACATTAAAGCCGTCTTCTTAAACCTCTCTGAACTCCACTTCTCTACCAAGGGTCATTAAAACCGTCTTGTTAAGCTGCTGTGACCTCCACCACTCTTCCAAGGGGCATTAAAACTGTCTTGTTAAGCTACTGTGACCTCCACCACTCTTCCAAGGGGCATTGAAACTGTCTTGTTAAGCTACTGTGACCTCCACCAGTGTTCCAAGGGGCATTAAATCTGTCTTGTTAACCTACTGTGACCTCCACCACTCTTCCAAGGGGCATTAAAACTGTCTTGTTAAACCACTCTGAACTCCACAGCTCTTCCAAGCGGCATTAAAACCATCTTGTTAAGCTACTGTGACCTGCACCACTCTTCCAATGGGCATTGATATTGTCTTTTTATTCCACTGGGACTTCCACCACTCTTCCAAGGGGCATTAAAACTGTCTTGTTAAGCTACTGTGCCCTCCACCACTCTTCCAAGGGACATTAAAACCATCTTGTTAAGCCACTGTGACCTCCACCACTCTTCCAATGGGAATTGATATTGTCTTTTTATTCCACTGCGACGTCCACCACTCTTCCAAGGGGCATTAAAACTGTCTTGTTATGCTACTTTGACCTCCACCACTCTTCCAAGGGGCATTAAAACTGTCTTGTTAAGCTACTGTGACCTCCAGCACTCTTCCAAGGGACATTAAAACCGTCTTGTTAAGCTACTGTGACCTGCACCACACTTCCAATGGGCATTGATATTGTCTTTTTATTCCACTGCGACTTCCACCACTCTTCCAAGGGGCATTAAAACTGTCTTGTTAAGCTATTGTGCCCTCCACCACTCTTCCAAGGGGCATTAAAACTGTCTTGTTAAGATACTGTGACCTCCACCATTCTTCCAAGGGGCATTAAAACTGTCTTGTTAAGCTACTGAGACCTCCAACACTCTTCCAAGGGGCATTAAAACCGTCTAGTTAAAACACTCTAAACTGCACAGCTCTTCCAAGGGGCATTAAAACCATCTTGTTAAGCTACTGTGACCTCCACCACTCTTCCAAGGGGCATTAAAACTGTCTTGTTAAGCTACTTTGACCTCCACCACTCTTCCAAGGGGCAGTAAAACAGTCTTGTTAAACCACTCTGAACTCCACTTCTCTTCCAAGGGGCATTAAAACCGTCTTCCTAAGCTACTGTGACCTCCACCACTCTTCCAAGGGGCATTAATACCGTCTTGTTAAACCACTCTGAACTCCACAGCTCTTCCAAGGGGCATTAAAACCATCTTGTTAAGCTACTGTGACCTCCACCACTCTTCCAAGGGGCATTGATATTGTCTTTCTATTCCACTGCGACCTCCACCACTCTTCCAAGGGGCATTAAAACCGTCTTGTTAAGCTACTGTGACCTCCACCACTCTTCCAAGGGGCATTAAAACTGTTTTGTTAAGCTACTGTGACCTCCACAACTTTTCCAAGGGGCATTAAAACTGTCTTGTTAAGCTACTGTGACCTCCACCACTCTTCTAAGGGGCATTAAAGCCGTCTTCTTAAACCTCTCTGAACTCCACTTCTCTCCCAAGGGTCATTAAAACCGTCTTGTTAAGCTGCTGTGACCTCCACCACTCTTCCAAGGGGCATTAAAACTGTCTTGTTAAGCTACTGTGACCTCCACCACTCTTCCAAGGGGCATTGATACTGTCTTGTTAAGCTACTGTGACCTCCACCAGTGTTCCAAGGGGCATTAAATCTGTCTTGTTAACCTACTGTGACCTCCACCACTCTTCCAAGGGGCATTAAAACTGTCTTGTTAAACCACTCTGAACTCCACAGCTCTTCCAAGCGGCATTAAAACCATCTTGTTAAGCTACTGTGACCTGCACCACTCTTCCAATGGGCATTGATATTGTCTTTTTATTCCACTGGGACTTCCACCACTCTTCCAAGGGGCATTAAAACTGTCTTGTTAAGCTACTGTGCCCTCCACCACTCTTCCAAGGGACATTAAAACCATCTTGTTAAGCCACTGTGACCTCCACCACTCTTCCAATGGGAATTGATATTGTCTTTTTATTCCACTGCGACGTCCACCACTCTTCCAAGGGGCATTAAAACTGTCTTGTTATGCTACTTTGACCTCCACCACTCTTCCAAGGGGCATTAAAACTGTCTTGTTAAGCTACTGTGACCTCCAGCACTCTTCCAAGGGACATTAAAACCGTCTTGTTAAGCTACTGTGACCTGCACCACACTTCCAATGGGCATTGATATTGTCTTTTTATTCCACTGCGACTTCCACCACTCTTCCAAGGGGCATTAAAACTGTCTTGTTAAGCTATTGTGCCCTCCACCACTCTTCCAAGGGGCATTAAAACTGTCTTGTTAAGATACTGTGACCTCCACCATTCTTCCAAGGGGCATTAAAACTGTCTTGTTAAGCTACTGAGACCTCCAACACTCTTCCAAGGGGCATTAAAACCGTCTAGTTAAAACACTCTAAACTGCACAGCTCTTCCAAGGGGCATTAAAACCATCTTGTTAAGCTACTGTGACCTCCACCACTCTTCCAAGGGGCATTAAAACTGTCTTGTTAAGCTACTTTGACCTCCACCACTCTTCCAAGGGGCATTGAAACTGTCTTGTTAAGCTACTGTGACCTCCACCACTGTTCCAAGGGGCATTAAAACTGTCTTGTTAAGCTACTGTGACCTCCAGCACTCTTCCAAGGGGCATTAAAACTGTCTTGTTAAGCTACTGTGACCTCCACCACTCTTCCAAGGGACATTAAAACCGTCTTGTTAAGCTACTGTGAACTGCACCACACTTCCAATGGGCATTGATATTGTCTTTTTATTCCACTGCGACTTCCACCACTCTTCCAAGGGGCATTAAAACTGTCTTGTTAAGCTACTGTGCCCTCCACCACTCTTCCAAGGGACATTAAAACCGTCTTGTTAAGCTACTGTGACCTCCACCACTCTTCCAATGGGAATTGATATTGTCTTTTTATTCCACTGCGACGTCCACCACTCTTCCAAGGGGCATTAAAACTGTCTTGTTAAGCTACTGTGCCCTCCACCACTCATCCAAGGGGCATTAAAACTGTCTTGTTAAGATACTGTGACCTCCACCATTCTTCCAAGGGGCATTAAAACTGTCTTGTTAAGCTACTGTGACCTCCAACACACTTCCAAGGGGCATTAAAACCGTCTTGTTAAAACACTTTAAACTGCACAGCTCTTCCAAGGGGCATTAAAACCATCTTTTTAAGCTACTGTGACCTCCACCACTCTTCCAAGGGGCATTAAAACTGTCTTGTTAAGCTATTTTGACCTCCACCACTCTTCCAAGGGGCATTGAAACTGTCTTGTTAAGCTACTGTGACCTCCACCACTGTTCCAAGGGGCATTAAAACTGTCTTGTTAAGCTACTGTGACCTCCACCACTCTTCCAAGGGGCATTAAAACTGTCATGTTAAGCTACTGTGACCTCCACCACTCTTCCAAGGGGCATTGATATTGTCTTTTTATTCCACTGCGACCTCCACCACTCTTCCAAGTGGCATTAAAACCGTCTTGTTAAACCACTCTGAACTCCACTTCTCTTCCAAGGGGCATTAAAACCGTCTTGTTAAGCTACTGTGACCTCCGCCACTCTTCCAAGGGCCATTAAAACCGTCTTGTTAAACCACTTTGAACTCCACAGCTCTTCCAAGGGGCATTAAAACCATCTTGTTAAGCTACTGTGACCTCCACCACTCTTCCAAGGGGCATTAAAACCGTCTTGTTAAGCTTCTGTGACCTCCACTACTCTTCCAGGGGCATTAAAAATGTCTTGTTAAGCTACTGTGACCTCCACCACTCTTCCAAGGGGCATTAAAACCATCTTGTTAAAACACTCTGAACTCCACAGCTCTTCCAAGGGGCATTGAAACCATCTTGTTAAGCTACTGTGACCTCCACTACTCTTCCAAGGGGCATTGATATTGTCTTTTTATTCCACTGCGACCTCCACCACTCTTCCATAGGGCATTAAAACCATCTTGTTAAGCTACTGTGACCTCCACCACTCTTCCAATGGGCATTAAAACCATCTTGTTAAGCTACTGTGACCTCCACCACTCTTCCAAGGGGCATTAAAATTGTCTTGTTAAGCTTCTGTGACCTCCACCACTCTTCCAAGGGGCATTAAAACCGTCTTGTTAAACCACTCTGAACTCCACTTCTCTTCCAAGGGGCTTTAAGACCGTCTTGTTAAGCTACTGTGACCTCCGCCACTCTTCCAAGGGGCATTAAAACCGTCTTGTTAAACCACTCTGAACTCCACAGCTCTTCCAAGGGGCATTAAAACCATCTTGTTAAGCTACTGTGACCTCCACCACTCTTCCAAGGGGCATTGATATTGTCTTTTTATTCCACTGCGACCTCCACCACTCTTCCAAGGGACATTAAAACCGTTTTGTTAAGCTACTGTGACCTCCACCACTCTTCCAAGGGGCATTAAAACTGTTTTGTTAAGCTACTGTGACCTCCACAACTCTTCCAATGGGCATTAAAACTGTCTTGTTAAGCTACTGTAACCTCCACCACTCTTCCAAGGGGCATTAAAACTGTCTTGTTAAGCTACTGTGACCTCCACCACTCTTCCAAGGGGCATTGAAACTGTCTTGTTAAGCTACTGTGACCTCCACCACTCTTCCAAGTGGCATTAAAACTGTCTTGTTAAGCTACTGTGACCTGCACCACTCTTCCAATGGGCATTGATATTGTCTTTTTATTCCACTGCGACATCCACCACTCTTCCAAGGGGCATTAAAACTGTCTTGTTAAGCTACTGTGCCCTCCACCACTCTTCCAAGGGACATTAAAACCGTCTTGTTAAGCTACTGTGACCTCCACCACTCTTCCAATGGGAATTGATATTGTCTTTTTATTCCACTGCGACGTCCACCACTCTTCCAAGGGGCATTAAAACTGTCTTGTTAAGCTACTGTGCCCTCCACCACTCTTCCAAGGGGCATTAAAGCTGTCTTGTTAAGATACTGTGACCTCCACCATACTTCCAAGGGGCATTAAAACTGTCTTGTTAAGCTACTGTGACCTCCAACACTCTTCCAAGGGGCATTTATACCGTCTTGTTAAAACACTCTAAACTGCACAGCTCTTCCAAGGGGCATTAAAACCATCTTGTTAAGCTACTGTGACCTCTCCCACTCTTTCAAGGGGCATTGATATTGTCTTTTCATTCCACTGTGACCTCCACCACTCTTCCAAGGGGCATTAAAACCGTCTTGTTAAGCTACTGTGACCTCCGCCACTCTTCCAAGGGGCATTAAAACCGTCTTGTTAAGCTACTGTGACCTACACCACTCTTCCAAGGGGCATTAAAACCGTCTTGTTAAGCTACTGTGACCTCCACCACTCTCCCAAGGGGCATTAAAACCGTCTTGTTAAATGACTCTGAACTTCACTTCTCTTCCAAGGGGCATTAAAACCGTCTTGTTAAGCTACTGTGAGCTCCACCACTCTTCAAAGGGGCATTAAAACTGTCTTGTTAAGCTACTGTGACCTCCACCACTCTTCCAAGGGGCATTAAACTGTCTTGTTAAGCTACTGTGACCTCCATCACTGTTCCAAGGGGCATTAAAACTGTCTTGTTAAACCACTCTGAACTCCACAGCTCTTCCAAGCGGCATTAAAACCATCTTGTTAAGCTACTGTGACCACCACCCCTCTTCCAAGGGGCATTGATATCTCTTTTTATTCCACTGCGACCTCCACCACTCTTCCAAGGAGCATTAAAACAGTCTTGTTTAAGCTACTGTGACCTCCACTACTCTTCCATGGGGCATTAAAACTGTCTTGATAAGCTACTGTGACCTCCACCACTCTTCCAAGGGGCATTAAATCCGTCTTGTTAAGCTACTGTGACCTCTACCACTCTTCCAAGGGGCATTAAAACTGTTTTGTTAAGCTACTGTGACCTCCACCTCTCTTCCAAGGGGCATTGAAACTGTCTTGTTAAGCTACTGTGACCTCCACCACTCTTCCAATGGGCATTGATATTTTCTTTTTATTCCTCTGCGACTTCCACCACTCTTCCAAGGGGCATTAAAACTGTCCTATTAAGCTTCTGTGACCTCCACCACTCTTCCAGGGGCATTAAAACTGTCTTGTTAAGCTACTGTGACCTCCACCACTTTTCCAAGGGGCATTAAAACTGTCTTGATAAGCTACTGTGACCTCCACCACTCTTCCAAGGGGCTTTAAAACCGTCTTGTTAAGCTACTGTGACCTCCACCACTCTTCCAAGGGGCATTAAAACTGTCTTGTTAAGCTACTGTGACCGCCACCACACTTCCAAGGGGCATTAAAACCATCTTGTTAAAACACTCTGAACTCCACAGCTCTTCCAAGGGGCATTAAAACCATCTTGTTAAGCTACTGTGACCTCCACCACTCTTCCAAGGGGCATTGATATTGTCCTTTCATTCCACTGCGACCTCCACCACTCTTCCAAGGGGCATTAAAACTGTCTTGATAAGCTACTGTGACCTCCACCACTGTTCCAAGGGGCATTAAAACTGTCTTGATAAGCTACTGTGACCTCCACCACTCTTCCAAGGGGCTTTAAAACCGTCTTGTTAAGCTACTGTGACCTCCACCACTCTTCCAAGGGGCATTAAAACTGTCTTGTTAAGCTACTGTGACCGCCACCACTCTTCCAAGGGGCATTAAAACCATCTTGCTAAAACACTCTGAACTCCACAGCTCTTACAAGGGGCATTAAAACCATCTTGTTAAGCTACTGTGACCTCCACCACTCTTCCAAGGGGCATTGATATTGTCCTTTTATTCCACTGCGACCTCCACCACTCTTCCAAAGGGCATTAAAACCATCTTGTTAAGCTACTGTGACCTCCACCACTCTTCCAATGGGCATTAAAACCATCTTGTTAAGCTACTGTGACCTCCACCACTTTTTCAAGGGGCATTAAAACCGTCTTGTTAAGCTTCTGTGACCTCCACCACTCTTCCAAGGGGCATTAAAACCGTCTTGTTAAACCACTCTGAACTCCACTTCTCTTCCAAGTGGCATTAAAACCATCTTGTTAAGCTACTGTGACCTCCACCACTCTTCCAAGGGGCATTAAATCTGGTTTGTTAAGCTACTGTGACATCCACCGCTCTTCTAAGGGGCATTAAAACCATCTTGTTAAACCACTCTGAACTCCACAGCTCTTTCAAGGGGCATTAAAACCGTCTTGTTAAGCTTCTGTGACCTCCACCACTCTTCCAAGGGGTATTAAAACTGTCTTGGTAAGCTACTGTGACCTCCACCACTGTTCCAAGGGGCATTAAAACTATCTTGTTAAGCCACTCTGAACTCCACTTCTCTTCCAAGGGGCATTAAAACCGTCTTGTCAAGCTACTGTGACCTCCACCACTCTTCCAAGGGGCATTAAAACTGTCTTGTTAAGCTACTGTGATCTCCACCACTCTTCCAAGGGGAATTAAAGCTGTCTTGTTAAACCACTCTGAGCTCCACTTATCTCCAAGGGGCATTAAATCCGTCTTGTTAAGCTACTGTGACCTCCACCACTCTTCCAAGGGGCAAGAAAACTGTCTTGTTAAGCTACTTTGACCTCCACCACTCTTCCAAGGGGCATTGAAACTGTCTTGTTAGGCTACTGTGACCTCCACCACTCTTCCAAGGGGCATTAAAACTGTCTTGTTAAGCTACTGTGACCTCCACCACTCTTCCAAGGGGCATTAAAACTGTCATGTTAAGCTACTGTGACCTCCACCACTCTTCCAAGGGGCACTAAAACCGTATTGTTAAAACACTCTGAACTCCACAGCTCTTCCAAGGGGCATAAAAACCATCTTGTTAAGCTACTGTGACCTCCACCACTCTTCCAAGGGGCATTGATATTGTCTTTTTATTCTACTGCGACCTCCACCACTCTTCCAAGGGGCATTAAAACTGTCTTGTTAAGCTATTGTGACCTCCACCACTCTTCCAAGGGGCATTAAAACAGTCTTGTTAAGCTACTGCGACCTCCACCACTCTTCCAAGGGGCATTAAAACTGTCTTGTTAAGCTACTGTGACCTCCACCACTCTTCCAAGGGGCATTTAAACTGTCTTGTTAAGCTACTGTGACCTCCACCACTGTTCCAAGGAGCATTAAAACTGTCTTGTTAAGCTACTGTGAACTCCACCACTCTTCCAAGGGCCATTAAAACCATCTTGTTAAACCACTCTGAACTCCACAGCTCTTCCAAGGGGCATTAAAACCATCTTGTTAAGCTACTGTGACCTCTACCACTCTTCCAAGGGGCATTGATATTGTCTTTTTATTCCACTGCGACCTCCACCACTCTTCCAAGGAGCATTAAAACCGTCTTGTTAAGCTTCTGTGACCTCCACTACTCTTCCAGGGGCATTAAAAATGTCTTGTTAAGCTACTGTGACCTCCACCACTCTTCCAAGGGGCATTAAAACCATCTTGTTAAAACACTCTGAACTCCACAGCTCTTTCAAGGGGCATTGAAACCATCTTGTTAAGCTACTGTGACCTCCACCACTCTTCCAAGGGGCATTGATATTGTCTTTTTATTCCACTGCGACCTCCACCACTCTTCCATAGGGCATTAAAACCATCTTGTTAAGCTACTGTGACCTCCACCACTCTTCCAATGGGCATTAAAACCGTCTTGTTAAGCTACTGTGACCTCCACCACTCTTCCAAGGGGCATTAAAATCGTCTTGTTATGCTTCTGTGACCTCCACCACTCTTCCAAGGGGCATTAAAACCGTCTTGTTAAACCACTCTGAACTCCACTTCTCTTCCAAGGGGCATTGAAACCGTCTTGTTAAGCTACTGTGACCTCCACCACTCTTCCAAGGGGCATTAAAACTGTCTTGTTAAGCTACTGTGACCTCCACCACTCTTCCAAGGGGCATTGAAACTGTCTTGTTAAGCTACTGTGACCTCCACCACTCTTCCAAGGGACATTAAAGCCGTCTTCTTAAACCTCTCTGAACTCCACTTCTCTACCAAGGGTCATTAAAACCGTCTTGTTAAGCTGCTGTGACCTCCACCACTCTTCCAAGGGGCATTAAAACTGTCTTGTTAAGCTACTGTGACCTCCACCACTCTTCCAAGGGGCATTGAAACTGTCTTGTTAAGCTACTGTGACCTCCACCAGTGTTTCAAGGGGCATTAAAACTGTCTTGTAAAGCTACTGTGACCTCCACCACTCTTCCAAGGGGCATTAAAACCGTCTTGTTAAACCACTCTGAACTCCACAGCTCCTCCAAGGGGCATTAAAACCATCTTGTTAAGCTACTGTGACCTGCACCACTCTTCCAATGGGCATTGATATTGTCTTTTTATTCCACTGCGACTTCCACCACTCTTCCAAGGGGCATTAAAACTGTCTTGTTAAGCTACTGTGCCCTCCACCACTCTTCCAAGGGACATTAAAACCATCTTGTTAAGCTACTGTGACCTCCACCACTCTTCCAATGGGAATTGATATTGTCTTTTTATTCCACTGCGACGTCCACCACTCTTCCAAGGGGCATTAAAACTGTCTTGTTAAGCTACTGTGACTTCCACCACTCTTCCAAGGGGCATTAAAACTGTCTTGTTAAGCTACTGTGACCTCCACCACTCTTCCAAGGGACATTAAAACCGTCTTGTTAAGCTACTGTGATCTGCACCACACTTCCAATGGGCATTGATATTGTCTTTTTATTCCACTGCGACTTCCACCACTCTTCCAAGGGGCATTAAAACTGTCTTGTTAAGCTACTGTGCCCTCCACCACTCTTCCAAGGGACATTAAAACCATCTTGTTAAGCTACTGTGACCTCCACCACTCTTCCAATGGGAATTGATATTGTCTTTTTATTTCACTGCGACGTCCTCCACTCTTGCAAGAGGAATTAAAACTGTCTTGTTAAGCTACTGTGCCCTCCACCACTCTTCCAAGGGGCATTAAAACTGTCTTGTTAAGATACTGTGACCTCCACCATTCTTCCAAGGGGCATTAAAACTGTCTTGTTCAGCTACTGTGACCTCCAACACTCTTCCAAGGGGCATTAAAACCGTCTTGTTAAAACACTCTAAATTGCACAGCTCTTCCAAGGGGCATTAAAACCATCTTGTTAAGCTAATGTGACCTCCACCACTCTTCCAAGGGGCATTAAAACTGTCTTGTTAAGCTACTTTGACCTCCACCACTCTTCCAAGGGGCATTGAAACTGTCTTGTTAAGCTACTGTGACCTCCACCACTGTTCCAAGGGTCATTAAAACTGTCTTGTTAAGCTACTGTGACCTCCATCACTCTTCCAAGGGGCATTAAAACTGTCTTGTTAAGCTACTGTGACCTCCACCACTCTTCCAAGGGACATTAAAACCGTCTTGTTAAGCTACTGTGACCTGCACCACACTTCCAATGGGCATTGATATTGTCTTTTTATTCCACTGCGACTTCCACCGCTCTTCCAAGGGGCATTAAAACTGTCTTGTTAAGCTACTGTGCCCTCCACCACTCTTCCAAGGGGCATTAAAACTGTCTTGTTAAGATACTGTGACCTCCACCATTCTTCCAAGGGGCATTAAAACTGTCTTGTTAAGCTACTGTGACCTCCAACAATCTTCCAAGGGGCATTAAAACCGTCTTGTTAAAACACGCTAAACTGCACAGCTCTTCCAAGGGGTATTAAAACCATCTTGTTAAGCTACTGTGACCTCCACCACTCTTCCAAGGGGCATTAAAACTGTCTTGTTAAGCTACTTTGACCTCCACCACTCTTCCAAGGGGCATTGAAACTGTCTTGTTAAGCTACTGTGACCTCCACCACTGTTCCAAGGGGCATTAAAACCGTCTTGTTAAGCTGCTGTGACCTCCACCACTCTTCCAAGGGGCATTAAAACTGTCTTGTTAAGCTACTGTGACCTCCACCACTCTTCCAAGGAGCATTGAAACTGTCTTGTTAAGATACTGTGACCTCCACCAGTGTTCCAAGGGGCATTAAAACTGTCTTGTAAAGCTACTGTGACCTCCACCACTCTTCCAAGGGGCATTAAAACCGTCTTGTTAAACCACTCTGAACTCCACAGCTCTTCCAAGGGGCATTAAAACCATCTTGTTAAGCTACTGTGACCTGCACCACTCTTCCAATGGGCATTGATATTGTCTTTTTATTCCACTGCGACTTCCACCACTCTTCCAAGGGGCATTAAAACTGTCTTGTTAAGCTACTGTGCCCTCCACCACTCTTCCAAGGGACATTAAAACCATCTTGTTAAGCTACTGTGACCTCCACCACTCTTCCAATGGGAATTGATATTGTCTTTTTATTTCACTGCGACGTCCTCCACTCTTACAAGGGGCATTAAAACTGTCTTGTTAAGCTACTGTGCCCTCCACCACTCTTCCAAGGGACATTAAAACCATCTTGTTAAGCTACTGTGACCTCCACCACTCTTCCAATGGGAATTGATATTGTCTTTTTATTTCACTGCGACGTCCTCCACTCTTACAAGGGGCATTAAAACTGTCTTGTTAAGCTACTGTGCCCTCCACCACTCTTCCAAGGGGCATTAAAACTGTCTTGTTAAGATACTGTGACCTCCACCATTCTTCCAAGGGGCATTAAAACTGTCTTGTTAAGCTACTGTGACCTCCACCACACTTCCAATGGGCATTGATATTGTCTTTTTATTCCACTGCGACTTCCACCACTCTTCCAAGGGGCATTAAAACTGTCTTGTTAAGCTACTGTGCCATCCACCACTACTCCAAGTGACATTAAAACCGTCTTGTTAAGCTACTGTGACCTCCACCACTCTTCCAATGGGAATTGATATTGTCTTTTTATTCCACTGCGACATCCACCACTCTTCCAAGGGGCATTAAAACTGTCTTGTTAAGCTACTGTGCCCTACACCACTCTTCCAAGGGGCATTAAAACTGTCTTGTTAAGATACTGTGATCTCCACCATTCTTCCAAGGGGCATTAAAACTGTCTTGTTAAGCTACTGTGACCTCCAACACTATTTCAAGGGGCATTAAAACCGTCTTGTTAAAACACTCTAAACTGCACAGCTCTTCCAAGGGGCATTAAAACCATCTTGTTAAGCTACTGTGACCTCCACCACTCTTCCAAGGGGCATTAAAACTGTCTTGTTAAGCTACGTTGACCTCCACCACTCTTCCAAGGGGCATTAAAACCATCTTGTTAAGCAACTGTGACCTCCACCACTCTTCCAAGGGGCATTAAAACAGTCTTGTTAAGCTACTGTGACCTCCACCACTCTTCCAAGGGGCATTAAAACTGTCTTTTTAAGCTACTGTGACCTCCACCACTCTTCCAAGGAGCATTAAAACTGTCTTGTTAAGCTATTGTGAACTCCACCACTCTTCCAAGGGGCATTAAAACCATCTTGTTAAACCACTCTGAACTCCACAGCTCTTCCAAGGGGCATTAAAACCGTCTTGTTAAGCTTCTGTGACCTCCACTACTCTTCCAGGGGCAATAAAAATGTCTTGTTAAGCTACTGTGACCTCCACCACTCTTCCAAGGGGCATTAAAACCATCTTGCTAAAACACTCTGAACTCGACAGCTCTTCCAAGGGGCATTGAAACCATCTTGTTAAGCTATTGTGACCTCCACCACTCTTCCAAGGGGCATTGATATTGTCTTTTTATTCCACTGCGACCTCCACCACTCATCCATAGGGCATTAAAACCATCTTGTTAAGCTACTGTGACCTCCACCACTCTTCCAATGGGCATTAAATCCGTCTTGTTAAGCTACTATGACCTCCACCACTCTTCCAAGGGGCATTAAAATTGTCTTGTTAAGCTTCTGTGACCTCAACCACTCTTCCAAGGGACATTAAAACCGTCTTGTTAAACCACTCTGAACTCCACAGCTCTTCCAAGGGGCATTAAAACCATCTTGTTAAGCTACTGTGACCTCCAACACTCTTCAAAGGGGCATTGATATTGTCTTTTTATTCCACTGCGACCTCCACAACTCTTCCAAGGGGCATTAAAACCATCTTGTTAAGCTACTGTGACCTCCACCACTCTTCCAAGGGGCATTAAAACTGTCTTGTTAAGCAACTGTGCCCTCCACCACTCTTCCAAGGGGCATTAAAACTGTCTTGTTAAGATACTGTGACCTCCAACACTCTTCCAAGGGGCATTAAAACCGTCTTGTTAAAACACTCTAAACTGCACAGCTCTTCCAAGGGGCATTAAAACCATCTTGTTAAGCTACTGTGACCTCCACCACTCTTCCAAGGGGCATTAGAACTGTCTTGTTAAGCTATTTTGACCTCCACCACTCTTCCAAGGGGCATTGAAACTGTCTTGTTAAGCTACTGTGAATTCCACCACTGTTCCAAACGGCATTAAAACTGTCTTGTTAAGCTACTGTGACCTCCACCACTCTTCCAAGGGGCATTAAAATTGTCTTGTTAAGCTACTGTGACCTCCACCACTCTTCCAAGGGGCATTAAAGCCGTCTTGTTAAACCTCTCTGAACTCCACTTCTCTCCCAAGGGTCATTAAAACCGTCTTGTTAAGCTGCTGTGACCTCCACCACTCTTCCAAGGGGCATTGAAACTGTCTTGTTAAGCTACTGTGACCTCCACCAGTGTTCCAATGGGCATTAAAACTGTCTTGTTAAGCTACTGTGACCTCCACCACTCTTCCAAGGGGCATTAAAACCGTCTTGTTAAACCACTCTGAACTCCACAGCTCTTCCAAGGGGCATTAAAACCATCTTGTTAAGCTACTGTGACCTGCACCACTCTTCCAATGGGCATTGATATTGTCTTTTTATTCCACTGCGACTTCCACCACTCTTCCAAGGGGCATTAAAACTGTCTTGTTAAGCTACTGTGCCCTCCACCACTCTTCCAAGGGACATTAAAACCGTCTTGTTAAGCTACTGTGACCTCCACCACTCTTCCAATGAGAATTGATATTGTCTTTTTATTCCACTGCGACGTCCTCCACTCTTCCAAGGGGCATTAAAAGTGTCTTGTTAAGCTACTGTGACCTCCACCACTCTTCCAAGGGGCATTAAAACTGTCTTGTTAAGCTACTGTGACCTCCACCACTCCTCCAAGGGACAATAAAACCGTCTTGTTAAGCTACTGTGACCTGCACCACACTTCCAATGGGCATTGATATTGTCTTTTTAATTCCACTGCGACGTCCACCACTCTTCCAAGGGGCATTAAAACCGTCTTGTTAAAACACTATAAACTGCACAGCTCTTCCAAGGGGCATTAAAACCATCTTGTTAAGCTACTGTGACCTCCACCACTCTTCCAAGGGGCATTGATATTGTCTTTTTATTCCACTGCGACCTCCACCACTCTTCCAAGGGGCATTAAAACTGTCTTGTTAAGCTACTGTGACCTCCACCACTCTTCCAAGGGGCATTAAAACAGTCTTGTTAAGCTACTGTGACCTCCACCACTCTTCCAAGGAGCATTAAAACTGTCTTTTTAAGCTACTGTGACCTCCACCACTCTTCCAAGGAGCATTAAAACTGTCTTGTTAAGCTACTGTGACCCTCCACCACTGTTCCAAGGAGCATTAAAACTGTCTTGTTAAGCTACTGTGAACTCCACCACTCTTCCAAGGGGCATTAAAACCATCTTGTTAAACCACTCTGAACTCCACAGCTCTTCCAAGGGGCAATAAAACCATCTTGTTAAGCTACTGTGACCTCCACCACTCTTCCAAGGGGCATTGATATTGTCTTTTTATTCCACTGCGACCTCCACCACTCTTCCAAGGGGCATTAAAACCGTCTTGTTAAGCTTCTGTGACCTCCACTACTCTTCCAGGGGCATTAAAAATGTCTTGATAAGCTACTGTGACCTCCACCACTCTTCCAAGGGGCATTAAAACCATCTTGTTACACACTCTGAACTCCACAGCTCTTCCAAGGGGCATTGATATTGTCTTTTTATTCCACTGCGACCTCCACCACTCTTCCATAGGGCATTAAAACCATCTTGTTAAGCTACTGTAACCTCCACCACTCTTCCAATGGGCATTAAAACTTTCTTGTTAAGCTACTGTGACCTCCACCACTCTTCCAAAGGGCATTAAAATTGTCTTGTTAAGCTTCTGTGACCTCCACCACTCTTCCAAGGGGAATTCCAACCGTCTTGTTAAACCTCTCTGAACTCCACTTCTCTCCCAAGGGACATTAAAACCGTCTTGTTAAGCTGCTGTGACCTCCACCACTCTTCCAAGGGGCAATAAAACTGTCTTGTTAAGCTACTGTGACCTCCACCACTCTTCCAAGGGGCATTAAAACTGTCTTGTTAAGTTACTGTGACCTCCACCACTGTTCCAAGGAGCATTAAAACTGTCTTGTTAAGCTACTGTGAACTCCACCACTCTTCCAAGGGGCATTAAAACCATCTTGTTAAACCACTCTGAACTCCACAGCTCTTCCATGGGGCATTGAAACCATCTTGTTAAGCTGCTGTGACCTCCACTACTCTTCCAAGGGGCATTAAAACTGTCTTGTTAAGCTACTGTGACCTCCACCACTCTTCCAAGGGGCATTGAAACTGTCTTGTTAAGCTACTGTGACCTCCAGCAGTTTTCCAAGGGGTATTAAAACTGTCTTGTTAAGCTACTGTGACCTCCACCACTCTACCAATGGGAATTGATATTGTCTTTTTATTCCACTGCGTCGTCCACCACTCTTCCAAGGGGCATTAAAACTGTCTTGTTAAGCTACTGTGACCTCCACCACTCTTCCAAGGGGCATTAAAACTGTCTTGTTAAGCTACTGTGACCTCCACCACTCTTCCAAGGGACATTAAAACCGTCTTGTTAAGCTACTGTGACCTGCACCACACTTCCAATGGGCATTGATATTGTCTTTTTATTCCACTGCAACTTCCACCACTCTTCCAAGGGGCATTAAAACTGTCTTGTTAAGCTACTGTGCCCTCCACCACTCTTCCAAGGGACATTAAAACCGTCTTGTTAAGCTACTGTGACCTCCACCACTCTTCCAATGGGAATTGATATTGTCTTTTTATTCCACTGCGACATCCACCACTCTTCCAAGGGGCATTAAAACTGTCTTGTTAAGCTACTGTGCCCTTCACCACTTTTCCAAGGGGCATTAAAACTGTCTTGTTAAGATACTGCGACCTCCACCATTCTTCCAAGGGGCATTAAAACTGTCTTGTTAAGCTACTGTGACCTCCAACACTCTTCCAAGGGGCATTTATACCGTCTTGTTAAAACACTCTAAACTGCACAGCTCTTCCAAGGGTCATTAATACCATCTTGTTAAGCTACTGTGACCTCCACCACTCTTCCAAGGGGCATTGATATTGTCTTTTTTTTCCACTGCGACCTCCACCACTCTTCCAAGGGGCATTAAAGCTGTTTTGTTAAGCTACTGTGACCTCCACTACTCTTCCAAGGGGCATTAAAACCATCTTGTTAAGCTACTGTGACCTTCACCACTCTTCCAAGGGTCATTAAAACCGTCTTGTTAAGCTACTGTGACCTGCACCACTATTTCAATGGGCATTGATATTGTCTTTTTATTCCACTGCGACTTCCAACACTCTTCCAAAGGGCATTAAAACTGTCTTGTTAAGCTACTGTGACCTTCAACACTCTTCCAAGGGGCATTAAAACTGTCTTGTTAAACCACTCTGAAGTCCACAGCTCTTTCAATGGGCATTAAAACCGTCTTGTTAAGCTTCTGTGACCTCCACCACTCTTCCCAGCGACAATAAAACCATCTTGTTAAGCTACTGTGACCTCCACAACTCTTCCAATGGGAATTGATATTGTCTTTTTATTCCACTGCGACTTCCATGACTCTTCCAACGGGCAATAAAACTGTCTTGTTAAGCTACTGCGACCTCCACCACTCTTCCAAGGGGCATTAAAACTGTCTTGTTAAGATACTGTGACCTCCACCACTCTTCCAAGGGGCATTAAAACTGTCTTGTTAAGCTACTGTGACATCCACCACTCTTCCAAGGGGCAATGATATTGTCTTTTTATTCCACTGCGACCTCCACCACTCTTCCAAAGGGCATTAAAACCATCTTGTTAAGCTACTGTGACCTCAACCACTATTCCAATGGGCATTAAAACCGTCTTGTTAAGCTACTGTGACCTCCACCACTTTTCCAAGGGGCATTAAAACCGTCTTGTTAAGCTTCTGTGACCTCCACCACTCTTCCAAGGGGCATTAAAGCCGTCTTGTTAAACCACTCTGAACTCCACTTCTCTTCCAAGGGGCATTTAAACCGTCTTGTTAAGCTATTGTGACCTCCACCACTCTTCCAAGGGGCATTAAAACTGTCTTGTTAAGCTACTGTGACCTCCACCAGTGTTCCAAGTGGCATTAAAACTGTCTTGTTAAGCTACTGTGATCTCCACCACTCTTCCAAGGGGCATTAAATCATCTTGTTAAACCACTCTGAACTCCACAGCTCTTTCAAGGGGCATTAAAACCGTCTTGTTAAGCTTCTGTGACCTCCACCTCTCTTCCAAGGGGCATTAAAACTGTCTTGTTAAGCTACTGTGATCTCCACCACTCTTAAAAAGGGGCATTAAAACCATCTTGTTAAACCACTCTGAACTCCACTTCTCTTCCAAGGGGCATTAAAACCGTCTTGTTAAGCTACTGTGACCTCCACCACTCTTCCAAGGGGCATTAAAACTGTCTTGTTAAGCTACTGTGACCTCCACCACTCTTCCAAGGGGTATTAAAGCTGTCTTGTGAAACCACTCTGAACTCCAGTTATCTCCCAAGGGGCATTAAATCCGTATTGCTAAGCTACTGTGACCTCCACCACTCTTCCAAGGGGCATTAAAACTGTCTTGTTAAGCTACTGTGACCTCCACCACTCCTCCAAGGGGCATTGAAACTGTCTTGTTAAGCTACTGTGACCTCCACCACTGTTCCAAGGGGCATTAAAACTGTCTTGTTAAGCTACTGTGCCCTCTACCACTCTTCCAAGGGGAATTAAAACTGTCTTGTTAAAACGCTCTGAGCTCCACATCTCTTCCAAGGGGCATTAAAACCGTCTTGTTAAGCTACTGTGACCTCCACCACTCTTCCAATGGGCATTGATATTGTCTTTTTATTCCTCTGCGACTTCCACCACTCTTCCAAGGGGCATTAAAACTGTCTTGTTAAGCTTCTGTGACCTCCACTACACTTCCAGGGGCATTAAAAATGTCTTGTTAAGCTACTGTGACCTCCACCACTCTTCTAAGGGGCATTAAAACCATCTTGTTAAAACACTCTGAACTCCACAGCTCTTCCAAGGGGCATTAAAACCATCTTGTTAAGCTACTGTGACCTCCACCACTCTTCCAAGGGGCATTGATATTGTCTTTCTATTCCACTGCGACCTCCACCACTCTTCCAAAGGGCTTTAAAACCATCTTGTTATGCTACTGTGACCTCCACCACTCTTCCAATGGGCATTAAAACCATCTTGTTAAGCTACTGTGACCTCCACCACTCTTCCAAGGGGCATTAAAATCGTCTTGTTAAGCTTCTGTGACCTCCACCACTCTTCCAAGGGGCATTAAAACTGTCTTGTTAAGCTACTGTGACCTCCACCACTCTTCCAAGGGGCATTAAAGCTGTCTTGTGAAACCACTCTGAACTCCACTTATCTCCCAAGGGGCATTAAATCCGTCTTGTTAAGCTACTGTGACCTCCACCACTCTTCCAAGGGGCATTAAAACTGTCTTGTTAATCTACTGTGACCTCCACCACTCTTCCAAGGGGCATTAAAACTGTCTTGTTAAGCTACTGTGACCTCCACCACTCTTCCAAGGGGCATTAAAACCATCTTGTTAAGCTACTGTGACCTCCACCACTCTTCCAAGGGGCATTGATATTGTCTTTTTATTCCACTGCGTCCTCCACCACTCTTCCAAGGGGCATTAAAACCGTCTTGTTAAGCTACTGTGACCTCCACCACTCTTCCAAGGGGCATTAAAACTTTTTTGTTAAGCTACTGTGACCTCCACAACTCTTCCAAGGGGCATTAAAATTGTCTTGTTAAGCTACTGTGACCTCCACCACTCTTCCAAGGGGCATTAAAGCCGTCTTGTTAAACCTCTCTGAACTCCACTTCTCTCCCAAGGGTCATTAAAACCGTCTTGTTAAGCTGCTGTGACCTCCACCACTCTTCCAAGAGGCATTGAAACTGTCTTGTTAAGCTACTGTGACCTCCACCAGTGTTCCAAGGGGCATTAAAACTGTCTTGTTAAGCTACTATGACCTCCAGCACTCTTCCAAGGGGCATTAAAACCGTCTTGTTAAACCACTCTGAACTCCACAGCTCTTCCAAGGGGCATTAAAACCATCTTGTTAAGCTACTGTGACCTGCACCACTCTTCCAATGGGCATTGATATTGTCTTTTTATTCCACTGCGACTTCCACCACTCTTCCAAGGGGCATTAAAACTGTCTTGTTAAGCTACTGTGCCCTCCACCACTCTTCCAAGGGACATTAAAACCGCCTTGTTAAGCTACTGTGACCTCCACCACTCTTCCAATGGGAATTGATATTGTCTTTTTATTCCACTGCGACGTCCACCACTCTTCCAAGGGGCATTAAAACTGTCTTGTTAAGCTACTGTGACCTCCACCACTCTTCCAAGGGGCATTAAAATCGTCTTGTTAAGCTTCTGTGACCTCCACCACTCTTCCAAGGGGCATTAAAACTGTCTTGTTAAGCTACTGTGACCTCCACCACTCTTCCAAGGGGCATTAAAGCTGTCTTGTGAAACCACTCTGAACTCCACTTATCTCCCAAGGGGCATTAAATCCGTCTTGTTAAGCTACTGTGACCTCCACCACTCTTCCAAGGGGCATTAAAACTGTCTTGTTAATCTACTGTGACCTCCACCACTCTTCCAAGGGGCATTAAAACTGTCTTGTTAAGCTACTGTGACCTCCACCACTCTTCCAAGGGGCATTAAAACCATCTTGTTAAACAACTCTGAACTCCACAGCTCTTCCAAGGGGCATTAAAACCATCTTGTTAAGCTACTGTGACCTCCACCACTCTTCCAAGGGGCATTGATATTGTCTTTTTATTCCACTGCGTCCTCCACCACTCTTCCAAGGGGCATTAAAACCGTCTTGTTAAGCTACTGTGACCTCCACCACTCTTCCAAGGGGCATTAAAACTTTTTTGTTAAGCTACTGTGACCTCCACAACTCTTCCAAGGGGCATTAAAATTGTCTTGTTAAGCTACTGTGACCTCCACCACTCTTCCAAGGGGCATTAAAGCCGTCTTGTTAAACCTCTCTGAACTCCACTTCTCTCCCAAGGGTCATTAAAACCGTCTTGTTAAGCTGCTGTGACCTCCACCACTCTTCCAAGAGGCATTGAAACTGTCTTGTTAAGCTACTGTGACCTCCACCAGTGTTCCAAGGGGCATTAAAACTGTCTTGTTAAGCTACTATGACCTCCAGCACTCTTCCAAGGGGCATTAAAACCGTCTTGTTAAACCACTCTGAACTCCACAGCTCTTCCAAGGGGCATTAAAACCATCTTGTTAAGCTACTGTGACCTGCACCACTCTTCCAATGGGCATTGATATTGTCTTTTTATTCCACTGCGACTTCCACCACTCTTCCAAGGGGCATTAAAACTGTCTTGTTAAGCTACTGTGCCCTCCACCACTCTTCCAATGGGCATTGATATTGTCTTTTTATTCCTCTGCGACTTCCACCACTCTTCCAAGGGGCATTAAAACTGTCTTGTTAAGCTTCTGTGACCTCCACTACTCTTCCAGGGGCATTAAAAATGTCTTGTTAAGCTACTGTGACCTCCACCACTCTTCTAAGGGGCATTAAAACCATCTTGTTAAAACACTCTGAACTCCACAGCTCTTCCAAGGGGCATTAAAACCATCTTGTTAAGCTACTGTGACCTCCACCACTCTTCCAAGGGGCATTGATATTGTCTTTCTATTCCACTGTGACCTCCACCACTCTTCCAAAGGGCTTTAAAACCATCTTGTTATGCTACTGTGACCTCCACCACTCTTCCAATGGGCATTAAAACCATCTTGTTAAGCTACTGTGACCTCCACCACTCTTCCAAGGGGCATTAAAATCGTCTTGTTAAGCTTCTGTGACCTCCACCACTCTTCCAAGGGGCATTAAAACTGTCTTGTTAAGCTACTGTGACCTCCACCACTCTTCCAAGGGGCATTAAAGCTGTCTTGTGAAACCACTCTGAACTCCACTTATCTCCCAAGGGGCATTAAATCCGTCTTGTTAAGCTACTGTGACCTCCACCACTCTTCCAAGGGGCATTAAAACTGTCTTGTTAATCTACTGTGACCTCCACCACTCTTCCAAGGGGCATTAAAACTGTCTTGTTAAGCTACTGTGACCTCCACCACTCTTCCAAGGGGCATTAAAACCATCTTGTTAAACAACTCTGAACTCCACAGCTCTTCCAAGGGGCATTAAAACCATCTTGTTAAGCTACTGTGACCTCCACCACTCTTCCAAGGGGCATTGATATTGTCTTTTTATTCCACTGCGTCCTCCACCACTCTTCCAAGGGGCATTAAAACCGTCTTGTTAAGCTACTGTGACCTCCACCACTCTTCCAAGGGGCATTAAAACTTTTTTGTTAAGCTACTGTGACCTCCACAACTCTTCCAAGGGGCATTAAAATTGTCTTGTTAAGCTACTGTGACCTCCACCACTCTTCCAAGGGGCATTAAAGCCGTCTTGTTAAACCTCTCTGAACTCCACTTCTCTCCCAAGGGTCATTAAAACCGTCTTGTTAAGCTGCTGTGACCTCCACCACTCTTCCAAGAGGCATTGAAACTGTCTTGTTAAGCTACTGTGACCTCCACCAGTGTTCCAAGGGGCATTAAAACTGTCTTGTTAAGCTACTATGACCTCCAGCACTCTTCCAAGGGGCATTAAAACCGTCTTGTTAAACCACTCTGAACTCCACAGCTCTTCCAAGGGGCATTAAAACCATCTTGTTAAGCTACTGTGACCTGCACCACTCTTCCAATGGGCATTGATATTGTCTTTTTATTCCACTGCGACTTCCACCACTCTTCCAAGGGGCATTAAAACTGTCTTGTTAAGCTACTGTGCCCTCCACCACTCTTCCAAGGGACATTAAAACCGCCTTGTTAAGCTACTGTGACCTCCACCACTCTTCCAATGGGAATTGATATTGTCTTTTTATTCCACTGCGACGTCCACCACTCTTCCAAGGGGCATTAAAACTGTCTTGTTAAGCTACTGTGACCTCCACCACTCTTCCAAGGGGCATTAAAACTGTCTTGTTAAGCTACTGTGACCTCCACCACTCTTCCAAGGGACATTAAAACCGTCTTGTTAAGCTACTGTGACCTGCACCACTTTTCCAAGGGGCATTAAAACCGTCTTGTTAAGCTTCTGTGACCTCCACCACTCTTCCAAGGGGCATTAAAACCGTCTTGTTAAACCACTCTGAACTCCACTTCTCTTCCAAGGGGCATTAAAACCGTCTTGTTAAGCTACTGTAACCTCCACCACTCTTCCAAGGGGCATTAAAATTGTCTTGTTAAGCTACTGTGACCTCCACCAGTGTTCCAAGGGGCATTAAAACTGTCTTGTTAAGCTACTGTGACCTCCCCCACTCTTCCAAGGGGCATTAAAATCATCTTGTTAAACCACTCTGAACTCCACAGCTCTTTCCAGGGGCATTAAAACCGTCTTGTCAAGCTTCTGTGACCTCCACCTCTCTTCCAAGGGGCATTAAAACTGTCTTGTTAAGCTACTGTGACCTCCACCACTCTTCCAAGGGGCATTAAAACCGTCTTGTTAAGCTTCTGTGACCTCCACTACTCTTCCAGGGGCATTAAAAATGTCTTGATAAGCTACTGTGACCTCCACCACTCTTCCAAGGGGCATTAAAACCATCTTGTTACACACTCTGAACTCCACAGCTCTTCCAAGGGGCATTGATATTGTCTTTTTATTCCACTGCGACCTCCACCACTCTTCCATAGGGCATTAAAACCATCTTGTTAAGCTACTGTAACCTCCACCACTCTTCCAATGGGCATTAAAACTGTCTTGTTAAGCTACTGTGACCTCCACCACTCTTCCAAATGCATTAAAATTGTCTTGTTAAGCTTCTGTGACCTCCACCACTCTTCCAAGGGGAATTACAACCGTCTTGTTAAACCTCTCTGAACTCCACTTCTCTCCCAAGGGTCATTAAAACCGTCTTGTTAAGCTGCTGTGACCTCCACCACTCTTCCAAGGGGCAATAAAACTGTCTTGTTAAGCTACTGTGACCTCCACCACTCTTCCAAGGGGCATTAAAACTGTCTTGTTAAGTTACTGTGACCTCCACCACTGTTCCAAGGAGCATTAAAACTGTCTTGTTAAGCTACTGTGAACTCCACCACTCTTCCAAGGGGCATTAAAACCATCTTGTTAAACCACTCTGAACTCCACAGCTCTTCCATGGGGCATTGAAACCATCTTGTTAAGCTGCTGTGACCTCCACTACTCTTCCAAGGGGCATTAAAACTGTCTTGTTAAGCTACTGTGACCTCCACCACTCTTCCAAGGGGCATTGAAACTGTCTTGTTAAGCTACTGTGACCTCCAGCAGTTTTCCAAGGGGTATTAAAACTGTCTTGTTAAGCTACTGTGACCTCCACCACTCTACCAATGGGAATTGATATTGTCTTTTTATTCCACTGCGACGTCCACCACTCTTCCAAGGGGCATTAAAACTGTCTTGTTAAGCTACTGTGACCTCCACCACTCTTCCAAGGGGCATTAAAACTGTCTTGTTAAGCTACTGTGACCTCCACCACTCTTCCAAGGGACATTAAAACCGTCTTGTTAAGCTACTGTGACCTGCACCACACTTCCAATGGGCATTGATATTGTCTTTTTATTCCACTGCAACTTCCGCCACTCTTCCAAGGGGCATTAAAACTGTCTTGTTAAGCTACTGTGCCCTCCACCACTCTTCCAAGGGACATTAAAACCGTCTTGTTAAGCTACTGTGACCTCCACCACTCTTCCAATGGGAATTGATATTGTCTTTTTATTCCACTGCGACATCCACCACTCTTCCAAGGGGCATTAAAACTGTCTTGTTAAGCTACTGTGCCCTCCACCACTCTTCCAAGGGGCATTAAAACTGTCTTGTTAAGATACTGCGACCTCCACCATTCTTCCAAGGGGCATTAAAACTGTCTTGTTAAGCTACTGTGACCTCCAACACTCTTCCAAGGGGCATTTATACCGTCTTGTTAAAACACTCTAAACTGCACAGCTCTTCCAAGGGTCATTAAAACCATCTTGTTAAGCTACTGTGACCTCCACCACTCTTCCAAGGGGCATTGATATTGTCTTTTTTTTCCACTGCGACCTCCACCACTCTTCCAAGGGGCATTAAAGCTGTTTTGTTAAGCTACTGTGACCTCCACTACTCTTCCAAGGGGCATTAAAACCATCTTGTTAAGCTACTGTGACCTTCACCACTCTTCCAAGGGTCATTAAAACCGTCTTGTTAAGCTTCTGTGACCTGCACCACTATTTCAATGGGCATTGATATTGTCTTTTTATTCCACTGCGACTTCCAACACTCTTCCAAAGGGCATTAAAACTGTCTTGTTAAGCTACTGTGACCTTCAACACTCTTCCAAGGGGCATTAAAACTGTCTTGTTAAACCACTCTGAAGTCCACAGCTCTTTCAATGGGCATTAAAACCGTCTTGTTAAGCTTCTGTGACCTCCACCACTCTTCCCAGCGACAATAAAACCATCTTGTTAAGCTACTGTGACCTCCACAACTCTTCCAATGGGAATTGATATTGTCTTTTTATTCCACTGCGACTTCCATGACTCTTCCAACGGGCAATAAAACTGTCTTGTTAAGCTACTGCGACCTCCACCACTCTTCCAAGGGGCATTAAAACTGTCTTGTTAAGCTACTGTGACCTCCACCTCTCTTCCAAGGGGCATTAAAACTGTCTTGTTAAGCTACTGTGACATCCACCACTCTTCCAAGGGGCAATGATATTGTCTTTTTATTCCACTGCGACCTCCACCACTCTTCCAAAGGGCATTAAAACCATCTTGTTAAGCTACTGTGACCTCAACCACTATTCCAATGGGCATTAAAACCGTCTTGGTAAGCTACTGTGACCTCCACCACTTTTCCAAGGGGCATTAAAACCATCTTGTTAAGCTTCTGTGACCTCCACCACTCTTCCAAGGGGCATTAAAGCCGTCTTGTTAAACCACTCTGAACTCCACTTCTCTTCCAAGGGGCATTTAAACCGTCTTGTTAAGCTATTGTAACCTCCACCACTCTTCCAAGGGGCATTAAAACTGTCTTGTTAAGCTACTGTGACCTCCACCAGTGTTCCAAGTGGCATTAAAACTGTCTTGTTAAGCTACTGTGATCTCCACCACTCTTCCAAGGGGCATTAAATCATCTTGTTAAACCACTCTGAACTCCACAGCTCTTTCAAGGGGCATTAAAACCGTCTTGTTAAGCTTCTGTGACCTCCACCTCTCTTCCAAGGGGCATTAAAACTGTCTTGTTAAGCTACTGTGATCTCCACCACTCTTCCAAGGGGCATTAAAACCATCTTGTTAAACCACTCTGAACTCCACTTCTCTTCCAAGGGGCATTAAAACCGTCTTGTTAAGCTACTGTGACCTCCACCACTTTTCCAAGGGGCATTAAAACTGTCTTGTTAAGCTACTGTGACCTCCACCACTCTTCCAAGGGGTATTAAAGCTGTCTTGTGAAACCACTTTGAACTCCAGTTATCTCCCAAGGGGCATTAAATCCGTATTGTTAAGCTACTGTGACCTCCACCACTCTTCCAAGGGGCATTAAAACTGTCTTGTTAAGCTACTGTGACCTCCACCACTCCTCCAAGGGGCATTGAAACTGTCTTGTTAAGCTACTGTGACCTCCACCACTGTTCCAAGGGGCATTAAAACTGTCTTGTTAAGCTACTGTGCCCTCTACCACTCTTCCAAGGGGAATTAAAACTGTCTTGTTAAAACGCTCTGAGCTCCACATCTCTTCCAAGGGGCATTAAAACCGTCTTGTTAAGCTACTGTGACCTCCACCACTCTTCCAATGGGCATTGATATTGTCTTTTTATTCCTCTGCGACTTCCACCACTCTTCCAAGGGGCATTAAAACTGTCTTGTTAAGCTTCTGTGACCTCCACTACTCTTCCAGGGGCATTAAAAATGTCTTGTTAAGCTACTGTGACCTCCACCACTCTTCTAAGGGGCATTAAAACCATCTTGTTAAAACACTCTGAACTCCACAGCTCTTCCAAGGGGCATTAAAACCATCTTGTTAAGCTACTGTGACCTCCACCACTCTTCCAAGGGGCATTGATATTGTCTTTCTATTCCACTGCGACCTCCACCACTCTTCCAAAGGGCTTTAAAACCATCTTGTTATGCTACTGTGACCTCCACCACTCTTCCAATGGGCATTAAAACCGTCTTGTTAAGCTACTGTGACCTCCACCACTCTTCCAAGGGGCATTAAAATCGTCTTGTTAAGCTTCTGTGACCTCCACCACTCTTCCAAGGGGCATTAAAACTGTCTTGTTAAGCTACTGTGACCTCCACCACTCTTCCAAGGGGCATTAAAGCTGTCTTGTGAAACCACTCTGAACTCCACTTATCTCCCAAGGGGCATTAAATCCGTCTTGTTAAGCTACTGTGACCTCCACCACTCTTCCAAGGGGCATTAAAACTGTCTTGTTAATCTACTGTGACCTCCACCACTCTTCCAAGGGGCATTAAAACTGTCTTGTTAAGCTACTGTGACCTCCACCACTCTTCCAAGGGGCATTAAAACCATCTTGTTAAACGACTCTGAACTCCACAGCTCTTCCAAGGGGCATTAAAACCATCTTGTTAAGCTACTGTGACCTCCACCACTCTTCCAAGGGGCATTGATATTGTCTTTTTATTCCACTGCGTGCTCCACCACTCTTCCAAGGGGCATTAAAACCGTTTTGTTAAGCTACTGTGACCTCCACCACTCTTCCAAGGGGCATTAAAACTTTTTTGTTAAGCTACTGTGACCTCCACAACTCTTCCAAGGGGCATTAAAATTGTCTTGTTAAGCTACTGTGACCTCCACCACTCTTCCAAGGGGCATTAAAGCCGTCTTGTTAAACCTCTCTGAACTCCACTTCTCTCCCAAGGGTCATTAAAACCGTCTTGTTAAGCTGCTGTGACCTCCACCACTCTTCCAAGAGGCATTGAAACTGTCTTGTTAAGCTACTGTGACCTCCACCAGTGTTCCAAGGGGCATTAAAACTGTCTTGTTAAGCTACTATGACCTCCAGCACTCTTCCAAGGGGCATTAAAACCGTCTTGTTAAACCACTCTGAACTCCACAGCTCTCCCAAGGGGCATTAAAACCATCTTGTTAAGCTACTGTGACCTGCACCACTCTTCCAATGGGCATTGATATTGTCTTTTTATTCCACTGCGACTTCCACCACTCTTCCAAGGGGCATTAAAACTGTCTTGTTAAGCTACTGTGCCCTCCACCACTCTTCCAAGGGACATTAAAACCGCCTTGTTAAGCTACTGTGACCTCCACCACTCTTCCAATGGGAATTGATATTGTCTTTTTATTCCACTGCGACGTCCACCACTCTTCCAAGGGGCATTAAAACTGTCTTGTTAAGCTACTGTGACCTCCACCACTCTTCCAAGGGGCATTAAAACTGTCTTGTTAAGCTACTGTGACCTCCACCACTCTTCCAAGGGACATTAAAACCGTCTTGTTAAGCTACTGTGACCTGCACCACTTTTCCAAGGGGCATTAAAACCGTCTTGTTAAGCTTCTGTGACCTCCACCACTCTTCCAAGGGGCATTAAAACCGTCTTGTTAAACCACTCTGAACTCCACTTCTCTTCCAAGGGGCATTAAAACCGTCTTGTTAAGCTACTGTAACCTCCACCACTCTTCCAAGGGGCATTAAAATTGTCTTGTTAAGCTACTGTGACCTCCACCAGTGTTCCAAGGGGCATTAAAACTGTCTTGTTAAGCTACTGTGACCTCCACCACTCTTCCAAGGGGCATTAAAATCATCTTGTTAAACCACTCTGAACTCCACAGCTCTTTCCAGGGGCATTAAAACCGTCTTGTCAAGCTTCTGTGACCTCCACCTCTCTTCCAAGGGGCATTAAAACTGTCTTGTTAAGCTACTGTGACCTCCACCACTCTTCCAAGGGGCATTAAAACTATCTTGTTAAACCACTCTGAACTCCACTTCTCTTCCAAGGGCATTAAAACCGTCTTGTTAAGCTACTGTGACCTCCACCACTCTTCCAAGGGGCATTAAAACTGTCTTGTTAAGCTACTGTGACCTCCACAACTCTTCCAAGGGGCATTAAAGCTGTCTTGTGAAACCACTCTGAACTCCACTTATCTCCCAAGGGGCATTAAATCCGTCTTGTTAAGCTACTGTGACCTCCACCACTCTTCCAAGGGGCATTAAAACTGTCTTGTTAAGCTACTGTGACCTCCAACTCTCTTCAAAGGGGCATTGATATTGTCTTTTTATTCCACTGCGACCTCCACCACTCTTCCAAGGGGCATTAAAACCGTCTTGTTAAGCTACTGTGACCTCCACCACTCTTCCAAGGGGCATTAAAACAGTTTTGTTAAGCTACTGTGACCTCCACAACTCTTCCAAGGGGCATTGATATTGTCTTTTTAGTCCACTGCGACCTGCACCACTCTTCCAAGGGGCATTAAAACCGTCTTGTTAAGCTTCTGTGACCTCCACTACTCTTCCAGGGGTATTAAAAATGTCTTGTTAAGCTACTGTGACCTCCACCACTCTTCCAAGGGGCATTAAAACCATCTTGTTAAAACACTCTGAACTCCACAGCTCTTCCAAGGGGCATTAAAACCATCTTGTTAAAACACTCTGAACTCCACCACTCTTCCAAGGGGCATTAAAACTGTTTTGTTAAGCTACTGTGACCTCCACAACTCTTCCAAGGGGCATTGATATTGTCTTTTTATTCCACTGCGACCTCCACCACTCTTCCAAGGGGCATTAAAACCGTCTTGTTAAGCTTCTGTGACCTCCACTACTCTTCCAGGGGTATTAAAAATGTCTTGTTAAGCTTCTGTGACCTCCACCACTCTTCCAAGGGGCATTTAAACCATCTTGTTAAAACACTCTGAACTCCACAGCTCTTCCAAGGGGCATTGAAACCATCTTGTTAAGCTACTGTGACCTCCACCACTCTTCCAAGGGGCATTGATATTGTCTTTTTATTCCACTGCGACCTCCACCACTCTTCAAAGGGGCATTGATATTGTCTTTTTATTCCACTGCGACCTCCACCACTCTTCCAAGGGGCATTAAAACCGTCTTGTTAAGCTACTGTGACCTCCACAGCTCTTCCAAGGGGCATGAAAACCATCTTGTTAAGCTACTGTGACCTCCACCACTCTTCCAAGGGGCATTGATATTGTCTTTTTATTCCACTGCGACCTCCACCACTCTTCCATAGGGCAATAAAACCATCTTGTTAAGCTACTGTGACCTCCACCACTCTTCCAATGGGCATTAAAACCGTCTCGTTAAGCTACTGTGACCTCCACCACTCTTCCAAGGGGCATTAAAATTGTCTTGTTAAGCTTCTGTGACCTCCACCACTCTTCCAAGGGGCATTAAAACCGTCTTGTTAAACCACTCTGAACTCCACTTCTCTTCCAAGGGGCATTAAAACCGTCTTGTTAAGCTACTGTGACCTCCACCACTCTTCCAAGGGGCATTAAAACCGTCTTGTTAAACTACTCTGAACTCCACAGCTCTTCCAAGGGGAATTAAAACCATCTTGTTAAGCTACTGTGACCTCCAACACTCTTCAAAGGGGCATTGATATTGTCTTTTTATTCCACTGCGACCTCCACCACTCTTCCAAGGGGCATTAAAACCGTCTTGTTAAGCTACTGTGACCTCCACCACTCTTCCAAGGGGCATTAAAACTGTTTTGTTAAGCTACTGTGACCTCCACAACTCTTCCAAGGGGCATTAAAGCCGTCTTCTTAAACCTCTCTGAACTCCACTTCTCTCCCAATGGTCATTAAAACCGTCTTCTTAAGCTACTGTGACCTCCACCACTCTTCCAAGGGGCATTAAAACTGTCTTGTTAAGCTACTGTGACCTCCACCACTCTTCCAAGGGGCATTGAAACTGTCTTGTTAAGCTACTGTGACCTCCACCAGTGTTCCAAGGGGCATTAAAACTGTCTTGTTAAGCTACTGTGACCTCCACCACTCTTCCAAGGGGTATTAAAACCGTCTTGTTAAACCACTCTGAACTCCACAGCTCTTCCAAGGGGCATTAAAACCATCTTCTTAAGCTACTGTGACCTGCACCACTCTTCCAATGGGCATTGATATTGTCTTTTTATTCCACTGCGACTTCCACCACTCTTCCAAGGGGCATTAAAACTGTCTTGTTAAGCTACTGTGCCCTCCACCACTCTTCCAAGGGACATTAAAACCATCTTGTTAAGCTACTGTGACCTCCACCACTCTTCCAATGGGAATTGATATTGTCTTTTTATTCCACTGCGGCGTCCACCACTCTTCCAAGGGGCATTAAAACTGTCTTGTTAAGCTACTGTGACCTCCACCACTCTTCCAATCGGCATTAAAACTGTCTTGTTAAGCTACTGTGACCTCCACCACTCTTCCAAGGGACATTAAAACCGTCTTGTTAAGCTACTGTGACCTGCACCACACTTCCAATTGGCATTGATATTGTCTTTTTATTCCACTGTGACTTCCACCACTCTTCCAAGGGGGATTAAAACTGTCTTGTTAAGCTACTGTGCCCTCCACCACTCTTCCAAGGGACATTAAAACCGTCTTGTTAAGCTACTGTGACCTCCACCACTCTTCCAATGGGAATTGATATTGTCTTTTTATTCCACTGCGACGTCCACCACTCTTCCAAGGGGCATTAAAACTGTCTTGTTAAGCTACTGTGACCTCCACCACTCTTCCAAGGGGCATTAAAACTGTCTTGTTAAGCTACTGTGACCTCCACCACTCTTCCAAGGGACATTAAAACCGTCTTGTTAAGCTACTGTGACCTGCACCACTTTTCCAAGGGGCATTAAAACCGTCTTGTTAAGCTTCTGTGACCTCCACCACTCTTCCAAGGGGCATTAAAACCGTCTTGTTAAACCACTCTGAACTCCACTTCTCTTCCAAGGGGCATTAAAACCGTCTTGTTAAGCTACTGTAACCTCCACCACTCTTCCAAGGGGCATTAAAATTGTCTTGTTAAGCTACTGTGACCTCCACCAGTGTTCCAAGGGGCATTAAAACTGTCTTGTTAAGCTACTGTGACCTCCACCACTCTTCCAAGGGGCATTAAAATCATCTTGTTAAACCACTCTGAACTCCACAGCTCTTTCCAGGGGCATTAAAACCGTCTTGTCAAGCTTCTGTGACCTCCACCTCTCTTCCAAGGGGCATTAAAACTGTCTTGTTAAGCTACTGTGACCTCCACCACTCTTCCAAGGGGCATTAAAACCGTCTTGTTAAGCTTCTGTGACCTCCACTACTCTTCCAGGGGCATTAAAAATGTCTTGATAAGCTACTGTGACCTCCACCACTCTTCCAAGGGGCATTAAAACCATCTTGTTACACACTCTGAACTCCACAGCTCTTCCAAGGGGCATTGATATTGTCTTTTTATTCCACTGCGACCTCCACCACTCTTCCATAGGGCATTAAAACCATCTTGTTAAGCTACTGTAACCTCCACCACTCTTCCAATGGGCATTAAAACTGTCTTGTTAAGCTACTGTGACCTCCACCACTCTTCCAAATGCATTAAAATTGTCTTGTTAAGCTTCTGTGACCTCCACCACTCTTCCAAGGGGAATTACAACCGTCTTGTTAAACCTCTCTGAACTCCACTTCTCTCCCAAGGGTCATTAAAACCGTCTTGTTAAGCTGCTGTGACCTCCACCACTCTTCCAAGGGGCAATAAAACTGTCTTGTTAAGCTACTGTGACCTCCACCACTCTTCCAAGGGGCATTAAAACTGTCTTGTTAAGTTACTGTGACCTCCACCACTGTTCCAAGGACCATTAAAACTGTCTTGTTAAGCTACTGTGAACTCCACCACTCTTCCAAGGGGCATTAAAACCATCTTGTTAAACCACTCTGAACTCCACAGCTCTTCCATGGGGCATTGAAACCATCTTGTTAAGCTGCTGTGACCTCCACTACTCTTCCAAGGGGCATTAAAACTGTCTTGTTAAGCTACTGTGACCTCCACCACTCTTCCAAGGGGCATTGAAACTGTCTTGTTAAGCTACTGTGACCTCCAGCAGTTTTCCAAGGGGTATTAAAACTGTCTTGTTAAGCTACTGTGACCTCCACCACTCTACCAATGGGAATTGATATTGTCTTTTTATTCCACTGCGACGTCCACCACTCTTCCAAGGGGCATTAAAACTGTCTTGTTAAGCTACTGTGACCTCCACCACTCTTCCAAGGGGCATTAAAACTGTCTTGTTAAGCTACTGTGACCTCCACCACTCTTCCAAGGGACATTAAAACCGTCTTGTTAAGCTACTGTGACCTGCACCACACTTCCAATGGGCATTGATATTGTCTTTTTATTCCACTGCAACTTCCGCCACTCTTCCAAGGGGCATTAAAACTGTCTTGTTAAGCTACTGTGCCCTCCACCACTCTTCCAAGGGACATTAAAACCGTCTTGTTAAGCTACTGTGACCTCCACCACTCTTCCAATGGGAATTGATATTGTCTTTTTATTCCACTGCGACATCCACCACTCTTCCAAGGGGCATTAAAACTGTCTTGTTAAGCTACTGTGCCCTCCACCACTCTTCCAAGGGGCATTAAAACTGTCTTGTTAAGATACTGCGACCTCCACCATTCTTCCAAGGGGCATTAAAACTGTCTTGTTAAGCTACTGTGACCTCCAACACTCTTCCAAGGGGCATTTATACCGTCTTGTTAAAACACTCTAAACTGCACAGCTCTTCCAAGGGTCATTAAAACCATCTTGTTAAGCTACTGTGACCTCCACCACTCTTCCAAGGGGTATTGATATTGTCTTTTTTTTCCACTGCGACCTCCACCACTCTTCCAAGGGGCATTAAAGCTGTTTTGTTAAGCTACTGTGACCTCCACTACTCTTCCAAGGGGCATTAAAACCATCTTGTTAAGCTACTGTGACCTTCACCACTCTTCCAAGGGTCATTAAAACCGTCTTGTTAAGCTTCTGTGACCTGCACCACTATTTCAATGGGCATTGATATTGTCTTTTTATTCCACTGCGACTTCCAACACTCTTCCAAAGGGCATTAAAACTGTCTTGTTAAGCTACTGTGACCTTCAACACTCTTCCAAGGGGCATTAAAACTGTCTTGTTAAACCACTCTGAAGTCCACAGCTCTTTCAATGGGCATTAAAACCGTCTTGTTAAGCTTCTGTGACCTCCACCACTCTTCCCAGCGACAATAAAACCATCTTGTTAAGCTACTGTGACCTCCACAACTCTTCCAATGGGAATTGATATTGTCTTTTTATTCCACTGCGACTTCCATGACTCTTCCAACGGGCAATAAAACTGTCTTGTTAAGCTACTGCGACCTCCACCACTCTTCCAAGGGGCATTAAAACTGTCTTGTTAAGCTACTGTGACCTCCACCACTCTTCCAAGGGGCATTAAAACTGTCTTGTTAAGCTACTGTGACATCCACCACTCTTCCAAGGGGCAATGATATTGTCTTTTTATTCCACTGCGACCTCCACCACTCTTCCAAAGGGCATTAAAACCATCTTGTTAAGCTACTGTGACCTCAACCACTATTCCAATGGGCATTAAAACCGTCTTGGTAAGCTACTGTGACCTCCACCACTTTTCCAAGGGGCATTAAAACCATCTTGTTAAGCTTCTGTGACCTCCACCACTCTTCCAAGGGGCATTAAACCCGTCTTGTTAAACCACTCTGAACTCCACTTCTCTTCCAAGGGGCATTTAAACCGTCTTGTTAAGCTATTGTAACCTCCACCACTCTTCCAAGGGGCATTAAAACTGTCTTATTAAGCTACTGTGACCTCCACCAGTGTTCCAAGTGGCATTAAAACTGTCTTGTTAAGCTACTGTGATCTCCACCACTCTTCCAAGGGGCATTAAATCATCTTGTTAAACCACTCTGAACTCCACAGCTCTTTCAAGGGGCATTAAAACCGTCTTGTTAAGCTTCTGTGACCTCCACCTCTCTTCCAAGGGGCATTAAAACTGTCTTGTTAAGCTACTGTGATCTCCACCACTCTTCCAAGGGGCATTAAAACCATCTTGTTAAACCACTCTGAACTCCACTTCTCTTCCAAGGGGCATTAAAACCGTCTTGTTAAGCTACTGTGACCTCCACCACTCTTCCAAGGGGCATTAAAACTGTCTTGTTAAGCTACTGTGACCTCCACCACTCTTCCAAGGGGTATTAAAGCTGTCTTGTGAAACCACTTTGAACTCCAGTTATCTCCCAAGGGGCATTAAATCCGTATTGTTAAGCTACTGTGACCTCCACCACTCTTCCAAGGGGCATTAAAACTGTCTTGTTAAGCTACTGTGACCTCCACCACTCCTCCAAGGGGCATTGAAACTGTCTTGTTAAGCTACTGTGACCTCCACCACTGTTCCAAGGGGCATTAAAACTGTCTTGTTAAGCTACTCTGCCCTCTACCACTCTTCCAAGGGGAATTAAAACTGTCTTGTTAAAACGCTCTGAGCTCCACATCTCTTCCAAGGGGCATTACAACCGTCTTGTTAAGCTACTGTGACCTCCACCACTCTTCCAATGGGCATTGATATTGTCTTTTTATTCCTCTGCGACTTCCACCACTCTTCCAAGGGGCATTAAAACTGTCTTGTTAAGCTTCTGTGACCTCCACTACTCTTCCAGGGGCATTAAAAATGTCTTGTTAAGCTACTGTGACCTCCACCACTCTTCTAAGGGGCATTAAAACCATCTTGTTAAAACACTCTGAACTCCACAGCTCTTCCAAGGGGCATTAAAACCATCTTGTTAAGCTACTGTGACCTCCACCACTCTTCCAAGGGGCATTGATATTGTCTTTCTATTCCACTGCGACCTCCACCACTCTTCCAAAGGGCTTTAAAACCATCTTGTTATGCTACTGTGACCTCCACCACTCTTCCAATGGGCATTAAAACCGTCTTGTTAAGCTACTGTGACCTCCACCACTCTTCCAAGGGGCATTAAAATCGTCTTGTTAAGCTTCTGTGACCTCCACCACTCTTCCAAGGGGCATTAAAACTGTCTTGTTAAGCTACTGTGACCTCCACCACTCTTCCAAGGGGCATTAAAGCTGTCTTGTGAAACCACTCTGAACTCCACTTATCTCCCAAGGGGCATTAAATCCGTCTTGTTAAGCTACTGTGACCTCCACCACTCTTCCAAGGGGCATTAAAACTGTCTTGTTAATCTACTGTGACCTCCACCACTCTTCCAAGGGGCATTAAAACTGTCTTGTTAAGCTACTGTGACCTCCACCACTCTTCCAAGGGGCATTAAAACCATCTTGTTAAACGACTCTGAACTCCACAGCTCTTCCAAGGGGCATTAAAACCATCTTGTTAAGCTACTGTGACCTCCACCACTCTTCCAAGGGGCATTGATATTGTCTTTTTATTCCACTGCGTGCTCCACCACTCTTCCAAGGGGCATTAAAACCGTTTTGTTAAGCTACTGTGACCTCCACCACTCTTCCAAGGGGCATTAAAACTTTTTTGTTAAGCTACTGTGACCTCCACAACTCTTCCAAGGGGCATTAAAATTGTCTTGTTAAGCTACTGTGACCTCCACCACTCTTCCAAGGGGCATTAAAGCCGTCTTGTTAAACCTCTCTGAACTCCACTTCTCTCCCAAGGGTCATTAAAACCGTCTTGTTAAGCTGCTGTGACCTCCACCACTCTTCCAAGAGGCATTGAAACTGTCTTGTTAAGCTACTGTGACCTCCACCAGTGTTCCAAGGGGCATTAAAACTGTCTTGTTAAGCTACTATGACCTCCAGCACTCTTCCAAGGGGCATTAAAACCGTCTTGTTAAACCACTCTGAACTCCACAGCTCTCCCAAGGGGCATTAAAACCATCTTGTTAAGCTACTGTGACCTGCACCACTCTTCCAATGGGCATTGATATTGTCTTTTTATTCCACTGCGACTTCCACCACTCTTCCAAGGGGCATTAAAACTGTCTTGTTAAGCTACTGTGCCCTCCACCACTCTTCCAAGGGACATTAAAACCGCCTTGTTAAGCTACTGTGACCTCCACCACTCTTCCAATGGGAATTGATATTGTCTTTTTATTCCACTGCGACGTCCACCACTCTTCCAAGGGGCATTAAAACTGTCTTGTTAAGCTACTGTGACCTCCACCACTCTTCCAAGGGGCATTAAAACTGTCTTGTTAAGCTACTGTGACCTCCACCACTCTTCCAAGGGACATTAAAACCGTCTTGTTAAGCTACTGTGACCTGCACCACTTTTCCAAGGGGCATTAAAACCGTCTTGTTAAGCTTCTGTGACCTCCACCACTCTTCCAAGGGGCATTAAAACCGTCTTGTTAAACCACTCTGAACTCCACTTCTCTTCCAAGGGGCATTAAAACCGTCTTGTTAAGCTACTGTAACCTCCACCACTCTTCCAAGGGGCATTAAAATTGTCTTGTTAAGCTACTGTGACCTCCACCAGTGTTCCAAGGGGCATTAAAACTGTCTTGTTAAGCTACTGTGACCTCCACCACTCTTCCAAGGGGCATTAAAATCATCTTGTTAAACCACTCTGAACTCCACAGCTCTTTCCAGGGGCATTAAAACCGTCTTGTCAAGCTTCTGTGACCTCCACCTCTCTTCCAAGGGGCATTAAAACTGTCTTGTTAAGCTACTGTGACCTCCACCACTCTTCCAAGGGGCATTAAAACTATCTTGTTAAACCACTCTGAACTCCACTTCTCTTCCAAGGGCATTAAAACCGTCTTGTTAAGCTACTGTGACCTCCACCACTCTTCCAAGGGGCATTAAAACTGTCTTGTTAAGCTACTGTGACCTCCACAACTCTTCCAAGGGGCATTAAAGCTGTCTTGTGAAACCACTCTGAACTCCACTTATCTCCCAAGGGGCATTAAATCCGTCTTGTTAAGCTACTGTGACCTCCACCACTCTTCCAAGGGGCATTAAAACTGTCTTGTTAAGCTACTGTGACCTCCAACTCTCTTCAAAGGGGCATTGATATTGTCTTTTTATTCCACTGCGACCTCCACCACTCTTCCAAGGGGCATTAAAACCGTCTTGTTAAGCTACTGTGACCTCCACCACTCTTCCAAGGGGCATTAAAACAGTTTTGTTAAGCTACTGTGACCTCCACAACTCTTCCAAGGGGCATTGATATTGTCTTTTTAGTCCACTGCGACCTGCACCACTCTTCCAAGGGGCATTAAAACCGTCTTGTTAAGCTTCTGTGACCTCCACTACTCTTCCAGGGGTATTAAAAATGTCTTGTTAAGCTACTGTGACCTCCACCACTCTTCCAAGGGGCATTAAAACCATCTTGTTAAAACACTCTGAACTCCACAGCTCTTCCAAGGGGCATTAAAACCATCTTGTTAAAACACTCTGAACTCCACCACTCTTCCAAGGGGCATTAAAACTGTTTTGTTAAGCTACTGTGACCTCCACAACTCTTCCAAGGGGCATTGATATTGTCTTTTTATTCCACTGCGACCTCCACCACTCTTCCAAGGGGCATTAAAACCGTCTTGTTAAGCTTCTGTGACCTCCACTACTCTTCCAGGGGTATTAAAAATGTCTTGTTAAGCTTCTGTGACCTCCACCACTCTTCCAAGGGGCATTTAAACCATCTTGTTAAAACACTCTGAACTCCACAGCTCTTCCAAGGGGCATTGAAACCATCTTGTTAAGCTACTGTGACCTCCACCACTCTTCCAAGGGGCATTGATATTGTCTTTTTATTCCACTGCGACCTCCACCACTCTTCAAAGGGGCATTGATATTGTCTTTTTATTCCACTGCGACCTCCACCACTCTTCCAAGGGGCATTAAAACCGTCTTGTTAAGCTACTGTGACCTCCACAGCTCTTCCAAGGGGCATGAAAACCATCTTGTTAAGCTACTGTGACCTCCACCACTCTTCCAAGGGGCATTGATATTGTCTTTTTATTCCACTGCGACCTCCACCACTCTTCCAAGGGGCATTAAAACAGTCTTGTTAAGCTACTGTGACCTCCACCACTCTTCCAAGGGGCATTAAAACTGTCTTTTTAAGCTACTGTGACGTCCACCACTCTTCCAAGGGGCATTAAAACTGTCTTGTTAAGCTACTGTGACCTCCACCACTGTTCCAAGGAGCATTAAAACTGTCTTGTTAAGCTACTGTGAACTCCACCACTCTTCCAAGGGGCATTAAAATCATCTTGTTAAACCACTCTGAACTCCACAGCTCTTCCAAGGGGCATTAAAACCATCTTGTTAAGCTACTGTGACCTCCACAACTCTTCCAAGGGGCATTGATATTGTCGTTTTATTCCACTGCGACCTCCACCACTCTTCCAAGGGGCATTAAAACCGTCTTGTTAAGCTTCTGTGACCTCCACTACTCTTCCAGGGGTATTAAAAATGTCTTGTTAAGCTACTGTGACCTCCACCACTCTTCCAAGGGGCATTAAAACCATCTTGTTAAAACACTCTGAACTCCACAGGTCTTCCAAGGGGCATTGAAACCATCTTGTTAAGCTACTGTGACCTCCACCACTCTTCCAAGGGGCATTGATATTGTCTTTTTATTCCACTGCGACCTCCACCACTCTTCCATAGGGCAATAAAACCATCTTGTTAAGCTACTGTGACCTCCACCACTCTTCCAATGGGCATTAAAACCGTCTCGTTAAGCTACTGTGACCTCCACCACTCTTCCAAGGGGCATTAAAATTGTCTTGTTAAGCTTCTGTGACCTCCACCACTCTTCCAAGGGGCATTAAAACCGTCTTGTTAAACCACTCTGAACTCCACTTCTCTTCCAAGGGGCATTAAAACCGTCTTGTTAAGCTACTGTGACCTCCACCACTCTTCCAAGGGGCATTAAAACCGTCTTGTTAAACTACTCTGAACTCCACAGCTCTTCCAAGGGGAATTAAAACCATCTTGTTAAGCTACTGTGACCTCCAACACTCTTCAAAGGGGCATTGATATTGTCTTTTTATTCCACTGCGACCTCCACCACTCTTCCAAGGGGCATTAAAACCGTCTTGTTAAGCTACTGTGACCTCCACCACTCTTCCAAGGGGCATTAAAACTGTTTTGTTAAGCTACTGTGACCTCCACAACTCTTCCAAGGGGCATTAAAGCCGTCTTCTTAAACCTCTCTGAACTCCACTTCTCTCCCAATGGTCATTAAAACCGTCTTCTTAAGCTACTGTGACCTCCACCAATCTTCCAAGGGGCATTAAAACTGTCTTGTTAAGCTACTGTGACCTCCACCACTCTTCCAAGGGGCATTGAAACTGTCTTGTTAAGCTACTGTGACCTCCACCAGTGTTCCAAGGGGCATTAAAACTGTCTTGTTAAGCTACTGTGACCTCCACCACTCTTCCAAGGGGTATTAAAACCGTCTTGTTAAACCACTCTGAACTCCACAGCTCTTCCAAGGGGCATTAAAACCATCTTCTTAAGCTACTGTGACCTGCACCACTCTTCCAATGGGCATTGATATTGTCTTTTTATTCCACTGCGACTTCCACCACTCTTCCAAGGGGCATTAAAACTGTCTTGTTAAGCTACTGTGCCCTCCACCACTCTTCCAAGGGACATTAAAACCATCTTGTTAAGCTACTGTGACCTCCACCACTCTTCCAATGGGAATTGATATTGTCTTTTTATTCCACTGCGACGTCCACCACTCTTCCAAGGGGCATTAAAACTGTCTTGTTAAGCTACTGTGACCTCCACCACTCTTCCAATCGGCATTAAAACTGTCTTGTTAAGCTACTGTGACCTCCACCACTCTTCCAAGGGACATTAAAACCGTCTTGTTAAGCTACTGTGACCTGCACCACACTTCCAATTGGCATTGATATTGTCTTTTTATTCCACTGTGACTTCCACCACTCTTCCAAGGGGGATTAAAACTGTCTTGTTAAGCTACTGTGCCCTCCACCACTCTTCCAAGGGACATTAAAACCGTCTTGTTAAGCTACTGTGACCTCCACCACTCTTCCAATGGGAATTGATATTGTCTTTTTATTCCACTGCGACGTCCACCACTCTTCCAAGGGGCATTAAAACTGTCTTGTTAAGCTACTGTGACCTCCACCACTCTTCCAAGGGGCATTAAAACTGTCTTGTTAAGCTACTGTGACCTCCACCACTCTTCCAAGGGACATTAAAACCGTCTTGTTAAGCTACTGTGACCTGCACCACTTTTCCAAGGGGCATTAAAACCGTCTTGTTAAGCTTCTGTGACCTCCACCACTCTTCCAAGGGGCATTAAAACCGTCTTGTTAAACCACTCTGAACTCCACTTCTCTTCCAAGGGGCATTAAAACCGTCTTGTTAAGCTACTGTAACCTCCACCACTCTTCCAAGGGGCATTAAAATTGTCTTGTTAAGCTACTGTGACCTCCACCAGTGTTCCAAGGGGCATTAAAACTGTCTTGTTAAGCTACTGTGACCTCCACCACTCTTCCAAGGGGCATTAAAATCATCTTGTTAAACCACTCTGAACTCCACAGCTCTTTCCAGGGGCATTAAAACCGTCTTGTCAAGCTTCTGTGACCTCCACCTCTCTTCCAAGGGGCATTAAAACTGTCTTGTTAAGCTACTGTGACCTCCACCACTCTTCCAAGGGGCATTAAAACTATCTTGTTAAACCACTCTGAACTCCACTTCTCTTCCAAGGGCATTAAAACCGTCTTGTTAAGCTACTGTGACCTCCACCACTCTTCCAAGGGGCATTAAAACTGTCTTGTTAAGCTACTGTGACCTCCACAACTCTTCCAAGGGGCATTAAAGCTGTCTTGTGAAACCACTCTGAACTCCACTTATCTCCCAAGGGGCATTAAATCTGTCTTGTTAAGCTACTGTGACCTCCACCACTCTTCCAAGGGGCATTAAAACTGTCTTGTTAAGCTACTGTGACCTCCAACTCTCTTCAAAGGGGCATTGATATTGTCTTTTTATTCCACTGCGACCTCCACCACTCTTCCAAGGGGCATTAAAACCATCTTGTTAAGCTACTGTGACCTCCACCACTCTTCCAAGGGGCATTAAAACAGTTTTGTTAAGCTACTGTGACCTCCACAACTCTTCCAAGGGGCATTGATATTGTCTTTTTATTCCACTGCGACCTCCACCACTCTTCCAAGGGGCATTAAAACCGTCTTGTTAAGCTTCTGTGACCTCCACTACTCTTCCAGGGGTATTAAAAATGTCTTGTTAAGCTACTGTGACCTCCACCACTCTTCCAAGGGGCATTAAAACCATCTTGTTAAAACACTCTGAACTCCACAGCTCTTCCAAGGGGCATTAAAACCATCTTGTTAAAACACTCTGAACTCCACCACTCTTCCAAGGGGCATTAAAACTGTTTTGTTAAGCTACTGTGACCTCCACAACTCTTCCAAGGGGCATTGATATTGTCTTTTTATTCCACTGCGACCTCCACCACTCTTCCAAGGGGCATTAAAACCGTCTTGTTAAGCTTCTGTGACCTCCACTACTCTTCCAGGGGTATTAAAAATGTCTTGTTAAGCTACTGTGACCTCCACCACTCTTCCAAGGGGCATTTAAACCATCTTGTTAAAACACTCTGAACTCCACAGCTCTTCCAAGGGGCATTGAAACCATCTTGTTAAGCTACTGTGACCTCCACCACTCTTCCAAGGGGCATTGATATTGTCTTTTTATTCCACTGCGACCTCCACCACTCCTCAAAGGGGCATTGATATTGTCTTTTTATTCCACTGCGACCTCCACCACTCTTCCAAGGGGCATTAAAACCGTCTTGTTAAGCTACTGTGACCTCCACAGCTCTTCCAAGGGGCATGAAAACCATCTTGTTAAGCTACTGTGACCTCCACCACTCTTCCAAGGGGCATTGATATTGTCTTTTTATTCCACTGCGACCTCCACCACTCTTCCAAGGTGCATTAAAACTGTCTTGTTAAGCTACTATGACCTCCACCACTCTTCCAAGGGGCATTAAAACAGTCTTGTTAAGCTACTGTGACCTCCACCACTCTTCCAAGGGGCATTAAAACTGTCTTTTTAAGCTACTGTGACGTCCACCACTCTTCCAAGGGGCATTAAAACTGTCTTGTTAAGCTACTGTGACCTCCACCACTGTTCCAAGGAGCATTAAAACTGTCTTGTTAAGCTACTGTGAACTCCACCACTCTTCCAAGGGGCATTAAAACCATCTTGTTAAACCACTCTGAACTCCACAGCTCTTCCAAGGGGCATTAAAACCATCTTGTTAAGCTACTGTGACCTCCACAACTCTTCCAAGGGGCATTGATATTGTCTTTTTATTCCACTGCGACCTCCACCACTCTTCCAAGGGGCATTAAAACCGTCTTGTTAAGCTTCTGTGACCTCCACTACTCTTCCAGGGGTATTAAAAATGTCTTGTTAAGCTACTGTGACCTCCACCACTCTTCCAAGGGGCATTAAAACCATCTTGTTAAAACACTCTGAACTCCACAGGTCTTCCAAGGGGCATTGAAACCATCTTGTTAAGCTACTGTGACCTCCACCACTCTTCCAAGGGGCATTGATATTGTCTTTTTATTCCACTGCGACCTCCACCACTCTTCCATAGGGCAATAAAACCATCTTGTTAAGCTACTGTGACCTCCACCACTCTTCCAATGGGCATTAAAACCGTCTTGTTAAGCTACTGTGACCTCCACCACTCTTCCAAGGGGCATTAAAATTGTCTTGTTAAGCTTCTGTGACCTCCACCACTCTTCCAAGGGGCATTAAAACCGTCTTGTTAAACCACTCTGAACTCCACTTCTCTTCCAAGGGGCATTAAAACCGTCTTGTTAAGCTACTGTGACCTCCACCACTCTTCCAAGGGGCATTAAAACCGCCTTGTTAAACTACTCTGAACTCCACAGCTCTTCCAAGGGGAATTAAAACCATCTTGTTAAGCTACTGTGACCTCCAACACTCTTCAAAGGGGCATTGATATTGTCTTTTTATTCCACTGCGACCTCCACCACTCTTCCAAGGGGCATTAAAACCATCTTGTTAAGCTACTGTGACCTCCACCACTCTTCCAAGGGGCATTAAAACTGTTTTGTTAAGCTACTGTGACCTCCACAACTCTTCCAAGGGGCATTAAAGCCGTCTTCTTAAACCTCTCTGAACTCCACTTCTCTCCCAAGGGTCATTAAAACCGTCTTCTTAAGCTACTGTGACCTCCACCACTCTCCCAAGGGGCATTAAAACTGTCTTGTTAAGCTACTGTGACCTCCACCACTCTTCCAAGGGGCATTGAAACTGTCTTGTTAAGCTACTGTGACCTCCACCAGTGTTCCAAGGAGCATTAAAACTGTCTTGTTAAGCTACTGTGACCTCCACCACTCTTCCAAGGGGTATTAAAACCGTCTTGTTAAACCACTCTGAACTCCACAGCTCTTCCAAGGGGCATTATAACCATCTTGTTAAGCTACTGTGACCTGCACCACTCTTCCAATTGGCATTGATATTGTCTTTTTATTCCACTGCGACTTCCACCACTCTTCCAAGGGGCATTAAAACTGTCTTGTTAAGCTACTGTGCCCTCCACCACTCTTCCAAGGGACATTAAAACCATCTTGTTAAGCTACTGTGACCTCCACCACTCTTCCAATGGGAATTGATATTGTCTTTTTATTCCACTGCGACGTCCACCACTCTTCCAAGGGGCATTAAAACTGTCTTGTTAAGCTACTGTGACCTCCACCACTCTTCCAAGGGGCATTAAAACTGTCTTGTTAAGCTACTGTGACCTCCACCACTCTTCCAAGGGACATTAAAACCGTCTTGTTAAGCTACTGTGACCTGCACCACACTTCCAATTGGCATTGATATTGTCTTTTTATTCCACTGTGACTTCCACCACTCTTCCAAGGGGGATTAAAACTGTCTTGTTAAGCTACTGTGCCCTCCACCACTCTTCCAAGGGACATTAAAACCGTCTTGTTAAGCTACTGTGACCTCCACCACTCTTCCAATGGGAATTGATATTGTCTTTTTATTCCACTGCGACGTCCACCACTCTTCCAAGGGGCATTAAAACTGTCTTGTTAAGCTACTGTGCCCTGCACCACTCTTCCAAGGGGCATTAAAACTGTGTTGTTAAGATACTGTGACCTCCACCATTCTTCCAAGGGGCATTAAAACTGTCTTGTTAAGCTACTGTGACCTCCAACACTCTTCCAAGGGGCATTTATACCGTCTTGTTAAAACATTCTAAACTGCACAGCTCTTCCAAGGGGCATTAAAACCATCTTGTAAAGCTACTGTGACCTCCCCCACTCTTCCAAGGGGCATTGATATTGTCTTTTTATTCCACTGCGACCTCCACCACTCTTCCAAGGGGCATTAAAGCTGCTTTGTTAAGCTACTGTGACCTCCACTACTCTTCCAAGGAGCATTAAAATCATCTTGTTAAGCTACTGTGACCTCCACCACTCTTACAAGGGTCATTAAAACCGTCTTGTTAAGCTACTGTGACCTGCACCACTCTTTCAATGGGCATTGATATTGTATTTTTATTCCACTGCGACTTCCACCACTCTTCCAAGGGGCATTAAAACTGTCTTGTTAAGCTACTGTGACCTCCACCACTCTTCCAAGGGGCATTAAAATCATCTTGTTAAACCACTCTGACCTCCACCACTCTTTCCAGGGGCATTAAAATTGTCTTGTTAAGCTACTGTGACCTCCACCAGTGTTCCAAGGGGCATTAAAACTGTCTTGTTAAGCTACTGTGACCTCCACCACTCTTCCAAGGGGCATTAAAATCATCTTGTTAAACCACTCTGAACTCCACAGCTCTTTCCAGGGGCATTAAAACCGTCTTGTCAAGCTTCTGTGACCTCCACCTCTCTTCCAAGGGGCATTAAAACCGTCTTGTTAAGCTACTGTGACCTCCACAACTCTTCCAATGGGAATTGATATTGTCTTTTTATTCCACTGCGACGTCCACAGCTCTTCCAAGGGGCATTAAAACTGTCTTGTTAAGCTACTGTGACCTCCACCACTCTTCCAAGGGGCATTAAAACTGTCTTGTTAAGCTACTGTGACCTCCACCACTCTTCCAAGGGGCATTAAAACCGTCTTGTTAAACCACTCTGAACTCCACTTCTCTTCCAAGGGGCATTAAAACCGTCTTGTTAAGCTACTGTAACCTCCACCACTCTTCCAAGGGGCATTAAAATTGTCTTGTTAAGCTACTGTGACCTCCACCAGTGTTCCAAGGGGCATTAAAACTGTCTTGTTAAGCTACTGTGACCTCCACCACTCTTCCAAGGGGCATTAAAATCATCTTGTTAAACCACTCTGAACTCCACAGCTCTTTCCAGGGGCATTAAAACCGTCTTGTCAAGCTTCTGTGACCTCCACCTCTCTTCCAAGGGGCATTAAAACTGTCTTGTTAAGCTACTGTGACCTCCACCACTCTTCCAAGGGGCATTAAAACTATCTTGTTAAACCACTCTGAACTCCACTTCTCTTCCAAGGGCATTAAAACCGTCTTGTTAAGCTACTGTGACCTCCACCACTCTTCCAAGGGGCATTAAAACTGTCTTGTTAAGCTACTGTGACCTCCACAACTCTTCCAAGGGGCATTAAAGCTGTCTTGTGAAACCACTCTGAACTCCACTTATCTCCCAAGGGGCATTAAATCCGTCTTGTTAAGCTACTGTGACCTCCACCACTCTTCCAAGGGGCATTAAAACTGTCTTGTTAAGCTACTGTGACCTCCAACTCTCTTCAAAGGGGCATTGATATTGTCTTTTTATTCCACTGCGACCTCCACCACTCTTCCAAGGGGCATTAAAACCATCTTGTTAAGCTACTGTGACCTCCACCACTCTTCCAAGGGGCATTAAAACAGTTTTGTTAAGCTACTGTGACCTCCACAACTCTTCCAAGGGGCATTGATATTGCCTTTTTATTCCACTGCGACCTCCACCACTCTTCCAAGGGGCATTAAAACCGTCTTGTTAAGCTTCTGTGACCTCCACTACTCTTCCAGGGGTATTAAAAATGTCTTGTTAAGCTACTGTGACCTCCACCACTCTTCCAAGGGGCATTAAAACCATCTTGTTAAAACACTCTGAACTCCACAGCTCTTCCAAGGGGCATTAAAACCATCTTGTTAAAACACTCTGAACTCCACCACTCTTCCAAGGGGCATTAAAACTGTTTTGTTAAGCTACTGTGACCTCCACAACTCTTCCAAGGGGCATTGATATTGTCTTTTTATTCCACTGCGACCTCCACCACTCTTCCAAGGGGCATTTAAACCATCTTGTTAAAACACTCTGAACTCCACAGCTCTTCCAAGGGGCATTGAAACCATCTTGTTAAGCTACTGTGACCTCCACCACTCTTCCAAGGGGCATTGATATTGTCTTTTTATTCCACTGCGACCTCCACCACTCCTCAAAGGGGCATTGATATTGTCTTTTTATTCCACTGCGACCTCCACCACTCTTCCAAGGGGCATTAAAACCGTCTTGTTAAGCTACTGTGACCTCCACAGCTCTTCCAAGGGGCATGAAAACCATCTTGTTAAGCTACTGTGACCTCCACCACTCTTCCAAGGGGCATTGATATTGTCTTTTTATTCCACTGCGACCTCCACCACTCTTCCAAGGGGCATTAAAACTGTCTTGTTAAGCTACTATGACCTCCACCACTCTTCCAAGGGGCATTAAAACAGTCTTGTTAAGCTACTGTGACCTCCACCACTCTTCCAAGGGGCATTAAAACTGTCTTTTTAAGCTACTGTGACGTCCAACACTCTTCCAAGGGGCATTAAAACTGTCTTGTTAAGCTACTGTGACCTCCACCACTGTTCCAAGGAGCATTAAAACTGTCTTGTTAAGCTACTGTGAACTCCACCACTCTTCCAAGGGGCATTAAAACCATCTTGTTAAACCACTCTGAACTCCACAGCTCTTCCAAGGGGCATTAAAACCATCTTGTTAAGCTACTGTGACCTCCACAACTCTTCCAAGGGGCATTGATATTGTCTTTTTATTCCACTGCGACCTCCACCACTCTTCCAAGGGGCATTAAAACCGTCTTGTTAAGCTTCTGTGACCTCCACTACTCTTCCAGGGGTATTAAAAATGTCTTGTTAAGCTACTGTGACCTCCACCACTCTTCCAAGGGGCATTAAAACCATCTTGTTAAAACACTCTGAACTCCACAGGTCTTCCAAGGGGCATTGAAACCATCTTGTTAAGCTACTGTGACCTCCACCACTCTTCCAAGGGGCATTGATATTGTCTTTTTATTCCACTGCGACCTCCACCACTCTTCCATAGGGCAATAAAACCATCTTGTTTAGCTACTGTGACCTCCACCACTCTTCCAATGGGCATTAAAACCGTCTTGTTAAGCTACTGTGACCTCCACCACTCTTCCAAGGGGCATTAAAATTGTCTTGTTAAGCTTCTGTGACCTCCACCACTCTTCCAAGGGGCATTAAAACCGTCTTGTTAAACCACTCTGAACTCCACTTCTCTTCCAAGGGGCATTAAAACCGTCTTGTTAAGCTACTGTGACCTCCACCACTCTTCCAAGGGGCATTAAAACCGTCTTGTTAAACTACTCTGAACTCCACAGCTCTTCCAAGGGGAATTAAAACCATCTTGTTAAGCTACTGTGACCTCCAACACTCTTCAAAGGGGCATTGATATTGTCTTTTTATTCCACTGCGACCTCCACCACTCTTCCAAGGGGCATTAAAACCATCTTGTTAAGCTACTGTGACCTCCACCACTCTTCCAAGGGGCATTAAAACTGTTTTGTTAAGCTACTGTGACCTCCACAACTCTTCCAAGGGGCATTAAAGCCGTCTTCTTAAACCTCTCTGAACTCCACTTCTCTCCCAAGGGTCATTAAAACCGTCTTCATAAGCTACTGTGACCTCCACCACTCTCCCAAGGGGCATTAAAACTGTCTTGTTAAGCTACTGTGACCTCCACCATTCTTCCAAGGGGCATTGAAACTGTCTTGTTAAGCTACTGTGACCTCCACCAGTGTTCCAAGGAGCATTAAAACTGTCTTGTTAAGCTACTGTGACCTCCACCACTCTTCCAAGGGGTATTAAAACCGTCTTGTTAAACCACTCTGAACTCCACAGCTCTTCCAAGGGGCATTATAACCATCTTGTTAAGCTACTGTGACCTGCACCACTCTTCCAATTGGCATTGATATTGTCTTTTTATTCCACTGCGACTTCCACCACTCTTCCAAGGGGCATTAAAACTGTCTTGTTAAGCTACTGTGCCCTCCACCACTCTTCCAAGGGACATTAAAACCATCTTGTTAAGCTACTGTGACCTCCACCACTCTTCCAATGGGAATTGATATTGTCTTTTTATTCCACTGCGACGTCCACCACTCTTCCAAGGGGCATTAAAACTGTCTTGTTAAGCTACTGTGACCTCCACCACTCTTCCAAGGGGCATTAAAACTGTCTTGTTAAGCTACTGTGACCTCCACCACTCTTCCAAGGGACATTAAAACCGTCTTGTTAAGCTACTGTGACCTGCACCACACTTCCAATTGGCATTGATATTGTCTTTTTATTCCACTGTGACTTCCACCACTCTTCCAAGGGGGATTAAAACTGTCTTGTTAAGCTACTGTGCCCTCCACCACTCTTCCAAGGGACATTAAAACCGTCTTGTTAAGCTACTGTGACCTCCACCACTCTTCCAATGGGAATTGATATTGTCTTTTTATTCCACTGCGACGTCCACCACTCTTCCAAGGGGCATTAAAACTGTCTTGTTAAGCTACTGTGCCCTGCACCACTCTTCCAAGGGGCATTAAAACTGTGTTGTTAAGATACTGTGACCTCCACCATTCTTCCAAGGGGCATTAAAACTGTCTTGTTAAGCTACTGTGACCTCCAACACTCTTCCAAGGGGCATTTATACCGTCTTGTTAAAACATTCTAAACTGCACAGCTCTTCCAAGGGGCATTAAAACCATCTTGTTAAGCTACTGTGACCTCCCCCACTCTTCCAAGGGGCATTGATATTGTCTTTTTATTCCACTGCGACCTCCACCACTCTTCCAAGGGGCATTAAAGCTGCTTTGTTAAGCTACTGTGACCTCCACTACTCTTCCAAGGAGCATTAAAATCATCTTGTTAAGCTACTGTGACCTCCACCACTCTTACAAGGGTCATTAAAACCGTCTTGTTAAGCTACTGTGACCTGCACCACTCTTTCAATGGGCATTGATATTGTATTTTTATTCCACTGCGACTTCCACCACTCTTCCAAGGGGCATTAAAACTGTCTTGTTAAGCTACTGTGACCTCCACCACTCTTCCAAGGGGCATTAAAACTGTCTTGTTAAACCACTCTGAAGTCCACAGCTCTTTCAATGGGCATTAAAACCATCTTGTTAAGCTTCTGTGACCTCCACCACTCTTCCAAGGGACATTAAAACCATCTTGTTAAGCTACTGTGACCTCCACAACTCTTCCAATGGGAATTGATATTGTCTTTTTATTCCACTGCGACTTCCACCACTCTTCCAACGGGCAATAAAAACTCTCTTGTTAAGCTACTGTGACCTCCACCACTCTTCCAAGGGTCATTAAAACTGTCTTGTTAAGATACTGTGACCTCCACCACTCTTCCAAGGGGCACTAAAACTGTCTTGTTAAGATACTCTGACCTCCACCACTCTTCCAAGGGGCATTAAAACTGTCTTGTTAAGCTACTGTGACCTCCAACACTCTTCCAAGGGGCATTTATACCGTCTTGTTAAAACATTCTAAACTGCACAGCTCTTCCAAGGGGCATTAAAACCATCTTGTTAAGCTACTGTGACCTCCCCCACTCTTCCAAGGGGCATTGATATTGTCTTTTTATTCCACTGCGACCTCCACCACTCTTCCAAGGGGCATTAAAGCTGCTTTGTTAAGCTACTGTGACCTCCACTACTCTTCCAAGGAGCATTAAAACCATCTTGTTAAGCTACTGTGACCTCCACCACTCTTACAAGGGTCATTAAAACCGTCTTGTTAAGCTACTGTGACCTGCACCACTCTTTCAATGGGCATTGATATTGTCTTTTTATTCCACTGCGACTTCCACCACTCTTCCAAGGGGCATTAAAACTGTCTTGTTAAGCTACTGTGACCTCCACCACTCTTCCAAGGGGCATTAAAACTGTCTTGTTAAACCACTCTGAAGTCCACAGCTCTTTCAATGGGCATTAAAACCATCTTGTTAAGCTTCTGTGACCTCCACCACTCTTCCAAGGGACATTAAAACCATCTTGTTAAGCTACTGTGACCTCCACAACTCTTCCAATGGGAATTGATATTGTCTTTTTATTCCACTGCGACTTCCACCACTCTTCCAACGGGCAATAAAACTCTCTTGTTAAGCTACTGTGACCAATACAACTCTTCCAAGGGGCATTAAAACTGTCTTGTTAAGATACTGTGACCTCCACCACTCTTCCAAGGGGCACTAAAACTGTCTTGTTAAGATACTGTGACCTCCACCACTCTTCCAAGGGGCATTAAAACTGTCTTGTTAAGCTACTGTGACCTCCACCATTCTTCCAAGGGGCAATGATATTGTCTTTTTATTCCACTGCGACCTCCACCACTCTCCCAAAGGGCATTAAAACCATCTTGTTAAGCTACTGTGACCTCCACCACTCTTCCAATGGGCATTAAAACCGTCTTGTTAAGCTACTGTGACCTCCACCACTTTTCCAAGGGGCATTAAAAGCGTCTTGTTAAGCTTCTGTGACCTCCACCACTCTTCCAAGGGGCATTAAAACCGTCTTGTTAAACCACTCTGATCTCCACTTCTCTTCCAAGGGGCATTAAAAACGTCTTGTTAAGCTACTGTGACCTCCACCACTCTTCCAAGGGGCATTAAAACTGTCTTGTTAAGCTACTGTGACCTCCACTAGTGTTCCAAGGGGCATTAAAACTGCCTTGTTAAGCTACTGTGATCTCCACCACTCTTCCAAGGGGCATTAAGATCATCTTGTTAAACCACTCTGAACTCCACAGCTCTTTCCAGGGGCATTAAAACCGTCTTGTTAAGCTTCTGTGACCTCCACCTCTCTTCCAAGGTGCATTAAAACTGTCTTGTTAAGCTACTGTGACCTCCACCACTCTTCCAAGGGGCATTAAAACCATCTTGTTAAACCACTCTGAACTCCACTTCTCTTCCAAGGGGCATTAAAACTGTCTTGTTAAGCTACTGTGACCTCCACCACTCTTCCAAGGGGCATTAAAACTGTCTTGTTAAGCTACTGTGACCTCCACCACTCTTCCAAGGGGCATTAAAGCTTTCTTGTGAAACCACTCTGAACTCCACTTATCTCCCAAGGGGCACTAAATCCGTCTTGTTAAGCTACTGTGACCTCCACCACTCTTCCAAGGGGCATTAAAACTGTCTTGTTAAGCTACTGTGACCTCCACCACTCCTCCAAGGGGCATTGAAACTGTCTTGTTAAGCTACTGTGACCTCCACCACTGTTCCAAGGGGCATTAAAACTGTCTTGTTAAGCTACTGTGACCTCCACCACTATTCCAAGGGGCATTAAAACTGTCTTGTTAAACCGCTCTGAGCTCCACATCTCTTCCAAGGGGCATTACAACCGTCTTGATAAGCTACTGTGACCTCCACCACTCTTCCAATGGGCATTGATATTGTCTTTTTATTCCTCTGCGACTTCCACCACTCTTCCAATGGGCATTAAAACTGTCTTGTTAAGCTTCTATGACCTCCACTACTCTTACAGGGGCATTAAAAATGTCTTGTTAAGCTACTGTGACCTCCACCACTCTTCCAAGGGGCATTAAAACCATCTTGTTAAAACACTCTGAACTCCACAGCTCTTCCAAGGGGCATTGAAACCATCTTGTTAAGCTACTGTGACCTCCACCACTCTTCCAAGGGGCATTGATATTGTCTTTTTATTCCACTGCGACCTCCACCACTCTTCCAAAGGGCTTTAAAACCATCTTGTTATGCTACTGTGACCTCCACCACTCTTCCATTGGGCATTAAAACCGTCTTGTTAAGCTACTGTGACCACCACCACTCTTCCAAGGGGCATTATAATCGTCTTGTTAAGCTTCTGTGACCTCCACCACTCTTCCAAGGGGCATTAAATCCGTCTTGTTAAGCTACTGTGACCCGCACCACTCTTCCAAGGGGCATTAAAACTGTCTTGTTAAGCTACTGTGACCTCCACCACTCCTCCAAGGGGCATTGAAACTGTCTTGTTAAGCTACTGTGACCTCCACCACTGTTCCAAGGGGCGTTAAAACTGTCTTGTTAAGCCACTGTGACCTCCACCACTCTTCCTAGGGGCATTAAAACTGTCTTGTTAAACCGCTCTGAGCTCCACATCTCTTCCAAGGGGCAATAAAACCGTCTTGTTAAGCTACTGTGACCTCCACCACTCTTCCAATGGGCATTGATATTGTCTTTTTATTCCTCTGCGACTTCCACCACTCTTCCAAGGGGCATTAAGACTGTCTTGTTAAGCTTCTATGACCTCCACTACTCTTCCAGGGGCATTAAAAATGTCTTGTTAAGCTACTGTGACCTCCAACACTCTTCCAAGGGACATTAAAGCCATCTTGTTAAAACACTCTGAACTCCACAGCTCTTCCAAGGGGCATTAAAACCATCTTGTTAAGCTACTGTGACCTCCACCACTCTTCCAAGGGGCATTGATATTGTCTTTTTATTCCACTGCGACCTCCACCACTCTTCCAAAGGGCTTTAAAACCATGTTGTTATGCTACTGTGACCTCCACCACTCTCCCATTGGGCATTAAAACCGTCTTGTTAAGCTACTGTGACCTCCACCACTCTTCCAAGGGGCATTAAAATCGTCTTGTTAAGCTTCTGTGACCTCCACCACTCTTCCAAGGGGCATTAAAACTGTCTTGTTAAGCTACTGTGACCTCCACCACTCTTCCAAGGGGCATTAAAGCTGTCTTGTGAAACCACTCTGAACTCCACTTATCTCCCAAGGGGCATTAAATCCGTCTTGTTAAGCTACTGTGACCTCCACCACTCTTCAAAGGGGCATTAAAACTGTCTTGTTAAGCTACTGTGACCTCCACCACTCCTCCAAGGGGCATTGAAACTGTCTTGTTAAGCTACAGTGACCTCCACCACTGTTCCAAGGGGCGTTAAAACTGTCTTGTTAAGCTACTCTGACCTCCACCACTCTTCCTAGGGGCAATAAAACTGTCTTGTTAAACCGCTCTGAGCTCCAAATCTCTTCCAAGGGGCATTAAAACCGTCTTGTTAAGCTACTGTGACCTCCACCACTCTTCCAAGGGGCATTAAGACTGTCTTGTTAAGCTTCTGTGACCTCAACTACTCTTCCAGGGGCATTAAAAATGTCTTGTTAAGCTACTGTGACCTCCACCACTCTTCCAAGGGGCATTAAAACCATCTTGTTAAGCTACTGTGACCTCCACCACTCTTCCAAGGGGCATTGATATTGTCTTTTTATTCCACTGCGACCTCCACCACTCTTCCAAAGGGCATTAAAACCATCTTGTTAAGCTACTGTGACCTCCACCACTCTTCCAATGGCATTAAAACCGTCTTGTTAAGCTACTGTGACCTCCACCACTCTTCCAAGGGGCATTAAAATCGTCTTGTTAAACCACTCTGAACTCCACTTCTCTTCCAAGGTGCATTAAAACCGTCTTGTTAAGCTACTGTGACCTCCACCACTCTTCCAATGGGCATTAAAACCATCTTGTTAAAATACTCTGAACTCCACAGCTCTTCCAAGGGGCATTGAAACCATCTTGTTAAGCTACTGTGACCTCCACCACTCTTCCAATGGGCATTAAAACCATCTTGTTAAGCTACTGTGACCTCCACCACTCTTCCAAGGGGCATTAAAATTGTATTGTTAAGCTTCTGTGACCTCCACCACTCTTCCAAGGGGCATTAAAACCGTCTTGTTAAACCACTCTGAACTCCACTTCTCTTCCAAGGGGCATTAAAACCGTCTTTTTAAGCTACTGTGACCTCCACCACTCTTCCAAGGGGCATTAAAACCGTCTTGTTAAACCACTCTGAACTCCACAGCTCTTCCAAGGGGCATTAAAACCATCTTGTTAAGCTACTGTGACCTCCACCACTCTTCCAAGGGGCATTAAAACTGTTTTGTTAAGCTACTGTGACCTCCACAACTCTTCATAGGGGCATTAAAACTGTCTTGTTAAGCTACTGTGACCTCCACCACTCTTCCAAGGGGCATTAAAGCCGTCTTCTTAAACCTCTCAGAACTCCACTTCTCTCCCAAGGGTCATTAAAACCGTCTTGTTAAGCTGCTGTGATCTCCACCACTCTTCCAAGGGGCATTAAAACTGTCTTGTTAAGCTACTGTGACCTCCACCACTCTTCCAAGGGGCATTAAAACTGTCTTGTTAAGCTACTGTGACCTCCACCATTGTTCCAAGGAGCATTAAAACTGTCTTGTTAAGCTACTGTGAACTCCACCACTCTTCCAAGGGGCATTAAAACCATCTTGTTAAACCACTCTGAACTCCACAGCTCTTCCAAGGGGCATTAAAACCATCTTGTTAAGCTACTGTGACCTCCACCACTCTTCCAAGGGGCATTGATATTGTCTTTTTATTCCACTGCGACCTCCACCACTCTTCCAAGGGGCATTAAAACCATCTTGTTAAGCTTCTGTGACCTCCACTACTCTTCCAGGGGCATTAAAAATGTCTTGATAAGCTACTGTGACCTCCACCTCTCTTCCAAGGGGCATTAAAACCATCTTGTTAAAACACTCTGAACTCCACAGCTCTTCCAAGGGGCATTGAAACCATCTTGTTAAGCTACTGTGACCTCCACCACTCTTCCAAGGGGCATTGATATTGTCTTTTTATTCCACTGCGACCTCCACCACTCTTCCTTAGGGCATTAAAACTGTCTTGTTAAGCTACTCTGACCTCCACCACTCTTCCTAGGGGCATTAAAACTGTCTTGTTAAACCGCTCTGAGCTCCACATCTCTTCCAAGAGGCATTAAAACCGTCTTGTTAAGCTACTGTGACCTCCACCACTCTTCCAAGGGGCATTAAGACTGTCTTGTTAAGCTTCTGTGACCTCAACTACTCTTCCAGGGGCATTAAAAATGTCTTGTTAAGCTACTGTGACCTCCACCACTCTTCCAAGGGGCATTAAAACCATCTTGTTAAAACACTCTGAACTCCACAGCTCTTCCAAGGGGCATTAAAACCATCTTGTTAAGCTACTGTGACCTCCACCACTCTTCCAAGGGGCATTAAAGCCATCTTGTTAAAACACTCTGAACTCCACAGCTCTTCCAAGGGGCATTAAAACCATCTTGTTAAGCTACTGTGACCTCCACCACTCTTCCAAGGGGCATTGATATTGTCTTTTTATTCCACTGCGACCTCCACCACTCTTCCAAAGGGATTTAAAACCATGTTGTTATGCTACTGTGACCTCCACCACTCTCCCATTGGGCATTAAAACCGTCTTGTTAAGCTACTGTGACCTCCACCACTCTTCCAAGGGGCATTAAAATCGTCTTGTTAAGCTTCTGTGACCTCCACCACTCTTCCAAGGGGCATTAAAACTGTCTTGTTAAGCTACTGTGACCTCCACCACTCTTCCAAGGGGCATTAAAGCTGTCTTGTGAAACCACTCTGAACTCCACTTATCTCCCAAGGGGCATTAAATCCGTCTTGTTAAGCTACTGTGACCTCCACCACTCTTCAAAGGGGCATTAAAACTGTCTTGTTAAGCTACTGTGACCTCCACCACTCCTCCAAGGGGCATTGAAACTGTCTTGTTAAGCTACAGTGACCTCCACCACTGTTCCAAGGGGCGTTAAAACTGTCTTGTTAAGCTACTCTGACGTCCACCACTCTTCCTAGGGGCAATAAAACTGTCTTGTTAAACCGCTCTGAGCTCCAAATCTCTTCCAAGGGGCATTAAAACCGTCTTGTTAAGCTACTGTGACCTCCACCACTCTTCCAAGGGGCATTAAGACTGTCTTGTTAAGCTTCTGTGACCTCAACTACTCTTCCAGGGGCATTAAAAATGTCTTGTTAAGCTACTGTGACCTCCACCACTCTTCCAAGGGGCATTAAAACCATCTTGTTAAAACACTCTGAACTCCACAGCTCTTCCAAGGGGCATTAAAACCATCTTGTTAAGCTACTGTGACCTCCACCACTCTTCCAAGGGGCATTGATATTGTCTTTTTATTCCACTGCGACCTCCACCACTCTTCCAAAGGGCATTAAAACCATCTTGTTAAGCTACTGTGACCTCCACCACTCTTCCAATGGCATTAAAACCGTCTTGTTAAGCTACTGTGACCTCCACCACTCCTCCAAGGGGCATTGAAACTGTCTTGTTAAGCTACTGTGACCTCCACCACTGTTCCAAGGGGCATTAAAACTGTCTTGTTAAGCTACTGTGACCTCCACCACTATTCCAAGGGGCATTAAAACTGTCTTGTTAAACCGCTCTGAGCTCCACATCTCTTCCAAGGGGCATTACAACCGTCTTGATAAGCTACTGTGACCTCCACCACTCTTCCAATGGGCATTGATATTGTCTTTTTATTCCTCTGCGACTTCCACCACTCTTCCAATGGGCATTAAAACTGTCTTGTTAAGCTTCTATGACCTCCACTACTCTTACAGGGGCATTAAAAATGTCTTGTTAAGCTACTGTGACCTCCACCACTCTTCCAAGGGGCATTAAAACCATCTTGTTAAAACACTCTGAACTCCACAGCTCTTCCAAGGGGCATTGAAACCATCTTGTTAAGCTACTGCGACCTCCACCACTCTTCCAAAGGGCTTTAAAACCATCTTGTTATGCTACTGTGACCTCCACCACTCTTCCATTGGGCATTAAAACCGTCTTGTTAAGCTACTGTGACCACCACCACTCTTCCAAGGGGCATTAAAATCGTCTTGTTAAGCTTCTGTGACCTCCACCACTCTTCCAAGGGGAATTAAATCCGTCTTGTTAAGCTACTGTGACCCGCACCACTCTTCCAAGGGGCATTAAAACTGTCTTGTTAAGCTACTGTGACCTCCACCACTCCTCCAAGGGGCATTGAAACTGTCTTGTTAAGCTACTGTGACCTCCACCACTGTTCCAAGGGGCGTTAAAACTGTCTTGTTAAGCCACTGTGACCTCCACCACTCTTCCTAGGGGCATTAAAACTGTCTTGTTAAACCGCTCTGAGCTCCACATCTCTTCCAAGGGGCAATAAAACCGTCTTGTTAAGCTACTGTGACCTCCACCACTCTTCCAATGGGCATTGATATTGTCTTTTTATTCCTCTGCGACTTCCACCACTCTTCCAAGGGGCATTAAGACTGTCTTGTTAAGCTTCTGTGACCTCCACTACTCTTCCAGGGGCATTAAAAATGTCTTGTTAAGCTACTGTGACCTCCACCACTCTTCCAAGGGGCATTAAAGCCATCTTGTTAAAACACTCTGAACTCCACAGCTCTTCCAAGGGGCATTAAAACCATCTTGTTAAGCTACTGTGACCTCCACCACTCTTCCAAGGGGCATTGATATTGTCTTTTTATTCCACTGCGACCTCCACCACTCTTCCGAAGGGCTTTAAAACCATGTTGTTATGCTACTGTGACCTCCACCACTCTCCCATTGGGCATTAAAACCGTCTTGTTAAGCTACTGTGACCTCCACCACTCTTCCAAGGGGCATGAAAATCGTCTTGTTAAGCTTCTGTGACTTCCACCACTCTTCCAAGGGGCATTAAAACTGTCTTGTTAAGCTACTGTGACCTCCACCACTCTTCCAAGGGGCATTAAAGCTGTCTTGTGAAACCACTCTGAACTCCACTTATCTCCCAAGGGGCATTAAATCCGTCTTGTTAAGCTACTGTGACCTCCACCACTCTTCAAAGGGGCATTAAAACTGTCTTGTTAAGCTACTGTGACCTCCACCACTCCTCCAAGGGGCATTGAAACTGTCTTGTTAAGCTACAGTGACCTCCACCACTGTTCCAAGGGGCGTTAAAACTGTCTTGTTAAGCTACTCTGACCTCCACCACTCTTCCTAGGGGCAATAAAACTGTCTTGTTAAACCGCTCTGAGCTCCAAATCTCTTCCAAGGGGCATTAAAACCGTCTTGTTAAGCTACTGTGACCTCCACCACTCTTCCAAGGGGCATTAAGACTGTCTTGTTAAGCTTCTGTGACCTCAACTACTCTTCCAGGGGCATTAAAAATGTCTTGTTAAGCTACTGTGACCTCCACCACTCTTCCAAGGGGCATTAAAACCATCTTGTTAAAACACTCTGAACTCCACAGCTCTTCCAAGGGGCATTAAAACCATCTTGTTAAGCTACTGTGACCTCCACCACTCTTCCAAGGGGCATTGATATTGTCTTTTTATTCCACTGCGACCTCCACCACTCTTCCAAAGGGCATTAAAACCATCTTGTTAAGCTACTGTGACCTCCACCACTCTTCCAATGGCATTAAAACCGTCTTGTTAAGCTACTGTGACCTCCACCACTCTTCCAAGGGGCATTAAAATCGTCTTGTTAAACCACTCTGAACTCCACTTCTCTTCCAAGGTGCATTAAAACCGTCTTGTTAAGCTACTGTGACCTCCACCACTCTTCCAAGGGGCATTAAAACTGTCTTGTTAAGCTACTGTGACCTCCACCACTCTTCCAATGGGCATTAAAACCATCTTGATAAAATACTCTGAACTCCACAGCTCTTCCAAGGGGCATTGAAACCATCTTGTTAAGCTACTGTGACCTCCACCACTCTTCCAATGGGCATTAAAACCATCTTGTTAAGCTACTGTGACCTCCACCACTCTTCCAAGGGGCATTAAAATTGTATTGTTAAGCTTCTGTGACCTCCACCACTCTTCCAAGGGGCATTAAAACCGTCTTGTTAAACCACTCTGAACTCCACTTCTCTTCCAAGGGGCATTAAAACCGTCTTTTTAAGCTACTGTGACCTCCACCACTCTTCCAAGGGGCATTAAAACCGTCTTGTTAAACCACTCTGAACTCCACAGCTCTTCCAAGGGGCATTAAAACCATCTTGTTAAGCTACTGTGACCTCCACCACTCTTCCAAGGGGCATTAAAACTGTTTTGTTAAGCTACTGTGACCTCCACAACTCTTCATAGGGGCATTAAAACTGTCTTGTTAAGCTACTGTGACCTCCACCACTCTTCCAAGGGGCATTAAAGCCGTCTTCTTAAACCTCTCAGAACTCCACTTCTCTCCCAAGGGTCATTAAAACCGTCTTGTTAAGCTGCTGTGATCTCCACCACTCTTCCAAGGGGCATTAAAACTGTCTTGTTAAGCTACTGTGACCTCCACCACTCTTCCAAGGGGCATTAAAACTGTCTTGTTAAGCTACTGTGACCTCCACCATTGTTCCAAGGAGCATTAAAACTGTCTTGTTAAGCTACTGTGAAATCCACCACTCTTCCAAGGGGCATTAAAACCATCTTGTTAAACCACTCTGAACTCCACAGCTCTTCCAAGGGGCATTAAAACCATCTTGTTAAGCTACTGTGACCTCCACCACTCTTCCAAGGGGCATTGATATTGTCTTTTTATTCCACTGCGACCTCCACCACTCTTTCAAGGGGCATTAAAACCATCTTGTTAAGCTTCTGTGACCTCCACTACTCTTCCAGGGGCATTAAAAATGTCTTGATAAGCTACTGTGACCTCCACCACTCTTCCAAGGGGCATTAAAACCATCTTGTTAAAACACTCTGAACTCCACAGCTCTTCCAAGGGGCATTGAAACCATCTTGTTAAGCTACTGTGACCTCCACCACTCTTCCAAGGGGCATTGATATTGTCTTTTTATTCCACTGCGACCTCCACCACTCTTCCTTAGGGCATTAAAACTGTCTTGTTAAGCTACTCTGACCTCCACCACTCTTTCTAGGGGCATTAAAACTGTCTTGTTAAACCGCTCTGAGCTCCACATCTCTTCCAAGGGGCATTAAAACCGTCTTGTTAAGCTACTGTGACCTCCACCACTCTTCCAAGGGGCATTAAGACTGTCTTGTTAAGCTTCTGTGACCTCAACTACTCTTCCAGGGGCATTAAAAATGTCTTGTTAAGCTACTGTGACCTCCACCACTCTTCCAAGGGGCATTAAAACCATCTTGTTAAAACACTCTGAACTCCACAGCTCTTCCAAGGGGCATTAAACCATCTTGTTAAGCTACTGTGACCTCCACCACTCTTCCAAGGGGCATTAAAGCCATCTTGTTAAAACACTCTGAACTCCACAGCTCTTCCAAGGGGCATTAAAATCATCTTGTTAAGCTACTGTGACCTCCACCACTCTTCCAAGGGGCATTGATTTTGTCTTTTTATTCCACTGCGACCTCCACCACTCTTCCAAAGGGATTTAAAACCATGTTGTTATGCTACTGTGACCTCCACCACTCTCCCATTGGGCATTAAAACCGTCTTGTTAAGCTACTGTGACCTCCACCACTCTTCCAAGGGGCATTAAAATCGTCTTGTTAAGCTTCTGTGACCTCCACCACTCTTCCAAGGGGCATTAAAACTGTCTTGTTAAGCTACTGTGACCTCCACCACTCTTCCAAGGGGCATTAAAGCTGTCTTGTGATACCACTCTGAACTCCACTTATCTCCCAAGGGGCATTAAATCCGTCTTGTTAAGCTACTGTGACCTCCACCACTCTTCAAAGGGGCATTAAAACTGTCTTGTTAAGCTACTGTGACCTCCACCACTCCTCCAAGGGGCATTGAAACTGTCTTGTTAAGCTACAGTGACCTCCACCACTGTTCCAAGGGGCGTTAAAACTGTCTTGTTAAGCTACTCTGACGTCCACCACTCTTCCTAGGGGCAATAAAACTGTCTTGTTAAACCGCTCTGAGCTCCAAATCTCTTCCAAGGGGCATTAAAACCGTCTTGTTAAGCTACTGTGACCTCCACCACTCTTCCAAGGGGCATTAAGACTGTCTTGTTAAGCTTCTGTGACCTCAACTACTCTTCCAGGGGCATTAAAAATGTCTTGTTAAGCTACTGTGACCTCCACCACTCTTCCAAGGGGCATTAAAACCATCTTGTTAAAACACTCTGAACTCCACAGCTCTTCCAAGGGGCATTAAAACCATCTTGTTAAGCTACTGTGACCTCCACCACTCTTCCAAGGGGCATTGATATTGTCTTTTTATTCCACTGCGACCTCCACCACTCTTCCAAAGGGCATTAAAACCATCTTGTTAAGCTACTGTGACCTCCACCACTCTTCCAATGGCATTAAAACCGTCTTGTTAAGCTACTGTGACCTCCACCACTCTTCCAAGGGGCATTAAAATCGTCTTGTTAAACCACTCTGAACTCCACTTCTCTTCCAAGGTGCATTAAAACCGTCTTGTTAAGCTACTGTGACCTCCACCACTCTTCCAATGGGCATTAAAACCATCTTGTTAAAATACTCTGAACTCCACAGCTCTTCCAAGGGGCATTGAAACCATCTTGTTAAGCTACTGTGACCTCCACCACTCTTCCAATGGGCATTAAAACCATCTTGTTAAGCTACTGTGACCTCCACCACTCTTCCAAGGGGCATTAAAACCATCTTGTTAAGCTACTGTGACCTCCACCACTCTTCCAATGGGCATTAAAACCATCTTGTTAAGCTTCTGTGACCTCCACTACTCTTCCAGGGGCATTAAAAATGTCTTGATAAGCTACTGTGACCTCCACCACTCTTCCAAGGGGCATTAAAACCATCTTGTTAAAACACTCTGAACTCCACAGCTCTTCCAAGGGGCATTGAAACCATCTTGTTAAGCTACTGTGACCTCCACCACTCTTCCAAGGGGCATTGATATTGTCTTTTTATTCCACTGCGACCTCCACCACTCTTCCTTAGGGCATTAAAACTGTCTTGTTAAGCTACTCTGACCTCCACCACTCTTCCTATGGGCATTAAAACTGTCTTGTTAAACCGCTCTGAGCTCCACATCTCTTCCAAGGGGCATTAAAACCGTCTTGTTAAGCTACTGTGACCTCCACCACTCCTCCAAGGGGCATTAAGACTGTCTTGTTAAGCTTCTGTGACCTCCACTACTCTTCCAGGGGCATTAAAAATGTCTTGTTAAGCTACTGTGACCTCCACCACTCTTCCAAGGGGCATTAAAACCATCTTGTTAAAACACTCTGAAATCCACAGCTCTTCCAAGGGGCATTAAAACCATCTTGTTAAGCTACTGTGACCTCCACCACTCTTCCAAGGGGCATTGATATTGTCTTTTTATTCCACTGCGACCTCCACCACTCTTCCAAAGAGCATTAAAACCATCTTGTTAAGCTACTGTGACCTCCACCACTCTTCCAATGGCATTAAAAACGTCTTGTTAAGCTACTGTGACCTCCACCACTCTTCCAAGGGGCATTAAAATCGTCTTGTTAAACCACTCTGAACTCCACTTCTCTTCCAAGGTGCATTAAAACCGTCTTGTTAAGCTACTGTGACCTCCACCACTCTTCCAAGGGGCATTAAAACTGTCTTGTTAAGCTACTGTGACCTCCACCACTCTTCCAAGGGGCATTAAAACCATCTTGTTAAACCACTCTGAACTCCACAGCTCTTCCAAGGGGCATTAAAACCATCTTGTTAAGCTACTGTGACCTCCACCACTCTTCCAAGGGGCATTGATATTGTATTTTTATTCCACTGCGTCCTCCACCATTCTTCCAAGGGGCATTAAAACCGTCTTGTTAAGCTACTGTGACCTCCACCACTCTTCCAAGGGGCATTAAAACTGTTTTGTTAAGCTACTGTGACCTCCACAACTCTTCCAAGGGGCATTAAAATTGTCTTGTTAAGCTACTGTGACCTCCACCACTCATCCAATGGGCATTAAAGCCGTCTTGTTAAACCTCTCTGAACTCCACTTCTCTCCCAAGGGTCATTAAAACCGTCTTGTTAAGCTGCTGTGACCTCCAACACTCTTCCAAGGGGCATTGAAACTGTTTTGTTAAGCTACTGTGACCTCCACCAGTGTTCCAAGGGGCATTAAAACTGTCTTGTTAAGCTACTGTGACCTCCACGACTCTTCCAAGGGGCATTAAAACCGTCTTGTTAAACCACTCTGAACTCCACAGCTCTTCCAAGGGGCATTAAAACCATCTTGTTAAGCTACTGTGACCTGTACCACTCTTCCAATGGGCATTGATATTGTCTTTTTATTCCACTGCGACTTCCACCACTCTTCCAAGGGGCATTAAAACTGTCTTGTTAAGCTACTGTGCCCTCCACCACTCTTCCAAGGGACATTAAAACCGTCTTGTTAAGCTACTGTGACCTCCACCACTCTTCCAATGGGAATTGATATTGTCTTTTTATTCCACTGCGACGTCCACCACTCTTACAAGGGGCATTAAAACTGTCTTGTTAAGCTACTGTGACCTCCACCACTCTTCCAAGGGGCATTAAAACTGTCTTGTTAAGCTACTGTGACCTCCACCACTCTTCCAAGGGACAATAAAACTGTCTTGTTAAGCTACTGTGACCTGCACCACACTTTCAATGGGCATTGATATTGTCTTTTTATTCCACTGCGACGTCCACCACTCTTCCAAGGGGCATTAAAACTGTCTTGTTAAGCTACTGTGCCCTCCACCACTCTTCCAAGGGGCATTAAAACTGTCTTGTTAAGATACTGTGACCTCCACCATTCTTCCAAGGGGCATTAAAACTGTCTTGTTAAGCTACTGTGACCTCCAACACTCTTCCAAGGGGCATTAAAACCGTCTTGTTAAAACACTCTAAACTGCACAGCTCTTCCAAGGGGCATTAAAACCATCTTGTTAAGCTACTGTGACCTCCACCACTCTTCCAAGGGGCATTAAAACTGTCTTGTTAAGCTACTTTGACCTCCACCACTCTTCCAAAGGGGCATTGAAACTGTCTTGTTAAGCTACTGTGACCTCCACCACTGTTTCAAGGGGCATTAAAACTGTCTTGTTAAGCTACTGTGACCTCCACCACTCTTCCAAGGGGCATTAAAACTGTCATGTTAAGCTACTGTGACCTCCACCACTCTTCCAATGGGCACTAAAACCGTATTGTTAAAACACTCTGAACTCCACAGCTCTTCCAAGGGGCATTAAAACCATCTTGTTAAGCTACTGTGACCTCCACCACTCTTCCAATGGGCATTGATATTGTCTTTTTATTCCACTGCGACCTCCACCACTCTTCCAAGGGGCATTAAAACTGTTTTGTTAAGCTACTGTGACCTCCACCACTCTTCCAAGGGGCATTAAAACAGTCTTGTTAAGCTACTGTGACCTCCACCACTCTTCCAAGGGGCATTAAAACTGTATTTTTAAGCTACTGTGACCTCCACCACTCTTCCAAGGGGCATTAAAACTGTCTTGTTAAGCTACTGTGACCTCCACAACTGTTCCAACGAGCATTAAAACTGTCTTGTTAAGCTACTGTGAACTCCACCACTCTTCCAAGGGCCATTAAAACCATCTTGTTAAACCACTCTGAACTCCACAGCTCTTCCAAGGGGCAATAAAACCATTTTGTTAAGCTACTGTGACCTCCACCACTCTTCCAAGGGGCATTGATATTGTCTTTTATTCCACTGCGACCTCCACCACTCTTCCAAGGGGCATTAAAACCATCTTGTTAAGCTTCTGTGACCTCCACTACTCTTCCAGGGGCATTAAAAATGTCTTGATAAGCTACTGTGACCTCATCCACTCTTCCAAGGGGCATTAAAACCATCTTGTTAAAATACTCTGAACTCCACAGCTCTTCCAAGGGGCATTGAAACCATCTTGTTAAGCTACTGTGACCTCCACCACTCTTCCAATGGGCATTAAAACCATCTTGTGAAGCTACTGTGACCTCCACCACTCTTCCAAGGGGCATTAAAACCGTCTTGTTAAACCACTCTGAACTCCACAGCTCTTCCAAGGGGCATTAAAACCATCTTGTTAAGCTACTGTGACCTCCACCACTCTTCCAAGGGGCATTGATATTGTCTTTTTATTCCACTGCGACCTCCACCACTCTTCCAAGGGTCATTAAAACCGTCTTGTTAAGCTACTGTGACCTCCACCACTCTTCCAAGGGGCATTAAAACTGTTTTGTTAAGCTACTGTGACCTCCACAACTCTTCCAAGGGGCATTAAAACTGTCTTGTTAAGCTACTGTGACCTCCACCACTCTTCCAAGGGGCATTAAAGCCGTCTTCTTAAACCTCTCAGAACTCCACTTCTCTCCCAAGGGTCATTAAAACCGTCTTGTTAAGCTGCTGTGACCTCCACCACTCTTCCAAGGGGCATTAAAACTGTCTTGTTAAGCTACTGTGACCTCCACCACTGTTCCAACGAGCATTAAAACTGTCTTGTTAAGCTACTGTGAACTCCACCACTCTTCCAAGGGCCATTAAAACCATCTTGTTAAACCACTCTGAACTCCACAGCTCTTCCAAGGGGCAATAAAACCATTTTGTTAAGCTACTGTGACCTCCACCACTCTTCCAAGGGGCATTGATATTGTCTTTTTATTCCACTGCGACCTCCACCACTCTTCCAAGGGGCATTAAAACTGTTTTGTTAAGCTACTGTGACCTCCACAACTCTTCCAAGGGGTATTAAAATTGTCTTGTTAAGCTACTGTGACCTCCACCACTCATCCAAGGGGCATTAAAGCCGTCTTGTTAAACCTCTCTGAACTCCACTTCTCTCCCAAGGGTCATTAAAACCGTCTTGTTAAGCTGCTGTGACCTCCACCACTCTTCCAAGGGGCATTGAAACTGTCTTGTTAAGCTACTGTGACCTCCACCAGTGTTCCAAGGGGCATTAAAACTGTCTTGTTAAGCTACTGTGACCTCCACGACTCTTCCAAGGGGCATTAAAACCGTCTTGTTAAACCACTCTGAACTCCACAGCTCTTCCAAGGGGCATTAAAACCATCTTGTTAAGCTACTGTGACCTGTACCACTCTTCCAATGGGCATTGATATTGTCTTTTTATTCCACTGCGACTTCCACCACTCTTCCAAGGGGCATTAAAACTGTCTTGTTAAGCTACTGTGCCCTCCACCACTCTTCCAAGGGACATTAAAACCGTCTTGTTAAGCTACTGTGACCTCCACCACTCTTCCAATGGGAATTGATATTGTCTTTTTATTCCACTGCGACGTCCACCACTCTTCCAAGGGGCATTAAAACTGTCTTGTTAAGCTACTGTGACCTCCACCACTCTTCCAAGGGGCATTAAAACTGTGTTGTTAAGCTACTGTGACCTCCACCACTCTTCCAAGGGACAATAAAACTGTCTTGTTAAGCTACTGTGACCTGCACCACACTTCCAATGGGCATTGATATTGTCTTTTTATTCCACTGCGACGTCCACCACTCTTCCAAGGGGCATTAAAACTGTCTTTTTAAGCTACTGTGCCCTCCGCCACTCTTCCAAGGGGCATTAAAACTGTCTTGTTAAGATACTGTGACCTCCACCATTCTTCCAAGGGGCATTAAAACTGTCTTGTTAAGCTACTGTGACCTCCAACACTCTTCCAAGGGGCATTAAAACCGTCTTGTTAAAACACTCTAAACTGCACAGCTCTTCCAAGGGGCATTAAAACCATCTTGTTAAGCTACTGTGACCTCCACCACTCTTCCAAGGGGCATTAAAACTGTCTTGTTAAGCTACTTTGACCTCCACCACTCTTCCAAAGGGGCATTGAAACTGTCTTGTTAAGCTACTGTGACCTCCACCACTGTTTCAAGGGGCATTAAAACTGTCTTGTTAAGCTACTGTGACCTCCACCACTCTTCCAAGGGGCATTAAAACTGTCATGTTAAGCTACTGTGACCTCCACCACTCTTCCAATGGGCACTAAAACCGTATTGTTAAAACACTCTGAACTCCACAGCTCTTCCAAGGGGCATTAAAACCATCTTGTTAAGCTACTGTGACCTCCACAACTCTTCCAAGGGGCATTGATATTGTCTTTTTATTCCACTGCGACCTCCACCACTCTTCCAAGGGGCATTAAAACTGTATTGTTAAGCTACTGTGACCTCCACCACTCTTCCAAGGGGCATTAAAACAGTCTTGTTAAGCTACTGTGACCTCCACCACTCTTCCAAGGGGCATTAAAACTGTATTTTTAAGCTACTGTGACCTCCACCACTCTTCCAAGGGGCATTAAAACTGTCTTGTTAAGCTACTGTGACCTCCACCACTGTTCCAACGAGCATTAAAACTGTCTTGTTAAGCTACTGTGAACTCCACCACTCTTCCAAGGGCCATTAAAACCATCTTGTTAAACCACTCTGAACTCCACAGCTCTTCCAAGGGGCAATAAAACCATTTTGTTAAGCTACTGTGACCTCCACCACTCTTCCAAGGGGCATTGATATTGTCTTTTTATTCCACTGCGACCTCCACCACTCTTCCAAGGGGCATTAAAACTGTTTTGTTAAGCTACTGTGACCTCCACAACTCTTCCAAGGGGCATTAAAATTGTCTTGTTAAGCTACTGTGACCTCCACCACTCATCCAAGGGGCATTAAAGCCGTCTTGTTAAACCTCTCTGAACTCCACTTCTCTCCCAAGGGTCATTAAAACCGTCTTGTTAAGCTGCTGTGACCTCCACCACTCTTCCAAGGGGCATTGAAACTGTCTTGTTAAGCTACTGTGACCTCCACCAGTGTTCCAAGGGGCATTAAAACTGTCTTGTTAAGCTACTGTGACCTCCACGACTCTTCCAAGGGGCATTAAAACCGTCTTGTTAAACCACTCTGAACTCCACAGCTCTTCCAAGGGGCATTAAAACCATCTTGTTAAGCTACTGTGACCTGTACCACTCTTCCAATGAGCATTGATATTGTCTTTTTATTCCACTGCGACTTCCACCACTCTTCCAAGGGGCATTAAAACTGTCTTGTTAAGCTACTGTGCCCTCCACCACTCTTCCAAGGGACATTAAAACCGTCTTGTTAAGCTACTGTGACCTCCACCACTCTTCCAATGGGAATTGATATTGTCTTTTTATTCCACTGCGACGTCCACCACTCTTCCAAGGGGCATTAAAACTGTCTTGTTAAGCTACTGTGACCTCCACCACTCTTCCAAGGGGCATTAAAACTGTGTTGTTAAGCTACTGTGACCTCCACCACTCTTCCAAGGGACAATAAAACTGTCTTGTTAAGCTACTGTGACCTGCACCACACTTCCAATGGGCATTGATATTGTCTTTTTATTCCACTGCGACGTCCACCACTCTTCCAAGGGGCATTAAAACTGTCTTTTTAAGCTACTGTGCCCTCCGCCACTCTTCCAAGGGGCATTAAAACTGTCTTGTTAAGATACTGTGACCTCCACCATTCTTCCAAGGGGCATTAAAACTGTCTTGTTAAGCTACTGTGACCTCCAACACTCTTCCAAGGGGCATTAAAACCGTCTTGTTAAAACACTCTAAACTGCACAGCTCTTCCAAGGGGCATTAAAACCATCTTGTTAAGCTACTGTGACCTCCACCACTCTTCCAAGGGGCATTAAAACTGTCTTGTTAAGCTACTTTGACCTCCACCACTCTTCCAAAGGGGCATTGAAACTGTCTTGTTAAGCTACTGTGACCTCCACCACTGTTTCAAGGGGCATTAAAACTGTCTTGTTAAGCTACTGTGACCTCCACCACTCTTCCAAGGGGCATTAAAACTGTCATGTTAAGCTACTGTGACCTCCACCACTCTTCCAATGGGCACTAAAACCGTATTGTTAAAACACTGTGAACTCCACAGCTCTTCCAAGGGGCATTAAAACCATCTTGTTAAGCTACTGTGACCTCCACAACTCTTCCAAGGGGCATTGATATTGTCTTTTTATTCCACTGCGACCTCCACCACTCTTCCAAGGGGCATTAAAACTGTATTGTTAAGCTACTGTGACCTCCACCACTCTTCCAAGGGGCATTAAAACAGTCTTGTTAAGCTACTGTGACCTCCACCACTCTTCCAAGGGGCATTAAAACTGTATTTTTAAGCTACTGTGACCTCCACCACTCTTCCAAGGGGCATTAAAACTGTCTTGTTAAGCTACTGTGACCTCCACCACTGTTCCAACGAGCATTAAAACTGTCTTGTTAAGCTACTGTGAACTCCACCACTCTTCCAAGGGCCATTAAAACCATCTTGTTAAACCACTCTGAACTCCACAGCTCTTCCAAGGGGCAATAAAACCATTTTGTTAAGCTACTGTGACCTCCACCACTCTTCCAAGGGGCATTGATATTGTCTTTTAATTCCACTGCGACCTCCACCACTCTTCCAAGGGGCATTAAAACCGTCTTGTTAAGCTTCTGTGACCTCCATTACTCTTCCAGGGGCATTAAAAATGTCTTGATAAGCTACTGTGACCTCATCCACTCTTCCAAGGGGCATTAAAACCATCTTGTTAAAATACTCTGAACTCCACAGCTCTTCCAAGGGGCATTGAAACCATCTTGTTAAGCTACTGTGACCTCCACCACTCTTCCAATGGGCATTAAAACCATCTTGTTAAGCTACTGTGACCTCCACCACTCTTCCAAGGGGCATTAAAATTGTATTGTTAAGCTTCTGTGACCTCCAACACTCTTCCAAGGGGCATTAAAACCGTCTTGTTAAAACACTCTAAACTGCACAGCTCTTCCAAGGGGCATTAAAACCATCTTGTTAAGCTACTGTGACCTCCACCACTCTTCCAAGGGGCATTAAAACTGTCTTGTTAAGCTACTTTGACCTCCACCACTCTTCCAAAGGGGCATTGAAACTGTCTTGTTAAGCTACTGTGACCTCCACCACTGTTTCAAGGGGCATTAAAACTGTCTTGTTAAGCTACTGTGACCTCCACCACTCTTCCAAGGGGCATTAAAACTGTCATGTTAAGCTACTGTGACCTCCACCACTCTTCCAATGGGCACTAAAACCGTATTGTTAAAACACTCTGAACTCCACAGCTCTTCCAAGGGGCATTAAAACCATCTTGTTAAGCTACTGTGACCTCCACAACTCTTCCAAGGGGCATTGATATTGTCTTTTTATTCCACTGCGACCTCCACCACTCTTCCAAGGGGCATTAAAACTGTATTGTTAAGCTACTGTGACCTCCACCACTCTTCCAAGGGGCATTAAAACAGTCTTGTTAAGCTACTGTGACCTCCACCACTCTTCCAAGGGGCATTAAAACTGTATTTTTAAGCTACTGTGACCTCCACCACTCTTCCAAGGGGCATTAAAACTGTCTTGTTAAGCTACTGTGACCTCCACCACTGTTCCAACGAGCATTAAAACTGTCTTGTTAAGCTACTGTGAACTCCACCACTCTTCCAAGGGCCATTAAAACCATCTTGTTAAACCACTCTGAACTCCACAGCTCTTCCAAGGGGCAATAAAACCATTTTGTTAAGCTACTGTGACCTCCACCACTCTTCCAAGGGGCATTGATATTGTCTTTTAATTCCACTGCGACCTCCACCACTCTTCCAAGGGGCATTAAAACCGTCTTGTTAAGCTTCTGTGACCTCCACTACTCTTCCAGGGGCATTAAAAATGTCTTGATAAGCTACTGTGACCTCATCCACTCTTCCAAGGGGCATTAAAACCATCTTGTTAAAATACTCTGAACTCCACAGCTCTTCCAAGGGGCATTGAAACCATCTTGTTAAGCTACTGTGACCTCCACCACTCTTCCAATGGGCATTAAAACCATCTTGTTAAGCTACTGTGACCTCCACCACTCTTCCAAGGGGCATTAAAATTGTATTGTTAAGCTTCTGTGACCTCCACCACTCTTCCAAGGGGCATTAAAACCGTCTTGTTAAACCACTCTGAACTCCACTTCTCTTCCAAGGGGCATTAAAACCGTCTTTTTAAGCTACTGTGACCTCCACCACTCTTCCAAGGGGCATTAAAACCGTCTTGTTAAAACACTCTGAACTCCACAGCTCTTCCAAGGGGCATTAAAACCATCTTGTTAAGCTACTGTGACCTCCACCACTCTTCCAAGGGGCATTGATATTGTCTTTTTATTCCACTGCGACCTCCACCACTCTTCCAAGGGTCATTAAAACCGTCTTGTTAAGCTACTGTGACCTCCACCATTCTTCCAAGGGGCATTAAAACTGTTTTGTTAAGCTACTGTGACCTCCACAACTCTTCATAGGGGCATTAAAACTGTCTTGTTAAGCTACTGTGACCTCCACCACTCTTCCAAGGGGCATTAAAGCCGTCTTCTTAAACCTCTCAGAACTCCACTTCTCTCCCAAGGGTCATTAAAACCGTCTTGTTAAGCTGCTGTGATCTCCACCACTCTTCCAAGGGGCATTAAAACTGTCTTGTTAAGCTACTGTGACCTCCACCACTCTTCCAAGGGGCATTAAAACTGTCTTGTTAAGCTACTGTGACCTCCACCATTGTTCCAAGGAGCATTAAAACTGTCTTGTTAAGCTACTGTGAACTCCACCACTCTTCCAAGGGGCATTAAAACCATCTTGTTAAACCACTCTGAACTCCACAGCTCTTCCAAGGGGCATTAAAACCATCTTGTTAAGCTACTGTGACCTCCACCACTCTTCCAAGGGGCATTGATATTGTCTTTTTATTTCAATGCGACCTCCACCACTCTTCCAAGGGGCATTAAAACCATCTTGTTAAGCTTCTGTGACCTCCACTACTCTTCCAGGGGCATTAAAAATGTCTTGATAAGCTACTGTGACCTCCACCACTCTTCCAAGGGGCATTAAAACCATCTTGTTAAAACACTCTGAACTCCACAGCTCTTCCAAGGGGCATTGAAACCATCTTGTTAAGCTACTGTGACCTCCACCACTCTTCCAAGGGGCATTGATATTGTCTTTTTATTCCACTGCGACCTCCACCACTCTTCCTTAGGACATTAAAACTGTCTTGTTAAGCTACTCTGACCTCCACCACTCTTCCTAGGGGCATTAAAACTGTCTTGTTAAACCGCTCTGAGCTCCACATCTCTTCCAAGGGGCATTAAAACCGTCTTGTTAAGCTACTGTGACCTCCACCACTCTTCCAAGGGGCATTAAGACTGTCTTGTTAAGCTTCTGTGACCTCAACTACTCTTCCAGGGGCATTAAAAATGTCTTGTTAAGCTACTGTGACCTCCACCACTCTTCCAAGGGGCATTAAAACCATCTTGTTAAAACACTCTGAACTCCACAGCTCTTCCAAGGGGCATTAAAACCATCTTGTTAAGCTACTGTGACCTCCACCACTCTTCCAAGGGGCATTGATATTGTCTTTTTATTCCACTGCGACCTCCACCACTCTTCCAAAGGGCATTAAAACCATCTTGTTAAGCTACTGTGACCTCCACCACTCTTCCAATGGCATTAAAACTGTCTTGTTAAGCTACTGTGACCTCCACCACTCTTCCAAGGGGCATTAAAATCGTCTTGTTAAACCACTCTGAACTCCACTTCTCTTCCAAGGTGCATTAAAACCGTCTTGTTAAGCTACTGTGACCTCCACCACTTTTCCAAGGGGCATTAAAACTGTCTTGTTAAGCTACTGTGACCTCCACCACTCTTCCAAGGGGCATTAAAATCATCTTGTTAAACCACTCTGAACTCCACAGCTCTTCCAAGGGGCATTAAAACCATCTTGTTAAGCTACTGTGACCTCCACCACTCTTCCAATGGGCATTAAAACCATCTTGTGAAGCTACTGTGACCTCCACCACTCTTCCAAGGGGCATTAAAACCGTCTTGTTAAACCACTCTGAACTCCACAGCTCTTCCAAGGGGCATTAAAACCATCTTGTTAAGCTACTGTGACCTCCACCACTCTTCCAAGGGGCATTGATATTGTCTTTTTATTCCACTGCGACCTCCACCACTCTTCCAAGGGTCATTAAAACCGTCTTGTTAAGCTACTGTGACCTCCACCACTCTTCCAAGGGGCATTAAAACTGTTTTGTTAAGCTACTGTGACCTCCACAACTCTTCCAAGGGGCATTAAAACTGTCTTGTTAAGCTACTGTGACCTCCACCACTCTTCCAAGGGGCATTAAAGCCGTCTTCTTAAACCTCTCAGAACTCCACTTCTCTCCCAAGGGTCATTAAAACCGTCTTGTTAAGCTGCTGTGATCTCCACCACTCTTCCAAGGGGCATTAAAACTGTCTTGTTAAGCTACTGTGACCTCCACCACTCTTCCAAGGGGCATTAAAACTGTCTTGTTAAGCTACTGTGACCTCCACCATTGTTCCAAGGAGCATTAAAACCATCTTGTTAAACCACTCTGAACTCCACAGCTCTTCCAAGGGGCATTAAAACCATCTTGTTAAGCTACTGTGACCTCCACCACTCTTCCAAGGGGCATTGAGATTGTCTTTTTATTCCACTGCGACCTCCACCACTCTTCCAACTGGCATTAAAACCATCTTGTTAAGCTTCTGTGACCTCCACTACTCTTCCAGGGGCATTAAAAATGTCTTGATAAGCTACTGTGACCTCCACCACTCTTCCAAGGGGCATTAAAACCATCTTGTTAAAACACTCTGAACTTCACAGCTCTTCCAAGGGGCATTGAAACCATCTTGTTAAGCTACTGTGACCTCCACCACTCTTCCAAGGGGCATTGATATTGTCTTTTTATTCCACTGCGACCTCCACCACTCTTCCTTAGGGCATTAAAACTGTTTTGTTAAGCTACTGTGACCTCCACAACTCTTCCAAGAGGCATTAAAACTGTCTTGTTAAGCTACTGTGACCTCCACCACTCTTCCAAGGGGCGTTAAAGCTGTGTTCTTAAACCTCTCTGAACTCCACTTCTCTCCCAAGGGTCATTAAAACCGTCTTGTTAAGCTGCTGTGACCTCCACCACTCTTCCAAGGGGCATTAAAACTGTCTTGTTAAGCTACTGTGACCTCCACCACTCTTCCAAGGGGCATTGAAACTGTCTTGCTAAGCTACTGTGACCTCCACCAGTGTTCCAAGGGGCATTAAAACTGTCTTGTTAAGCTACTGTGCCCTCCACCACTCTTCCAAGGGACATTAAAACCATCTTGTTAAGCTACTGTGACCTCCACCACTCTTCCAATGGGAATTGATATTGTCTTTTTATTCCACTGCGACGTCCACCACTCTTCCAAGGGGCATTAAAACTGTCTTGTTAAGCTACTGTGACCTCCACCACTCTTCCAAGAGGCATTAAAACTGTCTTGTTAAGCTACTGTGACCTCCACCACTCTTCCAAGGGACATTAAAACGGTCTTGTTAAGCTACTGTGACCTGCACCACACTTCCAATGGGCATTGATATTGTCTTTTTATTCCACTGCGACTTCCACCACTCTTCCAAGGGGCATTAAAACTGTCTTGTTAAGCTACTGTGCCCTCCACCACTCTTCCAAGGGACATTAAAACCGTCTTGTTAAGCTACTGTGACCTCCACCACTCTTCCAATGGGAATTGATATTGTCTTTTTATTCCACTGCGACGTCCACTACTCTTCCAAGGGGCATTAAAACTGTCTTGTTAAGCTACTGTGCCCTCCACCACTCTTCCAAGGGGCATTAAAACTGTCTTGTTAAGATACTGTGACCTCCACCATTCTTCCAAGGGGAATTAAAACTGTCTTGTTAAGCTACTGTGACCTCCAACACTCTTCCAAGGGGCATTTATACCGTCTTGTTAAAACACTCTAAACTGCACAGCTCTTCCAAGGGTCATTAAAACCATCTTGTTAAGCTACTGTGACCTCCACCACTCTTCCAAGGGGCATTGATATTGTCTTTTTATTCCACTGCAACCTCCACCACTCTTCCAAGGGGCATTAAAGCTGTTTTGTTAAGCTACTGTGACCTCCACTACTCTTCCAAGGGGCATTAAAACCATCTTTTTAAGCTACTGTGACCTCCACCACTCTTCCAAGGGTCATTAAAACCGTCTTGTTAAGATACTGTGACCTGCACCACTCTTTCAATGGGCATAGATATTGTCTTTTTATTCCACTGCGACTTCCACCACTCTTCCAAGGGGCATTAAAACTGTCTTGTTAAGCTACAGTGACCTCCACCACTCTTCCAAGGGGAATTAAAACTGTCTTGTTAAACCACTCTGAAGTCCACAGCTCTTTCAATGGGCATTAAAACCGTCTTGTTAAGCTTCTGTGACCTCCACCACTCTTCCAAGGGACATTAAAACCATCTTGTTAAGCTACTGTGACCTCCACAACTCTTCCAAAGGGAATTGATATTGTCTTTTTATTCCACTGCGACTTTCACCACTCTTCCAACGGGCAATAAAACTGTCTTGTTAAGCTACTGTGACCTCCACCACTCTTCCAAGGGGCATTAAAACTGTCTTGTTAAGATAATGTGACCTCCACCACTCTTCCAAGGGGCATTAAAACTGTCTTGTTAAGCTACTGTGACCTCCACCACTCTTCCAAGGGGCAATGATATTGTCTTTTTATTCCACTGCGACTTCCACCACTCTTCCAAGGGGCATTAAAACTGTCTTGTTAAGCTACAGTGACCTCCACCACTCTTCCAAGGGGAATTAAAACTGTCTTGTTAAACCACTCTGAAGTCCACAGCTCTTTCAATGGGCATTAAAACCGTCTTGTTAAGCTACTGTGACCTCCACCACTTTTCCAAGGGGCATGAAAACCGTCTTGTTAAGCTTCTGTGACCTCCACCACTCTTCCAAGGGGCATTGAAGCCGTCTTGTTAAACCACTCCGAACTCCACTTCTCTTCCAAGGGGCATTTAAACCGTCTTGTTAAGCTACTGTGACCTCCACCACTCTTCCAAGGGGCATTAAAACTGTCTTGTTAAGCTACTGTGACCTCCACCAGTGTTCCAAGGGACATTAAAACTGTCTTGTTAAGCTACTGTGATCTCCACCACTCTTCCAAGGGGCATTAAAATCATCTTGCTAAACCACTCTGAACTCCACAGCTCTTTCCAGGGGCATTACAACCGTCTTGTTAAGCTTCTGTGACCTCCACCTCTCTTCCAAGGGGCATTAAAACTGTCTTGTTAAGCTACTGTGATCTCCACCACTCTTCCAAGGGGCATTAAAACCATCTTGTTAATCCACTCTGAACTTCACTTCTCTTCCAAGGGGCATTAAAACCGTCTTGTTAAGCTACTGTGACCTCCACCACTCTTCCAAGGGGCATTAAAACTGTCTTGTTAAGCTACTGTGACCTCCACCACTCTTCCAAGGGGTATTAAAGCTGTCTTGTGAAACCACTCTGAGCTCCACTTATCTCCCAAGAGGCATTAAATCCATCTTGTTAAGCTACTGTGACCTCCACCACTCTTCCAAGGGGCATTAAAACTGTCTTGCTAAGCTACTGTGACCTCCACCACTCCTCCAAGGGGCATTGAAACTGTCTTGTTAAGCTACTGTGACCTCCACCACTGTTCCAAGGGGCATTAAAACTGTCTTGTTAAGCTACTGTGACCTCCACCACTCTTCCAAGGGGCATTAAAACTGTCTTGTTAAACCGCTCTGAGCTCCACATCTCTTCCAAGGGGCATTAAAACCGTCTTGTTAAGCTACTGTGACCTCCACCACTCTTCCAATGGGCATTGATATTGTCTTTTTATTCCTCTGCGACTTCCACCACTCTTCCAAGGGGCATTAAAACTGTCTTGTTAAGCTTCTGTGACCTCCACTACTCTTCCAGGGGCATTAAAAATGTCTTGTTAAGCTACTGTGACCTCCACCACTCTTCCAAGGGGCATTAAAACCATCGTGTTAAAACACTCTGAACTCCACAGCTCTTCCAAGGGGCATTAAAACCATCTTGTTAAGCTACTGTGACCTCCACCACTCTTCCAAGGGGCATTGATATTGTCTTTTTATTCCACTGCGACCTCCACCACTCTTCCAAAGGGCTTTAAAACCATCTTGTTATGCTACTGTGACCTCCACCACTCTTCCAATGGGCATTAAAACCGTCTTGTTAAGCTACTGTGACCTCCACCACTCTTCCAAGGGGCATTAAAATCGTCTTGTTAAGCTTCTGTGACCTCCACCACTCTTCCAAGGGGCATTAAAACCGTCTTGTTAAACGACTCTGAACTCCACTTCTCTTCCAAGGGGTATTAAAACCGTCTTGTTAAGCTACTGTGACCTCCACCACTCTTCCAAGGGGCATTAAAACTGTCTTGTTAAGCTACTGTGACCTCCACCACTCTTCCAAGGGTTATTAAAACCATCTTGTTAAACCACTCTGAACTCCACAGCTCTTCCAAGGGGCATTAAAACCATCTTGTTAAGCTACTGTGACCTCCACCACTCTTCCAAGGGAAATTGATATTGTCTTTTTATTCCACTGCGTCCTCCACCACTCTTCCAAGGGGAATTAAAACCGTCTTGCTAAGCTACTGTGACCTCCACCACTCTTCCAAGGGGCATTAAAACTTTTTTGTTAAGCTACTGTGACCTCCACAACTCTTCCAATGGGCATTAAAATTGTCTTGTTAAGCTACTGTGACCTCCACCACTCTTCCAAGGGGCATTAAAGCCGTCTTGTTAATCCTCTCTGAACTCCACTTCCCTCCCAAGGGTCATTAAAACCGTCTTGTTAAGCTGCTGTGACCTCCACCACTCTTCCAAGGGGCATTGAAACTGTCTTGTTAAGCTACTGTGACCTCCACCAGTGTTCCAAAGGGCATTAAAACTGTCTTGTTAAGCTACTGTGACATCCAGCACTCTTTCAAGGGGCATTAAAACCGTCTTGTTAAACCACTCTGAACTCCACAGCTCTTCCAAGGGGCATTAAAACCATCTTGTTAAGCTACTGTGACCTGCACCACTCTTCCAATGGGCATTGATATTGTCTTTTTATTCCACTGCGACATCCACCACTCTTCCAAGGGGCATTAACACTGTCTTGTTAAGCTACTGTGACCTCCACCACTCTTCCAAGGGGCATTAAAACTGTCTTGTTAAGCTACTGTGACCTCCAACACTCTTCCAAGGGACATTAAAACCGTCTTGTTAAGCTACTGTGACCTGCACCACTTTTCCAAGGGGCATTAAAACCGTCTTGTTAAGCTTCTGTGACCTCCACCACTCTTCCAAGGGGCATTAAAACCGTCTTGTTAAACCACTCTGAACTCCACTTCTCTTCCAAGGGGCATTAAAACCGTCTTGTTAAGCTACTGTAACCTCCACCACTCTTCCAAGGGGCATTAAAATTGTCTTGTTAAGCTACTGTGACCTCCACCAGTGTTCCAAGGGGCATTAAAACTGTCTTGTTAAGCTACTGTGACCTCCACCACTCTTCCAAGGGGCATTAAAATCATCTTGTTAAACCACTCTGAACTCCACAGCTCTTTCCAGGGGCATTAAAACTGTTTTGTTAAGCTTCTGTGACCTCCACCTCTCTTCCAAGGGGCATTAAAACTGTCTTGTTAAGCTACTGTGACCTCCACCACTCTTCCAAGGGGCATTAAAACCATCTTGTTAAACCACTCTGAACTCCACTTCTCTTCCAAGGGGCATTAAAACCATCTTGTTAAGCTACTGTGACCTCCACCACTCTTCCAAGGGGCATTAAAACTGTCTTGTTAAGCTACTGTGACCTCCACCACTCTTCCAAGGGGCATTAAAGTTGTCTTGTGAAACCACTCTGAACTCCACTTATCTCCCAAGGGGCATTAAATCCGTCTTGTTAAGCTACTGTGCCCTCCACCACTCTTCCAAGGGGCATTAAAACTGTCTTGTTAAGCTACTGTGACCTCCACCACTCCTCCAAGGGGCATTGAAACTGTCTTGTTAAGCTACTTTGACCTCCACCACTGTTTCAAGGGGCATTAAAACTGTCTTGTTAAGCTACTGTGACCTCCACCACTCTTCCAAGGGGCATTAAAACTGTCTTGTTAAACCGCTCTGAGCTCCACATCTCTTCCAAGGGGCATTAAAACCGTCTTGTTAAGCTACTGTGACCTCCACCACTCTTCCAATGGGCATTGATATTGTCTTTTTATTCCTCTGCGACTTCCACCACTCTTCCAAGGGGCATTAAAACTGTCTTGTTAAGCTTCTGTGACCTCCACTACTCTTCCAGGGGCATTAAAAATGTCTTGTTAAGCTACTGTGACCTCCACCACTCTTCCAAGGGGCATTAAAACCATCTTGTTAAAACACTGTGAACTCCACAGCTCTTCCAAGGGGCATTAAAACCATCTTGATAAGCTACTGTGACCTCCACCACTCTTCCAAGGGGCATTGATATTGTCTTTTTATTCCACTGCGACCTCCACCACTCTTCCAAAGGGCTTTAAAAGCGTCTTGTTAAGCTACTGTGACCTCCACCACTCTTCCAATGGGCATTAAAACCATCTTGTTATGCTACTGTGACCTCCACCACTCTTCCAATGGGCATTAAAACCGTCTTGTTAAGCTTCTGTGACCTCCACCACTCTTCCAAGGGGCATTAAAACTGTCTTGTTAAGCAACTGTGACATCCACCACTCTTCCAAGGGGCATTAAAGCTGTCTTGTGAAACCACTCTGAACTCCACTTATCTCCCAAGGGGCATTAAATCCGTCTTGCTAAGCTACTGTGACCTCCACCAGTGTTCCAAGGGGCAGTAAAACTGTCTTGTTAAGCTACTGTGATCTCCACCACTCTTCCAAGGGGCATTAAAATCATCTTGCTAAACCACTCTGAACTCCACAGCTCTTTCCAGGGGCATTAAAACCATCTTGTTAAGCTTCTGTGACCTCCACCTCTCTTCCAAGGGGCATTAAAACTGTCTTGTTAAGCTACTGTGATCTCCACCACTCTTCCAAGGGGCATTAAAACCATCTTGTTAATTCACTCTGAACTTCACTTCTCTTTCAAGGGGCATTAAAACCGTCTTGTTAAGCTACTGTGACCTCCACCACTCTTCCAAGGGGCATTAAAACTGTCTTGTTAAGCTACTGTGACCTCCACCACTCTTCCAAGGGGTATTAAAGCTGTCTTGTGAAACCACTCTGAGCTCCACTTATCTCCCAAGAGGCATTAAATCCGTCTTGTTAAGCTACTGTGACTTCCACCACTCTTCCAAGGGGCATTAAAACTGTCTTGCTAAGCTACTGTGACCTCCACCACTCCTCCAAGGGGCATTGAAACTGTCTTGTTAAGCTACTGTGACCTCCACCACTGTTCCAAGGGGCATTAAAACTGTCTTGTTAAGCTACTGTGACCTCCACCACTCTTCCAAGGGGCATTAAAACTGTCTTGTTAAACCGCTCTGAGCTCCACATCTCTTCCAAGGGGCATTAAAACCGTCTTGTTAAGCTACTGTGACCTCCACCACTCTTCCAATGGGCATTGATATTGTCTTTTTATTCCTCTGCGACTTCCACCACTCTTCCAAGGGGCATTAAAACTGTCTTGTTAAGCTTCTGTGACCTCCACTACTCTTCCAGGGGCATTAAAAATGTCTTGTTAAGCTACTGTGACCTCCACCACTCTTCCAAGGGGCATTAAAACCATCGTGTTAAAACACTCTGAACTCCACAGCTCTTCCAAGGGGCATTAAAACCATCTTGTTAAGCTACTGTGACCTCCACCACTCTTCCAAGGGGCATTGATATTGTCTTTTTATTCCACTGCGACCTCCACCACTCTTCCAAAGGGCTTTAAAACCATCTTGTTATGCTACTGTGACCTCCACCACTCTTCCAATGGGCATTAAAACCATCTTGTTAAGCTACTGTGACCTCCACCACTCTTCCAAGGGGCATTAAAATCGTCTTGTTAAGCTTCTGTGACCTCCACCACTCTTCCAAGGGGCATTAAAACCGTCTTGTTAAACGACTCTGAACTCCACTTCTCTTCCAAGGGGTATTAAAACCGTCTTGTTAAGCTACTGTGACCTCCACCACTCTTCCAAGGGGCATTAAAACTGTCTTGTTAAGCTACTGTGACCTCCACCACTCTTCCAAGGGTTATTAAAACCATCTTGTTAAACCACTCTGAACTCCACAGCTCTTCCAAGGGGCATTAAAACCATCTTGTTAAGCTACTGTGACCTCCACCACTCTTCCAAGGGAAATTGATATTGTCTTTTTATTCCACTGCGTCCTCCACCACTCTTCCAAGGGGCATTAAAACCGTCTTGCTAAGCTACTGTGACCTCCACCACTCTTCCAAGGGGCATTAAAACTTTTTTGTTAAGCTACTGTGACCTCCACAACTCTTCCAAGGGGCATTAAAATTGTCTTGTTAAGCTACTGTGACCTCCACCACTCTTCCAAGGGGCATTAAAGCCGTCTTGTTAAACCTCTCTGAACTCCACTTCCCTCCCAAGGGTCATCAAAACCGTCTTGTTAAGCTGCTGTGACCTCCACCACTCTTCCAAGGGGCATTGAAACTGTCTTGTTAAGCTACTGTGACCTCCACCAGTGTTCCAAAGGGCATTAAAACTGTCTTGTTAAGCTACTGTGACCTCCAGCACTCTTTCAAGGGGCATTAAAACCGTCTTGTTAAACCACTCTGAACTCCACAGCTCTTCCAAGGGGCATTAAAACCATCTTGTTAAGCTACTGTGACCTGCACCACTCTTCCAATGGGCATTGATATTGTCTTTTTATTCCACTGCGACATCCACCACTCTTCCAAGGGGCATTAAAACTGTCTTGTTAAGCTACTGTGACCTCCACCACTCTTCCAAGGGGCATTAAAACTGTCTTGTTAAGCTACTGTGACCTCCACCACTCTTCCAAGGGACATTAAAACCGTCTTGTTAAGCTACTGTGACCTGCACCACTTTTCCAAGGGGCATTAAAACCGCCTTGTTAAGCTTCTGTGACCTCCACCACTCTTCCAAGGGGCATTAAAACCGTCTTGTTAAACCACTCTGAACTCCACTTCTCTTCCAAGGGGCATTAAAACCGTCTTGTTAAGCTACTGTAACCTCCACCACTCTTCCAAGGGGCATTAAAACTGTCTTGTTAAGCTACTGTGACCTCCACCAGTGTTCCAAGGGGCATTAAAACTGTCTTTTTAAGCTACTGTGACCTCCACCACTCTTCCAAGGGGCATTAAAATCATCTTGTTAAACCACTCTGAACTCCACAGCTCTTTCCAGGGGCATTAAAACTGTTTTGTTAAGCTTCTGTGACCTCCACCTCTCTTCCAAGGGGCATTAAAACTGTCTTGTTAAGCTACTGTGACCTCCACCACTCTTCCAAGGGGCATTAAAACCATCTTGTTAAACCACTCTGAACTCCACTTCTCTTCCAAGGGGCATTAAAACCGTCTTGTTAAGCTACTGTGACCTCCACCACTCTTCCAAGGGGCATTAAAACTGTCTTGTTAAGCTACTGTGACCTCCACCACTCTTCCAAGGGGCATTAAAGTTGTCTTGTGAAACCACTCTGAACTCCACTTATCTCCCAAGGGGCATTAAATCCGTCTTGTTAAGCTACTGTGACCTCCACCACTCTTCCAAGGGGCATTAAAACTGTCTTGTTAAGCTACTGTGACCTCCACCACTCCTCCAAGGGGCATTGAAACTGTCTTGTTAAGCTACTTTGACCTCCACCACTGTTTCAAGGGGCATTAAAACTGTCTTGTTAAGCTACTGTGACCTCCACCACTCTTCCAAGGGGCATTAAAACTGTCTTGTTAAACCGCTCTGAGCTCCACATCTCTTCCAAGGGGCATTAAAACCGTCTTGTTAAGCTACTGTGACCTCCACCACTCTTCCAATGGGCATTGATATTGTCTTTTTATTCCTCTGCGACTTCCACCACTCTTCCAAGGGGCATTAAAACTGTCTTGTTAAGCTTCTGTGACCTCCACTACTCTTCCAGGGGCATTAAAAATGTCTTGTTAAGCTACTGTGACCTCCACCACTCTTCCAAGGGGCATTAAAACCATCTTGTTAAAACACTCTGAACTCCACAGCTCTTTCAAGGGGCATTAAAACCATCTTGTTAAGCTACTGTGACCTCCACCACTCTTCCAAGGGGCATTGATATTGTCTTTTTATTCCACTGCGACCTTCACCACTCTTCCAAAGGGCTTTAAAACCGTCTTGTTAAGCTACTGTGACCTCCACCACTCTTCCAATGGGCATTAAAACTATCTTGTTATGCTACTGTGACCTCCACCACTCTTCCAATGGGCATTAAAACCGTCTTGTTAAGCTACTGTGACCTCCACCACTCTTCCAAGGGGCATTAAAATCGTCTTGTTAAGCTTCTGTGACCTCCACCACTCTTCCAAGGGGCATTAAAACTGTCTTGTTAAGCAACTGTGACATCCACCACTCTTCCAAGGGGCATTAAAGCTGTCTTGTGAAACCACTCTGAACTCCACTTATCTCCCAAGGGGCATTAAATCCGTCTTGCTAAGCTACTGTAACCTCCACCACTCTTCCAAGGGGCATTAAAACTGTCTTGTTAAGCTACTGTGACCTTCACCACTCCTCCAAGGGGCATTGAAACTGTCTTGTTAAGCTACTGTGACCTCCACCACTGTTCCAAGGGGCGTTAAAACTGTCTTGTTAAGCTACTGTGACCTCCACCACTCTTCCTAGGGGCATTAAAACTGTCTTGTTAAACCGCTCTGAGCTCCACATCTCTTCCAAGGGGCATTAAAACCGTCTTGATAAGCTACTGTGACCTCCACCACTCTTCCAATGGGCATTGATATTGTCTTTTTATTCCTCTGCGACTTCCACCACTCTTCCAAGGAGCATTAAAACTGTCTTGTTAAACTGCTGTGACCTCCACTACTCTTCCAGGTGCATTAAAAATGTCTTGTTAAGCTACTGTGACCTCCACCACTCTTCCAAGGGGCATTAAAACCATCTTGTTAAAACACTCTGAACTCCACAGCTCTTCCAAGGGGCATTAAAACCATCGTGTTAAGCTACTGTGACCTCCACCACTCTTCCAAGGGGCATTGATATTGTCTTTTTATTCCACTGCGACCTCCACCACTCTTCCAAAGGGCATTAAAACCATCTTGTTAAGCTACTGTGACCTCCACCACTCTTCCAATGGGCATTAAAACCGTCTTGTTAAGCTACTGTGACCTCCACCACTCTTCCAAGGGGCATTAAAATCGTCTTGTTAAGCTTCTGTGACCTCCACCACTCTTCCAAGGGGCACTAAAACCGTCTTGTTAAACCACTCTGAACTCCAATTCTCTTCCAAGGGGCATTAAAACCATCTTATTAAACCACTCTGAACTCCACAGCTCTTCCAAAGGGCATTAAAACCATCTTGTTAAGCAACTGTGACCTCCACCACTCTTCCAAGGGGCATTGATATTGTCTTTTTATTCCACTGCGTCCTCCACCACTCTTCCATGGGGCATTAAAACCGTCTTGTTAAGCTACTGTGACCTCCACCACTCTTCCAAGGGGCATTAAAATCGTCTTGTTAAGCTTCTGTGACCTCCACCACTCTTCCAAGGGGCATTAAAACCGTCTTGTTAAACGACTCTGAACTCCACTTCTCTTCCAAGGGGTATTAAAACCGTCTTGTTAAGCTACTGTGACCTCCACCACTCTTCCAAGGGGCATTAAAACTGTCTTGTTAAGCTACTGTGACCTCCACCACTCTTCCAAGGGTTATTAAAACCATCTTGTTAAACCACTCTGAACTCCACAGCTCTTCCAAGGGGCATTAAAACCATCTTGTTAAGCTACTGTGACCTCCACCACTCTTCCAAGGGAAATTGATATTGTCTTTTTATTCCACTGCGTCCTCCACCACTCTTCCAAGGGGCATTAAAACCGTCTTGTTACGCTACTGTGACCTCCACCACTCTTCCAAGGGGCATTAAAACTGTTTTGTTAAGCTACTGTGACCTCCACAACTCTTCCAAGGGGCATTAAAATTGTCTTGTTAAGCTACTGTGACCTCCACCACTCTTCCAAGGGGCATTAAAGCCGTCTTGTTAAACCTCTCTGAACTCCACTTCTCTCCCAAGGGTCAATAAAAACCGTCTTGTTAAGCTGCTGTGACCTCCACCACTCTTCCAAGGGGCATTGAAACTGTCTTGTTAAGCTACTGTGACCTCCACCAGTGTTCCATGGGGCATTAAAACTGTCTTGTTAAGCTACTGTGACCTCCACCACTCTTCCAAGGGGCATTAAAACCGTCTAGTTAAACTACTCATTACTCCACAGCTCTTCCAAGGGGCATTAAAACCATCTTGTTAAACCTCTCTGAACTCCACTTCTCTCCCAAGGGTCAATAAAAACCGTCTTGTTAAGCTACTGTGACCTGCACCACTCTTCCAATGGGCATTGATATTGTCTTTTTATTCCACTGCGACTTCCACCACTCTTCCAAGGGGCATTAAAACTGTCTTGTTAAGCTACTGTGCCCTCCACCACTCTTCCAATGGACATTAAAACCGTCTTGTTAAGCTACTGTGACCTCCACCACTCTTCCAATGGGAATTGATATTGTCTTTTTATTCCACTGCGACGTCCACCACTCTACCAAGGGGCATTAAAACTGTCTTGTTAAGCTACTGTGACCTCCACCACTCTTCCAAGGGGCATTAAAACTGTCTTGTTAAGCTACTGTGACCTCCACCACTCTTCCAAGGGACATTAAAACCGTCTTGTTAAGCTACTGTGACCTGCACAACTTTTCCAAGGGGCATTAAAACCGTCTTGTTAAGCTTCTGTGACCTCCACCACTCTTCCAAGGGGCATTAAAACCGTCTTGTTAAACCACTCTGAACTCCACTTCTCTTCCAAGGGGCATTAAAACCGTCTTGTTAAGCTACTGTGACCTCCACCACTCTTACAAGGGGCATTAAAATTGTCTTGTTAAGCTACTGTGACCTCCACCAGTGTTCCAAGGGGCATTAAAACTGTCTTGTTATGCTTCTGTGACCTCCACCTCTCTATCAAGGGGCATTAAAACTGTCTTGTTAAGCTACTGTGACCTCCACCACTCTTCCAAGGGGCATTAAAACTGTCTTGTTAAGCTACTGTGACCTCCACCACTCTTCCAAGGGGCATTAAAGCTGTCTTGTGAAACCACTCTGAACTCCACTTATCTCCCAAGGGGCATTAAATCCGTCTTGTTAAGCTACTGTGACCTCCACCACTCTTCCAAGGGGCATTAAAACTGTCTTGTTAAGCTACTGTGACCTCCACCACTCCTCCAAGGGGCATTGCAACTGTCTTGTTAAGCTACTGTGACCTCCACCACTCTTCCAAGGGGCATTAAAACTGTCTTGTTAAACCGCTCTGAGCTCCACATCTCTTTCAAGGGGCATTAAAACTGTCTTGTTAAGCTACTGTGACCTCCACCACTCTTACAATGGGCATTGATATTGTCTTTTTATTCCTCTGCGACTTCCACCACTCTTCCAAGGGGCATTAAAACTGTCTTGTTAAGCTTCTGTGACCTCCACTACTCTTCCAGGGGCATTAAAAATGTCTTGTTAAGCTACTGTGACCTCCACCACTCTTCCAAGGGGCATTAAAACCATCTTGTTAAAGCACTCTGAACTCCACAGCTCTTCCAAGGGGCATTAAAACAATCTTGTTAAGCTACTGTGACCTCCACCACTCTTCCAAGGGGCATTGATATTGTGTTTTTATTCCACTGTGACCTCCACCACTCTTCCAAAGGGCTTTAAAACCATCTTGTTATGCTAGTGTGACCTCCACCACTCTTCCAATGGGCATTAAAACCGTCTTGTTAAGCTACTGTGACCTCCACCACTCTCACTCTTCCAAGGGGCATTAAAATCGTCTTGTTAAGCTTCTGTGACCTCCACCACTCTTCCAAGGGGCATTAAAACTGTCTTGTTAAGCTACTGTGACCTCCACCACTCTTCCAAGGGGCATTAAAGCTGTCTTGTGAAACCACTCTGAAATCCACTTATCTCCCAAGGGGCATTAAATCCGTCTTGTTAAGCTACTGTGACCTCCACCACTCTTCCAAGGGGCATTAAAACTGTCTTGTTAAGCTACTGTGACCTCCACCACTCCTCCAAGGTGCATTGAAACTGTCTTGTTAAGCTACTGTGACCTCCAACACTGTTCCAAGGGGCGTTAGAACTGTCTTGTTAAGCTACTGTGACCTCCACCACTCTTCCTAGGGGCATTAAAACTGTCTTGTTAAACCGCTCTGAGCTCCACATCTATTCCAAGGGGCATTAAAACCGTCTTGTTAAGCTACTGTGACCTCCACCACTCTTCCAATGGGCATTGATATTGTCTTTTTATTCCTCTGCGACTTCCACCACTCTTCCAAGGGTCATTACAACTGTCTTGTTAAGCTACTGTGACCTCCACCACTCCTCCAAGGTGCATTGAAACTGTCTTGTTAAGCTACTGTGACCTCCAACACTGTTCCAAGGGGCGTTAAAACTGTCTTGTTAAGCTACTGTGACCTCCACCACTCTTCCTAGGGGCATTAAAACCGTCTTGTTAAACCACTCTGAACTCCACAGCTCTTCCAAGGGGCATTAAAATCATCTTGTTAAGCTACTGTGACCTCCACCACTCTTCCAAGGGGCATTGATATTGTCTTTTTATTCCACTGCGTCCTCCACCACTCTTCCAAGGGGCATTAAAACCGTCTTGTTAAGCTACTGTGACCTCCACCACTCTGCCAAGGGGCATTAAAACTGTTTTGTTAAGCTACTGTGACCTCCACAACTCTTCCAAGGGGCATTAAAATTGTCTTGTTAAGCTACTGTGACCTCCACCACTCTTCCAAGGGGCATTAAAGTCGTCTTGTTAAACCTCTCTCAACTCCACTTCTCTCCCAAGGGTCATTAAAACCGTCTTGTTAAGCTGCTGTGACCTCCACCACTCTTCCAAGGGGCATTGAAACTGTCTTGTTAAGCTACTGTGACCTCCACCACTCTTCCAAGGGGCATTAAAACTGTCTTGTTAAGCTACTGTGACCTCCACCACTCTTCCAAAGGACATTAAAACCGTCTTGTTAAGCTACTGTGACCTGCACCACTCTTCTAATGGGCATTGATATTGTCTTTTTATTCCACTGCGACTTCCACCACTTTTCCAAGGGGCATTAAAATTGTCTTGTTAAGCTACTGTGCCCTCCACCACTCTTCCAAGGGACATTAAAACCGTCTAGTTAAGCTACTGTGACCTCCACCACTCTTCCAATGGGAATTCATATTGTCTTTTTATTCCACTGCGATGTCCACCACTCTTTCAAGGGGCATTAAAACTGTCTTGTTAAGCTACTGTTCCCTCCACCACTCTTCCAAGGGGCATTAAAACTGTCTTGTTAAGATACCGTGACCTCCACCATTCTTCCAAGGGCATTAAAACTGTCTTGTTAAGCTACTGTGACCTCCACCACTCTTCCAAGGGGCATTAAAACTGTCTTGTTAAGCTACTGTGACCGCCATCACTCTTCCAAGGGGCATTAAAACCGTCTTGTTAAAACACTATGAGCTCCACAGCTCTTCCAAGGGGCATTAAAACCATCTTGTTAAGCTACTGTGACCTCCACCACTCTTCCAAGGGGCATTGATATTGTCATTTTATTCCACTGCGACCTCCACCACTCTTCCAAAGGGCATTAAAACCATCTTGTTAAGCCACTGTTACCTCCACCACTCATCCAAGTGGCATTAAAACCGTCTTGTTAAGCTACTGTGACCTCCACCACTCTTCCAAGGGGCATTAAAACCGTCTTGTTAAGCTTCTGTGACCTCCACCACTCTTCCAAGGGGCATTAAAACCGTCTTGTTAAACCACTCTGAACTCTAATTCTCTTCCAAGGGGCATTAAAACCGTCTTGTTAAGCTACTGTGACCTCCACCACTCTTCCAAGGGGCATTAAAATTTTCTTGTTAAGCTACTGTGACCTCCACCAGTGTTCCAAGGGGCATTAAAACTGTCTTTTTAAGCTACTGTGACCTCCACCACTCTTCCAAGGGGCATTAAAATCATCTTGTTAAACCACTCTGAACTCCACAGCTCTTTCCAGGGGCATTAAAACCGTCTTGTTAACCTTCTGTGACCTGCACCTCTGTTCCAAGGGGCATTAAAACTGTCTTGTTAAGCTACTGTGACCTCCACCACTCTTCCAAGGGGCATTAAAAACATCTTGTTAAACCACTCTGAACTCCACTTCTCTTCCAAGGGGCATAAAACCGTCTTGTTAAGCTACTGTGACCTCCACCACTCTTCCAAAGGGCATTAAAACTGTCTTGTTAAGCTACTGTGACCTCCACCACTCTTCCAAGGGGCATTAAAGCTGTCTTGTGAAACCACTCTGAACTCCACTTATCTCCCAAGGGGCATTAAATCCGTCTTGTTAAGCTACTGTGACTTCCACCACTCTTCCAAGGGGCATTAAAACTGTCTTGTTAAGCTACTGTGACCTCCACCACTACTCCAAGGGGCATTGAAACTGTCTTGTTAAGCTACTGTGAAACCCACCACTGTTCCAATGGGCATTAAAACTGTCTTGTTAAGCTACTGTGACCTCCACCACTCTTCCAAGGGGCAGTAAAACTGTCTTGTTAAACCGCTCTGAGCTCCACATCTCTTCCAAGGGGCATTAAAACCGTCTTGTTAAGCTACTGTGACCTCCACCACTCTTCCAATGGGCATTGATATTGTCTTTTTATTCCTCTGCGACTTCCACCACTCTTCCAAGGGGCATTAAAACTGTCTTGTTAAGCTTCTGTGACCTCCACTACTCTTCCAGGGGCATTAAAAATGTCTTGTTAAGCTACTGTGACCTCCACCACTCTTCCAAGGGGCATTAAAACCATCTTGTTAAAACACTCTGAACTCCACAGCTCTTCCAAGGGGCATTAAAACCATCTTGTTAAGCTACTGTGACCTCCACCACTCTTCCAAGGTGCATTGATATTGTCTTTTTATTCCACTGCGACCTCCACCACTCTTCCAAAGTGCTTTAAAACCATCTTGTTATGCTACTGTGCCCTCCACCACTCTTCCAATGGGCATTAAAACCATCTTGTTAAGCTACTGTGACCTCCACCACTCTTACAAGGGGCATTAAAATCGTCTTGTTAAGCTTCTGTGACCTCCACCACTCTTCCAAGGGGCATTAAAACTGTCTTGTTAAGCTACTGTGACCTCCACCACTCTTCCAAGGGGCATTAAAACCGTCTTGTTAAACCACTCTGAACTCCACTTCTCTTCCAAGGGGAATTAATACCATCTTGTTAAGCTACTGTGACCTCCACCACTCTTCCTAGGGGCATTAAAACTGTCTTGTTAAGCTACTGTGACCTCCACCACTCTTCCAAGGGGCATTAAAATTTTCTTGTTAAGCTACTGTGACCTCCACCAGTGTTCCAAGGGGCATTAAAACTGTCTTTTTAAGCTACTGTGACCTCCACCACTCTTCCAAGGGGCATTAAAATCGTCTTGTTAAACCACTCTGAACTCCACAGCTCTTTCCAGGGGCATTAAAACCGTCTTGTTAACCTTCTGTGACCTGCACCTCTGTTCCAAGGGGCATTAAAACTGTCTTGTTAAGCTACTGTGACCTCCACCACTCTTCCAAGGGGCATTAAAAACATCTTGTTAAACCACTCTGAACTCCACTTCTCTTCCAAGGGGCATAAAAACCGTCTTGTTAAGCTACTGTGACCTCCACCACTCTTCCAAAGGGCATTAAAACTGTCTTGTTAAGCTACTGTGACCTCCACCACTCTTCCAAGGGGCATTAAAGCTGTCTTGTGAAACCACTCTGAACTCCACTTATCTCCCAAGGGGCATTAAATCCGTCTTGTTAAGCTACTGTGACCTCCACCACTCTTCCAAGGGGCATTAAAACTGTCTTGTTAAGCTACTGTGACCTCCACCACTACTCCAAGGGGCATTGAAACTGTCTTGTTAAGCTACTGTGAAATCCACCACTGTTCCAATGGGCATTAAAACTCTTGTTAAGCTACTGTGACCTCCACCACTCTTCCAAGGGGCAGTAAAACTGTCTTGTTAAACCGCTCTGAGCTCCACATCTCTTCCAAGGGGCATTAAAACCGTCTTGTTAAGCTACTGTGACCTCCACCACTCTTCCAATGGGCATTGATATTGTCTTTTTATTCCTCTGCGACTTCCACCACTCTTCCAAGGGGCATTAAAACTGTCTTGTTAAGCTTCTGTGACCTCCACTACTCTTCCAGGGGCATTAAAAATGTCTTGTTAAGCTACTGTGACCTCCACCACTCTTCCAAGGGGCATTAAAACCATCTTGTTAAAACACTCTGAACTCCACAGCTCTTCCAAGGGGCATTAAAACCATCTTGTTAAGCTACTGTGACCTCCACCACTCTTCCAAGGTGCATTGATATTGTCTTTTTATTCCACTGCGACCTCCACCACTCTTCCAAAGTGCTTTAAAACCATCTTGTTATGCTACTGTGCCCTCCACCACTCTTCCAATGGGCATTAAAACCATCTTGTTAAGCTACTGTGACCTCCACCACTCTTCCAAGGGGCAGTAAAACTGTCTTGTTAAACCGCTCTGAGCTCCACATCTCTTCCAAGGGGCATTAAAACCGTCTTGTTAAGCTACTGTGACCTCCACCACTCTTCCAATGGGCATTGATATTGTCTTTTTATTCCTCTGCGACTTCCACCACTCTTCCAAGGGGCATTAAAACTGTCTTGTTAAGCTTCTGTGACCTCCACTACTCTTCCAGGGGCATTAAAAATGTCTTGTTAAGCTACTGTGACCTCCACCACTCTTCCAAGGGGCATTAAAACCATCTTGTTAAAACACTCTGAACTCCACAGCTCTTCCAAGGGGCATTAAAACCATCTTGTTAAGCTACTGTGACCTCCACCACTCTTCCAAGGTGCATTGATATTGTCTTTTTATTCCACTGCGACCTCCACCACTCTTCCAAAGTGCTTTAAAACCATCTTGTTATGCTACTGTGCCCTCCACCACTCTTCCAATGGGCATTAAAACCATCTTGTTAAGCTACTGTGACCTCCACCACTCTTCCAAGGGGCATTAAAATCGTCTTGTTAAGCTTCTGTGACCTCCACCACTCTTCCAAGGGGCATTAAAACTGTCTTGTTAAGCTACTGTGACCTCCACCACTCTTCCAAGGGGCATTAAAACCGTCTTGTTAAACCACTCTGAACTCCACTTCTCTTCCAAGGGGAATTAATACCATCTTGTTAAGCTACTGTGACCTCCACCACTCTTCCTAGGGGCATTAAAACTGTCTTGTTAAGCTACTGTGACCTCCACCACTCTTCCAAGGGGAATTGATATTGTCTTTTTATTCCACTGCGTCCTCCACCACTCTTCCAAGGGGCATTAGAACCGTCTTGTTAAGCTACTGTGACCTCCACCACTCTTCCAAGGGGCATTAAAACTGTTTTGTTAAGCTACTGTGACCTCCACAACTCTTCCAAGGGGCATTAAAATTGTCTTGTTAAGCTACTGTGACCTCCACCACTCTTCCAAGGGGCATTAAAGCCGTCTTGTTAAACCTCTCTGAACTCCTCAGCTCTTCCAAGGGGCATTAAAATTGTCTTGTTAAGCTGCTGTGACCTCCACCACTCTTCCAAGGGGCATTGAAACTGTCTTGTTAAGCTACTGTGACCTCCACCAGTGTTCCAAGGGGCATTAAAACTGTCATGTTAAGCTACTGTGACCTCCACCACTCTTCCAAGGGGCATAAAAACCGTCTTGTTAAACCACTCTGAACTCCTCAGCTCTTCCAAGGGGCATTAAAACCATCTTGTAAAGCTACTGTGACCTGCACCACTCTTCCAATGGGCATTGACATTGTCTTTTTATTCCACTGCGACTTCCACCTCTCTTCCAAGGGGCATTAAAACTGTCTTGTTAAGCTACTGTGCCCTCCACCACTCTTCCAAGGGACACTAAAACTGTCTTGTTAAGCTACTGTGACCTCCACCACCCTTCCAATGGGAATTGATATTGTCTTTTTATTCCACTGCGACGTCCACCACTCTTCCAAGGGGCATTAAAACTGTCTTGTTAAGCTACTGTGACCTCCACCACTCTTCCAAGGGGCATTAAAACTGTCTTGTTAAGCTACTGTGACCTCCACCACTCTTCCAAAGGACATTAAAACCGTCTTGTTAAGCTACTGTGACCTGCACCACTCTTCCAATGGGCATTGATATTGTCTTTTTATTCCACTGCGACTTCCACCACTCTTCCAAGGGGCATTAAAACTGTCTTTTTAAGCTACTGTGCCCACCACCACTCTTCCAAGGGACATTAAAACCGTCTTGTTAAGCTACTGTGACCTCCACCACTCTTCCTATGGGAATTGATATTGTCTGTTTATTCCACTGCGACGTCCACCACTCTTTCAAGGGGCATTAAAACTGTCTTGTTAAGATACCGTGACCTCCACCATTCTTCCAAGGGGCATTAAAACTGTCTTGTTAAGCTACTGTGACCTCCACCACTCTTCCAAGGGGCACTAAAACTGTCTTGTTAAGCTACTGTGACCGCCACCACTCTTCCAAGGGGCATTAAAACCGTCTTGTTAAAACACTCTGAACTCCACAGCTCTTCCAAGGGGCATTAAAACCATCTTGTTAAGCTACTGTGACCTCCACCACTCTTCCAAGGGGCATTGATATTGTCTTTTTATTCCACTGCGACCTCCACCACTCTTCCAAAGTGCATTAAAACCATCTTGTTAAGCCACTGTGACCTCCACCACTCATCCAAGGGGCATTAAAACCATCTTGCTAAGCTACTGTGACCTCCACCACTCTTCCAAGGGGCATTAAAACCGTCTTGATAAGCTTCTGTGACGTCCACCACTCTTCCAAGGGGCATTAAAACCGTCTTGTTAAACCACTCTGAACTCCACTTCTCTTCCAAGGGGCATTAAAACCGCCTTGTTAAGCTACTGTGACCTCCAACACTCTTCCAAGGGGCATAAAAACTGTCTTGTTAAGCTACTGTGACCTCCACCACTGTTCCAAGGGGCATTAAAACTGTCTTGTTAAGTTACTGTGACCTCCACCACTCTTCCAAGGGGCATTAAAATCGTCTTGTTAAAACACTCTGAACTCCACAGCTCTTCCAAGGGGCACTAAAACCATCTTGTTAAGCTACTGTGACCTCGACCACTCTTCCAAGGGGCATTGATATATCTTTTTATTCCACTGCGACCTCCAACACTCTTCCAAGGGGCATTAAAACAGTCTTGTTTAAGCTAATGTGACCTCCACCACTCTTCCAAGGGGCATTAAAACCATCTTGTTAAGCTACTATGACCTCCACCACTCTTCCAAGGGGCATTAAAACTGTCTTGTTAAGCTACTGTGACCTCCACCACTCTTCCAAGGGGTATTAAAACAATCTTGTTAAACCCCTCTCAACTCCACAGCTCTTTCAAGGGGCATTAGAAAGGTCTTGTTAAGCTTCTGTGACCTCCACCACTCTTCCAAGGGACATTAAAACCATCTTGTTAAGCTACTGTGACTGCCAACACTCTTCCAATGGGCATTGATATTGTCTTTTTATTCCACTGCGACTTCCACCACTCTTCCAAGGGGCATTAAAACTGTCTTGTTAAGCTACTGTGACCTCCACCACTCTTCCAAGGGGCATTAAAACTGTCTTGTTAAACCACTCTGAAGTCCACAGCTCTTTCAATGGGGCATTAAAACTGTCTTGTTAAGCTTCTGTGATCTCCACCACTCTTCCAAGGGACATTAAAACCATCTTGTTAAGCTACTGTGACCTCCACCACTCTTCCAATGGGAATTGATATTGTCTTTTTATTCCACTGCGACTTCCACCACTCTTCCAAGGGGCATTAAAACTGTCTTGTTAAGCTACTTTGACCTCCACCACTCTTCCAAGGGGCATTAAAACTGTTTTGTTAAGATACTGTGACCTCCACCACTCTTCCAAGGGGCATTAAAACTGTCTTGTTAAGATACTGTGACCTCCACCACTCTTCCAAGGTGCATTAAAACTGTCTTGTTAAGCTACTGTGACCTCCACCACAATTCCAAGGGGCATTAAAACGGTCTTGTTAAAACACTCTGAACTCCACAGCTCTTCCAAGGCGCATTAAAACCATCTTGTTAAGCTACTGTGACCTCGACCACTCTTCCAAGGGGCATTGATATATCTTTTTATTCCACTGCGACCTCCACCACTCTTCCAAGGGGCATTAAAACTGTCTTGTTAAGCTACTGTGACCTCCACCACTCTTCCAAGGTGCATTAAAACTGTCTTGATAAGCTACTGTGACCTCCACCACTCTTCCAGGGGGCATTAAAACTGTCTTGTTAAGCTACTGTGACCTCCACCACTCTTCCAAGGGGCATTAAAACTGTCTTGTTAAGCTACTGTGACCGCCACCACTCTTCCAATGGGCATTAAAACCGTCTTGTTAAGCTACTGTGACCTCACAACTGTTCCAAGGGGCATTAAAACTGTCTTGTTAAGCTACTGTGACCTCCACCACTCTTCCAAGGGGCATTAAAACTGTAAGCTATTGTGACCTGCACCACTGTTCCAAGGGGCATTAAAACTGTCTTGTTAAGTTACTGTGACCTCCGCCACTCTTCCAAGGGGCATTAAAACCGTCTTATTACACCACTCTGAACTCCACAGCTCTTCCAAGGGTATTAAAACCATCTTGTTAAGCTACTGTGACCTCGACCACTCTTCCAAGGGGCATTGATATATCTTTTTATTCCACTGCGACCTCCAACACTCTTCCAAGGGGCATTAAAACAGTCTTGTTTAAGCTACTGTGACCTCCACCACTCTTCCAAGAGGCATTAAAACCATCTTGTTAAGCTACTATGACCTCCACCACTCTTCCAAGGGGCATTAAAACTGTCTTGTTAAGCTACTGTGACCTCCACCACTCTTCCAAGGGGCATTAAAACTGTCTTGTTAAGCTACTGTGACCTCCACCACTCTTCCAAGGGGTATTAAAACAATCTTGTTAAAGCACTCTGAACTCCACAGCTCTTTCAAGGGGCATTAGAACCGTCTTGTTAACCTTCTGTGACCTCCACCACTCTTCCAAGGGACATTAAAACCGTCATGTTAAGCTACTGTGACTTCCACTACTCTTTCAAGGGGCATTGATATTGTCTTTTTATTCCACTGCGACCTCCACCACTCTTCCAAGGGGCATTAAAACTGTCTTGTTAAGCTACTGTGACCTCCACCACTCTTCCAAGGGACATTAAAACCGTCTTGTTAAACTACTGTGACCTGCACCACTCTTCCAATGGGCATTGATATTGTCTTTTTATTCCACTGCGACTTCCACCACTCTTCCAAGGGGCATTAAAACTGTCTTGTTAAGCTACTGTGACCTCCACCACTCTTCCAAGGAGCATTAAAACTGTCTTGTTAAACCACTCTGAACTCCACAGCTCTTTCAAGGGGCATTAAAACCGTCTTGTTAAGCTTCTGTGACCTCCACCACTGTTCCAAGGGACATTAAAACCATCTTGTTAAGCTACTGTGACCTCCACCACTCTTCCAATGGGAATTGATATTGTCTTTTTATTCCACTGCGACGTCCACCACTCTTCCAAGGGGCATTAAAACTGTCTTGTTAAGCTATTGTGACCTCCACCACTCTTCCAAGGGTCATTAAAACTGTCTTGTTAAGGTACTGTGACCTCCACCACTCTTCCAAGGGGTATTAAAACAATCTTGTTAAACCACTCTGAACTCCACAGCTCTTTCAAGGGGCATTAGAACCGTCTTGTTAACCTTCTGTGACCTCGACCACTCTTCCAAGGGACATTAAAACCGTCTTGTTAAGCTACTGTGACTCCCACTACTCTACCAATGGGCATTGATATTGTCTTTTTATTCCACTGCGACCTCCACCACTCTTCCAAGGGGCATTAAAACTGTCTTGTTAAGCTACTGTGACCTCCACCACTCTTCCAAGGAGCATTAAAACTGTCTTGTTAAACCACTCTGAACTCCACAGCTCTTTCAAGGGGCATTAAAACCGTCTTGTTAAGCTTCTGTGACCTCCACCACTGTTCCAAGGGACATTAAAACCATCTTGTTAAGCTACTGTGACCTCCACCACTCTTCCAATTTGAATTGATATTGTCTTTTTATTCCACTGCGACGTCCACCTCTCTTCCAAGGGGCATTAAAACTGTATTGTTAAGCTACTGTGACCTCCACCACTCTTCCAAGGAGCATTAAAACTGTCTTGTTAAGATACTGTGACCTCCACCACTCTTCCAAGGGGCATTAAAACTGTCTTGTTAAGCTACTGTGACCTCCACCACTCTTCCAAGGGGCATTACAACCGTCTTGTTAAAATACTCTGAACTGCACAGCTCTTCCAAGGGGCATTAAAACCATCTTGTTAAACTACTGTGACCTCCACCACTCTTCCAAGGGGCATTGATATTGTCTTTTTATTCCACTGCGACCTCCACCACTCTTCCAATCGGCATTAAAGCTGTTTTGTTAAGCTACTGTGACCTCCACTACTCTTCCAAGGGGCATTAAAACCATCTTGTTATGCTACTCTGACCTCCATAACTCTTCCAAGGGTCATTAAAACCGTCTTGTTAAGCTACTGTGACCTGCACCACTCTTCCAATGGGCACTGATATTGTCTTTTTATTCCACTGCGACTTCCACCACTCTTTCAAGGGGCATTAAAACTGTCTTGTTAAGCTACTGTGACCTCCACCACTCTTCCAAGGGACATTAAAACCATCTTGTTAAGCTACTGTGACCTCCACCACTCTTCCAATGGGAATTGATATTGTCTTTTTATTCCACTGCGACTTCCAGCACTCTTCCAAGGGGCATTAAAACCATCTTGTTAAGCTACTGTAACCTCCACCACTCTTCCAAGGGGCATTGATATTGTCTTTTTATTCCTCTGCGACCTCCACCACTCTTCCAAGGGGCATTAAAACTGTCTTGTTAAGCTACTGTGACCTCCACTACTCTTCCAAGGGGCATTAAAACCGTCTTGTTAAGCTACTGTGACCTCCACCACTCTTCCAAGGGGCATTAAAACTGTCTTGTTAAGCTACTGTGACCTCCACCACTCTTCCAAGGGGCATTAAAACAATCTTGTTAAACCACTCTGAACTCCACAGCTCTTTCAAGGGGCATTAAAACCGTCTTGTTAAGCTACTGTGACCTCCACCACTCTTCCAAGGGGCATTAAAACTGTCTTGATAAGCTACTGTGACCTCCACCACTCTTCCAAGGGGCATTAAAGCTGTGTTGTGAAACCACTCTGAACTCCACTTTTCTCCCAAGGGGCATTAAAACCGTCTTGTTAAGCTACTGTGACCTCCACCACTCTTCCAAGGGGCACTGAAACTCTCTTTTTAAGCTACTGTGACCTCCACCACTGTTCCAAGGGGCATTAAAACTGTCTTGTTAAGCTACTGTGACCTCCACCACACTTCCAAGGGGTATTAAAACTGTCTTGTTAAACGGCTCTGTGCTCCACAGCTCTTCCAAGGGGCATTAAAACCGTCTTGTTAAGCTACTGTGACCTCCACCACTCTTCCAATGGGCATTGATATTGTCTTTTTATTCCTCTGCGACTTCCACCACTCTTCCAAGGGGAATTAAAACTGTCTTGTTAAGCTTCTGTGACCTCCACCACTTTTCCAGGGGCATTAAAACTCTCTTGTTAAGCTACTGTGACCTCCACCACTCTTCCAAGGGGCATTAAAACTGTCTTGATAAGCTACTGGGACCTCCACCACTCTTCCAAGGGGCATTAAAACCGTCTTGTTAAGCTACTGTGACCTCCACCACTCTTCCAAGGGGCATTAAAACTGTCTTGTTAAGCTACTGTGACCGCCACCACTCTTCCAAGGGGCATTAAAACCGTCTTGTTAAAACACTCTGAACTCCACTTCTCTTCCAATGGGCATTAAAACCGTCTTGTTAAAACACTCTGAACTCCACAGCTCTTCCAAGGGGCATTAAAACCATCTTGTTAAGCTACTGTGACCTCCACCACTCTTCCAAGGCGCATTGATATTGTCTTTTTATTCCACTGCAACCTCCACCAATCTTCCAAAAGGGCATTAAAACCATCTTGTTAGGCTACTGTGACCTCCACCACTCTTCCAATGGGCATTAAAACCGTGTTGTTAAGCTACTGTGACCTCCACAACTCTTCCAAGGGGCATTAAAACCGTCTTGTTAAACCACTCTGAACTCCACTTCTCTTCCAAGGGGCATTAAAACCGTCTTGTTAAGCTACTGTGACCTCCACCACTCTTCCAAGGTGCATTAAAACCATCTTGTTAAGCTACTGTGACCTCCACAACTGTTCCAAGGGGCATTAAAACTGTCTTTTTAAGCTACTGTGATCTCCACCACTCTTCCAAGGGGCATTAAAACTGTCTTGTTAAGCTACTGTGACCTCCACCACTGTTCCAAGGGGCATTAAAACTGTCTTGTTAAGTTACTGTGACCTCCGCCACTCTTCCAAGGGGCATTAAAACCATCTTGTTACACCACTCTGAACTCCACAGCTCTTCCAAGGGTATTAAAACCATCTTGTTAAGCTACTGTGACCTCGACCACTCTTCCAAGGGGCATTAAAACTGTCTTGTTTAAGCTACTGTGACCTCCACCACTCTTCCAAGGGGCATTAAAACCATCTTGTTAAGCTACTATGACCTCCACCACTCTTCCAAGGGGCATTAAAACTGTCTTGTTAAGCTACTGTGACCTCCACCACTCTTCCAAGGGGTATTAAAACAATCTTTTTAAACCACTCTGAACTCCACAGCTCATTCAAGGGGCATTAGAACCGTCTTGTTAACCTCCTGTGACATCCACCACTCTTCCAAGGGACATTGAAACCGTCCTGTTAAGCTACTGTGACTTCCACTACTCTTCCAATGGGCATTGATATTGTCTTTTTATTCCACTGCGACCTCCACCACTCTTCCAAGGGGCATTAAAACTGTCTTGTTAAGCTACTGTGACCTCCACCACTCTTCCAAGGGGCATTAAAACTGTCTTGTTAAGCTACTGTGACCTCCACCACTCTTCCAAGGGGCATTAAAACCGTCTTGTTAAGCTACTGTGACCTGCACCACTCTTCCAATGGGCATTGATATTGTCTTTTTATTCCACTGCGACTTCCACCACTCTTCCAAGGGGCATTAAAACTGTCTTGTTAAGCTACTGTGACCTCCACCACCCTTCCAAGGAGCATTAAAACTGTCTTGTTAAACCACTCTGAACTCCACAGCTCTTTCAAGGGGCATTAAAACCATCTTGTTAAGCTTCTGTGACCTCCACCACTCTTCCAAGGGACATTAAAACCATCTTGTTAAGCTACTGTGACCTCCACCACTCTTCCAAGGGGCATTAAAACTGTCTTGTTAAGCTACTGTGACCTCCACCACTCTTCCAAGGGGCATTAAAACCATATTTTTAAAACACTCTGAACTCCACAGCTCTTTCAAGGGGCATTATAACCGTCTTGTTAAGCTACTGTGAACTCCACCACTCTTCCAAGGGGCATTAAAACTGTCTTGATAAGCTACTGTGACCTCCACCACTCTTCCAAGGGGCATTAAAACTGTCTTGTTAATCTACTGTGACCGCCAGCAGTCTTCCAAGGGGCATTAAAACCATCTTGTTAAAACACTCTGAACTCCACAGCTCTTCCAAGGGGCATTAAAACCATCTTGTTAAGCTACTGTGAACTCCACCACTCTTCCAAGGGGCATTGATATTGTCTTTTTATTCCACTGCAACCTCCACCACTCTTCCAAAGGGCATTAAAACCATCTTGTTAGGCTACTGTGACCTCCACCACTCTTCCAATGGGCATTAAAACCGTCTTGTTAAGCTACTGTGACCTCCACAACTCTTCCAAGGGGCATTAAAACCGTCTTGTTAAACCACTCTGAACTCCACTTCTCTTCCAAGGGGCATTAAAACCGTCTTGTTAAGCTACTTTGACCTCCACCACTCTTCCAAGGGGCATTAAAACTGTCTTGTTAAGTTACTGTGAACTCCACCACTCTTCCAAGGGGCATTAAAACCGTCTTGTTAAACCACTCTGAACTCCACAGCTCTTCCAAGGGGCATTAAAACCATCTTGTTAAGCTACTGTGACCTCCACCGCTCTTCCAAGGGACATTAAAACCGTCTTGTTAAGCTACTGTGACCTGCACCACTCTTCCAATGGGCATTGATATTGTCTTTTTATTCCACTGCGACTTCCACCACTCTTCCAAGGGGCATTAAAACTGTCTTGTTAAGCTACTGTGCAGTCCACCACCCTTCCAAGGAGCGTTAAAACTGTCTTGTTAAACCACTGTGAACTCCACAGCTCTTTCAAGGGGCATTAAAACCGTCTTGTTAAGCTTCTGTGACCTCCACCACTCTTCCAAGGGACATTAAAACCATCTTGTTAAGCTACTGTGACCTCCACCACTCTTCCAATGGGAATTGATATTGTCTTTTTATTCCACTGCGACGTCCACCACTCTTCCAAGGGGCATTAAAACTGTCTTGTTAAGCTACTGTGACCTCCACCACTCTTCCAAGGGGCATTAAAACTGTCTTGTTAAGATACTGTGACCTCCACCACTCTTCCAAGGGTCATTAAATCTGTCTTGTTAAGCTACTGTGACCTCCACCACTCTTCCAAGGGGTATTAAAACAATCTTGTTAAACCACTCTGAACTCCACAGCTCTTTCAAGGGGCATTAGAACCGTCTTGTTAACCTTCTGTGACCTCGACCACTCTTCCAAGGGACATTAAAACCGTCTTGTTAAGCTACTGTGACTTCCACTACTCTTCCAATGGGCATTGATATTGTCTTTTTATTCCTCTGCGACTTCCACCACTCTTCCAAGGGGAATTAAAACTGTCTTGTTAAGCTTCTGTGACCTCCACCACTTTTCCAGGGGCATTAAAACTCTCTTGTTAAGCTACTGTGACCTCCACCACTCTTCCAAGGGGCATTAAAACTGTCTTGATAAGCTACTGGGACCTCCACCACTCTTCCAAGGGGCATTAAAACCGTCTTGTTAAGCTACTCTGACCTCCACCACTCTTCCAAGGGGCATTAAAACTGTCTTGTTAAGCTACTGTGACCGCCACCACTCTTCCAAGGGGCATTAAAACCGTCTTGTTAAAACACTCTGAACTCCACTTCTCTTCCAATGGGCATTAAAACCGTCTTGTTAAAACACTCTGAACTCCACAGCTCTTCCAAGGGGCATTAAAACCATCTTGTTAAGCTACTGTGACCTCCACCACTCTTCCAAGGCGCATTGATATTGTCTTTTTATTCCACTGCAACCTCCACCAATCTTCCAAAAGGGCATTAAAACCATCTTGTTAGGCTACTGTGACCTCCACCACTCTTCCAATGGGCATTAAAACCGTGTTGTTAAGCTACTGTGACCTCCACAACTCTTCCAAGGGGCATTAAAACCGTCTTGTTAAACCACTCTGAACTCCACTTCTCTTCCAAGGGGCATTAAAACCGTCTTGTTAAGCTACTGTGACCTCCACCACTCTTCCAAGGTGCATTAAAACCATCTTGTTAAGCTACTGTGACCTCCACAACTGTTCCAAGGGGCATTAAAACTGTCTTTTTAAGCTACTGTGATCTCCACCACTCTTCCAAGGGGCATTAAAACTGTCTTGTTAAGCTACTGTGACCTCCACCACTGTTCCAAGGGGCATTAAAACCGTCTTGTTAAGCTACTGTGACTTCCACTACTCTTCCAATGGGCATTGATATTGTCTTTTTATTCCACTGCGACCTCCACCACTCTTCCAAGGGGCATTAAAACTGTCTTGTTAAGCTACTGTGACCTCCACCACTCTTTCAAGGGGCATTAAAACTGTCTTGTTAAGCTACTGTGACCTCCACCACTGTTCCAAGGGACATTAAAACCGTCTTGTTCAGCTACTGTGACCTGCACCACTCTTCCAATGGGCATTGATATTGTCTTTTTATTCCACTGCGACTTCCACCACTCTTCCAAGGGGCATTAAAACTGTCTTGTTAAGCTACTGTGACCTCCACCACTCTTCCAAGGAGCATTAAAACTGTCTTGTTAAACCACTATGAACTCCACAGCTCTTTCAAGGGGCATTAAAACCGTCTTGTTAAGCTTCTGTGACCTCCACCACTGTTCCAAGGGACATTAAAACCATCTTGTTAAGCTACTGTGACCTCCACCACTCTTCCAATGGGAATTGATAGTCTTTTTATTCCCCTGCGACATCCACCACTCTTCCAAGGGGCATTAAAACTGTCTTGTTAAGCTACTGTGACCTCCAAAACTCTTCCAAGGGGCATTAAAACTGTCTTGTTACGATACTGTGACCTCCACCACTCTTCCCAGGGGCATTAAAACTGTCTTGTTAAGCTACTGTGACCTCCACCACTCTTCCAAGGGGCATTGATTTTGTCTTTTTATTCCACTGCGACCTCCACCACTCTTCCAAGGGGCATTAAAGCTGTTTTGTTAAGCTACTGTGACCTCCACTACTCTTCCAAGGGGCATTAAAACCATCTTGTTAAGCTGCTGTGACCTCCACCACTCTTCCAAGTGTCATTAAAACCGTCTTGTTAAGCTACTGTGACCTGCACCACTCTTCCAATGGGCACTGATATTGTCTTTTTATTCCACTGCGACTTCCACCACTCTTCCAAGGGGCATTAGAACTGTCTTGTTAAGCTACTGTGACCTCCACCACTCTTCCAAGGGACATTAAAACCATCTTGTTAAACTACTGTGACCTCCACCACTCTTCCAATGGGAATTGATATTGTCTTTTTATTCCACTGCGACTTCCAGCACTCTTCCAAGGGGCATTAAAACCATCTTGTTAAGCTACTGTAACCTCCACCACTCTTCCAAGGGGCATTGATATTGTCTTTTTATTCCACTGCGACCTCCACCACTCTTCCAAGGGGCATTAAAACTGTCTTGTTAAGCTACTGTGACCTCCACCACTCTTCCAAGGGGCATTAAAACCGTCTTGTTATGCTACTGTGACCTCCACCACTCTTCCAAGGGGCATTAAAACTGTCTTGTTAAGCTACTGTGACCTCCACCACTCTTCCAAGGGGCATTAAAACCATCTTGTTAAAACACTCTGAACTCCACAGCTCTTTCAAGGGGCATTAAAACCGTCTTGTTAAGCTACTGTGAACTCCATCACTCTTCCAAGGGGCATTAAAACTGTCTTGATAAGCTACTGTGACCTCCACCACTCTTCCAAGGGACATTAAAGCTGTGTTGTGAAACCATTCTGAACTCCACTTATCTCCCAAGGGGCTTTAAAACCGTCTTGTTAAGCTACTGTGACCTCCACCACTCTTCCAAGGGGCATTGAAACTGTCTTGTTAAGCTACTGTGACCTCCACCACTGTTCCAAGGGGCATTAAAACTGTCTTGTTAAGCTACTGTGACCGCCAGCACTCTTCCAAGGGGCATTAAAACCATCTTGTTAAAACACTCTGAACTCCACAGCTCTTCCAAGGGGCATTAAAACCATCTTGTTAAGCTACTGTGCACTCCACCACTCTTCCAAGGGGCATTGATATTGTCTTTTTATTCCACTGCAACCTCCACCACTCTTCCAAAGGGCATTAAAACCATCTTGTTAGGCTACTGTGACCTCCACCACTCTTCCAATGGGCATTAAAACCGTCTTGTTAAGCTACTGTGACCTCCACAACTCTTCCAAGGGGCATTAAAACCGTCTTGTTAAACCACTCTGAACTCCACTTCTCTTCCAAGGGGCATTAGAACCGTCTTGTTAAGCTACTGTGACCTCCACCACTCTTCCAAGGGGCATTAAAACTGTCTTGTTAAGCTACTGTGACCTCCACCACTTTTCCAAGGGGCATTAAAACTGTCTTGTTAAGTTACTGTGACCTCCACCACTCTTCCAAGGGGCATTAAAACCGTCTTGTTAAACCACTCTGAACTCCACTGCTCTTCCAAGGGGCATTAAAACCATCTTGTTAAGCTACTGTGACCTCCACCGCTCTTCCAAGGGGCATTGAAACATCTTTTTATTACACTGCGACCTCCACCACTCTTCCAAGGGGTATTAAAACATTCTTGTTAAGCTTCTGTGACCTCCACCACTCTTCCAAGGGACATTAAAACCATCTTGTTAAGCTACTGTGACCTCCACCACTCTTCCAATGGGAATTTATATTGTCTTTTTATTCCACTGTGACATCCACCACTCTTCCAAGGGGCATTAAAGCTGTCTTGTTAAGCTACTGTGACCTCCACCACTCTTCCAAGGGGCATTAAAAATGTCTTGTTAAGATACTGTGACCTCCACCACTCTTCCAAGGGGCATTGATTTTGTCTTTTTATTCCACTGCGACCTCCACCACTCTTCCAAGGGGCATTAAAGCTGTCTTGTTAAGCTACTGTGACATCCACTACTCTTCCAAGGGGCATTAAAACCATCTTGTTAAGCTGGTGTGACCTCCACCACTCTTTCAAGAGGCATTAAAACCGTCTTGTTAAGCTACTGTGACCTGCACCACTCTTCCAATGGGCATTAATATTGTCTTTTTATTCCACTGCGACTTCCACCACTCTTCCAAGGGGCATAAAAACTGTCTTGTTAAGCTACTGTGACCTCCGCCACTCTTCCAAGGGGCATTAAAACTGTCTTGTTAAACCACTCTGATCTCCACAGCTCTTTCAATAGGCATTAAAACCGTCTTTTTAAGCTTCTGTGACCTCCACCACTCTTCCAAGGGACATTAAAACCATCGTGTTAAGCTACTGTGACCTCCACCACTCTTCCAATGGGAATTGATATTGTCTTTTTATTCCACTGCGACTTCCACCACTCTTCCAAGGGGCATTAAAACTGTCTTGTTAAGCTACTGTGACCTCCATCACTCTTCCAAGGGGCATTAAAACTGTCTTGTTAAGCTGCTGTGACCTCCACCACTCTTCCAAGGGGCATTAAAACCGTCTTGTTAAAACACACTGAACTCCACAGCTCTTCCAAGGGGCATTAAAACCATCTTGTTAAGCTACTGTAACCTCCACCACTCTTCCAAGGGGCATTGATATTGTCTTTTTATTCCACTGCGACCTCCACCACTCTTCCAAGGGGCATTAAAACTGTCTTGTTAAGCTACTGTGACCTCCACCACTCTTCCAAGGGGCATTAAAACCATCTTGTCAAGCTACTGTGACCTCCACCACTCTTCCAAGGGGCATTAAAACTGTCTTGTTAAGCTACTGTGACCTCCACCACTCTTCCAATGGGCATTAAAACTGTCTTTTTAAGCTACTGTGACCTCCACCACTGTTCCAAGGAGCATTAAAACTGTCTTAAGCTACTGTGACCTCCACCACTCTTCCAAGGGGCATTAAAACCGTATTGTTAAACTACTCTGACCTCCACAGCTCTTCCAAGGGGCATTAAAACCATCTTGTTAAGCTACTGCGACTCCACCACTCTTCCAAGGGGCATTAAAACCGTCTTGTTAAGCTACTGTGACCTCCACGACTCTTCCAAGGGGCAATAAAACTGTCTTGTTAAGCTACTGTGACCTCCACCACTCTTCCAAGGGGCATTAAAACTGTCTTGTTAAGCTACTGTGACCTCCATCACTCTTCCATGGGGCATTAAAGCCGTCTTCTTAAACCACTCTGAGCTCCACAGCTCTTGCAAGGGGAATTAAAAACGTCTTGTTAAGCTTCTGTGACCTCCACCACTCTTCCAAGGGGCATTGATATTGTCTTTTTATTCCACTGCGACCTCCACCACTCTTCCAAGGGGCATTAAAACCATCTTGTTAAGCTACTGCGACCTCCACCACTCTTCCAAGGGGTATTAAAACTGTCTTGATAAGCTACTGTGACCTCCACCACTCTTCCAAGGGGCATTAAAGCTGTCTTATGAAACCACTCTGAACTCCACTTATCTCCCAAGGGGCATTAAAACCGTCTTGTTAAGCTACTGTGACCTCCACCACTCTTCCAAGGGGCATTGAAACTGTCTTGTTAAGCTACTGTGACCTCCACCACTGTTCCAAGGGGCATTAAAACTGTCTTGTTAAGCTACTGTGACCTCCACCACTTTTCCAAGGGGCATTAAAACTGTCTTGTTAAACCGCTCTGAGCTCCACAGCTCTTCCAATCGGCATTAAAACCGTCTTGTTAAGCTACTGTGACCTCCACCACTCTTCCAATGGGCATTGATATTGTCTTTTTATTCCTCTGCGACTTCCACCACTCTTCCAAGGGGCATTAAAACTGTCTTGTTAAGCTTCTGTGACCTCCACCACTTTTCCAGGGGCATTAAAACTGTCTTGTTAAGCTACTGTGACCTCCACCACTCTTCCAAGGGGCATTAAAACTGTCTTGATAAGCTACTGTGACCTCCACCACTCTTCCAAGGGGCATTAAAACTGTCTTGTTAAGCTACTGTGACCTCCACCACTCTTCCAAGGGGCATTAAAACTGTCTTGTTAAGCTACTGTGACCGCCACCACTCTTCCAAGGGGCATTAAAACTGTCTTGTTAAAACACTCTGAACTCCACAGCTCTTCCAAGGGGCATTAAAACCATCTTGTTAAGCTACTGTGACCTCCACCACTCTTCCAAGGGGCATTGATAATGTCTTTTTATTCCACTGCGACCTCCACCACTCTTCCAAAGGGCATTAAAACCATCTTGTTAAGCTACTGTGACCTCCACCATGTTATGCTCACGCCCGGACTGACTGGCGTGTGCGGGTGTTGTGGTTCCACTGGACCATGGACCGGAGAGTGCCTGGAGGGGCGTGACTAAGTATCTGGCCTATCCGACCAAGGTGGCACGACGGCATACGACGCCAGTGCACCAGGGAGAAACCGGGCAGAGGGACCAGGTGCTACTCCAGGTCAAACTCCGGACACGGGGGTTGAGCCACACTGGGATTACTGGAACAGGCAGGTTAGGCTGGCACAGACTGGTGGATGTAAGCAAACACGGCAAGTATGCAGATGGGTGGATGCAGGCGAGTATGCAGGCAGGGAGGTACTGGCCGAAAGGACGGGCTGGAGCACAGAGAGGTTAAGACCCAGTACAGACTGGGTCACAGAACCGCCGATGCGGTAGACAACCACAGCAGAGAGGTAACGCCCGAAGCGGTGGGCAAGAACAGAGCAGGACGGGGCTGCAGGAGCAGCGAGCACAATCAGGGCAGGACAGGACTGCCGGAGCAGCGGGCAGAAGCAGGGCAGGGCGGAAACCGCAGAAGCAGTAAGCAAGATAAGAGCAGAGCAGAAACCGAAGGAGCGGCAAGCAAGGCAGGACCAGAGCGGACACCGCAGAGCGGTAAACAAGGCAGGAGCAGAGCAGAAACCGCAAGAGCGGCAAGCTAAGCAGGAGCAGAGCGGACACCGCAGAGCGGTAAACAAGGCAGGAGCAGAGCAGAAACCGCAAGAGCGGCAAGCTAAGCAGGAGCAGAGCGGACACCGCAGAGCGGTAAACAAGGCAGAAGCAGAGCAGAAACCGCAAGAGCGGCAAGCTAAGCAGGAGCAGAGCGGACACCGCAGAGCGGTAAACAAGGCAAGGGGATAGGACTCTGTTCACAAAGAACAGATGGAGAAGGAAAGGCAGAACCAGAAGCACGCACAGTACTTACATAGAAGTAGCGAGCGTACACTTAATTCACAACAGAGGTACAGAGACGACGAGGAGGAATTTAGGAGCGGGTTCAGACTCTGCAGAAAGACGCAGAAAACAGACATAGAGGGAAAAGGGAGACAAGGTTAAAGTAGAAACGAGGCACAGACAACAGGGAACAGAAGAACGGGAACAGAGACAGCAAGGCAGGAACACAAACAGGACTCTGTTCAGACGGGAACAGATACCGCAAGGCAGGAACACAAACAGGACTCTGTTCAGACGGGAACAGATACCGCAAGGCAGGGACACAAACAGGACTCTGTTCAGACGGGAACAGATACCGCAAGGCAGAGACACAAACAGGACTCTGTTCAGACGGGAACAGATACCGCAAGGCGCAGGCAGGCAGATCTAGGAATACGGCCCCTAGAAGGCGAAAGAACAGGCAAGAAGCGTGTTCACAAGAACAGACCACAGTTCAGACACAGAACTGGAAAACAGGCAGGAAAACAGGATAGTAGAGGAATAAATCACTGCACTCCCTATGAGTGTGCACGAGTAGGGGCCGAACCCTGGTATATCAGATCAAAGAGCCTCGGCACTAAAACGTCCTTTTGTAAGAGAAAATTTATTGACTTTGTGAAATAAATCTGTACACAGAAATAACACCAATCAAAACGTTTCGGTCTTAGCGACCTTCTTCAGTTGTCGGATAATTCTGCGAGAGATGTGAGCAATGAATGGTTCCCAATAGGACAGCCTGTTGGGAAGCGCGTGGGGGCATGGACATCACAACGCGGTCTCCACCGCTAGTTGGAGACCGCGTTGTGATGTCCATGCCCCCACGCGCTTCCCAACAGGCTGTCCTATTGGGAACCATTCATTGCTCACATCTCTCGCAGAATTATCCGTCAACTGAAGAAGGTCGCTAAGACCGAAACGTTTTGATTGGTGTTATTTCTGTGTACAGATTTATTTCACAAAGTCAATAAATTTTCTCTTACAAAAGGACGTTTTAGTGCCGAGGCTCTTTGATATGGAAAACAGGATAGGACCTGGCATGTCAGAGACAAAAAGCCAACTGACAAGAAACAATGCTCAGGCGCCATCTTGAGGAAGAAGGTGGTATAAATACCCAAAGATGGACAGCAATAGGCTGAAGGTGCAACAGGGGCGTGTCCGCAGCAGGTACAAGAAACAGGAAGTTCAGCGGGCGTCGCCCTATGCAGCCAAAGTGGAGCAGAGCAGAGCACAAGGAAAGAAGCCAGACCAGGATGCTGGGCGGGAGAAGAAGTTTGCGATGTTGCATGATGAGAGATGGAACACCATGCAAGAACGCCGCCAGGTATGCTACACACCACTCTTCCAATGGGCATTAAAACCATATTGTTAAGCTACTGTGACCTCCACCACTCTACCAAGGGGCATTAAAACCGTCTTGTTAAGCTTCTGTGACCTCCACCACTCTTCCAAGGGGCATTAAAACCGTCTTGTTAAACCACTCTGAACTCCACTTCTCTTCCAAGGGGCATTAAAACCATCTTGTTAAGCTACTGTGACCTCCACCACTCTTCCAAGGGGCATTAAAACTGTCTTGTTAAGCTACTGTGACCTCCACCACTGTTACAAGGGGCATTAAAACTGTCTTGTTAAGTTACTGTGACCTCCACCACTCGTCCAAGGGGCATTAAAAGCGTCTTGTTAAACCACTCTGAACTCCACAGCTCTTCCAAGGGGCATTAAATCCATCTTGTTAAGCTACTGTGACCTCCACCGCTCTTCCAAGGGGCATTGATATATCTTTTTATTCCACTGCGACCTCCACCACTCTTCCAAGGGGTATTAAAACCATCTTGTTAAGCTACTGTGACCTCCACCACTCTTCCAAGGGGCATTAAAACTGTATTGTTAAGATAATGTGACCTCCACCACTCTTCCAAGTGGTATTAAAACCATCTTGTTAAACCACTCTGAACTCCACAGCTCTTTCAAGGGGCATTAGAAACGTATTGTTAAGCTTCTGTGACCTCCACCACTCTTCCAAGGGACATTAAAACCGTCTTGTTAAGCTACTGTGATTGCCACCACTCTTCCAATGGGCATTGATATTGTCTTTTTATTCCACTGCGACCTCCACCACTCTTCCAAGGGGCATTAAACCTGTCTTGTTAAGCTACTGTGACCTCCACCACTCTTCCAAGGGGCATTAAAACTGTCTTGTTAAGCTACTGTGACCTCCACCACTCTTCCAAGGGACATTAAAACCGTCTTGTTAAGCTACTGTGACCTGCACCACTCTTCCAATGGGCATTGATATTGTCTTTTTATTCCTCTGTGACTTCCACCACTCTTCCAAGGGGCATTAAAACTGTCTTGTTAAGCTACTGAGACCTCCACCACTCTTCCAAGGAGCATTAAAAGTGTCTTGTTAAACCACTCTGAACTTCACAGCTCTTTCAAGGGCCATTAAAACCGTCTTGTTAAGCTTCTGTGACCTCCACCACTCTTCCAAGGGACATTAAAACCATCTTGTTAAGCTACTGTAACCTCCACCACTCTTCCAATGGGAATTGATATTGTCTTTTTATTCCACTGCGACGTCCACCACTCTTTGAAGGGGCATTAAAGCTGTCTTGTTAAGCTACTGTGACCTCCACCACTCTTCCAAGGGGCAATAAAACTGTCTTGTTAAGATACTGTGACCTCCACCACTCTTCCAAGGGGCATTAAAACTGTCTTGTTAAGCTACTGTGACCTCCACCACTCTTCCAAGGGGCAATAAAACCATCTTGTTAAAACACTCTGAACTCCACAGCTCTTCCAAGGGACATTAAAACCATCTTGTTAAGCTACTGTGACCTCCACCACTCTTCCAAGGGGCATTGATATTGTCTTTTTATTCCACTGCGACCTCCACCACTCTTCCAAGGGGCATTAAAGCTGTCTTGTTAAGCTACTGTGACCTCCCCTACTCTTCCAAGGGGCATTAAAACCATCTTGTTAAGGTACTGTGACCACCACCACTCTTACAAGGGGCATTAAAACCGTCTTGTTAAGCTACTGTGACCTGCACCACTCTTCCAATGGTTATTGATATTGTCTATTTATTCCACTGCGACTTCCACCACTCTTCCAAGGGGCATTAAAACTGTCTTGTTAAGCTACTGTGACCTCCACCACTCTTCCAAGGGGCATTAAAACTGTCTTATTAAACCACTCTGAACTCCACAGCTCTTTCAATGGGCATTAAAACCGTCTTTTTAAGCTACTGTGACCTCCACCACTCTTCCAATGGGAATTGATATTGTCTTTTTATTCCACTGCGACTTCCACCACTCTTCCAAGGGGCATTAAAACTGTCTTGTTAAGCTACTGAGACCTCCACCACTCTTCCAAGGAGCATTAAAAGTGTCTTGTTAAACCACTCTGAACTCCACAGCTCTTTCAAGGGTCATTAAAACTGTCTTGTTAAGCTTCTGTGACCTCCACCACTCTTCCAAGGGACATTAAAACCATCTTGTTAAGCTACTGTGACCTCCACCACTCTTCCAATGGGAATTGATATTGTCTTTTTATTCCACTGCGACGTCCACCACTTTTTGAAGGGGCATTAAAGCTGTCTTGTTAAGCTACTGTGACCTCCACCACTCTTCCAAGGGGCAATAAAACTGTCTTGTTAAGATACTGTGACCTCCACCACTCTTCCAAGGGGCATTAAAACTGTCTTGTTAAGCTACTGTGACCTCCACCACTCTTCCAAGGGGCATTAAAACCGTCTTGTTAAAACACTCTGAACTCCACAGCTCTTCCAAGGGGCATTAAAACCATCTTGTTAAGCTACTGTGACCTCCACCACTCTTCCAAGGGGCATTGATATTGTCTTTTTATTCCACTGCGACCTCCACCACTCTTCCAAGGGGCATTAAAGCTGTCTTGTTAAGCTACTGTGACCTCCACTACTCTTCCAAGGGGCATTAAAACTATCTTGTTAAGGTACTGTGACCACCACCACTCTTACAAGGGGCATTAAAACCGTCTTGTTAAGCTACTGTGACCTGCACCACTCTTCCAATGGGCATTGATATTGTCTTTTTATTCCACTGCGACTTCCACCACTCTTCCAAAGGGCATTAAAACTGTCTTGTTAAGCTACTGTGACCTCCACCACTCTTCCAAGGGGCATTAAAACTGTCTTATTAAAGCACTCTGAACTCCACAGCTCTTTTAATGGGCATTAAAACCGTCTTTTTAAGCTACTTTGACCTCCACCACTCTTCCAATGGGAATTGATATTGTCTTTTTATTCCACTGTGACTTCCACCACTCTTCCAAGGGGCATTAAAACTGTCTTGTTAAGCTACTGTGACCTCCACCACTCTTCCAAGGGGCATTAAAACTGTCTTGTTAAGATACTGTGACCTCCACCACTCTTCCAAGGGGCATTAAAACTGTCTTGTTAAGCTACTGTGACCTCCACCACTCTTCCAAGGGGCATTAAAACTGTCTTGTTAAACCGCTCTGAGCTCCACAGCTCTTCCAAGCTGCATTAAAACCGTCTTTTTTAGCTACTGTGACCTCCACCACTCTTCCAATGGGCATTGATATTGCCTTTTTATTCCTCTGCTACTTCCACCACTCTTCCAAGGGGCATTAAAACTGTCTTGTTAAGCTTCTGTGACCTCCACCACTTTTCCAGGGGCATTATAACTGTCTTGTTAAGCTACTGTGACCTCCACCACTCTTCCAAGGGGCATTAAAACTGTCTTGATAAGCTACTGTGACCTCCACCACTCTTCCAAGGGGCATTAAAACTGTCTTGTTAAGCTACTGTGACCGCCACCACTCTTCCAAGGGGCATTAAAACCGTCTTGTTAAAACACTCAGAACTCCACAGCTCTTCCAAGGGGCATTAAAACCATCTTGTTAAGCTACTGTGACCTCCACCACTCTTCCAAGGGGCATTGTTATTGTCTTTTTATTCCACTGCGACCTCCACTACTCTTCCAAGGGGCATTAAAGCTGTTTTGTTAAGCTACTGTGACCTCAACTACTCTTCCAAGGGGCATTAAAACCATCTTGTTAAGCTACTGTGACCTCCACTACTCTTCCAAGGGTCATTAAAACCGTCTTGTTAAGCTACTGTGACCTGCACCACTCTTCCAATGGGCATTGATATTGTCTTTTTATTCCACTGCGACTTCCAACACTCTTCCAAGGGGCATTAAAACTGTCTTGTTAAGCTACTGTGACCTCCACCACTCTTCCAAGGGGCATTAAAACTGTCTTGTTAAACCGCTCTGAACTCCACAGCTCTTTCAATGGGCATTAAAACCATCTTGTTAAGCTTCTGTGACCTCCACCACTCTTCCAAGGGACATTAAAACCATCTTGTTAAGCTACTGTGACCTCCACCACTCTTCCAATGGGAATTGATATTGTCTTTTTATTCCACTGCGACTTCCACCACTCTTCCAAGGGGCATTAAAACTGTATTGTTAAGCTAATGTGACCTCCACCACTCTTCCAAGGGGCATTAAAACTGTCTTGTTAAGCTACTGTGACCTCCACCACTCTTCCAAGGGGCATTAAAACTGTCTTGATAATCTACTGTGACCTCCACCACTCTTCCAAGGGGCATTAAAGCTGTCTTGTGAAACTACTCTGAACTCCACTTATCTCCCAAGGGGCATTAAAACCGTCTTGTTAAGCTACTGTGACCTCCACCACTCTTCCAAGGGTCATTGAAACTGTCTTGTTAAGCTACTGTGACCTCCACCACTGTTCCAAGGGGCATTAAAACTGTCTTGCTAAACCGCTCTGAGCTCCACAGCTCTTCCAAGCGGCATTAAAACCGTCTTGTTAAGCTACTGTGACCTCCACCACTCTTCCAATGGGCATTGATATTGTCTTTTTATTCCTCTGCGACTTCCACCACTCTTCCAATGGGCATTAGAACTGTCTTGTTAAGCTTCTGTGACCTCCACCACTATTCCAGGGGCATTAAAACTGTCTTGTTAAGCTTCTGTGACCTCCACCACTCTTCCAAGGGGCATTAAAACTGTCTTGATAAGCTACTGTGACCTCCACCACTCTTCCAAGGGGCATTAAAACTGTCTTGTTAAGCTACTGTGACCGCCACCACTCTTCCAAGGGGCATTAAAACCGTCTTGTTAAAACACTCAGAACTCCACAGCTCTTCCAAGGGGCATTAAAACCATCTTGTTAAGCTACTGTGACCTCCACCACTCTTCCAAGGGGCATTGTTATTGTCTTTTTATTCCACTGCGACCTCCACTACTCTTCCAAGGGGCATTAAAGCTGTTTTGTTAAGCTACTGTGACCTCAACTACTCTTCCAAGGGGCATTAAAACCATCTTGTTAAGCTACTGTGACCTCCACTACTCTTCCAAGGGTCATTAAAACCGTCTTGTTAAGCTACTGTGACCTGCACCACTCTTCCAATGGGCATTGATATTGTCTTTTTATTCCACTGCGACTTCCAACACTCTTCCAAGGGGCATTAAAACTGTCTTGTTAAGCTACTGTGACCTCCACCACTCTTCCAAGGGGCATTAAAACTGTCTTGTTAAACCGCTCTGAACTCCACAGCTCTTTCAATGGGCATTAAAACCATCTTGTTAAGCTTCTGTGACCTCCACCACTCTTCCAAGGGACATTAAAACCATCTTGTTAAGCTACTGTGACCTCCACCACTCTTCCAATGGGAATTGATATTGTCTTTTTATTCCACTGCGACTTCCACCACTCTTCCAAGGGGCATTAAAACTGTATTGTTAAGCTAATGTGACCTCCACCACTCTTCCAAGGGGCATTAAAACTGTCTTGTTAAGCTACTGTGACCTCCACCACTCTTCCAAGGGGCATTAAAACTGTCTTGATAAGCTACTGTGACCTCCACCACTCTTCCAAGGGGCATTAAAGCTGTCTTGTGAAACTACTCTGAACTCCACTTATCTCCCAAGGGGCATTAAAACCGTCTTGTTAAGCTACTGTGACCTCCACCACTCTTCCAAGGGTCATTGAAACTGTCTTGTTAAGCTACTGTGACCTCCACCACTGTTCCAAGGGGCATTAAAACTGTCTTGCTAAACCGCTCTGAGCTCCACAGCTCTTCCAAGCGGCATTAAAACCGTCTTGTTAAGCTACTGTGACCTCCACCACTCTTCCAATGGGCATTGATATTGTCTTTTTATTCCTCTGCGACTTCCACCACTCTTCCAATGGGCATTAGAACTGTCTTGTTAAGCTTCTGTGACCTCCACCACTATTCCAGGGGCATTAAAACTGTCTTGTTAAGCTTCTGTGACCTCCACCACTCTTCCAAGGGGCATTAAAACTGTCTTGATAAGCTACTGTGACCTCCACCACTCTTCCAAGGGGCATTGATATATCTTTTTATTCCACTGCGACCTCCACCACTCTTCCAAGGGGTATTAAAACCATCTTGTTAAGCTACTGTGACCTCCACCACTCTTCCAAGGGGCATTAAAACTGTCTTGTTAAACTACTGTGACCTCCACCACTCTTCCAAGGGGTATTAAAACCATCTTGTTAAGCTACTGTGACCTCCACCACTCTTCCAATGGGCATTAGAACTGTCTTGTTAAGCTTCTGTGACCTCCACCACTATTCCAGGGGCATTAAAACTGTCTTGTTATGCTTCTGTGACCTCCACGACTCTTCCAAGGGACCTTAAAACCATCTTGTTAAGCTACTGTGACTGCCACCTCTCTTCCAATGGGCATTGATATTGTCTTTTTATTCCACTTCGACCTCCACCACTCTTCCAAGGGGCATTAATCCTGTCTTGTTAAGCTACTGTGACCTCCACCACTCTTCCAAGGGGCATTAAAACTGTCTTGTTAAGCTACTGTGACCTCCACAACTCTTCCAAGGGGCATTAAAACTGTCTTGTTAAACCGCTCTAAACTCCATAGCTCTTTCAATGGGCATTAAAACCATCTTGTTAAGCTTCTGTGACCTCCACCACTCTTCCAAGGGACATTAAAACCATCTTGTTAAGCTACTGTGACCTCCACCACTCTTCCAATGGGAATTGATATTGTCCTTTTATTCCACTGCGACTTCCACCACTATTCCAAGGGGCATTAAAACTGTATTGTTAAGCTAATGTGACCTCCACCACTCTTTCAAGGGGCATTAAAACTGTCTTGTCAAGATACTGTGACCTCCACCACTCTTCCAAGGGGCATTAAAACTGTCTTGTTAAGCTACTGTGACCTCCACCACTCTTCCAAGGGGCATTAAAACGGTCTTGTTAAAACACTCTGAACTCCACAGCTCTTCCAAGGGGCATTAAAACCATCTTGTTAAGCTACTGTAACCTCCACCACTCTTCCAAGGGGCATTGATATTGTCTTTTTATTCCACTGCGACCTCCACCACTCTTCCAAGGGGCATTAAAACTGTCTTGTTAAGCTACTGTGACCTCCACCACTCTTCCAAGGGGCATTAAAGCTGTCTTGTGAAACCACTCTGAACTCCACTTATCTCCCAAGGGGCATTAAAACCGTCTTGTTAAGCTACTGTGACCTCCACCACTATTCCAAGGGTCATTGAAACTGTCTTGTTAAGCTACTGTGACCTCCACCACTGTTCCAAGGGGCATTAAAACTGTCTTGTTAAGCTACTGTGACCTCCACCACTCTTCCAAGGGGCATTAAAACTGTCTTGTTAAACCGCTCTGAGCTCCACAGCTCTTCCAAGCGGCATTAAAACCCTCTTGTTAAGCTACTGTGACCTCCACCACTCTTCCAATGGGCATTGATATTGTCTTTTTATTCCTCTGCGACTTCCACCACTCTTCCAAGGGGCATAAAAACTGTCTTGTTAAGCTTCTGTGACCTCCACCACTTTTCCAGGGGCATTAAAACTGTCTTGTTAAGCTACTGTGACCTCCACCACTCTTCCACGGGGCATTAAAACTGTCTTGATAAGATACTGTGACCTCCACCACTCTTCCAAGGGGCATTAAAACCGTCTTGTTAAGCTACTGTGACCTCCACCACTCTTCCAAGGGGCATTAAAACTGTCTTGTTAAGCTACTGTGACCGCCACCACTCTTCCAAGGGGCATTAAAGCAGTCTTGTTAAAACACTCTGAACTCCACAGCTCTTCCAAGGGGCATTAAAACCATCTTGTTAAGCTACTGTGACCTCAACCACTCTTCCAAGGGGAATTGATATTGTCTTTTTATTCCACTGCGACCTCCACCACTCTTCCAAAGGGCATTAAAACCATCTTGTTAAGCTACTGTGACCTCCACCACTCTTCCAATGGGCATTAAAACCATATTGTTAAGCTACTGTGACCTCCACCACTCTACCAAGGGGCATTAAAACCGTCTTGTTAAGTTTCTGTGACCTCCACCACTCTTCCATTGGGCATTAAAACCGTCTTGTTAAACCACTCTGAACTCCACTTCTCTTCCAAGGGGCATTAAAACCATCTTGTTAAGCTACTGTGACCTCCACCACTCTTCCAAGGGGCATTAAAACTTTCTTGTTAAGCAACTGTGACCTCCACCACTGTTACAAGGGGCATTAAAACTGTCTTGTTAAGTTACTGTGACCTCCACCACTCGTCCAAGGGGCATTAAAACCGTCTTGTTAAACCACTCTGAACTCCACAGCTCTTCCAAGGGGCATTAAAACCATCTTGTTAAGCTACTGTGACCTCCACCGCTCTTCCAAGGGTCATTGATATATCTTTTTATTCCACTGCGACCTCCACCACTCTTCCAAGGGGTATTAAAACCATCTTGTTAAGTTACTGTGACCTCCACCACTCTTCCAAGGGGCATTAAAACTGTCTTGTTAAGCTACTGTGACCTCCACCACTCTTCCAAGTGGTATTAAAACCATCTTGTTAAACCACTCTGAACTCCACAGCTCTTTCAAGGGGCAATAGAAACGTCTTGTTAAGCTTCTGTGACCTCCACCACTCTTCCAAGGGACCTTAAAACCGTCTTGTTAAGCTACTGTGACCTCCACCACTCTTCCAAGGGGTATTAAACCTGTCTTGTTAAGCTACTGTGACCTCCACGACTCTTCCAAGGGGCATTAAAACTGTCTTGTTAAGCTACTGTGACCTCCACCACTCTTCCAAGGAACATTAAAACCGTCTTGTTAAGCTACTGTGACCTGTACCACTCTTCCAATAGGCATTGATATTGTCTTTTTATTCCTCTGCGACTTCCACCACTCTTCCAAGGGGCATTAAAACTGTCTTGTTAAGCTACTGTGACCTCCACCACTCTTCCAAGGAGCATTATAAGTGTCTTGTTAAACCACTCTGAACTCCACAGCTCTTTCAAGGGCCATTAAAACCGTCTTGTTAAGTTTCTGTGACCTCCACCACTCTTCCAAGGGACATTAAAGCCATCTTGTTAAGCTACTGTGACCTCCACCACTCTTCCAATGGGAATTGATATTGTCTTTTTATTCCACTGCGACGTCCACCACTCTTTGAAGGGGCATTAAAGCTGTCTTGTTAAGCTACTGTGACCTCCACCACTCTTCCAAGGGGCATTAAAACTGTCTTGTTAAGACACTGTGACCTCCACCACTCTTCCAAGGGGCATTAAAACTGTCTTGTTAAGCTACTGTGACCTCCACCACTCTTCCAAGGGGCATTAAAACCGTCCTGTTAAAACACTCTGAACTCCACAGCTCTTCCAAGCGGCATTAAAACCATCTTGTTAAGCTACTGTGACCTCCACCACTCTTCCAAGGGGCATTGATATTGTCTTTTTATTCCACTGCGACCTAAACCACTCTTCCAAGGGGCATTAAAGCTGTCTTGTTAAGCTACTGTGACCTCCACCACTCTTCCAAGGGGCATTAAAACTGTCTTGTTAAACCGCTCTGAGCTCCACAGCTCTTCCAAGCGGCATTATAACCGTCTTGTTAAGCTACTGTGACCTCCACCACTCTTCCAAGGGGCATTGAAACTGTCTTGTTAAGCTACTGTGACCTCCACCACTGTTCCAAGGGGCATTAAAACTGTCTTGTTAAGCTACTGTGACCTCCACCACTCTTCCAAGGGGCATTAAAACTGTCTTGTTAAACCGCTCTGAGCTCCACAGCTCTTCCAAGCGGCATTATAACCGTCTTGTTAAGCTACTGTGACCTCCACCACTCTTCCAATGGGCATTGATATTGTCTTTTTATTCCTCTGCGACTTCCACCACTCTTCCAAGGGGCATTAAAACTGTCTTCTTAAGCTTCTGTGACCTCCACCACTTTTTCAGGGGCATTAAAACTGTCTTGTTAAGCTACTGTGACCTCCACCACTCTTCCAAGGGGCATTAAAACTGTCTTGATAAGCTACTGTGACCTCCACCACTCTTCCAAGGGGCATTTTAACCGTCTTGTTAAGCTACTGTGACCTCCACCACTCTTCCAAGGGGCATTAAAACTGTCTTGTTAAGCTACTGTGACCTCCACCACTCTTCCAAGGGGCATTAAAACGGTCTTGTTAAAACACTCTGAACTCCACAGCTCTTCCAAGGGGCATTAAAACCATCTTGTTAAGCTACTGTAACCTCCACCACTCTTCCAAGGGGCATTGATATTGTCTTTTTATTCCACTGCGACCTCCACAACTCTTCCAAGGGGCATTAAAACTGTCTTGTTAAGCTACTGTGACCTCCACCACTCTTCCAAGGGGCATTAAAACCGTCTTGTTAAGCTACTGTGACCTCCACCACTCTTCCAAGGGGCATTAAAACAGTCTTGTTAAGCTACTGTGACCTCCACCACTCTTGCAAGGGGCATTAAAACCATCTTGTTAAACCACTCTGAACTCCACAGCTCTTTCAAGGGGCATTAAAACTGTCTTGATAAGCTACTGTGACCTCCACCACTCTTCCAAGGGGCATTAAAGCTGTCTTGTGAAACCACTCTGAACTCCACTTATCTCCCAAGGGGAATTAAAACCGTCTTGTTAAGCTACTGTGACCTCCACCACTATTCCAAGGGTCATTGAAACTGTCTTGTTAAGCTACTGTGACCTCCACCACTGTTCCAAGGGGCATTAAAACTGTCTTGTTAAGCTACTGTGACCTCCACCACTCTTCCAAGGGGCATTAAAACTGTCTTGTTAAACCGCTCTGAGCTCCACAGCTCTTCCAAGGGGCATTAAAACCATCTTGTTAAGCTACTGTGACCTCCACCACTCTTCCAAGGGGCATTGATATTGTCTTTTTATTCCACTGCGACCTCCACCACTCTTCCAAAGGGCATTAAAACCATCTTGTTAAGCTACTGTGACCTCCACCACTCTTCCAATGGGCATTAAAACCATATTGTTAAGCTACTGTGACCTCCACCACTCTACCAAGGGGCATTAAAACCGTCTTGTTAAGCTTCTGTGACCTCCACCACTCTTCCAAGGGGCATTAAAACTGTCTTGATAAACCACTCTGAACTCCACTTCTCTTCCAAGGGGCATTAAAACCATCTTGTTAAGCTACTGTGACCTCCACCACTCTTCCAAGGGGCATTAAAACTGTCTTGTTAAGCTACTGTGACCTCCACCACTGTTACAAGGGGCATTAAAACTGTCTTGTTAAGTTACTGTGACCTCCATCACTCGTCCAAGGGGCATTAAAACCATCTTGTTAAACCACTCTGAACTCCACAGCTCTTCCAAGGGGCATTAAAACCATCTTGTTAAGCTACTGTGACCTCCACCGCTCTTCGAAGGGGCATTGATATATCTTTTTATTCCACTGCGACCTCCACCACTCTTCCAAGGGGTATTAAAACCATCTTTTTAAGCTACTGTGACCTCCACCACTCTTCCAAGGGGCATTAAAACTGTCTTGTTAAGCTACTGTGACCACCACCACTCTTCCAAGTGGTATTAAAACCATCTTGTTAAACCACTCTGAACTCCACAGCTCTTTCAAGGGGCATGAGAAACGTCTTGTTAAGCTTCGGTGACCTCCACGACTCTTCCAATGGACCTTAAAACCGTCTTGTTAAGCTACTGTGACTGCCACCTCTCTTCCAATGGGCATTGATATTGTCTTTTTATTCCACTGCGACCTCCACCACTCTTCCAAGGGGCATTAAACCTGTCTTGTTAAGCTACTGTGACCTCCACCACTCTTCCAAGGGGCATTAAAACTGTATTGTTAAGCTACTGTGACCTCCACAACTCTTCCAAGGGGCATTAAAACTGTCTTGTTAAACCGCTCTAAACTCCACAGCTCTTTCAATGGGCATTAAAACCATCTTGTTAAGCTTCTGTGACCTCCACCACTCTTCCAAGGGGCATTGATATTGTCTTTTTATTCCACTGCGACCTCCACCACTCTTCCAAGGGGCATTAAAACTGTCTTGTTAAGCTACTGTGACCTCCACCACTCTTCCAAGGGGCATTAAAACCGTCTTGTTAAGCTACTGTGACCTCCACCACTCTTCCAAGGGGCATTAAAACAGTCTTGTTAAGCTACTGTGACCTCCACCACTCTTGCAAGGGGCATTAAAACCATCTTGTTAAACCACTCTGAACTCCACAGCTCTTTCAAGGGGCATTAAAACTGTCTTGATAAGCTACTGTGACCTCCACCACTCTTCCAAGGGGCATTAAAGCTGTCTTGTGAAACCACTCTGAACTCCACTTATCTCCCAAGGGGCATTAAAACCGTCTTGTTAAGCTACTGTGACCTCCACCACTATTCCAAGGGTCATTGAAACTGTCTTGTTAAGCTACTGTGACCTCCACCACTGTTCCAAGGGGCATTAAAACTGTCTTGTTAAGCTACTGTGACCTCCACCACTCTTCCAAGGGGCATTAAAACTGTCTTGTTAAACCGCTCTGAGCTCCACAGCTCTTCCAAGCGGCATTAAAACCCTCTTGTTAAGCTACTGTGACCTCCACCACTCTTCCAATGGGCATTGATATTGTCTTTTTATTCCTCTGCGACTTCCACCACTCTTCCAAGGGGCATTAAAACTGTCTTGTTAAGCTTCTGTGACCTCCACGACTTTTCCAGGGGCATTAAAACTGTCTTGTTAAGCTACTGTGACCTCCACCACTCTTCCAAGGGGCATTAAAACTGTCTTGATAAGCTACTGTGACCTCCACCACTCTTCCAAGGGGCATTAAAACCGTCTTGTTAAGCTACTGTGACCTCCACCGCTCTTCCAAGGGGCATTAAAACTGTCTTGTTAAGCTACTGTGACCGCCACCACTCTTAAAAGGGGCATTAAAGCAGTCTTGTTAAAACACTCTGAACTCCACAGCTCTTCCAAGGGGCATTAAAACCATCTTGTTAAGCTACTGTGACCTCAACCACTCTTCCAAGGGGCATTGATATTGTCTTTTTATTCCACTGCGTCCTCCACCACTCTTCCAAAGGGCATTAAAACCATCTTGTTAAGCTACTGTGACCTCCACCACTCTTCCAATGGGCATTAAAACCATATTGTTAAGCTACTGTGACCTCCACCACTCTACCAAGGGGCATTAAAACCGTCTTGTTAAGCTTCTGTGACCTCCACCACTCTTCCATTGGGCATTAAAACCGTCTTGTTAAACCACTCTGAACTCCACTTCTCTTCCAAGGGGCATTAAAACCATCTTGTTAAGCTACTGTGACCTGCACCACTCTTCCAAGGGGCATTAAAACTGTCTTGTTAAGCTACTGTGACCTCCACCACTGTTACAAGGGGCATTAAAACTGTCTTGTTAAGTTACTGTGACCTCCACCACTCGTCCAAGGGGCATTAAAACCGTCTTGTTAAACCACTCTGAACTCCACAGCTCTTCCAAGGGGCATTAAAACCATCTTGTTAAGCTACTGTGACCTCCACCGCTCTTCCAAGGGTCATTGATATATCTTTTTATTCCACTGCGACCTCCACCACTCTTCCAAGGGGTATTAAAACCATCTTGTTAAGTTACTGTGACCTCCACCACTCTTCCAAGGGGCATTAAAACTGTCTTGTTAAGCTACTGTGACCTCCACCACTCTTCCAAGTGGTATTAAAACCATCTTGTTAAACCACTCTGAACTCCACAGCTCTTTCAAGGAGCAATAGAAACGTCTTGTTAAGCTTCTGTGACCTCCACCACTCTTCCAAGGGATATTAAACCTGTCTTGTTAAGCTACTGTGACCTCCACCACTTTTCCAAGGGGCATTAAAACTGTCTTGTTAAGCTACTGTGACCTCCACCACTCTTCCAAGGAACATTAAAACCGTCTTGTTAAGCTACTGTGACCTGCACCACTCTTCCAATAGGCATTGATATTGTCTTTTTATTCCTCTGCGACTTCCACCACTCTTCCAAGGGGCATTAAAACTGTCTTGTTAAGCTACTGTGACCTCCACCACTCTTCCAAGGAGCATTATAAGTCTCTTGTTAAACCACTCTGAACTCCACAGCTCTTTCAAGGGCCATTAAAACCGTCTTGTTAAGTTTCTGTGACCTCCACCACTCTTCCAAGGGACATTAAAACCATCTTGTTAAGCTACTGTGACCTCCACCACTCTTCCAATGGGAATTGATATTGTCTTTTTATTCCACTGCGACGTCCACCACTCTTTGAAGGGGCATTAAAGCTATCTTGTTAAGCTACTGTGACCTCCACCACTCTTCCAAGGGGCATTAAAACTGTCTTGTTAAGACACTGTGACCTCCACCACTCTTCCAAGGGGCATTAAAACTGTCTTGTTAAGCTACTGTGACCTCCACCACTCTTCCAAGGGGCATTAAAACGTCCTGTTAAAACACTCTGAACTCCACAGCTCTTCCAAGCGGCATTAAAACCATCTTGTTAAGCTACTGTGACCTCCACCACTCTTCCAAGGGGCATTGATATTGTCTTTTTATTCCACTGCGACCTCCACCACTCTTCCAAGGGGCATTAAAGCTGTCTTGTTAAGCTACTGTGACCTCCACTACTCTTCCAAGGGGCATTAAAACCATCTTGTTAAGGTACTGTGACCACCACCACTCTTCCAAGGGGCATTAAAACCGTCTTGTTTAGCTACTGTGACCTGCACCACTCTTCCAATCCGCATTGATAATGTCTTTTTATTCCACTGCGACTTCCACCACTCTTCCAAGGGGCATTAAAACTGTCTTGTTAAGCTACTGTGACCTCCACCACTCTTCCAAGGGGCATTAAAACTGTCTTATTAAACCACTCTGAACTCCACAGCTCTTTCAATGGGCATTAAAACCGTCTTTTTAAGCTACTGTGACCTCCACCACTCTTCCAATGGGAATTGATATTGTCTTTTTATTCCACTGCGACTTCCACCACTCTTCCAAGGGGCATTAAAACTGTCCTGTTAAGCTACTGTGACCTCCACCACTCTTCCAAGGGGCATTAAAACTGTCTTGTTAAGATACTGTGACCTCCACCACTCTTCCAAGGGGCATTAAAACTGTCTTGTTAAGCTACTGTGACCTCCACCACTCTTCCAAGGGGCATTAAAACAGTCTTGTTAAAACACTCTGAACTCCACAGCTCTTCCAAGGGGCATTAAAACCATCTTGTTAAGCTACTGTGACCTCCACCACTCTTCCAAGGGGCATTGAAACTGTCTTGTTAAGCTACTGTGACCTCCACCACTGTTCCAAGGGGCATTAAAACTGTCTTGTTAAGCTACTGTGACCTCCACGACTCTTCCAAGGGGCATTAAAACTGTCTTGTTAAACCGCTCTGAGCTCCACAGCTCTTCCAAGCGGCATTATAACCATCTTGTTAAGCTACTGTGACCTCCACCACTCTTCCAATGGGCATTGATATTGTCTTTTTATTCCTCTGCGACTTCCACCACTCTTCCAAGGGGCATTAAAACTGTCTTCTTAAGCTTCTGTGACCTCCACCACTTTTCCAGGGGCATTAAAACTGTCTTGTTAAGCTACTGTGACCTCCACCACTCTTCCAAGGGGCATTAAAACTGTCTTGATAAGCTACTGTGACCTCCACCACTCTTCCAAGGGGCATTTTAACCGTCTTGTTAAGCTACTGTGACCTCCACCACTCTTCCAAGGGGCATTAAAACTGTCTTGTTAAGCTACTGTGATCGCCACCACTCTTCCAAGGGGCATTAAAACCGTCTTGTTAAAACACTCTGAACTCCACAGCTCTTCCAAGGGGCATTAAAACTATCTTGTTAAGCTACTGTAACCTCCACCACTCTTCCAAGGGGCATTGATATTGTCTTTTTATTCCACTGCGACCTCCACCACTCTTCCAAAGGGCATTAAAACCATCTTGTTAAGCTACTGTGACCTCCACCACTCTTCCAATGGGCATTAAAACCATATTGTTAAGCTACTGTGACCTCCACCACTCTACCAAGGGGCATTAAAACCATCTTGTTAAGCTTCTGTGACCTCCACCACTCTTCCAAGGGGCATTTAAACCGTATTGTTAAACCACTCTGAACTCCACTTCTCTTCCAAGGGGCATTAAAACCATCTTGTTAAGCTACTGTGACCTCCACCACTCTTCCAAGGGGCATTAAAACTGTCTTGTTAAGCTACTGTGACCTCCACCACTGTTACAAGGGGCATTAAAACTGTCTTGTTAAGTTACTGTGACCTCCACCACTCGTCCAAGGGGCATTAAAAACGTCTTGTTAAACCACTCTGAACTCCACAGCTCTTCCAAGGGGCATTAAAACCATCTTGTTAAGCTACTGTGACCTCCACCGCTCTTCCAAGGGGCATTGATATATCTTTTAATTCCACTGCGACCTCCACCACTCTTCCAAGGGGTATTAAAACCATCTTGTTAAGCTACTGTGACCTCCACCACTCTTCCAAGTGGTATTAAAACCATCTTGTTAAACCACTCTGAACTCCACAGCTCTTTCAAGGGGCATTAGAAACGTCTTGTTAAGCTTCAGTGACCTCAACCACTCTTCCAAGGGACATTAAAACCGTCTTGTTAAGCTACTGTGACCTTCACCACTCTTCCAATGGGCATTGATATTGTCTTTTTATTCCACTGCGACCTCCACCACTCTTCCAAGGGACATTAAAACTGTCTTGTTAAGCTACTGTGACCTCCACCACTCTTTCAAGGGACATGAAAACCGTCTTGTTAAGCTACTGTGACCCCCACCACTCTTCCAAGGGACATTAAAACCGTCTTGTTAAGCTACTGTGACCTGCACCACTCTTCCAATGGGCATTGATATTGTCTGTTTATTCCTCTGCGACTTCCACCACTCTTCCAAGGGGCATTAAAACTGTCTTGTTAAACCCCTCTGAACTCCACAGATCTTTCAAGGGGCATTAAAACCGTCTTGTTAAGCTTCTGTGACCTCCAACACTCTTCCAATGGACATTAAAACCATCTTGTTAAGCTACTGTGACCTCCACCACTCTTCCAATGGGAATTGATCTTGTTTTTTCATTCCACTGCGACGTCCACCACTCTTTAAAGGGGCATTAAAGCTGTATTGTTAAGCTACTGTGACCTCCACCACTCTTCCAAGGGGCATTAAAACTGTCTTGTTAAGATACTGTGACCTCCACCACTCTTCCAAGGGGCATTAAAACTGTCTTGTTAAGCTACTGTGACCTCCACCACTCTTCCAAGGGGCATTAGAACCGTATTGTTAAAACACTCTGAACTCCACAGCTCTTCCAAGGGGCATTAAAACTATCTTGTTAAGCTACTGTGACCTCCACCACTCTTTCAAGGGGCATTGATATTGTCTTTTTATTCCACTGCGACCTCCACCACTCTTCCAAGGGGCATTAAAGCTGTCTTGTTAAGCTACTGTGACCTCCACCACTCTTCCAAGGGGCATTGATATTGTCTTTTTATTCCACTGCGACCTCCACCACTCTTCCAAAGGGCATTAAAGCTGTCTTGTTAAGCTTCTGTGACCTCCACTACTCTTCCAAGGGGCATTAAGACCATCCTGTTAAGGTACTGTGACCACCACCACTCTTCCAAGGGGCATTAAAACCATCTTGTTAAGCTACTGTGACCTGCACCACTCTTCCAATGGGCATTGATATTGTCTTTTTATTCCACTGCGACTTCCACCACTCTTCCAAGGGGCATTAAAACTGTCTTGTTAAGCTACTGTGACCTCCACCACTCTTCCAAGGGGCATTAAAACTGTCTTGTTAAGATACTGTGACCTCCACCACTCTTCCAAGGGGCATTAAAACTGTCTTGTTAAGCTACTGTGACCTCCACCACTCTTCCAAGGGGCATTGATATTGTCTTTTTATTCCACTGCGACTTCCACCACTCTTCCAAGGGACATTAAAACCGTCTTTTTAAAACACTCTGAACTCCACAGCTCTTCCAAGGGGCATTAAAACCATCTTGTTAAGCTACTGGAACCTCCACCACTCTTCCAAGGGGCATTGATATTGTCTTTTTATTCCACTGCGACCTCCACCACTCTTCCAAGGGGCATTAAAACTGTATTGTTAAGCTACTGTGACCTCCACCACTCTTCCAAGGGGCATTAAAACCGTCTTGTTAAGCTACAGTGACCTCCACCACTCTTCCAAAAGGCATTGAAACTGTATTTTTAAGCTACTATGACCTCCACCACTGTTCCAAGGGGCATTAAAACTGTCTTGTTAAGCTACTGTGACCTCCACCACTCTTCCAAGGGGCATTAAAACCGTCTTGTTAAGCTACTGTGACCTCCAACACTCTTCCAAGGGGCATTGATATTGTCTTTTTATTCCACTGCGACCTCCACCACTCTTCCAAGGGGCATTAAAACCATCTTGTTTAAGCTACTATGACCTCCACCACTCCTTCAAGGGTCATTAAAATAGTATTGTTAAGCTACTGTGACCTCCACCACTCTACCAAGGGGCATTAAAACGTCTTGTTAAGCTACTGTGATCTCCACCACTCTTCCAAGGGTCATTAAAACTGTCTTGTTAAGCTACTGTGACCTCCACCACTCTTCCAAGGGTCATTAAAACCATCTTGTTAAACCACTCTGAACTCCACTTCTCTTCCAAGGGACATTAACACCATCTTGTTAAGCTACTGTGACCTCCACCACTCTTCCAAGGGCATTAAAACTGTCTTGTTAAGCTACTGTGACCTCCACCACTCTTCCAAGGGGCATTAAAGCTGTCTTGTTAAACCACTCTGAATTCCACTTCTCTCCCAAGGGGCATTAAAACCGTCTTGTTAAGCTACTGTGACCTCCACCACTCTTCCAAGGGGCATTAAAACTGTCTTGTTAAGCTACTGTGACCTCCACCACTCTTCCAAGGGGCATTGAGACTGTCTTATTAAACCACTCTGAACTCCACAGCTCTTTCAATGGGCATTAAAACCGTCTTTTTAAGCTTCTGTGACCTCCACCACTCTTCCTAGGGACATTAAAACCATCTTGTTAAGCTACTGTGACCTCCACCACTCTTCCAATGGGAATTGATATTGTCTTTTTATTCCACTGCGACTTTCATCACTCTTTCAAGAGGCATTAAAACTGTCTTGTTAAGCTACTGTGACCTCCACCACTATTCCAAGGGGCATTAAACTGTCTTTTTAAGATACTGTGACGTCCACCACTCTTCCAAGGGGCATTAAAACTGTCTTGTTAAGCTACTGTGACCTCCACCACTCTTCCAAGGGGCATTAACACCGTCTTGTTAAAACACTCTGAACTCCACAGCTCTTCCAAGGGGCAGTAAAACCATCTTGTTAAGCTACTGTAACCTCCACCACTCTTCCAAGGGGCATTGATATTGTCTTTTTATTCCACTGCGACCTCCAACACTCTTCCAAGGGTCATTAAAACTGTATTGTTAAGGTACTGTGACCTCCACCACTCTTCAAAGGGGCATTAAAACCGTCTTGTTAAGCTACTGTGACCTCCACCACTCTTCCAAGGGGCATTAAAACTGTCTTGTTAAGCTACTGTGACCTCCACCACTCTTCCAACGGGCATTAAAACTGTCTTGTTAAGCTACTGTGACCTCCACCACTGTTCCAAGGAGCATTAAAACTGTCTTGTTAAGCTACTGTGACCTCCACCACTCTTCCAAGGGGCATTAAAACCGTATTGTTAAACCACTCTGAGCTCCACAGCTCTTCCAAGTGGCATTAAAACCATCTTGTTAAGCTACTGTGACCTCCACCACTCTTCCAAGGGGCATTGATATTGTCTTTTTATTCCACTGCGACCTCCACCACTATTCCAAGGGGCATTAAAACCGTCTTGTTAAACTACTGTGACCTCCACCACTCTTCCAAGGGGCATTAAAACCGTCTTGTTAAGCTACTGTGACCTCCACCACTCTTCCAAAAGGCATTAAAACTGTCTTGTTAAGCTACTGTGACCTTCACCACTCTTCCATGGGGCATTAAAGCCGTCTTGTTAAACAACTCTAAACTCCACTTCTCTCCCAAGGGGCATTAAAACCGTCTTGTTAAGCTACTGTGACCTCCACCACTCTTCCAAGGGGCATTCAAACTGTCTTGTTAAGCTACTATGACCTCCACCACTCTTCCAAGGGGCATTGAAACTGTATTTTTAAGCTACTGTGACCTCCACCACTGTTCCAAGGGGCATTAAAACTGTCTTGTTAAGCTACTGTGACCTCCACCACTCTTCCAAGGGGCATTAAAACTGTCTTGTTAAACCACTCTGAGCTCCACAGCTCTTCCAAGGGGAATTTAAACCGTCTTGTTAAGCTACTGTGACCTCCACCACTCTTCCAAGGGGCATTAAAACCATCTTGTTTAAGCTACTATGACCTCCACCACTCCTCCAAGGGTTATTAAAATAGTATTGTTAAGCTACTGTGACATCCACCAGTCTTCTAACGGGCATTAAAACTGTCTTGTTAAGCTACTGTGACCTCCACCACTCTTCCAAGGGGCATTAAAAACGTCTTGTTAAACCACTCTGAACTCCACAGCTCTTTCAAGGGGCATTAAAACCATCTTGTTAAGCTACTATGACCTCCACCACTCTTCCAAGGGGCATTAAAACCGTCTTGTTAAGCTACTGTGATCTCCACCACTCTTCCAAGGGTCATTAAAACTGTCTTGTTAAGCTACTGTGACCTCCACCACTCTTCCAAGGGTCATTAAAACCATCTTGTTAAACCACTCTGAACTCCACTTCTCTTCCAAGGGACATTAACACCATCTTGTTAAGCTACTGTGACCTCCACCACTCTTCCAAGGGGCATTAAAACTGTCTTGTTAAGCTACTGTGACCTCCACCACTCTTCCAAGGGGCATTAAAGCTGTCTTGTTAAACCACTCTGAATTCCACTTCTCTCCCAAGGGGCATTAAAACCGTCTTGTTAAGCTACTGTGACCTCCACCACTCTTCCAAGGGGCATTAAAACTGTCTTGTTAAGCTACTGTGACCTCCACCACTCTTCCAAGGGGCATTGAAACTGTCTTGTTAAGCTACTGTGACCTCCACCACTCTTCCAAGGGGCATTGAAACTGTCTTGTTAAGCTACTGTGACCTCCACCACTCTTCCAAGGGGCATTAAAACTGTCTTGTTAAGCTACTGTGACCTCCACCACTCTTCCAAGGGGAATTAAAACTGTCTTGCTAAACCACTCTGAACTCCACTTCTCTCCCAAGGGGCATTAAAACCGTCTTGTTAACCTACTGTGACCTCCACCACTCTTCCAAGGGGCATTAAAATTTTCTTGTTAAGCTACTGTGACCTCCACCACTCTTCCAAAGGGCATTGAAACTGTCTTGTTAGGCTACTGTGACCTCCACCACACTTCCAAGGGGCATTAAAACTGTCCTGTTAAGCTACTGTGACCTCCACCACTCTTCCAAGGGGCATTAAAACCGTCTTGTTAAGCTACTGTGACCTCCACCACTCTTCCAAGGGTGCAGTGATAATGTCTTTTTATTCCACTGCGACCTCCACCACTCTTCCAAGGGGCATTAAAACCATCTTGTTTAAGCTACTGTGACCTCCACCACTCTTACAAGGGGCATTAAAACCATCTTGTTAAGCTACTGTGACCTCCACCAGTGTTCCAAGGGGCATTAATACTGTCTTGTTAAGCTACTGTGACCTCCACCACTCTACCAAGGGGCATTGAAACCGTCTTGTTAAACCACTCTGAACTCCACAGCTCTTTCAAGGGCCATTAAAACCATCTTGTTAAGCTACTGTGACCTCCACCACTCTTCCAATGGGCATAGATATTGTCTTTTTATTCCACTGCGACTTCCACAACTCTTCCAAGGGACAATAAAACTGTCTTGTTAAGCTACTGTGACCTCCACCACTCTTCCAAGGGGCATTAAAACTGTTTTGTTAAGCTACTGTGACCTCCACCACTCTTCCAAGGGGCATTAAAACTGTCTTGATAAGCTACTGTGACCTCCACCACTCTTCCAAGGGGCATTAAAAGCGTCTTTTTAAACCACTCTGAACTCCACTTCTCTACCAAGAGGCATTAAAATCGCCTTTTTAAGCTACTGTGACCTCCACCACTCTTCCAAGGGACATTAAAACTGTCTTGTTAAGCTACTGTGACTGCCACCACTCTTCCAATGGGCATTGATATTGTCTTTTTATTCCACTGCGACCGCCACCACTCTTCCAAGGGGCATTAAAACTGTCTTGTTAAGCTACTGTGACCTCCACCACTCTTCCAAGGGGCATTGAAACTGTCTTTTTAAGCTACTGTGACCTCCACCACTGTTCCAAGGGGAATTAAAACCGTCTTGTTAAGCTACTGTGAACTCCACCACTCTTCCAAGGGGCATTAAAGCCGTCTTGTTAAACCACTCTGAACTCCACTTCTCTCCCAAGGGGCATTAAAACCGTCTTGTTAAGCTACTGTGACCTCCACCACTCTTCCAAGGGGCATTAAAAATGTCTTGTTAAGCTACTATGACCTCCACCACTCTTCCAAGGGGCATTGAAACTGTCTTTTTAAGCTACTGTGACCTCCACCACTGTTCCAAGGGGAATTAAAACCGTCTTGTTAAGCTACTGTGAACTCCAACACTCTTCCAAGGGGCATTGATATTGTCTTTTTATTCCACTGCGACCTCCACCACTCTTCCAAGGGGCATTAAAACCATCTTGTTTAAGCTACTAAGACCTCCACCACTCCTCCAAGGGGCATTAAAATAGTCTTGTTAAGCTACTGTGACCTCCACCAGTCTTCCAACGGGCATTAAAACTGTCTTGTTAAGCTACTGTGACCTCCACCACTCTTCCAAGGGGCATTAAAACCGTCTTGTTAAACCTCTCTGAACTCCACAGCTCTTTCAAGGTGCATTAAAACCATCTTGTTAAGCTACTGTGACCTCCACCACTCTTCCAAGGGGCATTAAAACCGTCTTGTTAATCTACTGTGACCTCCACCACTCTTCGAAGGGTCATTAAAACTGTCTTGTTAAGCTACTGTGACCTCCACCACTCTTCCAAGGGTCATTAAAACCATCTTGTTAAACCACTCTGAACTCCACTTTTCTTGCAAGGGACATTAAAACCATCTTGTTAAGCTACTGTGACCTCCACCACTCTTCCAAGGGGCATTAAAACTGTCTTGTTAAGCTACTGTGACCTCCACCACTCTTCCAAGGGGCATTAAAGCTGTCTTGTTAAACCACTCTGAACTCCACTTCTCTCCCAAGGGGCATTAAAACCATCTTGTTAAGCTACTGTGACCTCCACCACTCTTCCAAGGGGCATTAAAACTGTCTTGTTAAGCTACTGTGACCTCACCACTCTTCCAATGGGCATTGAAACTGTCTTGTTAAGCTACTGTGACCTCCACCACTCTTCCAAGGGGCAATAAATCTGTCTTGTTAAGCTACTGTGACCTCCACCACTCTTCCAAGGGGCATTAAAACTGTCTTGTTAAGCTACTGTGACCTCCACCACTCTTCCAAGGGGCATTAAAACTGTCTTGCTAAACCACTCTGAACTCCACTTCTCTCCCAAGGGACATTAAACCCATCTTGTTAAGCTACTGTGACCTCCACCACTCTTCCAAGGGGCATTACAACTGTCTTGTTAAGCTACTGTGACCTCCACCACTCTTGCAAGGGGCATTAAAACTGTCTTGTTAAGCAACTGAGACCTCCACCACTCTTCCAAGGGGCATTAAAACTGTCCTGTTAAGCTACTGTGACCTCCACCACTCTTCCAATGGGCATTGAAACTGTCTTGTTAAGCTACTGTGACCTCCACCACTCTTCCAAGGGGCATTGAATCTGTCTTGTTAAGCTACTGTGACCTCCACCACTCTTCCAAGGGGCATTAAAACTGTCTTGTTAAGCTACTGTGACCTCCACCACTCTTCCAAGGGGCATTAAAACTGTCTTGCTAAACCACTCTGAACTCCACTTCTCTCCCAAGGGACATTAAAACCGTCTTGTTAAGCTACTGTGACCTCCACCACTCTTCCAAGGGGCATTAAAACTGTCTTGTTAAGCTACTGTGACCTCCACCACTCTTGCAAGGGACATTAAAACCGTCTTGTTAAGCTACTGTGACCTCCACCACTCTTCCAAGGGGCATTAAAACTGTCTTGTTAAGCTACTGTGACCTCCACCTCTCTTGCAAGGGACATTAAAACCGTCTTGTTAAGCTACTGTGACCTCCACCACTCTTCCAAGGGGCATTAAAACTGTCTTGTTAAGCTACTGTGACCTCCACCACTCTTCCAAGGGGCATTAAAACTGTCTTGTTAAGCTACTGTGACCTCACCACTCTTCCAATGGGCATTGAAACTGTCTTGTTAAGCTACTGTGACCTCCACCACTCTTCCAAGGGGCAATAAATCTGTCTTGTTAAGCTACTGTGACCTCCACCACTCTTCCAAGGGGCATTAAAACTGTCTTGTTAAGCTACTGTGACCTCCACCACTCTTCCAAGGGGCATTAAAACTGTCTTGCTAAACCACTCTGAACTCCACTTCTCTCCCAAGGGACATTAAACCCATCTTGTTAAGCTACTGTGACCTCCACCACTCTTCCAAGGGGCATTACAACTGTCTTGTTAAGCTACTGTGACCTCCACCACTCTTGCAAGGGGCATTAAAACTGTCTTGTTAAGCTACTGAGACCTCCACCACTCTTCCAAGGGGCATTAAAACTGTCCTGTTAAGCTACTGTGACCTCCACCACTCTTCCAATGGGCATTGAAACTGTCTTGTTAAGCTACTGTGACCTCCACCACTCTTCCAAGGGGCATTGAATCTGTCTTGTTAAGCTACTGTGACCTCCACCACTCTTCCAAGGGGCATTAAAACTGTCTTGTTAAGCTACTGTGACCTCCACCACTCTTCCAAGGGGCATTAAAACTGTCTTGCTAAACCACTCTGAACTCCACTTCTCTCCCAAGGGACATTAAAACCGTCTTGTTAAGCTACTGTGACCTCCACCACTCTTCCAAGGGGCATTAAAACTGTCTTGTTAAGCTACTGTGACCTCCACCACTCTTGCAAGGGACATTAAAACCGTCTTGTTAAGCTACTTTGACCTCCACCACTCTTCCAAGGGGCATTAAAACTGTCTTGTTAAGCTACTGTGACCTCCACCTCTCTTGCAAGGGACATTAAAACCGTCTTGTTAAGCTACTGTGACCTCCACCACTCTTCCAAGGGGCATTAAAACTGTCTTGTTAAGCTACTGTGACCTCCACCACTCTTGCAAGGGGCATTAAAACTGTCTTGTTAAGCTACTGTGACCTCCACCACTCTTCCAAGGGGCATTAAAGCTGTCTTGTTAAACCACTCTGAACTCCACTTCTCTCCCAAGGGACATTAAAACCGTCTTGTTAAGCTACTGTGACCTCCACCACTCTTCCAAGGGGCATTGATATTGTCTTTTTATTCCACTGCGACCTCCACCACTCTTCCAAGGGGCATTAAAACTGTCTTGTTAAGCTACTGTGACCTCCACCACTCTTCCAATGGGCATTGAAACTGTCTTGTTAAGCTACTGTGACCTCCAGCACTCTTCCAAGGGGCATTGAATCTGTCTTGTTAAGCTACTGTGACCTCCACCACTCTTCCATGGGGCATTAAAAATGTCTTGTTAGGCTACTGTGACCTCCACCACTCTTCCAAGGGGCATTAAAACTGTCTTGCTAAACCACTCTGAACTCCACTTCTCTCCCAAGGGACATTAAAACCGTCTTGTTAAGCTACTGTGACCTCCACCACTCTTCCAAGGGGCATTGAAACTGTCTTGTTAAGCTACTGTGACCTCCACCACTCTTGCAAGGGGCATTAAAACTGTCTTGTTAAGCTACTGTGACCTCCACCACTCTTCCAAGGGGCATTAAAGCTGTCTTGTTAAACCACTCTGAACTCCACTTCTCTCCCAAGGGGCATTAAAACCGTCTTGTTAAGCTACTGTGACCTCCACCACTCTTCCAAGGGGCATTAAAACTGTCTTGTTAAGCTACTGTGACCTCCACCACTCTTCCAAGGGGCATTGAAACTGACTTGTTAGGCTACTGTGACCTCCACCACTCTTCCAAAGGGCATTAAAACTGTCTTGTTAAGCTACTGTGACCTCCACCACTCTTCCAAGGGGCATTAAAACCATCTTGTTAAGCTACTGTGACCTCCACCACTCTTCCAAGGGGCATTGATATTGTCTTTTTATTCCACTGCGACCTCCACCACTCTTCCAAGGGGCATTAAAACCATCTTGTTTAAGCTACTGTGACCTCCAGCACTCTTCCAAGGGGCATTAAAACCATCTTGTTAAGCTACTGTGACCTCCACCAGTGTTCCAAGGGGCATTAAAACTGTCTTGTTAAGCTACTGTGACCTCCAACACTCTACCAGGGGGCATTAGAACCGTCTTGTTAAACCACTCTGAACTCCACAGCTCTTTCAAGGGGCATTAAACCTTCTTGTTAAGCTACTGTGACCTCCACCACTCTTCCAATGGGCATAGATATTGTCTTTTTATTCCACTGCGACTTCCACAACTCTTCCAAGGGGCATTAAAACTGTCTTGTTAAGCTACTGTGACCTCCACCACTCTTCCAAGGGGCATTAAAACTGTTTTGTTAAGCTACTGTGACCTTCACCACTCTTCCAAGGGGCATTAAAACTGTCTTGTTAAGCTACTGTGACCTCCACCACTCTTCCAAGGGGCATTAAAACTGTCTTGATAAGCTACTGTGACCTCCACCACTCTTCCAAGGGGCATTAAAACCGTCTTGTTAAACCACTCTGAACTCCACTTCTCTTCCAAGGGGCATTAAAATTGCCCTGTTAAGCTACTGTGACCTCCACCACTCTTCCAAGGGACATTAAAACCGTCTTGTTAAGCTACTGTGACCTCCACCACTCTTCCAATGGGCATTGATATTGTCTTTTTATTCCACTGCGACTTCCACCACTCTTCAAATGGGCATTAAAACTGTCTTGTTAAGCTACTGTGACCTCCACCACTCTTCCAAGGGGCATTAAAACTGTCTTGTTAAGCTACTGTGACCTCCACCACTCTTCCAATGGGCATTGATATTGTCTTTTTATTCCACTGCGACTTCCACCACTATTCCAAGGGGCATTAAAACCATCTTGCTAAGCTACTGTGACCTCCACCACTCTTCCAAGGGGCATTAAAACTGCCTTGTTAAGCTACTTTGACCTCCACCACTTTTCCAGGGGGCATTAAAACCGTCTTGTTAAAACACTCTGAACTCCACAGCTCTTCCAAGGGGCATTAAAACCATCTAGTTAAGCTACTGTGACCTCCGCCACTCTTCCAAGGAGCATTAAAACCATCTTGTTAAGTACTGTGACCTCCACCACTCTTCCAAGGGGCATTAAAACCGTCTTGATAAGCTACTGTGACCTCCACCACTCTCCCAAGGGGCATTAAACCGTCTTGTTAAACCACTCTGAAGTTCACTTCTCTTCCAAGGGGCATTAAAACCGTCTTGTTAAGCTAATGTGACCTCCACCACTCTTCAAAGTTGCATTAAAACTGTCTTGTTAAGCTACTATGACCTCCACCACTCTTCCAAGGGGCATTAAACCTGTCTTCTTAAACTACTGTGACCTCCACCACTGTTCCAAGGGGCATTAAAACAGTCTTGTTAAACCACTCTGAACTCCACAGCTCTTCCAAGCGGCATTAAAACCATCTTGTTAAGCTACTGTGACCTCCACCACTCTTCGAAGGGGCATTGATATGTCTTTTTATTCCACTGCGACCTCCACCACTCTTCCAAGGGGCATTGAAACTGTCTTGTTAAGCTTCTGTGACCTCCACCACTGTTCCAAGGGGCATGAAAACTGTCTTGTTAAACTACTGTGACCTCCACCACTCTTCCAAGGGGCATTAAGACTGTCTTGTTAAACCACCCTGAGCTCCACAGCTCTTCCAAGGGGCACTAAAACCGTTTTGTTAAGCTACTGTGACCTCCAAAACTCTTCCAAGGGACATTGATATTGTCTTTTTATTCCACTGCGACCTCCACCACTCTTCCAAGGGGCATTAAAACCATCTTGTTTAAGCTACTGTGACCTCCACAACTCTTCCAAGGGGCATTAAAACCGTCTTATTAAGCTACTTTGACCTCCACCAGTGTTCCAAGGGGCATTAAAACTGTCTTGTTAAGCTACTGTGACCTCCACCACTCTTCCAAGGGGCATTAAAACCGTATTGTTAAACCAATCTGAACTCCACAGCTCTTTCAAGGGGCATTAAAACCGTCTTGTTAAGCTACTGTGACCTCCACCACTCTTCCAATGTGCATAGATATTGTCTTTTTATTCCACTGCGACTTCCACCACTCTTCCAAGGGGCATTAAAACTGTCTTGTTAAGCTACTGTGACCTCCACCACTCTTCCAAGGGGCATTAAAACTGTCTTGATAAGCTACTGTGACCTCCACCAGTCTTCCAAGGGGCATTAAAACCGTCTTGTTAAATCACTCTGAACTCCACTTCTCTTCCAAGGGGCTTTAAAACCGTCTTGTTAAGCTACTCTGACCTCCGCCACCCTTCCAAGGGACATTAAAACAGTCTTGTTAAGCTACTGTGACTGCCACCACTCTTCCAATGGGCATTGATATTGTCTTTTTATTCCACTGTGACCTCCACCACTCTTCCAAGGGGCATTAAAACTGACTTGTTAAGCTACTGTGACCTCCACCACTCTTCCAAGGTACATTAAAACCGTCTTGTTAAGCTACTGTGACCTCCACCACTCTTCCAATGGGCATTGATATTGTCTTTTTATTCCACTGCGACTTCCACCACTCTTCCAAGGGGCATTAAAACTGTCTTGTTAAGCTACTGTGACCTCCACCACTCTTCCAAGGGGCATTAAAACTGTCTTGTTAAGCTACTTTGACATCCACCAGTCTTCCAAGGGGCATTAAAACCGTCTTGTTAAAACACTCTGAACTCCACAGCTCTTCCAAGGGGCATTAAAACCATCTTGTTAAGCTACTGTGACCTCCACCACTCTTCCTAGGGGGATTGATATTGTCTTTTTATTCCACTGCGACCTCCACCACTCTTCCAAGGGGCATTAAAACCATCTTGTTAAGCTACTGTGACCTCCACCTCTCTTCCAAGGGGCATTAAAACCGTCTTGTTAAGCTACTGTGACCTCCACCACTCTCCCAAGGGGCATTAAAACCGTCTTGTTAAACCACTCTGAACTTCATTTCTCTTCCAAGGGGCATTAAAACAGTCTTGCTAAGCTTCTGTTAACTCCACCACTCTTCAAAGGGGCATTAAAACTGTCTTGTTAAGCTACTGTGACCTCCACCACACTTCCAAGGGGCATTAAAACTGTCTTCTTAAGCTACTGCGACCTCCACCACTGTTCCAAGGGGCATTAAAACTGTCTTGTTAAACCACTCTGAACTTCACAGCTCTTCCAAGCGGCGTTAAAACCATCTTGTTAAGCTACTGTGACCTCCACCACTCTTCCAAGGGGCATTGATATGTCTTTTTATTCCACTGCGACCTCCACCACTCTTCCAAGTGGCATTGAAACAGTCTTGTTTAAGCTACTGTGATTTCCACCACTCTTCCAAGGGGCATTAAAACCGTCTTTTTAAGCTACTGTGACCTCCACCACTCTTCCAAGGGGCATTAAAACTGTCTTGTTAAGCTACTGTGACCTCCACCACTCTTCCAATGGGCATTAAAACCATCTTGTTAAACCACTCTGAACTCCACAGCTCGTTGAATGGGCATTAAAACCGTCCTGTTAAGCTTCTGTGACCTCCACCACTTTTCCAAGTGGCATTAAAACTGTCTTGTTAAGCTACTGTGACCTCCTCCACTCTTCCAAGGGGCATTAAAACCATCTTGTTAAACCACTCTAAACTCCACTTCTCTTCCAAGGGGCATTAAAACCGTCTTGTTAAGCTACTGTTTCCTCCACCACTCTTCCAAGGGGCATTAAAACTGTCTTGTTAAGCTACTGTGACCTCCACCACTCTTCCAAGGGGCATTAAAGCTGTCTTGTTAAACCACTCTGAACTCCACTTATCTCCCAAGGGGCATTAAATCCGTCTTGTTAAGCTACTGTGACCTCCACCACTCTTCCAAGGGGCATTAATACTGTCTTGTTCAGCTACTGTGACCTCCACCACTCTTCCAAGGGGCATTGAAACTGTCTTGTTATGCTACTGTGACCTCCACCACTGTTCCAAGGGGCATTAGAACTGTCTTGTTAAGCTACTGTGACCTCCATCACTCTTCCCAGGGGCATTAAAACTGTCTTGTTAAACCGCTCTGAGCTCCACAGCTCTTCCAAGGGGCATTAAAACCGTCTTGTTAAACTACTGTGACCTCTACCACTCTTCCAATGGGCATTGATATTGTCTTTTTATTCCACTGCGACTTCCACCACTCTTCCAAGGGGCATTAAAACTGTCTTGTTAAGCTACCGTGACCTCCACCACTCTTCCACGGGCATTAAAACTGTCTTGTTATGCTACTGTGACTTCCACCACTCTTCCAAGGGGCATTAAAACTGTCTTGATAAGCTACTGTGACCTCCACCGCTCTTCGAAGGGGCATTAAAACCGTCTTGTTAAGCTGCTGTAACCTCCACCACTCTTCCAAAGGGCATTAAAACCATCTTGTTAAGCTACTATGACCTCCACCACTCTTCCACGGGCATTAAAACTGTTTTGTTATGCTACTGTGACTTCCACCACTCTTCCAAGGGGCATTAAAACTGTCTTGATAAGCTACTGTGACCTCCACTGCTCTTCGAAGGGGCATTAAAACCGTCTTGTTAAGCTGCTGTAACCTCCACCACTCTTCCAAGGGGCATTGAAACTGTCTTGTTAAGCTACTGTGACCGCCACCACTCTTCGAAGGGGCATCAAAACCGTCTTGCTGAGCTACTGTGACCTCCACCACTCTTCCAAGGTGCATTAAAACCGTCTTGTTAAAACACTCTGAACTCCACACTCTTCCAAGGGGCATTAAAACCATCTTGTTAAGCTACTGTTACCTCCACCACTCTTCCAATGGGCATTGATATTGTCTTTTTATTCCACTGCGACCTCCACCACTCTTCCAAAGGGCATTAAAACCATCTTGTTAAGCTACTGTGACCTCCACCACTCTTCCAAGGGGCATTAAAACAGTCTTGTTAAACCACTCTGAACTCCACTTCTCTTCCAAGGGGCATTAAAACCGTCCTGCTAAGCTACTGTGACCTCCACCTCTCTTTCAAGGGGCATTAAAACTGTCTTGTTAAGCTACTGTGACCTCCACCACTCTTCCAAGGGGCATTAAAACAGTCTTGTTTAAGCTACTGTGACCTCCACCACTCTTCCAAGGGGCATTAAAACTGTCTTGTTAAGCTATTGTGACCTCCACCACTCTTCCAAGGGGCATTAAAACCGTCTTGTTAAGCTACTGTGACCTCCACCACTCTTCCAAGGGGCATTAAAACCATCTTATTAAGCTATTGTGACCTCCGCCAGTGTTCCAAGGGGCATTAAAACCGTCTTGTTAAGCTACTGTGACCTCCACCACTCTACCAAGGGACATTAAAACCGTCTTGTTAAACCACTCTGAACTCCACAGCTCTTTCAAGGGGCATTAAAACCATCTTGTTAAGCTACTGTGACCTCCACAACTCTTCCAATGGGCAGAGATATTGTCTTTTTATTCAACTGCGACTTCCACAACTCTTCCAAGGGGCATTAAAACTGTCTTGTTAAGCTACTGTGACCTCCACAACTCTTCCAAGTGGCATTAAGTCTGTTTTGTTAAGCTACTGTGACCTTCACCACTCTTCCAAGGGGCATTAAAACTGTCTTGTTAAGCTACTGTGACCTCCACCACTCTTCCAAGGGGCATTAAAACTGTCTTGATAAGCTACTGTGACCTCCACCACTCTTCCAAGGGGCATTAAAACCGTTTTGTTAAAGCACTCTGAACTCCACTTCTCTTCAAAGGGGCATTAAAATCGCCTTGTTAAGCTACTGTGACCTCCACCACTCTTCCAAGTGACATTAAAACTGTCTTGTTAAGCTACTGTGACTGCCACCACTCTTCCAATGGGCATTGATAATGTCTTTTTATTCCACTGCGACTGCCACCACTCTTCCAAGGGGCATTAAAACTGTCTTGTTAAGCTACTGTGACCTCCACCACTCTTCCAAGGGACATTAAAACCGTCTTGTTAAGCTACTGTGACCTCCACCACTCTTCCAATGGGCATTGATATTGTCTTTTTATTCCACTGCGACTTCCACCACTCTTCAAAGGGGCATTAAAACTGTCTTGTTAAGCTACTGTGACCTCCACCACTCTTCCAAGGGGCATTAAAACTGTCTTGTTAAGCTACTGTGACCTCCACCACTCTTCCAATGGGCATTGATATTGTCTTTTTTATTCCACTGCGACTTCCACCACTCTTCAAAGGGGCATTAAAACTGTCTTGTTAAACCACTCTGAACTCCACAGCTCTTTCAAGGGGCATTAAAACAGTCTTGTTAAGCTTCTGTGACCTCCACCACTCTTCCAAGGGGCATTAAAACTGTCTTGTTAAGCTACTGTGACCTCCACCACTCTTCCAAGGGGCATTAAAACCATCTTGTTAAACCACTCTGTACTCCACTTCTCTTCCAAGGGGCATTAAAACCATCTTGTTAAACTACTGTGACCTCCACCACTCTTCCAAGGGGCATTAAAACTGTCTTGTTAAGCTACTGTGACCTCCACCACTCTTCCAAGGGGCATTAAAACTGTCTTGTAAAGCTACTGTGACCTCCACCACTCTTCCAAGGGGCATTAAAACCGTCTTGTTAAAACACTCTGAACTCCACAGCTCTACCAATGGGCATTAAAACCATCTTGTTAAGCTACTGTGACCTCCACCACTCTTCCAAGGGGCATTGATATTGCCTTTTTGTTCCACTGCAACCTCCACCACTCTTCCAAGGGGCATTAAAACCATCTTGTTAAGCTACTGTGACCTCCACCACTCTTCCAAGGGGCATTAAAACCGTCTTGAGAAGCTACTGTGACCTCCAATACTCTCCCAAGGGGCATTAAACCGTCTTGTTAAACCACTCTGAAGTTCAATTCTCTTCCAAGGGGCATTAAAACCGTCTTGTTAAGCTACTGTGACCTCCACCACTCTTCAAAAGGGCATTAAAACTGTCTTGTTAAGCTACTATGACCTCCACCACTCTTCCAAAGGGCATTAAAACCATCTTGTTAAGCTACTGTGACCTCCACCACTCTTCCAAGGGGCATTAAAACCGTCTTGTTAAGCTTCTGTGACCTCCACCACTCTTCCAAGGGGCATTAAAACAGTCTTGTTAAACCACTCTGAAATCCACTTCTCTTCCAAGGGGCATTAAAACCGTCCTGCTAAGCTACTGTGACCTCCACCTCTCTTCCAAGGGGCATTAAAACTGTCTTGTTAAGCTACTGTGACCTCCACCACTGTTCCAAGGGGCATTAAAACAGTCTTGTTTAAGCTACTGTGACCTCCACCACTCTTCCAAGGGGCATTAAAACTGTCTTGTTAAGCTACTGTGACCTCCACCACTCTTCCATGGGGCATTAAAACTGTCTTATTAAGCTACTGTGGCCTCCACCACTCTTCCAAGGGTTATTAAAACCATCTTGTTAAACCACTCTGAACTCCACAGCTCTTTCAAGGGGCATTAAAAACATCTTGTTAAGCTTCTGTGACCTCCACCACTCTTCCAAGGTACATTAAAACAGTCTTGTTAAGCTACTGTGACTGCCACCACTTTTACAATGGGCATTGATATTTTCTTTTTATTGCACTGCGACCTCCACCATTGTTCCAAGGTGCATTAAAACTGTCTTGTTAAGCTACTGTGACCTCCACCACTTTTCCAAGCGGCATTAAAACTGTCTTGTTAAGCTACTGTGACCTCCACCACTCTTCCAAGGGGCATTAAAACTGTTTTCTTAAGCTACTGTGACCACCACCTCTGTTCCAAGGGGCATTAAAACAGTCTTGTTAAACCACTCTGAACTCCACAGCTCTTCTAAGCGGCATTAAAACCATCTTGTTAAGCTACTGTGACCTCCACCACTCTTCCAAGAGGCATTGATATGTCTTTTTATTCCACTGCGACCTCCACCACTCTTCCAAGGGGCATTTAAACAGTCTTGTTTAAGCTACTGTGACCTCCACCACTCTTCCAAGGGGCATTAAAACCGTCTTGTTAAGCTACTGTGACCTCCACCACTCTTCCAAGGGGCATTAAAACTGTCTTGTCAAGCTACTGTGACCTCCACCACTCTTCCAAGGGGAATTAAAATTATCTTGTTAAACCACTCTGAACTCCACAGCTCTTTTAAGGGGCATTAAAACCATCTGGTTAAGCCACTGTGACCTCCACCACTCTTCCAAGGGGCATTAATATTGTCTTTTTATTCCACTGCGACCTCCACCACTCTTCCAAGGGGCATTAAAACCATCTTGTTAAGCTACTGTGACCTCCGCCACTCTTCCAAGGAGCATTAAAACCGTCTTGTTAAGTTACTGTTACCTCCACCACTCTTCCAAGGGGCATTAAAACGGTCTTGTTAAGCTACTGTGACCTCCACCACTCTCCCAAGGGGCATTAAAACCGTCTTGTTAAACCACTCTGAACTTCAATTCTCTTCCAAGGGGCATTAAAGCCGTCTTGTTAAGCTACTGTGACCTCCACCACTCTTCAAAGGGGCATTAAAACTGTCTTGTTAAGCTACTAGGACCTCCACCACTCTTCCAAGGGGCATTAAAACAGTCTTGTTAAGCTACTGTGACCTCCACCACTGTTCCAATGGGCATTAAAACAGTCTTGTTAAACCACTCTGAACTCCACAGCTCTTCCAAGCGGCATTAAAACCATCTTGTTAAGATACTGTGACCTCCACCACTCTTCCAAGGGGCATTGATATGTCTTTTTATTCCACTGCGACCTCCACCACTCTTCCAAGGGGCATTAAAACAGTCTTGTTTAAGCTACTGTGACCTCCACCACTCTTCCAAGGGGCATAAAAACCATCATGTTAAGCTACTGTGACCTCCAGAACTCTTCCAAGGGGCATTAAAACTGTCTTGTTAAGCTACTGTGACCTCCACCACTCTTCCAAGGGGCATTAAAACTGTCTTGTTTAAGCTACTGTGACCTCCACCACTCTTCCAAGGGGCATTAAAACCGTCATGTTAAGCTACTGTGACCTCCAGAACTCTTCCAAGGGGCATTAAAACTGTCTTGTTAAGCTACTGTGACCTCCACCACTCTTCCAAGGGGCATTAAAACTGTCTTGTTAAACCACTCTGAACTCCACAGCTCTTTCAAGGGGCATTAAAACAGTCTTGTTAAGCTTCTGTGACCTCCACCACTCTTCCAAGGGGCATTAAAACTGTCTTGTTAAGCTACTGTGACCTCCACCACTCTTCCAAGGGGCATTAAAACCATCTTGTTAAACCACTCTGAACTCCACTTCTCTTCCAAGGGGCATTAAAACCATCTTGTTAAACTACTGTGACCTCCACCACTCTTCCAAGGGGCAGTAAAACTGTCTTGTTAAGCTACTGTGACCTCCACTTCTCTTCCAAGGGGCATTAAAACTGTCTTGTTAAGCTACTGTGACCTCCACCACTCTTCCAAGGGGCATTAAAACCGTCTTGTTGAAACACTCTGAACTCCACAGCTCTACCAAGGGGCATTAAAACCATCTTGTTAAGCTACTGTGACCTCCACCACTCTTCCAAGGGGCATTGATATTGCCTTTTTGTTCCACTGCGACCTCCACCACTCTTCCAAGGGGCATTAAAACCATCTTGTTAAGCTACTGTGACCTCCGCCACTCTCCCAAGGAGCATTAAAACCATCTTGTTAAGCTACTGTTACCTCCACCACTCTTCCAAGGGGCATTAAAAACGTCTTGATAAGCTACTGTGACCTCCACCACTCTCCCAAGGGGCATTAAACCGTCTTGTTAACCCACTCTGAAGTTCACTTCTCTTCCAAGGGGCATTAAAACCATCTTGTTAAGCCACTGTGACCTCCACCACTCTTCAAAGGGGCATTAAAACTGTCTTGTTAAGCTACTATAACCTCCACCACTCTTCCAAGGGGCATTAAAACTGTCTTCTTAAGCTACTGTGATCTCCACCACTGTTCCAAGGGGCATTAAAACAGTCTTGTTAAACCACTCTGAACTCCACAGCTCTTCCAAGCGGCATTAAAACCATCTTGTTAAGCTACTGTGACCTCCACCACTCCTCCAAGGGACATTTATATGTCTTTTTATTCCACTGCGACCTCCACCACTCTTCCAAGGGGCATTAAAACAGTCTTGTTTAAGCTACTGTGACCTCCACCACTCTTCCAAGGGGCATTAAAACCATCTTGTTAAGCTACTGTGACCTCCACCACTCTTCCAAGGGGCATTAAAACTGTCTCGTCAAGCTACTGTGACCTCCACCACTCTTCCACGGGGCATTAAAACCATCTTGTTAAACCACTCTGAACTCCACAGCTCTTTGAAGGGGCATTAAAACCATCTTGTTAAGCTACTGTGACCTCCACCACTCTTCCAAGGGGCATTAATATTGTCTTTTTATTCCACTGCGACCTCCACCACTCTCCAAGGGGCATTAAAACCATCTTGTTAAGCTACTGTGACCTCCGCCACTCTTCCAAGGAGCATTAAAACCGTCTTGTTAAGCTACTGTGACCTCCACCACTCTTCCAAGGGGCATTAAAACCGTCTTGTTAAGCTACTGTGACCTCCACCACTCTTCCAAGGGGCATTAAACCCGTCTTGTTAAACCACTCTGAACTTCACTTCTCTTTCAAGGGGCATTAAAACCGTCTTGTTAAGCTACTGTGACCTCCACCACTCTTCAAAGGGGCATTATAACTGTCTTGTTAAGCTACTATAACCTCCACCACTCTTCCAAGGGGCATTAAAACTGTCTTGTTAAGCTACTGTGACGTCCACCACTGTTCCAAGGGGCATTAAAACTGTCTTGTTAAACCACTCTGAACTCCACAGCTCTTCCAAGCGGAATTAAAACCATCTTGTTAAGCTACTGTGACCTCCACCACTCTTCCAAGGGGCATTGATATGTCTTTTAATTCCACTGCGACCTCCACCACTCTTCCAAGGGGCATTAAAACAGTCTTGTTTAAGCTACTGTGACCTCCACCACTCTTCCAAGGGGCATTAAAACCGTCATGTTAAGCTACTGTGACCTCCACCACTCTTCCAAGGGGCATTAAAACTGTCTTGTTAAGCTACTGTGACCTCCACCACTCTTCCAAGGGGCATTAAAACTGTCTTGTTAAACCACTCTGAACTCCACAGCTCTTTCAAGGGGCATTAAAACAGTCTTGTTAAGCTTCTGTGACCTCCACCACTCTTCCAAGTGGCAATAAAACTGTCTTGTTAAGCTACTGTGACCTCCACCACTCTTCCAAGGGGCATTGAAACTGTCTTGTTAAGCTACTGTGACCTCCACCACTGTTCCAAGGGGCAATAAAACTGTCTTGTTAAGCTACTGTGACCTCCACCACTCTTCCTAGGGGCATTAAAACTGTCTTGTTAAACCGCTCTCAGCTCCACAGCTCTTCGAAGGGGCATTAAAACCGTCTGGATAAGCTACTGTGACCTCCACCACTCTTCCAATGGGCATTGATATTGTCTTTTTATTCCACTGTGACTTCCACCACTCTTCCAAGGGGCATTAAAACTGTCTTGTTAAGCTACTGTGACCTCCACCACTCTTCCAAGGAACATTAAAAATGTCTTGGTAAGCTACTGTGACCTCCACCACTCTTCCAAGGGGCATTAAAACTGTCTTGTTAAACCACTCTGAACTCCACAGCTCTTTCAATGGGCATTAAAACAGTCTTGTTAAGCTTCTGTGACCTCCACCACTCTTCCAAGGGGCATTAAAACTGTCTTGTTAAGCTACTGTGACCTCCACCACTCTTCCAAGGGGCATTAAAACCATCTTGTTAAACCACTCTGAACTCCACTTCTCTTCCAAGGGGCATTAAATCCGTCTTGTTAAGCTACTGTGACCTCCACCACTCTTCCAAGGGGCATTAAAACTGTCTTGTTAAGCTACTGTGACCTCCACCACTCTTCCAATGGGCATTGAAACTGTCTTGTTAAGCTACTGTGACCTCCACCACTGTTCCAAGGGGCATTAAAACTGTCTTGTTAAGCTACTGTGAGCTCCACCACTCTTCCTAGGGGCATTAAAACTGTCTTGTTAAACCGCTCTGAGCTCCACAGCTCTTCCAAGGGGCATTAAAACCGTCTTGTTAAGCTACTGTGACCTCCACCACTCTTCCAATGGGCATTGATATTGTCTTTTTATTCCACTGTGACTTCCACCACTCTTCCAAGGGGCATTAAAACTGTCTTGTTAAGTTACTGTGATCTCCACCTCTCTTCCAGGGGCATTAAAGTGTCTTGTTAAGCTACTGTGACCTCCACCACTCTTCCAAGGGACATTAAAACTGTCTTGATAAGCTACTGTGACCTCCACCACTCTTCCAAGGGGCATTAAAACCGTCTTGTTAAGCTACTGTGACCTCCACCACTCTTCCAAGGGGCATTAAAACTGTCTTGTTAAGCGACTGTGACCGCCAACACTCTTCCAAGGGGCATTAAAACCATCTTTTTAAAACACTCTGAACTCCACAGCTCTTCCAATGGGCATTGAAACCATCTTGTTAAGCTACTGTGACCTCCACCACTCTTCCAAGGGGCATTGATATTGTCTTTTTATTCCACTGCGACCTCCACCACTCTTCCAAAGGGCATTAAAACCATTTTGTTAAGCTACTGTGACCTCCACCACTCTTCCAAGGGGCATTGAAACTGTCTTGTTAAGATAATGTGACCTCCACCAGTGTTCCAAGGGGCATTAAAACTGTCTTGTTAAACCACCCTGAGCTCCACAGCCCTTCCAAGGGGCATTAAAACCGTCTTGTTAAGATACTGTGACCTCCAACACTCTTCCAAGGGGCATTGATATTGTCTTTTTATTCCACTGCGACCTCCACCACTCTTCCAAGGGGCATTAAAACCATCTTGTTTAAGCTACTGGGACCTCCACCACTCTTCCAAGGGGCATTAAAACCGTCTTTTTAAGCTACTTTGACCTCCACCAGTGTTCCAAGGGGCATTAAAACTGTCTTGTTAAGCTACTGTGACCTCCACCACTCTTCCAAGGGGCATTAAAACCGTCTTGTTAAACTTCTCTGAACTCCACATCTCTTTCTAGGGGCATTAAAACCGTCTTTTTAAGCTACTGTGACCTTCACCACTCTTCCAAGTGGCATTAAAACTGTCTTGTTAAGCTACTGTGACCTCCACCACTCTTCCAAGGGGCATTAAAACTGTCTTGATAAGCTACTGTGACCTCCACCAGTCTTCCAAGGGGCATTAAAACCATCTTGTTAAATCACTCTGAACTCCACTTCTCTTCCAAGGGGCATTAAAGCCGTCTTGTTAAGCTACTCTGACCTCCACCACCCTTCCAAGGGACATTAAAATCGTCTTGTTAAGCTACTGTGACTGCCACCACTCTTCCAATGGGCATTGATATTGTCTTTTTATTCCACTGTGACCTCCACCACTCTTCCAAGGGGCATTAAAACTGACTTGTTAAGCTACTGTGACCTCCACCACTCTTCCAAGGGACATTAAAACCGTCTTGTTAAGCTACTGTGACCTCCACCACTCTTCCAATGGGCATTGATATTGTCTTTTTATTCCACTGCGACTTCCACCACTCTTCCAAGGGGCATTAAAGCTGTCTTGTTAAGCTACTGTGACCTCCACCACTCTTCCAAGGGGTATTAAAACGGTCTTGTTAAGCTACTGTGACCTCCACCACTCTTCCAATGGGCATTGATATTGTCTTTTTATTCCACTGCGACTTCCACCACTCTTCCAAGGGGGCATTAAAACCATCTTGTTAAGCTACTGTGACCTCCACCACTCTTCCAAGGGGCATTAAAACTGTCTTGCTAAGCTACTTTGACCTCCACCACTCTTCCAAGGGGCATTAAAACCGTCTTGTTAAAACACTCTGAACTCCACAGCTCTTCCAAGAGGCATTAAAACCATCTTGTTAAGCTACTGTGACCTCCACCACTCTTCCAAGGGGCATTGATATTGTCTTTTTATTCCACTGCGACCTCCACCACTCTTCCAACGGGCATTAAAACCATCTTGTTAAGCTACTGTGACCTCCGCCACTCTTCCAAGGTGCATTAAAACCATCTTGTTAAGCTACTGTGACCTCCACCTCTCTTCCAAGTGGCATTAAAACCGTCTTGTTAAGCTACTGTCACCTCCACCACTGTCCCAAGGGGCATTAAAACCGTCTTGTTAAACCACTCTGAACTTCATTTCTCTTCCAAGGGGCATTAAAACCGTCTTGCTAAGCTACTGTTACCTCCACCACTCTTCAAAGGGGCATTAAAACTGTCTTGTTAAGCTACTGTGACCTCCACCACTGTTCCAAGGGGCATTGATATGTCTTTTTATTCCACTGCGACCTCCACCACTCTTCCAAGGGGCATTAAAACAGTCTTGTTTAAGCTACTGTGATCTCCACCACTCTTCCAAGGGGCATTAAAACAATCTTGTTAAACCACTCTGAACTCCACAGCTCTTTCAAGGGGTATTAAAACCGTCTTGTTAAGCTTCTGTGACCTCCACCACTCTTCCATGGGGCATTAAAGCTGTCTTGTTAAGCTACTGTGACCTCCACCACTCTTCCAAGGGGCATTAAAACCATCTTGTTAAACCACTCTGAACTCCACTTCTCTTCCAAGGGGCATTAAAACCGTCTTGTTAAGCTACTGTGACCTCCACCACTCTTCCAAGGGGCATTAAAACTGTCTTGTTAAGCTACTGTGACCTCCACCACTCTTCCAAGGGGCATTAAAGCTGTCTTGTTAAACCACTCTGAACTCCACTTATCTCCCAAGGGGCATTAAATCCGTCTTGTTAAGCTACTGTGACCTCCACCACTCTTCCAAGGGGCATTAAAACTGTCTTGTTAAGCTACTGTGACCTCCACCACTCTTCCAAGGGGCATTATAACTGTCTTTTTAAGCTACTGTGACCTCCACCACTCTTCCCAGGGGCATTAAAACTGTCTTGTTAAACTGCTCTGAGCTCCACAGCTCTTCCAAGGGGCATTAAAACCGTCTTGTTAAGCTACTGTGACCTCCACCACTCTTCCAATGGGCATTGATATTGTCTTTTTATTCCACTGCGACTTCCACCACTCTTCCAAGGGGCATTAAAACTGTCTTGTTAAGCTACTGTGACCTCCACCACTCTTCCAGGGGCATTAAAACTGTCTTGTTATGCTACTGTGACCTCCACCACTCTTCCAAGGGGCATTAAAACTGTCTTGTTAAGCTACTGTGACCGCCACCACTCTTCGCAGGGACATTAAAACCGTCTTGTTAAAACACTCTGAACTCCACACCTCTTCCAAGGGGCATTAAAACCATCTTGTTAAGCTACTGTGACCTCCACCACTCTTCCAATGGGCATTGATATTGTCTTTTTATTCCACTGTGACCTCCACCACTCTTCCAAAGGGCATTAAAACCATCTTGTTAAGCTACTGTGACCTCCACCACTTTTCCAAGGGGCATTAAAACCGTCTTGTTAAGCTTCTGTGACCTCCACCACTCTTCCAAGGGGCATTAAAACAGTCTTGTTAAACCACTCTGAACTCCACTTCTCTTCCAAGGGGCATTAAAACCGTCCTGCTAAGCTACTTTGACCTCCACCACTCTTCCAAGGGTCATTAAAACTGTCTTGATAAGCTACTGTGACCTCCACCACTCTTCGAAGGGGCATTAAAACCGTCTTGTTAAGCTACTGTAACCTCCACTACTCTTCCAAGGGGCATTAACACTGTCTTGTTAAGCTACTGTGACCGCCACCACTCTTCGAACTGGAATTAAAACGTGCTTGTTGAGCTACTGTGACCTCCACCACTCTTCCAAGGGGCATTAAAACCGTCTTGTTAAAACACTCTGAACTCCACACCTCTTCCAAGGGGCATTAAAACCATCTTGTTAAGCTACTGTGACCTCCACCACTCTTCCAATGGGCATTGATATTGTCTTTTTATTCCACTGCGACTTCCACCACTATTCCAAGGGGCATTAAAACTGTATTGTTAAGCTAATGTGACCTCCACCACTCTTTCAAGGGGCATTAAAACTGTCTTGTTAAGATACTGTGACCTCCACCACTCTTCCAAGGGGCATTAAAACTGTCTTGTTAAGCTACTGTGACCTCCACCACTCTTCCAAGGGGCATTAAAACGGTCCTGTTAAAACACTCTGAACTCCACAGCTCTTCCAAGGGGCATTAAAACCATCTTGTTAAGCTACTGTAACCTCCACCACTCTTCCAAGGGGCATTGATATTGTCTTTTTATTCCACTGCGACCTCCACCACTCTTCCAAGGGGCATTAAAACTGTCTTGTTAAGCTACTGTGACCTCCACCACTCTTCCAAGGGGCATTAAAACCATCTTGTTAAGCTACTGTGACCTCCACCACTCTTCCAAGGGGCATTAAAACAGTCTTGTTAAGATACTGTGACCTCCACCACTCTTGCAAGGGGCATTAAAACCATCTTGTTAAACCACTCTGAACTCCACAGCTCTTTCAAGGGGCATTAAAACTGTCTTGATAAGCTACTGTGACCTCCACCACTCTTCCAAGGGGCATTAAAGCTGTCTTGTGAAACCACTCTGAACTCCACTTATCTCCCAAGGGGCATTAAAACCGTCTTGTTAAGCTACTGTGACCTCCACCACTATTCCAAGGGTCATTGAAACTGTCTTGTTAAGCTACTGTGACCTCCACCACTGTTCCAAGGGGCATTAAAACTGTCTTGTTAAGCTACTGTGACCTCCACCACTCTTCCAAGGGGCATTAAAACTGTCTTGTTAATCCGCTCTGAGCTCCACAGCTCTTCCAAGCGGCATTAAAAACCTCTTGTTAAGCTACTGTTACCTCCACCACTCTTCCAATGGGCATTGATATTGTCTTTTTATTCCTCTGCGACTTCCACCACTCTTCCAAGGGGCATTAAAACTGTCTTGTTAAGCTTCTGTGACCTCCACCACTTTTCCAGGGGCATTAAAACTGTCTTGTTAAGCTACTGTGACCTCCACCACTCTTCCAAGGGGCATTAAAACTGTCTTGATAAGCTACTGTGACCTTTACCACTCTTCCAAGGGGCATTAAAACCGTCTTGTTAAGCTACTGTGACCTCCACCACTCTTCCAAGGGGCATTAAAACTGTCTTGTTAAGCTACTGTGACCGCCACCACTCTTCCAAGGGGCATTAAAGCAGTCTTGTTAAAACACTCTGAACTCCACAGCTCTTCCAAGGGGCATTAAAACCATCTTGTTAAGCTACTGTGACCTCAACCACTCTTCCAAGGGGCATTGATATTGTCTTTTTATTCCACTGCGACCTCCACCACTCTTCCAAAGGGCATTAAAACCATCTTGTTAAGCTACTGTGACCTCCACCACTCTTCCAATGGGCATTAAAAAAATATTGTTAAGCTACTGTGACCTCCACCACTCTACCAAGGGGCATTAAAACCGTCTTGTTAAGTTTCTGTGACCTCCACGACTCTTCCATTGGGCATTAAAACCGTCTTGTTAAACCACTCTGAACTCCAGTTCTCTTCCAATGGGCATTAAAACCATCTTGTTAAGCTACTGTGACCTCCACCACTCTTCCAAGGGGCATTAAAACTGTCTTGTTAAGCTACTGTGACCTCCACCACTGTTACAAGGGGCATTAAAACTGTCTTGTTAAGTTACTGTGACCTCCACCACTCGTCCAAGGGGCATTAAAACCGTCTTGTTAAACCACTCTGAACTCCACAGCTCTTCCAAGGGGCATTAAAACCATCTTGTTAAGCTACTGTGACCTCCACCGCTCTTCCAAGGGTCATTGATATATCTTTTTATTCCACTGCGACCTCCACCACTCTTCCTAGGGGTATTAAAACCATCTTGTTAAGTTACTGTGACCTCCACCACTCTTCCAAGGGGCATTAAAACTGTCTTGTTAAGCTACTGTGACCTCCACCACTCTTCCAAGTGGTATTAAAACCATCTTGTTAAACCACTCTGAACTCCACAGCTCTTTCAAGGGGCAATGGAAACGTCTTGTTAAGCTTCTGTGACCTCCACCACTCTTCCAAGGGACCTTAAAACCGTCTTGTTAAGCTACTGTGACCTCCACCACTCTTCCAAGGGGTATTAAACGTGTCTTGTTAAGCTACTGTGACCTCCACCACTCTTCCAAGGGGCATTAAAACTGTCTTGTTAAGCTACTGTGACCTCCACCACTCTTCCAAGGAACATTAAAACCATCTTGTTAAACTACTGTGACCTGCACCACTCTTCCAATAGGCATTGATATTGTCTTTTTATTCCTCTGCGACTTCCACCACTCTTCCAAGGGGCATTAAAACTGTCTTGTTAAGCTACTGTGACCTCCACCACTCTTCCAAGGAGCATTATAAGTGTCTTGTTAAACCACTCTGAACTCCACAGCTCTTTCAAGGGCCATTAAAACCGTCTTGTTAAGTTTCTGTGACCTCCACCACTCTTCCAAGGGACATTAAAACCATCTTGTTAAGCTACTGTGACCTCCACCACTCTTCCAATGGGAATTGATATTGTCTTTTTATTCCACTGCGACGTCCACCACTCTTTGAAGGGGCATTAAAGCTGTCTTGTTAAGCTACTGTGACCTCCACCACTCTTCCAAGGGGCATTAAAACTGTCTTGTTAAGACACTGTGACCTCCACCACTCTTCCAAGGGGCATTAAAACTGTCTTGTTAAGCTACTGTGACCTCCACCACTCTTCCAAGGGGCATTAAAACCGTCCTATTAAAACACTCTGAACTCCACAGCTCTTCCAAGCGGCATTAAAACCATCTTGTTAAGCTACTGTGACCTCCACCACTCTTCCAAGGGGCATTGATATTGTCTTTTTATTCCACTGCGACCTCCACCACTCTTCCAAGGGGCATTAAAGCTGTCTTGTTAAGCTACTGTGACCTCCACTACTCTTCCAAGGGGCATTAAAACCATCTTGTTAAGGTACTGTGACCACCACCACTCTTCCAAGGGGCATTAAAACCGTCTTGTTAAGCTACTGTGACCTGCACCACTCTTCCAATCCGCATTGATAATGTCTTTTTATTCCTCTGCGACTTCCACCACTCTTCCAAGGGGCATTAAAACTGTCTTGTTAAGCTACTGTGACCTCCACCACTCTTCCAAGGGGCATTAAAACTGTCTTATTAAACCACTCTGAACTCCACAGCTCTTTCAATGGGCATTAAAACCGTCTTTTTAAGCTACTGTGACCTCCACCACTCTTCCAATGGGAATTGATATTGTCTTTTTATTCCACTGCGACTTCCACCACTCTTCCAAGGGGCATTAAAACTGTCTCGTTAAGCTACTGTGACCTCCACCACTCTTCCAAGGGGCATTAAAACTGTCTTGTTAAAACACTCTGAACTCCACCACTCTTACAAGGGGCATAAAAACTGTCTTGTTAAGCTACTGTGACCTCCACCACTCTTCCAAGGGGCATTAAAACAGTCTTGTTAAAACACTCTGAACTCCACAGCTCTTCCAAGGGGCATTAAAACCATCTTGTTAAGCTACTGTGACCTCCACCACTCTTCCAAGGGGCATTGAAACTGTCTTGTTAAGCTACTGTGACCTCCACCACTGTTCCAAGGGGCATTAAAACTGTCTTGTTAAGCTACTGTGACCTCCACCACTCTTCCAAGGGGCATTAAAACTGTCTTGTTAAACCGCTCTGAGCTCCACAGCTCTTCCAAGCGGCATTATAACCGTCTTGTTAAGCTACTGTGACCTCCATCACTCTTCCAATGGGCATTGATATTGTCTTTTTATTCCTCTGCGACTTCCACCACTCTTCCAAGGGGCATTAAAACTGTCTTGTTAAGCTTCTGTGACCTCCACCACTTTTCCAGGGGCATTAAAACTGTCTTGTTAAGCTACTGTGACCTCCACCACTCTTCCCAGGGGCATTAAAACAGTCTTGATAAGCTACTGTGACCTCCACCACTCTTCCAAGGGGCATTAAAACCATCTTGTTAAGCTACTGTGACCTCAACCACTCTTCCAAGGGGCATTGATATTGTCTTTTTATTCCACTGCGACCTCCACCACTCTTCCAAAGGGCATTAAAACCATCTTGTTAAGCTACTGTGACCTCCACCACTCTTCCAAGGGGCATTAAAACTGTCTCGTCAAGCTACTGTGACCTCCACCACTCTTCCACGGGGCATTAAAACCATCTTGTTAAACCACTCTGAACTCCACAGCTCTTTGAAGGGGCATTAAAACCATCTTGTTAAGCTACTGTGACCTCCACCACTCTTCCAAGGGGCATTAATATTGTCTTTTTATTCCACTGCGACCTCCACCACTCTCCAAGGGGCATTAAAACCATCTTGTTAAGCTACTGTGACCTCCGCCACTCTTCCAAGGAGCATTAAAACCGTCTTGTTAAGCTACTGTGACCTCCACCACTCTTCCAAGGGGCATTAAAACCGTCTTGTTAAGCTACTGTGACCTCCACCACTCTTCCAAGGGGCATTAAACCCGTCTTGTTAAACCACTCTGAACTTCACTTCTCTTTCAAGGGGCATTAAAACCGTCTTGTTAAGCTACTGTGACCTCCACCACTCTTCAAAGGGGCATTATAACTGTCTTGTTAAGCTACTATAACCTCCACCACTCTTCCAAGGGGCATTAAAACTGTCTTGTTAAGCTACTGTGACGTCCACCACTGTTCCAAGGGGCATTAAAACTGTCTTGTTAAACCACTCTGAACTCCACAGCTCTTCCAAGCGGAATTAAAACCATCTTGTTAAGCTACTGTGACCTCCACCACTCTTCCAAGGGGCATTGATATGTATTTTAATTCCACTGCGACCTCCACCACTCTTCCAAGGGGCATTAAAACAGTCTTGTTTAAGCTACTGTGACCTCCACCACTCTTCCAAGGGGCATTAAAACCGTCATGTTAAGCTACTGTGACCTCCACCACTCTTCCAAGGGGCATTAAAACTGTCTTGTTAAGCTACTGTGACCTCCACCACTCTTCCAAGGGGCATTAAAACTGTCTTGTTAAACCACTCTGAACTCCACAGCTCTTTCAAGGGGCATTAAAACAGTCTTGTTAAGCTTCTGTGACCTCCACCACTCTTCCAAGTGGCAATAAAACTGTCTTGTTAAGCTACTGTGACCTCCACCACTCTTCCAAGGGGCATTGAAACTGTCTTGTTAAGCTACTGTGACCTCCACCACTGTTCCAAAGGGCAATAAAACTGTCTTGTTAAGCTACTGTGACCTCCACCACTCTTCCTAGGGGCATTAAAACTGTCTTGTTAAACCGCTCTCAGCTCCACAGCTCTTCGAAGGGGCATTAAAACCGTCTGGATAAGCTACTGTGACCTCCACCACTCTTCCAATGGGCATTGATATTGTCTTTTTATTCCACTGTGACTTCCACCACTCTTCCAAGGGGCATTAAAACTGTCTTGTTAAGCTACTGTGACCTCCACCACTCTTCCAAGGAACATTAAAACTGTCTTGGTAAGCTACTGTGACCTCCACCACTCTTCCAAGGGGCATTAAAACTGTCTTGTTAAACCACTCTGAACTCCACAGCTCTTTCAATGGGCATTAAAACAGTCTTGTTAAGCTTCTGTGACCTCCACCACTCTTCCAAGGGGCATTAAAACTGTCTTGTTAAGCTACTGTGACCTCCACCACTCTTCCAAGGGGCATTAAAACCATCTTGTTAAACCACTCTGAACTCCACTTCTCTTCCAAGGGGCATTAAATCCGTCTTGTTAAGCTACTGTGACCTCCACCACTCTTCCAAGGGGCATTAAAACTGTCTTGTTAAGCTACTGTGACCTCCACCACTCTTCCAATGGGCATTGAAACTGTCTTGTTAAGCTACTGTGACCTCCACCACTGTTCCAAGGGGCATTAAAACTGTCTTGTTAAGCTACTGTGAGCTCCACCACTCTTCCTAGGGGCATTAAAACTGTCTTGTTAAACCGCTCTGAGCTCCACAGCTCTTCCAAGGGGCATTAAAACCGTCTTGTTAAGCTACTGTGACCTCCACCACTCTTCCAATGGGCATTGATATTGTCTTTTTATTCCACTGTGACTTCCACCACTCTTCCAAGGGGCATTAAAACTGTCTTGTTAAGTTACTGTGATCTCCACCTCTCTTCCAGGGGCATTAAAGTGTCTTGTTAAGCTACTGTGACCTCCACCACTCTTCCAAGGGACATTAAAACTGTCTTGATAAGCTACTGTGACCTCCACCACTCTTCCAAGGGGCATTAAAACCGTCTTGTTAAGCTACTGTGACCTCCACCACTCTTCCAAGGGGCATTAAAACTGTCTTGTTAAGCGACTGTGACCGCCAACACTCTTCCAAGGGGCATTAAAACCATCTTTTTAAAACACTCTGAACTCCACAGCTCTTCCAATGGGCATTGAAACCATCTTGTTAAGCTACTGTGACCTCCACCACTCTTCCAAGGGGCATTGATATTGTCTTTTTATTCCACTGCGACCTCCACCACTCTTCCAAAGGGCATTAAAACCATTTTGTTAAGCTACTGTGACCTCCACCACTCTTCCAAGGGGCATTGAAACTGTCTTGTTAAGATAATGTGACCTCCACCAGTGTTCCAAGGGGCATTAAAACTGTCTTGTTAAACCACCCTGAGCTCCACAGCCCTTCCAAGGGGCATTAAAACCGTCTTGTTAAGATACTGTGACCTCCAACACTCTTCCAAGGGGCATTGATATTGTCTTTTTATTCCACTGCGACCTCCACCACTCTTCCAAGGGGCATTAAAACCATCTTGTTTAAGCTACTGGGACCTCCACCACTCTTCCAAGGGGCATTAAAACCGTCTTTTTAAGCTACTTTGACCTCCACCAGTGTTCCAAGGGGCATTAAAACTGTCTTGTTAAGCTACTGTGACCTCCACCACTCTTCCAAGGGGCATTAAAACCGTCTTGTTAAACTTCTCTGAACTCCACATCTCTTTCTAGGGGCATTAAAACCGTCTTTTTAAGCTACTGTGACCTTCACCACTCTTCCAAGTGGCATTAAAACTGTCTTGTTAAGCTACTGTGACCTCCACCACTCTTCCAAGGGGCATTAAAACTGTCTTGATAAGCTACTGTGACCTCCACCAGTCTTCCAAGGGGCATTAAAACCATCTTGTTAAATCACTCTGAACTCCACTTCTCTTCCAAGGGGCATTAAAGCCGTCTTGTTAAGCTACTCTGACCTCCACCACCCTTCCAAGGGACATTAAAATCGTCTTGTTAAGCTACTGTGACTGCCACCACTCTTCCAATGGGCATTGATATTGTCTTTTTATTCCACTGTGACCTCCACCACTCTTCCAAGGGGCATTAAAACTGACTTGTTAAGCTACTGTGACCTCCACCACTCTTCCAAGGGACATTAAAACCGTCTTGTTAAGCTACTGTGACCTCCACCACTCTTCCAATGGGCATTGATATTGTCTTTTTATTCCACTGCGACTTCCACCACTCTTCCAAGGGGCATTAAAGCTGTCTTGTTAAGCTACTGTGACCTCCACCACTCTTCCAAGGGGTATTAAAACGGTCTTGTTAAGCTACTGTGACCTCCACCACTCTTCCAATGGGCATTGATATTGTCTTTTTATTCCACTGCGACTTCCACCACTCTTCCAAGGGGGCATTAAAACCATCTTGTTAAGCTACTGTGACCTCCACCACTCTTCCAAGGGGCATTAAAACTGTCTTGCTAAGCTACTTTGACCTCCACCACTCTTCCAAGGGGCATTAAAACCGTCTTGTTAAAACACTCTGAACTCCACAGCTCTTCCAAGAGGCATTAAAACCATCTTGTTAAGCTACTGTGACCTCCACCACTCTTCCAAGGGGCATTGATATTGTCTTTTTATTCCACTGCGACCTCCACCACTCTTCCAACGGGCATTAAAACCATCTTGTTAAGCTACTGTGACCTCCGCCACTCTTCCAAGGTGCATTAAAACCATCTTGTTAAGCTACTGTGACCTCCACCTCTCTTCCAAGTGGCATTAAAACCGTCTTGTTAAGCTACTGTCACCTCCACCACTGTCCCAAGGGGCATTAAAACCGTCTTGTTAAACCACTCTGAACTTCATTTCTCTTCCAAGGGGCATTAAAACCGTCTTGCTAAGCTACTGTTACCTCCACCACTCTTCAAAGGGGCATTAAAACTGTCTTGTTAAGCTACTGTGACCTCCACCACTGTTCCAAGGGGCATTGATATGTCTTTTTATTCCACTGCGACCTCCACCACTCTTCCAAGGGGCATTAAAACAGTCTTGTTTAAGCTACTGTGATCTCCACCACTCTTCCAAGGGGCATTAAAACAATCTTGTTAAACCACTCTGAACTCCACAGCTCTTTCAAGGGGTATTAAAACCGTCTTGTTAAGCTTCTGTGACCTCCACCACTCTTCCATGGGGCATTAAAGCTGTCTTGTTAAGCTACTGTGACCTCCACCACTCTTCCAAGGGGCATTAAAACCATCTTGTTAAACCACTCTGAACTCCACTTCTCTTCCAAGGGGCATTAAAACCGTCTTGTTAAGCTACTGTGACCTCCACCACTCTTCCAAGGGGCATTAAAACTGTCTTGTTAAGCTACTGTGACCTCCACCACTCTTCCAAGGGGCATTAAAGCTGTCTTGTTAAACCACTCTGAACTCCACTTATCTCCCAAGGGGCATTAAATCCGTCTTGTTAAGCTACTGTGACCTCCACCACTCTTCCAAGGGGCATTAAAACTGTCTTGTTAAGCTACTGTGACCTCCACCACTCTTCCAAGGGGCATTATAACTGTCTTTTTAAGCTACTGTGACCTCCACCACTCTTCCCAGGGGCATTAAAACTGTCTTGTTAAACTGCTCTGAGCTCCACAGCTCTTCCAAGGGGCATTAAAACCGTCTTGTTAAGCTACTGTGACCTCCACCACTCTTCCAATGGGCATTGATATTGTCTTTTTATTCCACTGCGACTTCCACCACTCTTCCAAGGGGCATTAAAACTGTCTTGTTAAGCTACTGTGACCTCCACCACTCTTCCAGGGGCATTAAAACTGTCTTGTTATGCTACTGTGACCTCCACCACTCTTCCAAGGGGCATTAAAACTGTCTTGTTAAGCTACTGTGACCGCCACCACTCTTCGCAGGGACATTAAAACCGTCTTGTTAAAACACTCTGAACTCCACACCTCTTCCAAGGGGCATTAAAACCATCTTGTTAAGCTACTGTGACCTCCACCACTCTTCCAATGGGCATTGATATTGTCTTTTTATTCCACTGTGACCTCCACCACTCTTCCAAAGGGCATTAAAACCATCTTGTTAAGCTACTGTGACCTCCACCACTTTTCCAAGGGGCATTAAAACCGTCTTGTTAAGCTTCTGTGACCTCCACCACTCTTCCAAGGGGCATTAAAACAGTCTTGTTAAACCACTCTGAACTCCACTTCTCTTCCAAGGGGCATTAAAACCGTCCTGCTAAGCTACTTTGACCTCCACCACTCTTCCAAGGGTCATTAAAACTGTCTTGATAAGCTACTGTGACCTCCACCACTCTTCGAAGGGGCATTAAAACCGTCTTGTTAAGCTACTGTAACCTCCACTACTCTTCCAAGGGGCATTAACACTGTCTTGTTAAGCTACTGTGACCGCCACCACTCTTCGAACTGGAATTAAAACGTGCTTGTTGAGCTACTGTGACCTCCACCACTCTTCCAAGGGGCATTAAAACCGTCTTGTTAAAACACTCTGAACTCCACACCTCTTCCAAGGGGCATTAAAACCATCTTGTTAAGCTACTGTGACCTCCACCACTCTTCCAATGGGCATTGATATTGTCTTTTTATTCCACTGCGACTTCCACCACTATTCCAAGGGGCATTAAAACTGTATTGTTAAGCTAATGTGACCTCCACCACTCTTTCAAGGGGCATTAAAACTGTCTTGTTAAGATACTGTGACCTCCACCACTCTTCCAAGGGGCATTAAAACTGTCTTGTTAAGCTACTGTGACCTCCACCACTCTTCCAAGGGGCATTAAAACGGTCCTGTTAAAACACTCTGAACTCCACAGCTCTTCCAAGGGGCATTAAAACCATCTTGTTAAGCTACTGTAACCTCCACCACTCTTCCAAGGGGCATTGATATTGTCTTTTTATTCCACTGCGACCTCCACCACTCTTCCAAGGGGCATTAAAACTGTCTTGTTAAGCTACTGTGACCTCCACCACTCTTCCAAGGGGCATTAAAACCATCTTGTTAAGCTACTGTGACCTCCACCACTCTTCCAAGGGGCATTAAAACAGTCTTGTTAAGATACTGTGACCTCCACCACTCTTGCAAGGGGCATTAAAACCATCTTGTTAAACCACTCTGAACTCCACAGCTCTTTCAAGGGGCATTAAAACTGTCTTGATAAGCTACTGTGACCTCCACCACTCTTCCAAGGGGCATTAAAGCTGTCTTGTGAAACCACTCTGAACTCCACTTATCTCCCAAGGGGCATTAAAACCGTCTTGTTAAGCTACTGTGACCTCCACCACTATTCCAAGGGTCATTGAAACTGTCTTGTTAAGCTACTGTGACCTCCACCACTGTTCCAAGGGGCATTAAAACTGTCTTGTTAAGCTACTGTGACCTCCACCACTCTTCCAAGGGGCATTAAAACTGTCTTGTTAATCCGCTCTGAGCTCCACAGCTCTTCCAAGCGGCATTAAAAACCTCTTGTTAAGCTACTGTTACCTCCACCACTCTTCCAATGGGCATTGATATTGTCTTTTTATTCCTCTGCGACTTCCACCACTCTTCCAAGGGGCATTAAAACTGTCTTGTTAAGCTTCTGTGACCTCCACCACTTTTCCAGGGGCATTAAAACTGTCTTGTTAAGCTACTGTGACCTCCACCACTCTTCCAAGGGGCATTAAAACTGTCTTGATAAGCTACTGTGACCTTTACCACTCTTCCAAGGGGCATTAAAACCGTCTTGTTAAGCTACTGTGACCTCCACCACTCTTCCAAGGGGCATTAAAACTGTCTTGTTAAGCTACTGTGACCGCCACCACTCTTCCAAGGGGCATTAAAGCAGTCTTGTTAAAACACTCTGAACTCCACAGCTCTTCCAAGGGGCATTAAAACCATCTTGTTAAGCTACTGTGACCTCAACCACTCTTCCAAGGGGCATTGATATTGTCTTTTTATTCCACTGCGACCTCCACCACTCTTCCAAAGGGCATTAAAACCATCTTGTTAAGCTACTGTGACCTCCACCACTCTTCCAATGGGCATTAAAAAAATATTGTTAAGCTACTGTGACCTCCACCACTCTACCAAGGGGCATTAAAACCGTCTTGTTAAGTTTCTGTGACCTCCACGACTCTTCCATTGGGCATTAAAACCGTCTTGTTAAACCACTCTGAACTCCAGTTCTCTTCCAATGGGCATTAAAACCATCTTGTTAAGCTACTGTGACCTCCACCACTCTTCCAAGGGGCATTAAAACTGTCTTGTTAAGCTACTGTGACCTCCACCACTGTTACAAGGGGCATTAAAACTGTCTTGTTAAGTTACTGTGACCTCCACCACTCGTCCAAGGGGCATTAAAACCGTCTTGTTAAACCACTCTGAACTCCACAGCTCTTCCAAGGGGCATTAAAACCATCTTGTTAAGCTACTGTGACCTCCACCGCTCTTCCAAGGGTCATTGATATATCTTTTTATTCCACTGCGACCTCCACCACTCTTCCTAGGGGTATTAAAACCATCTTGTTAAGTTACTGTGACCTCCACCACTCTTCCAAGGGGCATTAAAACTGTCTTGTTAAGCTACTGTGACCTCCACCACTCTTCCAAGTGGTATTAAAACCATCTTGTTAAACCACTCTGAACTCCACAGCTCTTTCAAGGGGCAATGGAAACGTCTTGTTAAGCTTCTGTGACCTCCACCACTCTTCCAAGGGACCTTAAAACCGTCTTGTTAAGCTACTGTGACCTCCACCACTCTTCCAAGGGGTATTAAACGTGTCTTGTTAAGCTACTGTGACCTCCACCACTCTTCCAAGGGGCATTAAAACTGTCTTGTTAAGCTACTGTGACCTCCACCACTCTTCCAAGGAACATTAAAACCATCTTGTTAAACTACTGTGACCTGCACCACTCTTCCAATAGGCATTGATATTGTCTTTTTATTCCTCTGCGACTTCCACCACTCTTCCAAGGGGCATTAAAACTGTCTTGTTAAGCTACTGTGACCTCCACCACTCTTCCAAGGAGCATTATAAGTGTCTTGTTAAACCACTCTGAACTCCACAGCTCTTTCAAGGGCCATTAAAACCGTCTTGTTAAGTTTCTGTGACCTCCACCACTCTTCCAAGGGACATTAAAACCATCTTGTTAAGCTACTGTGACCTCCACCACTCTTCCAATGGGAATTGATATTGTCTTTTTATTCCACTGCGACGTCCACCACTCTTTGAAGGGGCATTAAAGCTGTCTTGTTAAGCTACTGTGACCTCCACCACTCTTCCAAGGGGCATTAAAACTGTCTTGTTAAGACACTGTGACCTCCACCACTCTTCCAAGGGGCATTAAAACTGTCTTGTTAAGCTACTGTGACCTCCACCACTCTTCCAAGGGGCATTAAAACCGTCCTATTAAAACACTCTGAACTCCACAGCTCTTCCAAGCGGCATTAAAACCATCTTGTTAAGCTACTGTGACCTCCACCACTCTTCCAAGGGGCATTGATATTGTCTTTTTATTCCACTGCGACCTCCACCACTCTTCCAAGGGGCATTAAAGCTGTCTTGTTAAGCTACTGTGACCTCCACTACTCTTCCAAGGGGCATTAAAACCATCTTGTTAAGGTACTGTGACCACCACCACTCTTCCAAGGGGCATTAAAACCGTCTTGTTAAGCTACTGTGACCTGCACCACTCTTCCAATCCGCATTGATAATGTCTTTTTATTCCTCTGCGACTTCCACCACTCTTCCAAGGGGCATTAAAACTGTCTTGTTAAGCTACTGTGACCTCCACCACTCTTCCAAGGGGCATTAAAACTGTCTTATTAAACCACTCTGAACTCCACAGCTCTTTCAATGGGCATTAAAACCGTCTTTTTAAGCTACTGTGACCTCCACCACTCTTCCAATGGGAATTGATATTGTCTTTTTATTCCACTGCGACTTCCACCACTCTTCCAAGGGGCATTAAAACTGTCTCGTTAAGCTACTGTGACCTCCACCACTCTTCCAAGGGGCATTAAAACTGTCTTGTTAAAACACTCTGAACTCCACCACTCTTACAAGGGGCATAAAAACTGTCTTGTTAAGCTACTGTGACCTCCACCACTCTTCCAAGGGGCATTAAAACAGTCTTGTTAAAACACTCTGAACTCCACAGCTCTTCCAAGGGGCATTAAAACCATCTTGTTAAGCTACTGTGACCTCCACCACTCTTCCAAGGGGCATTGAAACTGTCTTGTTAAGCTACTGTGACCTCCACCACTGTTCCAAGGGGCATTAAAACTGTCTTGTTAAGCTACTGTGACCTCCACCACTCTTCCAAGGGGCATTAAAACTGTCTTGTTAAACCGCTCTGAGCTCCACAGCTCTTCCAAGCGGCATTATAACCGTCTTGTTAAGCTACTGTGACCTCCATCACTCTTCCAATGGGCATTGATATTGTCTTTTTATTCCTCTGCGACTTCCACCACTCTTCCAAGGGGCATTAAAACTGTCTTGTTAAGCTTCTGTGACCTCCACCACTTTTCCAGGGGCATTAAAACTGTCTTGTTAAGCTACTGTGACCTCCACCACTCTTCCCAGGGGCATTAAAACAGTCTTGATAAGCTACTGTGACCTCCACCACTCTTCCAAGGGGCATTAAAACCATCTTGTTAAGCTACTGTGACCTCAACCACTCTTCCAAGGGGCATTGATATTGTCTTTTTATTCCACTGCGACCTCCACCACTCTTCCAAAGGGCATTAAAACCATCTTGTTAAGTTACTGTGACCTCCACCACTCTTCCAATGGGCATTAAAAAAATATTGTTAAGCTACTGTGACCTCCACCACTCTTCCAAGGGGCATTAAAACTGTCTTGTTAAGATACTGTGACCTCCACCACTCTTCCAAGGGGCACTAAAACTGTCTTGTTAAGCTACTTTGACCTCCACCACTCTTCCAAGGGGCATTAAAACAGTCTTGTTAAAACACTCTGAACTCCACAGCTCTTCCAAGCGGCATTAAAACCATCTTGTTAAGCTACTGTGACCTCCACCACTCTTCCAAGGGGCATTGAAACTGTCTTGTTAAGCTACTGTGACCTCCACCACTGTTCCAAGGGGCATTAAAACTTTCTTGTTAAGCTACTGTGACCTCCACCACTCTTCCAAGGGGCATTAAAACTGTCTTGTTAAACCGCTCTGAGCTCCACAGCTCTTCCAAGCGGCATTATAACCGTCTTGTTAAGCTACTGTGACCTCCACCACTCTTCCAATGGGCATTGATATTGTCTTTTTATTCCTCTGCGACTTCCACCACTCTTCCAAGGGGCATTAAAACTGTCTTCTTAAGCTTCTGTGACCTCCACCACTTTTCCAGGGGCATTAAAACTGTCTTGTTAAGCTACTGTGACCTCCACCACTCTTCCAAGGGGCATTAAAACTGTCTTGATAAGCTACTGTGACCTCCACCACTCTTCCAAGGGGCATTTTAACCGTCTTGTTAAGCTACTGTGACCTCCACCACTCTTCCAAGGGGCATTAAAACTGTCTTGTTAAGCTACTGTGATCGCCACCACTCTTCCAAGGGGCATTAAAACCGTCTTGTTAAAACACTCTGAACTCCACAGCTCTTCCAAGGGGCATTAAAACTATCTTGTTAAGCTACTGTAACCTCCACCACTCTTCCAAGGGGCATTGATATTGTCTTTTTATTCCACTGCGACCTCCACCACTCTTCCAAAGGGCATTAAAACCATCTTGTTAAGCTAGTGTGACCTCCACCACTCTTCCAGTGGGCATTAAAACCATATTGTTAAGCTACTGTGACCTCCACCACTCTACCAAGGGGCATTAAAACCGTCTTGTTAAGCTTCTGTGACCTCCAACACTCTTCCAAGGGGCATTTAAACCGTATTGTTAAACCACACTGAACTCCACTTCTCTTCCAAGGGGCATTAAAACCATCTTGTTAAGCTACTGTGACCTCCACCACTCTTCCAAGGGGCATTAAAACTGTCTTGTTAAGCTACTGTGACCTCCACCACTGTTACAAGGGGCATTAAAACTGTCTTGTTAAGTTACTGTGACCTCCACCACTCGTCCAAGGGGCATTAAAACCGTCTTGTTAAACCACTCTGAACTCCACAGCTCTTCCAAGGGGCATTAAAACCATCTTGTTAAGCTACTGTGACCTCCACCGCTCTTCCAAGGGGCATTGATATATCTTTTAATTCCACTGCGACCTCCACCACTCTTCCAAGGGGTATTAAAACCATCATGTTCAGCTACTGTGACCTCCACCACTCATCCAAGGGGCATTAAAACTGTCTTGTTAAGCTACTGTGACCTCCACCACTCTTCCAAGTGGTATTAAAACCATCTTGTTAAACCACTCTGAACTCCACAGCTCTTTCAAGGGGCATTAGAAATGTCTTGTTAAGCTTCAGTGACCTCCACCACTCTTCCAAGGGACATTAAAACCGTCTTGTTAAGCTACTGTGACCTTCACCACTCTTCCAATGGGCATTGATATTGTCTTTTTATTCCACTGCGACCTCCACCACTCTTCCAAGGGGCATTAAAACTGTCTTGTTAAGCTACTGTGACCTCCACCACTCTTCCAAGGGACATTAAAACCGTCTTGTTAAGCTACTGTGACCTCCACCACTCTTCCAATGGGAATTGATCTTGTCTTTTCATTCCACTGCGACGTCCACCACTCTTTAAAGGGGCATTAAAGCTGTATTGTTAAGCTACTGTGACCTCCACCACTCTTCCAAGGGGCATTAAAACTGTCTTGTTAATATACTGTGACCTCCAACACTCTTCCAAGGGGCATTAAAACTGTCTTGTTAAGCTACTGTGACCTCCACCACTCTTCCAAGGGGCATTAAAACCGTATTGTTAAAACACTCTGAACTCCACAGCTCTTCCAAGGGGCATTAAAACTATCTTGTTAAGCTACTGTGACCTCCACCACTCTTTCAAGGGGCATTGATATTGTCTTTTTATTCCACTGCGACCTCCACCACTCTTCCAAGGGGCATTAAAGCTGTCTTGTTAAGCTACTGTGACCTCCACCACTCTTCCAAGGGGCATTGATATTGTCTTTTTATTCCACTGCGACCTCCACCACTCTTCCAAGGGATATTAAAGCTGTCTTGTTAAGCTTCTGTGACCTCCACTACTCTTCCAAGGGGCATTAAAACCATCTTGTTAAGGTACTGTGACCACCACCACTCTTCCAAGGGGCATTAAAACCATCTTGTTAAGCTACTGTGACCTGCACCACTCTTCCAATGGGCATTGATATTGTCTTTTTATTCCACTGCGACTTCCACCACTCTTCCAAGGGGCATAAAAACCATCTTGTTAAGCTACTGTGACCTCCACCGCTCTTCCAAGGGGCATTGATATATCTTTTAATTCCACTGCGACCTCCACCACTCTTCCAAGGGGTATTAAAACCATCTTGTTAAGCTACTGTGACCTCCACCACTCTTCCAAGGGGCATTAAAACTGTCTTGTTAAGCTACTGTGACCTCCACCACTCTTCCAAGTGGTATTAAAACCATCTTGTTAAACCACTCTGAACTCCACAGCTCTTTCAAGGGGCATTAGAAACGTCTTGTTAAGCTTCAGTGACCTACACCACTCTTCCAAGGGACATTAAAACCGTCTTGTTAAGCTACTGTGACCTTCACCACTCTTCCAATGGGCATTGATATTTTCTTTTTATTCCACTGCGACCTCCACCACTCTTCCAAGGGGCATTAAAACTGTCTTGTTAAGCTACTGTGACCTCCACCACTCTTCCAAGGGACATTAAAACCGTCTTGTTAAGCTACTGTGACCCCCACCACTCTTCCAAGGGACATTAAAACCGTCTTGTTAAGCTACTGTGACCTGCACCACTCTTCCAATGGGCATTGATATTGTCTGTTTATTCCTCTGCGACTTCCACCACTCTTCCAAGGGGCATTAAAACTGTCTTGTTAAACCACTCTGAACTCCACAGATCTTTCAAGGGGCATTAAAACCGTCTTGTTAAGCTTCTGTGACCTCCACCACTCTTCCAATGAACATTAAAACCATCTTGTTAAGCTACTGTGACCTCCACCACTCTTCCAATGGGAATTGATCTTGTCTTTTCATTCCACTGCGACGTCCACCACTCTTTAAAGGGGCATTAAAGCTGTATTGTTAAGCTACTGTGACCTCCACCACTCTTCCAAGGGGCATTAAAACTGTCTTGTTAAGATACTGTGACCTCCACCACTCTTCCAAGGGGCATTAAAACTGTCTTGTTAAGCTACTGTGACCTCCACCACTCTTCCAAGGGGCATTGATATTGTCTTTTTATTCCACTGCGACCTCCACCACTCTTCCAAGGGATATCAAAGCTGTCTTGTTAAGCTTCTGTGACCTCCACTACTCTTCCAAGGGGCATTAAAACCATCTTGTTAAGGTACTGTGACCACCACCACTCTTCCAAGGGGCATTAAAACCATCTTGTTAAGCTACTGTGACCTGCACCACTCTTCCAATGGGCATTGATATTGTCTTTTTATTCCACTGCGACTTCCACCACTCTTCCAAGGGGCATTAAAACTGTCTTGTTAAGCTACTGTGACCTCCACCACTCTTTCAAGGGGCATTAAAACTGTCTTATTAAACCACTCTGAACTCCACAGCTCTTTCAATGGCCATTAAAACCGTCTTTTTAAGCTTCTGTGACCTCCACCACTCTTCCCAGGGACATTAAAACCATCTTGTTAAGCTACTGTGACCTCCACCACTCTTCCAATGGGAATTGATATTGTCTTTTTATTCCACTGCGACTTCCACCACTCTTCCAAGGGGCATTAAAACTGTCTTGTTAAGCTACTGTGACCTCCACCACTCTTCCAAGGGGCATTAAAACTGTCTTGTTAAGATACTGTGACCTCCACCACTCTTCCAAGGGGCATTAAAACTGTCTTGTTAAGCTACTGTGACCTCCACCACTCTTCCAAGGGACATTGATATTGTCTTTTTATTCCACTGCGACTTCCACCACTCTTCCAAGGGGCATTAAAACCGTCTTGTTAAAACACTCTGAACTCCACAGCTCTTCCAAGGGGCATTAAAACCATCTTGTTAAGCTACTGGAACCTCCACCACTCTTCCAAGGGGCATTGATATTGTCTTTTTATTCCACTGCGACCTCCACCACTCTTCCAAGGGGCATTAAAACTGTATTGTTAAGCTACTGTGACCTCCACCACTCTTCCAAGGGGCATTAAAACCGTCTTGTTAAGCTACTGTGACCTCCACCACTCTTCCAAGGGGCATTAAAACTGTCTTGTTAAGCTACTGTGACCTCCACCACTCTTCCAAGGGGCATTAAAACTGTCTTGTTAAGCTACTGTGACCTCCACCACTGTTCTAAGGAGCATTAAAACTGTCTTGTTAAGCTTCTGTGACCTCCACCACTCTTCTAAGGGGCATTAAAACTGTCTTGTTAAACCACTCTGAACTCCACTTCTCTCCCAAGGGGCATTAAAACCGTCTTGTTAAGCTACTGTGACCTGCACCACTCTTCCAATGGGCATTGATATTGTCTTTTTATTCCACTGCGACTTCCACCACTCTTCCAAGGGGCATTAAAACTGTCTTGTTATGCTACTGTGACCTCCACCACTCTTCCAAGGGGCATTAAAACTGTCGTATTAAACCACTCTGAACTCCACAGCTCTTTCAATGGGCATTAAAACCGTCTTTTTAAGCTTCTGTGACCTCCACCACTCTTCCCAGGGACATTAAAACCATCTTGTTAAGCTACTGTGACCTCCACCACTCTTCCAATGGGAATTGATATTGTCTTTTTATTCCACTGCGACTTTCACCACTCTTCCAAGGGGCATTAAAACTGTCTTGTTAAGCTACTGTGACCTCCACCACTCTTCCAAGGGGCATTAAACTGTCTTGTTAAGATACTGTGACGTCCACCACTCTTCCAAGGGGCATTAAAACTGTCTTGTTAAGCTACTGTGACCTCCACCACTCTTCCAAGGGGCATTAACACCGTCTTGTTAAAACACTCTGAACTCCACAGCTCTTCCAAGGGGCATTAAAACCATCTTGTTAAGCTACTGTAACCTCCACCACTCTTCCAAGTGGCATTGATATTGTCTTTTTATTCCACTGCGACCTCCAACACTCTTCCAAGGGGCATTAAAACTGTATTGTTAAGCTACTGTGACCTCCACCACTCTTCCAAAAGGCATTAAAACTGTCTTGTTAAGCTACTGTGACCTTCACCACTCTTCCATGGGGCATTAAAGCCGTCTTGTTAAACAACTCTAAACTCCACTTCTCTCCCAAGGGGCATTAAAACCGTCTTGTTAAGCTACTGTGACCTCCACCACTCTTCCAAGGGGCATTAAAACTGTCTTGTTAAACCACTCTGAGCTCCACAGCTCTTCCAAGGGGAATTAAAACCGTCTTGTTAAGCTACTGTGACCTCCAACACTCTTCCAAGCGGCATTGATATTGTCTTTTTATTCCACTGCGACCTCCTCCACTCTTCCAAGGGGCATTAAAACCATCTTGTTTAAGCTACTATGACCTCCACCACTCCTCCAAGGGTCATTAAAATAGTATTGTTAAGCTACTGTGACATCCACCAGTCTTCCAACGGGCATTAAAACTGTCTTGTTAAGCTACTGTGACATCCACCACTCTTCCAAGGGGCATTAAAAACGTCTTGTTAAGCTACTGTGATCTCCACCACTCTTCCAAGGGTCATTAAAACTGTCTTGTTAAGCTACTGTGACCTCCACCACTCTTCCAAGGGTCATTAAAACCATCTTGTTAAACCACTCTGAACTCCACTTCTCTTCCAAGGGACATTAACACCATCTTGTTAAGCTACTGTGACCTCCACCACTCTTCCAAGGGGCGTTAAAACTGTCTTGTTAAGCTACTGTGACCTCCACCACTCTTCCAAGGGGCATTAAAGCTGTCTTGTTAAACCACTCTGAATTCCACTTCTCTCCCAAGGGGCATTAAAACCGTCTTGTTAAGCTACTGTGACCTCCACCACTCTTCCAAGGGGCATTAAAAATGTCTTGTTAAGCTATTGTGACCTCCACCACTCTTCCAAGGGGCATTGAAACTGTCTTATTAAACCACTCTGAACTCCACAGCTCTTTCAATGGGCATTAAAACCGTCTTTTTAAGCTTCTGTGACCTCCACCACTCTTCCTAGGGACATTAAAACCATCTTGTTAAGCTACTGTGACCTCCACCACTCTTCCAATGGGAATTGATATTGTCTTTTTATTCCACTGCGACTTTCACCACTCTTCCAAGGGGCATTAAAACTGTCTTGTTAAGCTACTGTGACCTCCATCACTCTTCCAAGGGGCATTAAACTGTCTTTTTAAGATACTGTGACGTACACCACTCTTCCAAGGGGCATTAAAACTGTCTTGTTAAGCTACTGTGACCTCCACCACTCTTCCAAGGGGCATTAAAAACGTCTTGTTAAACCACTCTGAACTCCACAGCTCTTTCAAGGGGCATTAAAACCATCTTGTTAAGATACTGTGACCTCCACCACTCTTCCAAGGGGCATTAAAACCGTCTTGTTAAGCTACTGTGATCTCCACCACTCTTCCAAGGGTCATTAAAACTGTCTTGTTAAGCTACTGTGACCTCCACCACTCTTCCAAGGGTCATTAAAACCATCTTGTTAAACCACTCTGAACTCCACTTCTCTTCCAAGGGACATTAACACCATCTTGTTAAGCTACTGTGACCTCCACCACTCTTCCAAGGGGCATTAAAACTGTCTTGTTAAGCTACTGTGACCTCCACCACTCTTCCAAGGGGCATTAAAGCTGTCTTGTTAAACCACTCTGAATTCCACTTCTCTCCCAAGGGGCATTAAAACCGTCTTGTTAAGCTACTGTGACCTCCACCACTCTTCCAAGGGGCATTAAAACTGTCTTGTTAAGCTACTGTGACCTCCACTACTCTTCCAAGGGGCATTGAAACTGTCTTGTTAAGCTACTGTGACCTCCACCACTCTTCCAAGGGGCATTGAAACTGTCTTGTTAAGCTACTGTGACCTCCACCACTCTTCCAAGGGGCATTAAAACTGTCTTGTTAAGCTACTGTGACCTCCACCACTCTTCCAAGGGGAATTAAAACTGTCTTGCTAAACCACTCTGAACTCCACTTCTCTTCCAAGGGACATTAAAACCGTCTTGTTAAGGTACTGTGACCTCCTCCACTCTTCCAAGGGGCATTAAAACTGTCTTGTTAAGCTACTGTGACCTCCACCACTCTTCCAAGGGGCATTAAAGCTGTCTTGTTAAACCACTCTGAACTCCACTTCTCTCCCAAGGGGCATTAAAACTGTCTTGTTAAGCTACTGTGACCTCCACCACTCTTCCAAGGGGCATTAAAATTTTCTTGTTAAGCTACTGTGACCTCCACCACTCTTCCAAGGGGCATTGAAACTGTCTTGTTAGGCTACTGTGACCTCCACCACTCTTCCAAGGGGCATTAAAACTGTCTTGTTAAGCTACTGTGACCTCCACCACTCTTCCAAGGGGCATTAAAACCGTCTTGTTAAGCTACTGTGACCTCCACCACTCTTCCAAGGGGCATTGATATTGTCTTTTTATTCCACTGCGACCTCCACCACTCTTCCAAGGGGCATTAAAACCATCTTGTTTAAGCTACTGTGACCTCCACCACTCTTCCAAGGGGCATTAAAACCATCTTGTTAAGCTACTGTGACCTCCACCAGTGTTCCAAGGGGCATTAATACTGTCTTGTTAAGCTACTGTGACCTCCACCACTCTACCAAGGGGCATTAAAACCGTCTTGTTAAACCACTCTGAACTCCACAGCTCTTTCAAGGGCCATTAAAACCATCTTGTTAAGCTACTGTGACCTCCACCACTCTTCCAATGGGCATAGATATTGTCTTTTTATTCCACTGCGACTTCCACAACTCTTCCAAGGGGCATTAAAACTGTCTTGTTAAGCTACTGTGACCTCCACCACTCTTCCAAGGGGCATTAAAACCGTCTTTTTAAACCACTCTGAACTCCACTTCTCTACCAAGAGGCATTAAAATCGCCTTGTTAAGCTACTGTGACCTCCACCACTCTTCCAAGGGACATTAAAACTGTCTTGTTAAGCTACTGTGACTGCCACCACTCTTCCAATGGGCATTGATATTGTCTTTTTATTCCACTGCGACCGCCACCACTCTTCCAAGGGGCATTAAAACTGTCTTGTTAAGCTACTGTGACCTCCACCACTCTTCCAAGGGGCATTAAAATTATCTTGTTAAGCTACTGTGACCTCCACCACTCTTCCAATGGGCATTGATATTGTCTTTTTATTCCACTGCGACTTCCACCAATCTTCCAAGGGGCATTAAAACCGTCTTGCTAAGCTACTGTGACCTCCACCACTCTTCCAAGGGGCATTAAAACTGTCTTGTTAAGCTACTTTGACCTCCACCACTTTTCCAGGGGGCATTAAAACCGTCTTGTTAAAACACTCTGAACTCCACAGCTCTTCCAATGGGCATTAAAACCATCTTGTTAAGCTACTGTGACCTCCACCACTCTTCCAAGGGGCATTGATATTGTCTTTTTATTCCACTGCGACCTCCACCACTCTTCCAAGGGGCATTAAAACCGTCTTGTTAAGCTACTGTGACCTCCACCACTCTTTCAAGTTGCATTAAAACTGTCTTGTTAAGCTACTGTGACCTCCACCACTTTTCCATGGGGCATTAAAGCCGTCTTGTTAAACCACTCTGAACTCCACTTCTCTCCCAAGGGGCATTAAAACCGTCTTGTTAAGCTACTGTGACCTCCACCACTCTTCCAAGGGGCATTAAAAATGTCTTGTTAAGCTACTATGACCTCCACCACTCTTCCAAGGGGCATTGAAACTGTCTTTTTAAGCTACTGTGACCTCCACCACTGTTCCAAGGGGAATTAAAACCATCTTGTTAAGCTACTGTGAACTCCAACACTCTTCCAAGGGGCATTGATATTGTCTTTTTATTCCACTGCGACCTCCACCACTCTTCCAAGGGGCATTAAAACCATCTTGTTTAAGCTGCTATGAACTCCACCACTCCTCCAAGGGGCATTAAAATAGTCTTGTTAAGCTACTGTGACCTCCACCAGTCTTCCAACGGGCATTAAAACTGTCTTGTTAAGCTACTGTGACCTCCACCACTCTTCCAAGGGGCATTAAAACCGTCTTGTTAAACCACTCTGAACTCCACAGCTCTTTCAAGGTGCATTAAAACCATCTTGTTAAGCTACTGTGACCTCCACCACTCTTCCAAGGGGCATTAAAACCGTCTTGTTAATCTACTGTGACCTCCACCACTCTTCGAAGGGTCATTAAAACTGTCTTGTTAAGCTACTGTGACCTCCACCACTCTTCCAAGGGTCATTAAAACCATCTTGTTAAACCACTCTGAACTCCACTTTTCTTGCAAGGGACATTAAAACCATCTTGTTAAGCTACTGTGACCTCCACCACTCTTCCAAGGGGCATTAAAACTGTCTTGTTAAGCTACTGTGACCTCCACCATTCTCCAAGGGGCATTAAAGCCGTCTTGTTAAACCACTCTGAACTCCACTTCTCTCCCAAGGGGCATTAAAACCATCTTGTTAAGCTACTGTGACCTCCACCACTCTTCCAAGGGGCATTAAAACTGTCTTGTTAAGCTACTGTGACCTCCACCACTCTTCCAATGGGCATTGAAACTGTCTTGTTAAGCTACTGTGACCTCCACCACTCTTCCAAGGGGCATTGAATCTGTCTTGTTAAGCTACTGTGACCTCCACCACTCTTCCAAGGGGCATTAAAACTGTCTTGTTAAGGTACTGTGACCTCCACCACTCTTCCAAGGGGCATTAAAACTGTCTTGCTAAACCACTCTGAACTCCACTTCTCTCCCAAGGGACATTAAAACCATCTTGTTAAGCTACTGTGACCTCCACCACTCTTCCAAGGGGCATTACAACTGTCTTGTTAAGCTACTGTGACCTTCACCACTCTTGCAAGGGGCATTAAAACTGTCTTGTTAAGCTACTGTGACCTCCACCACTCTTCCAAGGGGCATTAAAACTGTCCTGTTAAGCTACTGTGACCTCCACCACTCTTCCAATGGGCATTGAAACTGTCTTGTTAAGCTACTGTGACCTCCACCACTCTTCCAAGGGGCATTGAATCTGTCTTGTTAAGCTACTGTGACCTCCACCACTCTTCCAAGGGGCATTAAAACTGTCTTGTTAAGCTACTGTGACCTCTACCACTCTTCCAAGGGGCATTAAAACTGTCTTGCTAAACCACTCTGAACTCCACTTCTCTCCCAAGGGACATTAAAACCGTCTTGTTAAGCTACTGTGACCTCCACCACTCTTCCAAGGGGCATTAAAACTGTCTTGTTAAGCTACTGTGACCTCCACCACTCTTCCAAGGGGCATTAAAACTGTCTTGTTAAGCTACTGTGACCTCCACCTCTCTTGCAAGGGATATTAAAACCGTCTTGTTAAGCTACTGTGACCTCCACCACTCTTCCAATGGGCATTAAAACTGTCTTGTTAAGCTACTGTGACCTCCACCACTCTTGCAAGGGGCATTAAAACTGTCTTGTTAAGCTACTGTGACCTCCACCACTCTTCCAAGGGGCATTAAAGCTGTCTTGTTAAACCACTCTGAACTTCACTTCTCTCCCAAGGGGCATTAAAACCGTCTTGTTAAGCTACTGTGACCTCCACCACTCTTCCAAGGGGCATTAAAACTGTCTTGTTAAGCTACTGTGACCTCCACCACTCTTCCAAGGGGCATTGAAACTGTCTTGTTAGGCTACTGTGACCTCCACCACTCTTCCAAGGGGCATTAAAACTGTCTTGTTAAGCTACTGTGACCTCCACCGCTCTTCCAAGGGGCATTAAAACCATCTTGTTAAGCTCCTGTGACCTCCACCACTCTTCCAAGGGGCATTGATATTGTCTTTTTATTCCACTGCGACCTCCACCACTCTTCCAAGGGGCATTAAAACTGTCTTGTTAAGCTACTGTGACCTCCACCACTCTTTCAATGGGCATTGAAACTGTCTTGTTAAGCTACTGTGACCTCCACCACTCTTCCAAGGGGCATTGAATCTGTCTTGTTAAGCTACTGTGACCTCCACCCCTCTTCCAAGGGGCATTAAAACTGTCTTGCTAAACCACTCTGAACTCCACTTCTCTCCCAAGGGACATTAAAACCGTCTTGTTAAGCTACTGTGACCTCCACCACTCTTCCAAGGGGCATTAAAACTGTCTTGTTAAGCTACTGTGACCTCCACCACTCTTGCAAGGGGCATTAAAACTGTCTTGTTAAGCTACTGTGACCTCCACCACTCTTCCAAGGGGCATTAAAGCTGTCTTGTTAAACCACTCTGAACTCCACTTCTCTCCCAAGGGGCATTAAAACCGTCTTGTTAAGCTACTGTGACCTCCACCACTCTTCCAAGGGGCATTAAAACTGTCTTGTTAAGCTACTGTGACCTCCACCACTCTTCCAAGGGGCATTGAAACTGTCTTGTTAGGCTACTGTGACCTCCACCACTCTTCCAAAGGGCATTAAAACTGTCTTGTTAAGCTACTGTGACCTCCACCACTCTTCCAAGGGGCATTAAAACCATCTTGTTAAGCTACTGTGACCTCCACCACTCTTCCAAGGGGCATTGATATTGTCTTTTTATTCCACTGCGACCTCCACCACTCTTCCAAGGGGCATTAAAACCATCTTGTTTAAGCTACTGTGACCTCCAGCACTCTTCCAAGGGGCATTAAAACCATCTTGTTAAGCTACTGTGACCTCCACCAGTGTTCCAAGGGGCATTAAAACTGTCTTGTTAAGCTACTGTGACCTCCAACACTCTACCAGGGGGCATTAAAACCGTCTTGTTAAACCACTCTGAACTCCACAGCTCTTTCAAGGGGCATTAAACAATCTTGTTAAGCTACTGTGACCTCCACCACTCTTCCAATCGGCATAGATATTGTCTTTTTATTCCACTGCGACTTCCACAACTATTCCAAGGGGCATTAAAACTGTCTTGTTAAGCTACTGTGACCTCCACCACTCTTCCAAGGGGCATTAAAACTGTTTTGTTAAGCTACTGTGACCTTCACCACTCTTCCAAGGGGCATTAAAACTGTCTTGTTAAGCTACTGTGACCTCCACCACTCTTCCAAGGGGCATTAAAACTGTCTTGATAAGCTACTGTGACCTCCACCACTCTTCCAAGGGGCATTAAAACCGGCTTGTTAAACCACTCTGAACTCCACTTCTCTTACAAGGGGCATTAAAATTGCCCTGTTAAGCTACTGTGACCTCCACCACTCTTCCAAGGGACATTAAAACCGTCTTGTTAAGCTACTGTGACCTCCACCACTCTTCCAATGGGCATTGATATTGTCTTTTTATTCCACTGCGACTTCCACCACTCTTCAAATGGGCATTAAAACTGTCTTGTTAAGCTACTGTGACCTCCACCACTCTTCCAAGGGGCATTAAAACTGTCTTGTTAAGCTACTGTGACCTCCACCACTCTTCCAATGGGCATTGATATTGTCTTTTTATTCCACTGCGACTTCCACCACTAGTCCAAGGGGCATTAAAACCATCTTGCTAAGCTACTGTGACCTCCACCACTCTTCCAAGGGGCATTAAAACTGTCTTGTTAAGCTACTTTGACCTCCACCACTTTTCCAGGGGGCATTAAAACCGTCTTGTTAAAACACTCTGAACTCCACAGCTCTTCCAAGGGGCATTAAAACCATCTAGTTAAGCTACTGTGACCTCCGCCACTCCTCCAAGGAGCATTAAAACCATCTTGTTAAGCTACTGTGACCTCCACCACTCTTCCAAGGGGCATTAAAACCGTCTTGATAAGCTACTGTGACCTCCACCACTCTCCCAAGGGGCATTAAACCGTCTTGTTAAACCACTCTGAAGTTCACTTCTCTTCCAAGGGGCATTAAAACCGTCTTGTTAAGCTACTGTGACCTCCACCACTCTTCAAAGTTGCATTAAAACTGTCTTGTTAAGCTACTATGACCTCCACCACTCTTCCAAGGGGCAATAAACCTGTATTCTTAAACTACTGTGACCTCCACCACTGTTCCAAGGGGCATTAAAACAGTCTTGTTAAACCACTCTGAACTCCACAGCTCTTCCAAGCGGCATTAAAACCATCTTGTTAAGCTACTGTGACCTCCACCACTCTTCCAAGGGACATTGATATGTCTTTTTATTCCACTGCGACCTCCACCACTCTTCCAAGGGGCATTGAAACTGTCTTGTTAAGCTTCTGTGACCTCCACCACTGTTCCAAGGGGCATGAAAACTGTCTTGTTAAACTACTGTGACCTCCACCACTCTTCCAAGGGGCATTAAGACTGTCTTGTTAAACCACCCTGTGCTCCACAGCTCTTCCAAGGGGCACTAAAACCGTCTTGTTAAGCTACTGTGACCTCCAACACTCTTCCAAGGGACATTGATATTGTCTTTTTATTCCACTGCAACCTCCACCACTCTTCCAAGGGGCATTAAAACCATCTTGTTTAAGCTACTGTGACCTCCACCACTCTTCCAAGGGGCATTAAAACCGTCTTATTAAGCTACTTTGACCTCCACCAGTGTTCCAAGGGGCATTAAAACTGTCTTGTTAAGCTACTGTGACCTCCACCACTCTTCCAAGGGGCATTAAAACCGTCTTGTTAAACCACTCTGAACTCCACAGCTCTTTCCAGGGGCATTAAAACCGTCTTGTTAAGCTACTGTGACCTCCACCACTCTTCCAATGGGCATAGATATTGTCTTTTTATTCCACTGCGACTTCCACCACTCTTCCAAGGGGCATTAAAACTGTCTTGTTAAGCTACTGTGACCTCCACCACTCTTCCAAGGGGCATTAAAACTGTCTTGTTAAGCTACTGTGACTTTCACCACTCTTCCAAGGGGCATTAAAACTGTCTTGTTAAGCTACTGTGACCTCCACCACTCTTCCAAGGGGCATTAAAACTGTCTTGATAAGCTACTGTGACCTCCACCAGTCTTCCAAGGGGCATTAAAACCGTCTTGTTAAATCACTCTGAACTCCACTTCTCTTCCAAGGGGCTTTAAAACCGTCTTGTTAAGGTACTCTGACCTCCGCCACCCTTCCACGGGACATTAAAACAGTCTTGTTAATCTACTGTGACTGCCACCACTCTTCCAATGGGCATTGATATTGTCTTTTTATTCCACTGTGACCTCCACCACTCTTCCAAGGGGCATTAAAACTGTCTTGTTAAGCTACTTTGACATCCACCACTCTTCCAAGGGGCATTAAAACCGTCTTGTTAAAACACTCTGAACTCCACAGCTCTTCCAAGGGGCATTAAAACCATCTTGTTAAGCTACTGTGACCTCCACCACTCTTCCAAGGGGGATTGATATTGTCTTTTTATTCCACTGCGACCTCCACCACTCTTCCAAGGGGCATTAAAACCATCTTGTTAAGCTACTGTGACCTCCACCTCTCTTCCAAGGGGCATTAAAACCGTCTTGTTAAGCTACTGTGACCTCCACCACTCTCCCAAGGGGCATTAAAACCGTCTTGTTAAACCACTCTGAACTTCATTTCTCTTCCAAGGGGCATTAAAACCGTCTTGCTAAGCTACTTTTAACTCCACCACTCTTCAAAGGGGCATTAAAACTGTCTTGTTAAGCTACTGTGACCTCCACCACACTTCCAAGGGGCATTAAAACTGTCTTCTTAAGCTACTGTGACCTCCACCACTGTTCCAAGGGGCATTAAAACTGTCTTGTTAAACCACTCTGAACTTCACAGCTCTTCCAAGCGGCGTTAAAACCATCTTGTTAAGCTACTGTGACCTCCACCACTCTTCCAAGGGGCATTGATATGTCTTTTTATTCCACTGCGACCTCCACCACTCTTCCAAGTGGCATTGAAACAGTCTTGTTTAAGCTACTGTGATCTCCACCACTCTTCCAAGGGGCATTAAAACCGTCTTTTTAAGCTACTGTGACCTCCACCACTCTTCCAAGGGGCATTAAAACTGTCTTGTTAAGCTACTGTGACCTCCACCACTCTTCCAATGGGCATTAAAACCATCTTGTTAAACCACTCTGAACTCCACAGCTCGTTGAATGGGCATTAAAACCGTCCTGTTAAGCTTCTGTGACCTCCACCACTCTTCCAAGTGGCATTAAAACTGTCTTGTTAAACCACTCTGAACTCCACTTCTCTTCCAAGGGTCATTAAAACCGTCTTGTTAAGCTACAGTTTCCTCCACCACTCTTCCAAGGGGCATTAAAACTGTCTTGTTAAGCTACTGTGACCTCCACCACTCTTCCAAGGGGCATTAAAGCTGTCTTGTTAAACCACTCTGAACTCCACTTCTCTCCCAAGGGGCATTAAAACTGTCTTGTTAAGCTACTGTGACCTCCACCACTCTTCCAAGGGGCATTAAAATTTTCTTGTTAAGCTACTGTGACCTCCACCACTCTTCCAAGGGGCATTGAAACTGTCTTGTTAGGCTACTGTGACCTCCACCACTCTTCCAAGGGGCATTAAAACTGTCTTGTTAAGCTACTGTGACCTCCACCACTCTTCCAAGGGGCATTAAAACCGTCTTGTTAAGCTACTGTGACCTCCACCACTCTTCCAAGGGGCATTGATATTGTCTTTTTATTCCACTGCGACCTCCACCACTCTTCCAAGGGGCATTAAAACCATCTTGTTTAAGCTACTGTGACCTCCACCACTCTTCCAAGGGGCATTAAAACCATCTTGTTAAGCTACTGTGACCTCCACCAGTGTTCCAAGGGGCATTAATACTGTCTTGTTAAGCTACTGTGACCTCCACCACTCTACCAAGGGGCATTAAAACCGTCTTGTTAAACCACTCTGAACTCCACAGCTCTTTCAAGGGCCATTAAAACCATCTTGTTAAGCTACTGTGACCTCCACCACTCTTCCAATGGGCATAGATATTGTCTTTTTATTCCACTGCGACTTCCACAACTCTTCCAAGGGGCATTAAAACTGTCTTGTTAAGCTACTGTGACCTCCACCACTCTTCCAAGGGGCATTAAAACCGTCTTTTTAAACCACTCTGAACTCCACTTCTCTACCAAGAGGCATTAAAATCGCCTTGTTAAGCTACTGTGACCTCCACCACTCTTCCAAGGGACATTAAAACTGTCTTGTTAAGCTACTGTGACTGCCACCACTCTTCCAATGGGCATTGATATTGTCTTTTTATTCCACTGCGACCGCCACCACTCTTCCAAGGGGCATTAAAACTGTCTTGTTAAGCTACTGTGACCTCCACCACTCTTCCAAGGGGCATTAAAATTATCTTGTTAAGCTACTGTGACCTCCACCACTCTTCCAATGGGCATTGATATTGTCTTTTTATTCCACTGCGACTTCCACCAATCTTCCAAGGGGCATTAAAACCGTCTTGCTAAGCTACTGTGACCTCCACCACTCTTCCAAGGGGCATTAAAACTGTCTTGTTAAGCTACTTTGACCTCCACCACTTTTCCAGGGGGCATTAAAACCGTCTTGTTAAAACACTCTGAACTCCACAGCTCTTCCAATGGGCATTAAAACCATCTTGTTAAGCTACTGTGACCTCCACCACTCTTCCAAGGGGCATTGATATTGTCTTTTTATTCCACTGCGACCTCCACCACTCTTCCAAGGGGCATTAAAACCGTCTTGTTAAGCTACTGTGACCTCCACCACTCTTTCAAGTTGCATTAAAACTGTCTTGTTAAGCTACTGTGACCTCCACCACTTTTCCATGGGGCATTAAAGCCGTCTTGTTAAACCACTCTGAACTCCACTTCTCTCCCAAGGGGCATTAAAACCGTCTTGTTAAGCTACTGTGACCTCCACCACTCTTCCAAGGGGCATTAAAAATGTCTTGTTAAGCTACTATGACCTCCACCACTCTTCCAAGGGGCATTGAAACTGTCTTTTTAAGCTACTGTGACCTCCACCACTGTTCCAAGGGGAATTAAAACCATCTTGTTAAGCTACTGTGAACTCCAACACTCTTCCAAGGGGCATTGATATTGTCTTTTTATTCCACTGCGACCTCCACCACTCTTCCAAGGGGCATTAAAACCATCTTGTTTAAGCTGCTATGAACTCCACCACTCCTCCAAGGGGCATTAAAATAGTCTTGTTAAGCTACTGTGACCTCCACCAGTCTTCCAACGGGCATTAAAACTGTCTTGTTAAGCTACTGTGACCTCCACCACTCTTCCAAGGGGCATTAAAACCGTCTTGTTAAACCACTCTGAACTCCACAGCTCTTTCAAGGTGCATTAAAACCATCTTGTTAAGCTACTGTGACCTCCACCACTCTTCCAAGGGGCATTAAAACCGTCTTGTTAATCTACTGTGACCTCCACCACTCTTCGAAGGGTCATTAAAACTGTCTTGTTAAGCTACTGTGACCTCCACCACTCTTCCAAGGGTCATTAAAACCATCTTGTTAAACCACTCTGAACTCCACTTTTCTTGCAAGGGACATTAAAACCATCTTGTTAAGCTACTGTGACCTCCACCACTCTTCCAAGGGGCATTAAAACTGTCTTGTTAAGCTACTGTGACCTCCACCATTCTCCAAGGGGCATTAAAGCCGTCTTGTTAAACCACTCTGAACTCCACTTCTCTCCCAAGGGGCATTAAAACCATCTTGTTAAGCTACTGTGACCTCCACCACTCTTCCAAGGGGCATTAAAACTGTCTTGTTAAGCTACTGTGACCTCCACCACTCTTCCAATGGGCATTGAAACTGTCTTGTTAAGCTACTGTGACCTCCACCACTCTTCCAAGGGGCATTGAATCTGTCTTGTTAAGCTACTGTGACCTCCACCACTCTTCCAAGGGGCATTAAAACTGTCTTGTTAAGATACTGTGACCTCCACCACTCTTCCAAGGGGCATTAAAACTGTCTTGCTAAACCACTCTGAACTCCACTTCTCTCCCAAGGGACATTAAAACCATCTTGTTAAGCTACTGTGACCTCCACCACTCTTCCAAGGGGCATTACAACTGTCTTGTTAAGCTACTGTGACCTTCACCACTCTTGCAAGGGGCATTAAAACTGTCTTGTTAAGCTACTGTGACCTCCACCACTCTTCCAAGGGGCATTAAAACTGTCCTGTTAAGCTACTGTGACCTCCACCACTCTTCCAATGGGCATTGAAACTGTCTTGTTAAGCTACTGTGACCTCCACCACTCTTCCAAGGGGCATTGAATCTGTCTTGTTAAGCTACTGTGACCTCCACCACTCTTCCAAGGGGCATTAAAACTGTCTTGTTAAGCTACTGTGACCTCTACCACTCTTCCAAGGGGCATTAAAACTGTCTTGCTAAACCACTCTGAACTCCACTTCTCTCCCAAGGGACATTAAAACCGTCTTGTTAAGCTACTGTGACCTCCACCACTCTTCCAAGGGGCATTAAAACTGTCTTGTTAAGCTACTGTGACCTCCACCACTCTTCCAAGGGGCATTAAAACTGTCTTGTTAAGCTACTGTGACCTCCACCTCTCTTGCAAGGGATATTAAAACCGTCTTGTTAAGCTACTGTGACCTCCACCACTCTTCCAATGGGCATTAAAACTGTCTTGTTAAGCTACTGTGACCTCCACCACTCTTGCAAGGGGCATTAAAACTGTCTTGTTAAGCTACTGTGACCTCCACCACTCTTCCAAGGGGCATTAAAGCTGTCTTGTTAAACCACTCTGAACTTCACTTCTCTCCCAAGGGGCATTAAAACCGTCTTGTTAAGCTACTGTGACCTCCACCACTCTTCCAAGGGGCATTAAAACTGTCTTGTTAAGCTACTGTGACCTCCACCACTCTTCCAAGGGGCATTGAAACTGTCTTGTTAGGCTACTGTGACCTCCACCACTCTTCCAAGGGGCATTAAAACTGTCTTGTTAAGCTACTGTGACCTCCACCGCTCTTCCAAGGGGCATTAAAACCATCTTGTTAAGCTCCTGTGACCTCCACCACTCTTCCAAGGGGCATTGATATTGTCTTTTTATTCCACTGCGACCTCCACCACTCTTCCAAGGGGCATTAAAACTGTCTTGTTAAGCTACTGTGACCTCCACCACTCTTTCAATGGGCATTGAAACTGTCTTGTTAAGCTACTGTGACCTCCACCACTCTTCCAAGGGGCATTGAATCTGTCTTGTTAAGCTACTGTGACCTCCACCCCTCTTCCAAGGGGCATTAAAACTGTCTTGCTAAACCACTCTGAACTCCACTTCTCTCCCAAGGGACATTAAAACCGTCTTGTTAAGCTACTGTGACCTCCACCACTCTTCCAAGGGGCATTAAAACTGTCTTGTTAAGCTACTGTGACCTCCACCACTCTTGCAAGGGGCATTAAAACTGTCTTGTTAAGCTACTGTGACCTCCACCACTCTTCCAAGGGGCATTAAAGCTGTCTTGTTAAACCACTCTGAACTCCACTTCTCTCCCAAGGGGCATTAAAACCGTCTTGTTAAGCTACTGTGACCTCCACCACTCTTCCAAGGGGCATTAAAACTGTCTTGTTAAGCTACTGTGACCTCCACCACTCTTCCAAGGGGCATTGAAACTGTCTTGTTAGGCTACTGTGACCTCCACCACTCTTCCAAAGGGCATTAAAACTGTCTTGTTAAGCTACTGTGACCTCCACCACTCTTCCAAGGGGCATTAAAACCATCTTGTTAAGCTACTGTGACCTCCACCACTCTTCCAAGGGGCATTGATATTGTCTTTTTATTCCACTGCGACCTCCACCACTCTTCCAAGGGGCATTAAAACCATCTTGTTTAAGCTACTGTGACCTCCAGCACTCTTCCAAGGGGCATTAAAACCATCTTGTTAAGCTACTGTGACCTCCACCAGTGTTCCAAGGGGCATTAAAACTGTCTTGTTAAGCTACTGTGACCTCCAACACTCTACCAGGGGGCATTAAAACCGTCTTGTTAAACCACTCTGAACTCCACAGCTCTTTCAAGGGGCATTAAACAATCTTGTTAAGCTACTGTGACCTCCACCACTCTTCCAATCGGCATAGATATTGTCTTTTTATTCCACTGCGACTTCCACAACTATTCCAAGGGGCATTAAAACTGTCTTGTTAAGCTACTGTGACCTCCACCACTCTTCCAAGGGGCATTAAAACTGTTTTGTTAAGCTACTGTGACCTTCACCACTCTTCCAAGGGGCATTAAAACTGTCTTTTTAAGCTACTGTGACCTCCACCACTCTTCCAAGGGGCATTAAAACTGTCTTGATAAGCTACTGTGACCTCCACCACTCTTCCAAGGGGCATTAAAACCGGCTTGTTAAACCACTCTGAACTCCACTTCTCTTACAAGGGGCATTAAAATTGCCCTGTTAAGCTACTGTGACCTCCACCACTCTTCCAAGGGACATTAAAACCGTCTTGTTAAGCTACTGTGACCTCCACCACTCTTCCAATGGGCATTGATATTGTCTTTTTATTCCACTGCGACTTCCACCACTCTTCAAATGGGCATTAAAACTGTCTTGTTAAGCTACTGTGACCTCCACCACTCTTCCAAGGGGCATTAAAACTGTCTTGTTAAGCTACTGTGACCTCCACCACTCTTCCAATGGGCATTGATATTGTCTTTTTATTCCACTGCGACTTCCACCACTAGTCCAAGGGGCATTAAAACCATCTTGCTAAGCTACTGTGACCTCCACCACTCTTCCAAGGGGCATTAAAACTGTCTTGTTAAGCTACTTTGACCTCCACCACTTTTCCAGGGGGCATTAAAACCGTCTTGTTAAAACACTCTGAACTCCACAGCTCTTCCAAGGGGCATTAAAACCATCTAGTTAAGCTACTGTGACCTCCGCCACTCCTCCAAGGAGCATTAAAACCATCTTGTTAAGCTACTGTGACCTCCACCACTCTTCCAAGGGGCATTAAAACCGTCTTGATAAGCTACTGTGACCTCCACCACTCTCCCAAGGGGCATTAAACCGTCTTGTTAAACCACTCTGAAGTTCACTTCTCTTCCAAGGGGCATTAAAACCGTCTTGTTAAGCTACTGTGACCTCCACCACTCTTCAAAGTTGCATTAAAACTGTCTTGTTAAGCTACTATGACCTCCACCACTCTTCCAAGGGGCAATAAACCTGTATTCTTAAACTACTGTGACCTCCACCACTGTTCCAAGGGGCATTAAAACAGTCTTGTTAAACCACTCTGAACTCCACAGCTCTTCCAAGCGGCATTAAAACCATCTTGTTAAGCTACTGTGACCTCCACCACTCTTCCAAGGGACATTGATATGTCTTTTTATTCCACTGCGACCTCCACCACTCTTCCAAGGGGCATTGAAACTGTCTTGTTAAGCTTCTGTGACCTCCACCACTGTTCCAAGGGGCATGAAAACTGTCTTGTTAAACTACTGTGACCTCCACCACTCTTCCAAGGGGCATTAAGACTGTCTTGTTAAACCACCCTGTGCTCCACAGCTCTTCCAAGGGGCACTAAAACCGTCTTGTTAAGCTACTGTGACCTCCAACACTCTTCCAAGGGACATTGATATTGTCTTTTTATTCCACTGCAACCTCCACCACTCTTCCAAGGGGCATTAAAACCATCTTGTTTAAGCTACTGTGACCTCCACCACTCTTCCAAGGGGCATTAAAACCGTCTTATTAAGCTACTTTGACCTCCACCAGTGTTCCAAGGGGCATTAAAACTGTCTTGTTAAGCTACTGTGACCTCCACCACTCTTCCAAGGGGCATTAAAACCGTCTTGTTAAACCACTCTGAACTCCACAGCTCTTTCCAGGGGCATTAAAACCGTCTTGTTAAGCTACTGTGACCTCCACCACTCTTCCAATGGGCATAGATATTGTCTTTTTATTCCACTGCGACTTCCACCACTCTTCCAAGGGGCATTAAAACTGTCTTGTTAAGCTACTGTGACCTCCACCACTCTTCCAAGGGGCATTAAAACTGTCTTGTTAAGCTACTGTGACTTTCACCACTCTTCCAAGGGGCATTAAAACTGTCTTGTTAAGCTACTGTGACCTCCACCACTCTTCCAAGGGGCATTAAAACTGTCTTGATAAGCTACTGTGACCTCCACCAGTCTTCCAAGGGGCATTAAAACCGTCTTGTTAAATCACTCTGAACTCCACTTCTCTTCCAAGGGGCTTTAAAACCGTCTTGTTAAGGTACTCTGACCTCCGCCACCCTTCCACGGGACATTAAAACAGTCTTGTTAATCTACTGTGACTGCCACCACTCTTCCAATGGGCATTGATATTGTCTTTTTATTCCACTGTGACCTCCACCACTCTTCCAAGGGGCATTAAAACTGTCTTGTTAAGCTACTTTGACATCCACCACTCTTCCAAGGGGCATTAAAACCGTCTTGTTAAAACACTCTGAACTCCACAGCTCTTCCAAGGGGCATTAAAACCATCTTGTTAAGCTACTGTGACCTCCACCACTCTTCCAAGGGGGATTGATATTGTCTTTTTATTCCACTGCGACCTCCACCACTCTTCCAAGGGGCATTAAAACCATCTTGTTAAGCTACTGTGACCTCCACCTCTCTTCCAAGGGGCATTAAAACCGTCTTGTTAAGCTACTGTGACCTCCACCACTCTCCCAAGGGGCATTAAAACCGTCTTGTTAAACCACTCTGAACTTCATTTCTCTTCCAAGGGGCATTAAAACCGTCTTGCTAAGCTACTTTTAACTCCACCACTCTTCAAAGGGGCATTAAAACTGTCTTGTTAAGCTACTGTGACCTCCACCACACTTCCAAGGGGCATTAAAACTGTCTTCTTAAGCTACTGTGACCTCCACCACTGTTCCAAGGGGCATTAAAACTGTCTTGTTAAACCACTCTGAACTTCACAGCTCTTCCAAGCGGCGTTAAAACCATCTTGTTAAGCTACTGTGACCTCCACCACTCTTCCAAGGGGCATTGATATGTCTTTTTATTCCACTGCGACCTCCACCACTCTTCCAAGTGGCATTGAAACAGTCTTGTTTAAGCTACTGTGATCTCCACCACTCTTCCAAGGGGCATTAAAACCGTCTTTTTAAGCTACTGTGACCTCCACCACTCTTCCAAGGGGCATTAAAACTGTCTTGTTAAGCTACTGTGACCTCCACCACTCTTCCAATGGGAATTAAAACCATCTTGTTAAACCACTCTGAACTCCACAGCTCGTTGAATGGGCATTAAAACCATCTTGTTAAGCTACTGTGACCTCCACCAGTGTTCCAAGGGGCATTAATACTGTCTTGTTAAGCTACTGTGACCTCCACCACTCTACCAAGGGGCATTAAAACCGTCTTGTTAAACCACTCTGAACTCCACAGCTCTTTCAAGGGCCATTAAAACCATCTTGTTAAGCTACTGTGACCTCCACCACTCTTCCAATGGGCATAGATATTGTCTTTTTATTCCACTGCGACTTCCACAACTCTTCCAAGGGGCATTAAAACTGTCTTGTTAAGCTACTGTGACCTCCACCACTCTTCCAAGGGGCATTAAAACCGTCTTTTTAAACCACTCTGAACTCCACTTCTCTACCAAGAGGCATTAAAATCGCCTTGTTAAGCTACTGTGACCTCCACCACTCTTCCAAGGGACATTAAAACTGTCTTGTTAAGCTACTGTGACTGCCACCACTCTTCCAATGGGCATTGATATTGTCTTTTTATTCCACTGCGACCGCCACCACTCTTCCAAGGGGCATTAAAACTGTCTTGTTAAGCTACTGTGACCTCCACCACTCTTCCAAGGGGCATTAAAATTATCTTGTTAAGCTACTGTGACCTCCACCACTCTTCCAATGGGCATTGATATTGTCTTTTTATTCCACTGCGACTTCCACCAATCTTCCAAGGGGCATTAAAACCGTCTTGCTAAGCTACTGTGACCTCCACCACTCTTCCAAGGGGCATTAAAACTGTCTTGTTAAGCTACTTTGACCTCCACCACTTTTCCAGGGGGCATTAAAACCGTCTTGTTAAAACACTCTGAACTCCACAGCTCTTCCAATGGGCATTAAAACCATCTTGTTAAGCTACTGTGACCTCCACCACTCTTCCAAGGGGCATTGATATTGTCTTTTTATTCCACTGCGACCTCCACCACTCTTCCAAGGGGCATTAAAACCGTCTTGTTAAGCTACTGTGACCTCCACCACTCTTTCAAGTTGCATTAAAACTGTCTTGTTAAGCTACTGTGACCTCCACCACTTTTCCATGGGGCATTAAAGCCGTCTTGTTAAACCACTCTGAACTCCACTTCTCTCCCAAGGGGCATTAAAACCGTCTTGTTAAGCTACTGTGACCTCCACCACTCTTCCAAGGGGCATTAAAAATGTCTTGTTAAGCTACTATGACCTCCACCACTCTTCCAAGGGGCATTGAAACTGTCTTTTTAAGCTACTGTGACCTCCACCACTGTTCCAAGGGGAATTAAAACCATCTTGTTAAGCTACTGTGAACTCCAACACTCTTCCAAGGGGCATTGATATTGTCTTTTTATTCCACTGCGACCTCCACCACTCTTCCAAGGGGCATTAAAACCATCTTGTTTAAGCTGCTATGAACTCCACCACTCCTCCAAGGGGCATTAAAATAGTCTTGTTAAGCTACTGTGACCTCCACCAGTCTTCCAACGGGCATTAAAACTGTCTTGTTAAGCTACTGTGACCTCCACCACTCTTCCAAGGGGCATTAAAACCGTCTTGTTAAACCACTCTGAACTCCACAGCTCTTTCAAGGTGCATTAAAACCATCTTGTTAAGCTACTGTGACCTCCACCACTCTTCCAAGGGGCATTAAAACCGTCTTGTTAATCTACTGTGACCTCCACCACTCTTCGAAGGGTCATTAAAACTGTCTTGTTAAGCTACTGTGACCTCCACCACTCTTCCAAGGGTCATTAAAACCATCTTGTTAAACCACTCTGAACTCCACTTTTCTTGCAAGGGACATTAAAACCATCTTGTTAAGCTACTGTGACCTCCACCACTCTTCCAAGGGGCATTAAAACTGTCTTGTTAAGCTACTGTGACCTCCACCATTCTCCAAGGGGCATTAAAGCCGTCTTGTTAAACCACTCTGAACTCCACTTCTCTCCCAAGGGGCATTAAAACCATCTTGTTAAGCTACTGTGACCTCCACCACTCTTCCAAGGGGCATTAAAACTGTCTTGTTAAGCTACTGTGACCTTCACCACTCTTGCAAGGGGCATTAAAACTGTCTTGTTAAGCTACTGTGACCTCCACCACTCTTCCAAGGGGCATTAAAACTGTCCTGTTAAGCTACTGTGACCTCCACCACTCTTCCAATGGGCATTGAAACTGTCTTGTTAAGCTACTGTGACCTCCACCACTCTTCCAAGGGGCATTGAATCTGTCTTGTTAAGCTACTGTGACCTCCACCACTCTTCCAAGGGGCATTAAAACTGTCTTGTTAAGCTACTGTGACCTCTACCACTCTTCCAAGGGGCATTAAAACTGTCTTGCTAAACCACTCTGAACTCCACTTCTCTCACAAGGGACATTAAAACCGTCTTGTTAAGCTACTGTGACCTCCACCACTCTTCCAAGGGGCATTAAAACTGTCTTGTTAAGCTACTGTGACCTCCACCACTCTTCCAAGGGGCATTAAAACTGTCTTGTTAAGCTACTGTGACCTCCACCTCTCTTGCAAGGGATATTAAAACCGTCTTGTTAAGCTACTGTGACCTCCACCACTCTTCCAATGGGCATTAAAACTGTCTTGTTAAGCTACTGTGACCTCCACCACTCTTGCAAGGGGCATTAAAACTGTCTTGTTAAGCTACTGTGACCTCCACCACTCTTCCAAGGGGCATTAAAGCTGTCTTGTTAAACCACTCTGAACTTCACTTCTCTCCCAAGGGGCATTAAAACCGTCTTGTTAAGCTACTGTGACCTCCACCACTCTTCCAAGGGGCATTAAAACTGTCTTGTTAAGCTACTGTGACCTCCACCACTCTTCCAAGGGGCATTGAAACTGTCTTGTTAGGCTACTGTGACCTCCACCACTCTTCCAAGGGGCATTAAAACTGTCTTGTTAAGCTACTGTGACCTCCACCGCTCTTCCAAGGGGCATTAAAACCATCTTGTTAAGCTCCTGTGACCTCCACCACTCTTCCAAGGGGCATTGATATTGTCTTTTTATTCCACTGCGACCTCCACCACTCTTCCAAGGGGCATTAAAACTGTCTTGTTAAGCTACTGTGACCTCCACCACTCTTTCAATGGGCATTGAAACTGTCTTGTTAAGCTACTGTGACCTCCACCACTCTTCCAAGGGGCATTGAATCTGTCTTGTTAAGCTACTGTGACCTCCACCCCTCTTCCAAGGGGCATTAAAACTGTCTTGCTAAACCACTCTGAACTCCACTTCTCTCCCAAGGGACATTAAAACCGTCTTGTTAAGCTACTGTGACCTCCACCACTCTTCCAAGGGGCATTAAAACTGTCTTGTTAAGCTACTGTGACCTCCACCACTCTTGCAAGGGGCATTAAAACTGTCTTGTTAAGCTACTGTGACCTCCACCACTCTTCCAAGGGGCATTAAAGCTGTCTTGTTAAACCACTCTGAACTCCACTTCTCTCCCAAGGGGCATTAAAACCGTCTTGTTAAGCTACTGTGACCTCCACCACTCTTCCAAGGGGCATTAAAACTGTCTTGTTAAGCTACTGTGACCTCCACCACTCTTCCAAGGGGCATTGAAACTGTCTTGTTAGGCTACTGTGACCTCCACCACTCTTCCAAAGGGCATTAAAACTGTCTTGTTAAGCTACTGTGACCTCCACCACTCTTCCAAGGGGCATTAAAACCATCTTGTTAAGCTACTGTGACCTCCACCACTCTTCCAAGGGGCATTGATATTGTCTTTTTATTCCACTGCGACCTCCACCACTCTTCCAAGGGGCATTAAAACCATCTTGTTTAAGCTACTGTGACCTCCAGCACTCTTCCAAGGGGCATTAAAACCATCTTGTTAAGCTACTGTGACCTCCACCAGTGTTCCAAGGGGCATTAAAACTGTCTTGTTAAGCTACTGTGACCTCCAACACTCTACCAGGGGGCATTAAAACCGTCTTGTTAAACCACTCTGAACTCCACAGCTCTTTCAAGGGGCATTAAACAATCTTGTTAAGCTACTGTGACCTCCACCACTCTTCCAATCGGCATAGATATTGTCTTTTTATTCCACTGCGACTTCCACAACTATTCCAAGGGGCATTAAAACTGTCTTGTTAAGCTACTGTGACCTCCACCACTCTTCCAAGGGGCATTAAAACTGTTTTGTTAAGCTACTGTGACCTTCACCACTCTTCCAAGGGGCATTAAAACTGTCTTTTTAAGCTACTGTGACCTCCACCACTCTTCCAAGGGGCATTAAAACTGTCTTGATAAGCTACTGTGACCTCCACCACTCTTCCAAGGGGCATTAAAACCGGCTTGTTAAACCACTCTGAACTCCACTTCTCTTACAAGGGGCATTAAAATTGCCCTGTTAAGCTACTGCGACCTCCACCACTCTTCCAAGGGACATTAAAACCGTCTTGTTAAGCTACTGTGACCTCCACCACTCTTCCAATGGGCATTGATATTGTCTTTTTATTCCACTGCGACTTCCACCACTCTTCAAATGGGCATTAAAACTGTCTTGTTAAGCTACTGTGACCTCCACCACTCTTCCAAGGGGCATTAAAACTGTCTTGTTAAGCTACTGTGACCTCCACCACTCTTCCAATGGGCATTGATATTGTCTTTTTATTCCACTGCGACTTCCACCACTAGTCCAAGGGGCATTAAAACCATCTTGCTAAGCTACTGTGACCTCCACCACTCTTCCAAGGGGCATTAAAACTGTCTTGTTAAGCTACTTTGACCTCCACCACTTTTCCAGGGGGCATTAAAACCGTCTTGTTAAAACACTCTGAACTCCACAGCTCTTCCAAGGGGCATTAAAACCATCTAGTTAAGCTACTGTGACCTCCGCCACTCCTCCAAGGAGCATTAAAACCATCTTGTTAAGCTACTGTGACCTCCACCACTCTTCCAAGGGGCATTAAAACCGTCTTGATAAGCTACTGTGACCTCCACCACTCTCCCAAGGGGCATTAAACCGTCTTGTTAAACCACTCTGAAGTTCACTTCTCTTCCAAGGGGCATTAAAACCGTCTTGTTAAGCTACTGTGACCTCCACCACTCTTCAAAGTTGCATTAAAACTGTCTTGTTAAGCTACTATGACCTCCACCACTCTTCCAAGGGGCAATAAACCTGTATTCTTAAACTACTGTGACCTCCACCACTGTTCCAAGGGGCATTAAAACAGTCTTGTTAAACCACTCTGAACTCCACAGCTCTTCCAAGCGGCATTAAAACCATCTTGTTAAGCTACTGTGACCTCCACCACTCTTCCAAGGGACATTGATATGTCTTTTTATTCCACTGCGACCTCCACCACTCTTCCAAGGGGCATTGAAACTGTCTTGTTAAGCTTCTGTGACCTCCACCACTGTTCCAAGGGGCATGAAAACTGTCTTGTTAAACTACTGTGACCTCCACCACTCTTCCAAGGGGCATTAAGACTGTCTTGTTAAACCACCCTGTGCTCCACAGCTCTTCCAAGGGGCACTAAAACCGTCTTGTTAAGCTACTGTGACCTCCAACACTCTTCCAAGGGACATTGATATTGTCTTTTTATTCCACTGCAACCTCCACCACTCTTCCAAGGGGCATTAAAACCATCTTGTTTAAGCTACTGTGACCTCCACCACTCTTCCAAGGGGCATTAAAACCGTCTTATTAAGCTACTTTGACCTCCACCAGTGTTCCAAGGGGCATTAAAACTGTCTTGTTAAGCTACTGTGACCTCCACCACTCTTCCAAGGGGCATTAAAACCGTCTTGTTAAACCACTCTGAACTCCACAGCTCTTTCCAGGGGCATTAAAACCGTCTTGTTAAGCTACTGTGACCTCCACCACTCTTCCAATGGGCATAGATATTGTCTTTTTATTCCACTGCGACTTCCACCACTCTTCCAAGGGGCATTAAAACTGTCTTGTTAAGCTACTGTGACCTCCACCACTCTTCCAAGGGGCATTAAAACTGTCTTGTTAAGCTACTGTGACTTTCACCACTCTTCCAAGGGGCATTAAAACTGTCTTGTTAAGCTACTGTGACCTCCACCACTCTTCCAAGGGGCATTAAAACTGTCTTGATAAGCTACTGTGACCTCCACCAGTCTTCCAAGGGGCATTAAAACCGTCTTGTTAAATCACTCTGAACTCCACTTCTCTTCCAAGGGGCTTTAAAACCGTCTTGTTAAGGTACTCTGACCTCCGCCACCCTTCCACGGGACATTAAAACAGTCTTGTTAATCTACTGTGACTGCCACCACTCTTCCAATGGGCATTGATATTGTCTTTTTATTCCACTGTGACCTCCACCACTCTTCCAAGGGGCATTAAAACTGTCTTGTTAAGCTACTTTGACATCCACCACTCTTCCAAGGGGCATTAAAACCGTCTTGTTAAAACACTCTGAACTCCACAGCTCTTCCAAGGGGCATTAAAACCATCTTGTTAAGCTACTGTGACCTCCACCACTCTTCCAAGGGGGATTGATATTGTCTTTTTATTCCACTGCGACCTCCACCACTCTTCCAAGGGGCATTAAAACCATCTTGTTAAGCTACTGTGACCTCCACCTCTCTTCCAAGGGGCATTAAAACCGTCTTGTTAAGCTACTGTGACCTCCACCACTCTCCCAAGGGGCATTAAAACCGTCTTGTTAAACCACTCTGAACTTCATTTCTCTTCCAAGGGGCATTAAAACCGTCTTGCTAAGCTACTTTTAACTCCACCACTCTTCAAAGGGGCATTAAAACTGTCTTGTTAAGCTACTGTGACCTCCACCACACTTCCAAGGGGCATTAAAACTGTCTTCTTAAGCTACTGTGACCTCCACCACTGTTCCAAGGGGCATTAAAACTGTCTTGTTAAACCACTCTGAACTTCACAGCTCTTCCAAGCGGCGTTAAAACCATCTTGTTAAGCTACTGTGACCTCCACCACTCTTCCAAGGGGCATTGATATGTCTTTTTATTCCACTGCGACCTCCACCACTCTTCCAAGTGGCATTGAAACAGTCTTGTTTAAGCTACTGTGATCTCCACCACTCTTCCAAGGGGCATTAAAACCGTCTTTTTAAGCTACTGTGACCTCCACCACTCTTCCAAGGGGCATTAAAACTGTCTTGTTAAGCTACTGTGACCTCCACCACTCTTCCAATGGGCATTAAAACCATCTTGTTAAACCACTCTGAACTCCACAGCTCGTTGAATGGGCATTAAAACCGTCCTGTTAAGCTTCTGTGACCTCCACCACTCTTCCAAGTGGCATTAAAACTGTCTTGTTAAACCACTCTGAACTCCACTTCTCTTCCAAGGGTCATTAAAACCGTCTTGTTAAGCTACAGTTTCCTCCACCACTCTTCCAAGGGGCATTAAAACTGTCTTGTTAAGCTACTGTGACCTCCACCACTCTTCCAAGGGGCATTAAAGCTGTCTTGTTAAACCAGTCTGAACTCCACTTATCTCCCAAGGGGCATTAAATCCGTCTTGTTAAGCTACTGTGACCTCCACCACTCTTCCAAGGGGCATTAATACTGTCTTGTTAAGCTACTGTGACCTCCACCACTCTTCCAAGGGGCATTGAAACTGTCTTGTTATGCTACTGTGACCTCCACCACTGTTCCAAGGGGCATTAGAACTGTCTTGTTAAGCTACTGTGACCTCCATCACTCTTCCCAGGGGCATTAAAACTGTCTTGTTAAACCGCTCTGAGCTCCACAGCTCTTCCAAGGGGCATTAAAACCGTCTTGTTAAACTACTGTGACCTCCACCACTCTTCCAATGGGCATTGATATTGTCTTTTTATTCCACTGCGACTTCCACCACTCTTCCAAGGGGCATTAAAACTGTCTTGTTATGCTACTGAGACTTCCACCACTCTTCCAAGGGGCATTAAAACTGTCTTGATAAGCTACTGTGACCTCCACCGCTCTTCGAAGGGGCATTAAAACCGTCTTGTTAAGCTGCTGTAACCTCCACCACTCTTCCAAAGGGCATTAAAACCATCTTGTTAAGCTACTATGACCTCCACCACTCTTCCACGGGCATTAAAACTGTCTTGTTATGCTACTGTGACATCCACCACACTTCCAAGGGGCATTAAAACTGTCTTGATAAGCTACTGTGACCTCCACTGCTCTTCGAAGGGGCATTAAAACCGTCTTGTTAAGCTGCTGTAACCTCCACCACTCTTCCAAGGGGCATTGAAACTGTCTTGTTAAGCTACTGTGACCGCCACCACTCTTCGAAGGGGCATTAAAACCGTCTTGCTGAGCTACTGTGACCTCCACCACTCTTCCAAGGGGCATTAAAACTGTCTTGATAAGCTACTGTGACCTCCACCAGTCTTCCAAGGGGCATTAAAACCGTCTTGTTAAATCACTCTGAACTCCACTTCTCTTCCAAGGGGCTTTAAAACCGTCTTGTTAAGCTACTCTGACCTCCGCCACCCTTCCACGGGACATTAAAACAGTCTTGTTAATCTACTGTGACTGCCACCACTCTTCCAATGGGCATTGATATTGTCTTTTTATTCCACTGTGACCTCCACCACTCTTCCAAGGGGCATTAAAACTGTCTTGTTAAGCTACTTTGACATCCACCACTCTTCCAAGGGGCATTAAAACCGTCTTGTTAAAACACTCTGAACTCCACAGCTCTTCCAAGGGGCATTAAAACCATCTTGTTAAGCTACTGTGACCTCCACCACTCTTCCAAGGGGGATTGATATTGTCTTTTTATTCCACTGCGACCTCCACCACTCTTCCAAGGGGCATTAAAACCATCTTGTTAAGCTACTGTGACCTCCACCTCTCTTCCAAGGGGCATTAAAACCGTCTTGTTAAGCTACTGTGACCTCCACCACTCTCCCAAGGGGCATTAAAACCGTCTTGTTAAACCACTCTGAACTTCATTTCTCTTCCAAGGGGCATTAAAACCGTCTTGCTAAGCTACTTTTAACTCCACCACTCTTCAAAGGGGCATTAAAACTGTCTTGTTAAGCTACTGTGACCTCCACCACACTTCCAAGGGGCATTAAAACTGTCTTCTTAAGCTACTGTGACCTCCACCACTGTTCCAAGGGGCATTAAAACTGTCTTGTTAAACCACTCTGAACTTCACAGCTCTTCCAAGCGGCGTTAAAACCATCTTGTTAAGCTACTGTGACCTCCACCACTCTTCCAAGGGGCATTGATATGTCTTTTTATTCCACTGCGACCTCCACCACTCTTCCAAGTGGCATTGAAACAGTCTTGTTTAAGCTACTGTGATCTCCACCACTCTTCCAAGGGGCATTAAAACCGTCTTTTTAAGCTACTGTGACCTCCACCACTCTTCCAAGGGGCATTAAAACTGTCTTGTTAAGCTACTGTGACCTCCACCACTCTTCCAATGGGCATTAAAACCATCTTGTTAAACCACTCTGAACTCCACTTCTCTTCCAAGGGGCATTAAAACCGTCTTGTTAAGCTACTGTGACCTCCACCACTCTTCCAAGGGACATTAAAACCATCTTGTTAAGCTACTGTGACTGCCACCACTCTTCCAATGGGCATTGATATTGTCTTTTTATTCCACTGCGACCTCCACCACTCTTCCAAGGGGCATTAAAACTGTCTTGTTAAGCTACTGTGACCTCCACTGCTCTTCGAAGGGGCATTAAAACCGTCTTGTTAAGCTGCTGTAACCTCCACCACTCTTCCAAGGGGCATTGAAACTGTCTTGTTAAGCTACTGTGACCGCCACCACTCTTCGAAGGGGCATTAAAACCGTCTTGCTGAGCTACTGTGACCTCCACCACTCTTCCAAGGGGCATTAAAACTGTCTTGATAAGCTACTGTGACCTCCACCAGTCTTCCAAGGGGCATTAAAGCCGTCTTGTTAAATCACTCTGAACTCCACTTCTCTTCCAAGGGGCTTTAAAACCGTCTTGTTAAGCTACTCTGACCTCCGCCACCCTTCCACGGGACATTAAAACAGTCTTGTTAATCTACTGTGACTGCCACCACTCTTCCAATGGGCATTGATATTGTCTTTTTATTCCACTGTGACCTCCACCACTCTTCCAAGGGGCATTAAAACTGTCTTGTTAAGCTACTTTGACATCCACCACTCTTCCAAGGGGCATTAAAACCGTCTTGTTAAAACACTCTGAACTCCACAGCTCTTCCAAGGGGCATTAAAACCATCTTGTTAAGCTACTGTGACCTCCACCACTCTTCCAAGGGGGATTGATATTGTCTTTTTATTCCACTGCGACCTCCACCACTCTTCCAAGGGGCATTAAAACCATCTTGTTAAGCTACTGTGACCTCCACCTCTCTTCCAAGGGGCATTAAAACCGTCTTGTTAAGCTACTGTGACCTCCACCACTCTCCCAAGGGGCATTAAAACCGTCTTGTTAAACCACTCTGAACTTCATTTCTCTTCCAAGGGGCATTAAAACCGTCTTGCTAAGCTACTTTTAACTCCACCACTCTTCAAAGGGGCATTAAAACTGTCTTGTTAAGCTACTGTGACCTCCACCACACTTCCAAGGGGCATTAAAACTGTCTTCTTAAGCTACTGTGACCTCCACCACTGTTCCAAGGGGCATTAAAACTGTCTTGTTAAACCACTCTGAACTTCACAGCTCTTCCAAGCGGCGTTAAAACCATCTTGTTAAGCTACTGTGACCTCCACCACTCTTCCAAGGGGCATTGATATGTCTTTTTATTCCACTGCGACCTCCACCACTCTTCCAAGTGGCATTGAAACAGTCTTGTTTAAGCTACTGTGATCTCCACCACTCTTCCAAGGGGCATTAAAACCGTCTTTTTAAGCTACTGTGACCTCCACCACTCTTCCAAGGGGCATTAAAACTGTCTTGTTAAGCTACTGTGACCTCCACCACTCTTCCAATGGGCATTAAAACCATCTTGTTAAACCACTCTGAACTCCACTTCTCTTCCAAGGGGCATTAAAACCGTCTTGTTAAGCTACTGTGACCTCCACCACTCTTCCAAGGGACATTAAAACCATCTTGTTAAGCTACTGTGACTGCCACCACTCTTCCAATGGGCATTGATATTGTCTTTTTATTCCACTGCGACCTCCACCACTCTTCCAAGGGGCATTAAAACTGTCTTGTTAAGCTACTGTGACCTCCACTGCTCTTCGAAGGGGCATTAAAACCGTCTTGTTAAGCTGCTGTAACCTCCACCACTCTTCCAAGGGGCATTGAAACTGTCTTGTTAAGCTACTGTGACCGCCACCACTCTTCGAAGGGGCATTAAAACCGTCTTGCTGAGCTACTGTGACCTCCACCACTCTTCCAAGGGGCATTAAAACTGTCTTGATAAGCTACTGTGACCTCCACCAGTCTTCCAAGGGGCATTAAAGCCGTCTTGTTAAATCACTCTGAACTCCACTTCTCTTCCAAGGGGCTTTAAAACCGTCTTGTTAAGCTACTCTGACCTCCGCCACCCTTCCACGGGACATTAAAACAGTCTTGTTAATCTACTGTGACTGCCACCACTCTTCCAATGGGCATTGATATTGTCTTTTTATTCCACTGTGACCTCCACCACTCTTCCAAGGGGCATTAAAACTGTCTTGTTAAGCTACTTTGACATCCACCACTCTTCCAAGGGGCATTAAAACCGTCTTGTTAAAACACTCTGAACTCCACAGCTCTTCCAAGGGGCATTAAAACCATCTTGTTAAGCTACTGTGACCTCCACCACTCTTCCAAGGGGGATTGATATTGTCTTTTTATTCCACTGCGACCTCCACCACTCTTCCAAGGGGCATTAAAACCATCTTGTTAAGCTACTGTGACCTCCACCTCTCTTCCAAGGGGCATTAAAACCGTCTTGTTAAGCTACTGTGACCTCCACCACTCTCCCAAGGGGCATTAAAACCGTCTTGTTAAACCACTCTGAACTTCATTTCTCTTCCAAGGGGCATTAAAACCGTCTTGCTAAGCTACTTTTAACTCCACCACTCTTCAAAGGGGCATTAAAACTGTCTTGTTAAGCTACTGTGACCTCCACCACACTTCCAAGGGGCATTAAAACTGTCTTCTTAAGCTACTGTGACCTCCACCACTGTTCCAAGGGGCATTAAAACTGTCTTGTTAAACCACTCTGAACTTCACAGCTCTTCCAAGCGGCGTTAAAACCATCTTGTTAAGCTACTGTGACCTCCACCACTCTTCCAAGGGGCATTGATATGTCTTTTTATTCCACTGCGACCTCCACCACTCTTCCAAGTGGCATTGAAACAGTCTTGTTTAAGCTACTGTGATCTCCACCACTCTTCCAAGGGGCATTAAAACCGTCTTTTTAAGCTACTGTGACCTCCACCACTCTTCCAAGGGGCATTAAAACTGTCTTGTTAAGCTACTGTGACCTCCACCACTCTTCCAATGGGCATTAAAACCATCTTGTTAAACCACTCTGAACTCCACAGCTCGTTGAATGGGCATTAAAACCGTCCTGTTAAGCTTCTGTGACCTCCACCACTCTTCCAAGTGGCATTAAAACTGTCTTGTTAAACCACTCTGAACTCCACTTCTCTTCCAAGGGTCATTAAAACCGTCTTGTTAAGCTACAGTTTCCTCCACCACTCTTCCAAGGGGCATTAAAACTGTCTTGTTAAGCTACTGTGACCTCCGCCACTCTTCCAAGGGGCATTAAAGCTGTCTTGTTAAACCAGTCTGAACTCCACTTATCTCCCAAGGGGCATTAAATCCGTCTTGTTAAGCTACTGTGACCTCCACCACTCTTCCAAGGGGCATTAATACTGTCTTGTTAAGCTACTGTGACCTCCACCACTCTTCCAAGGGGCATTGAAACTGTCTTGTTATGCTACTGTGACCTCCACCACTGTTCCAAGGGGCATTAGAACTGTCTTGTTAAGCTACTGTGACCTCCATCACTCTTCCCAGGGGCATTAAAACTGTATTGTTAAACCGCTCTGAGCTCCACAGCTCTTCCAAGGGGCATTAAAACCGTCTTGTTAAACTACTGTGACCTCCACCACTCTTCCAATGGGCATTGATATTGTCTTTTTATTCCACTGCGACTTCCACCACTCTTCCAAGGGGCATTAAAACTGTCTTGTTATGCTACTGTGACTTCCACCACTCTTCCAAGGGGCATTAAAACTGTCTTGATAAGCTACTGTGACCTCCACCGCTCTTCGAAGGGGCATTAAAACCGTCTTGTTAAGCTGCTGTAACCTCCACCACTCTTCCAAAGGGCATTAAAACCATCTTGTTAAGCTACTATGACCTCCACCACTCTTCCACGGGCATTAAAACTGTCTTGTTATGCTACTGTGACTTCCACCACACTTCCAAGGGGCATTAAAACTGTCTTGATAAGCTACTGTGACCTCCACTGCTCTTCGAAGGGGCATTAAAACCGTCTTGTTAAGCTGCTGTAACCTCCACCACTCTTCCAAGGGGCATTGAAACTGTCTTGTTAAGCTACTGTGACCGCCACCACTCTTCGAAGGGGCATTAAAACCGTCTTGCTGAGCTACTGTGACCTCCACCACTCTTCCAAGGGGCATTAAAACAGTCTTGTTAAAACACTCTGAACTCCACACCTCTTCCAAGGGGCATTAAAACCATCTTGTTAAGCTACTGTTACCTCCACCACTCTTCCAATGGGCATTGATATTGTCTTTTTATTCCACTGCGACCTCCACCACTCTTCCAAAGGGCATTAAAACCATCTTGTTAAGCTACTGTGACCTCCACCACTCTTCCAAGGGGCATTAAAACAGTCTTGTTAAACCACTCTGAACTCCACTTCTCTCCCAAGGGGCATTAAAACCGTCCTGCTAAGCTACTGTGACCTCCACCTCTCTTCCAAGGGGCATTAAAACTGTCTTGTTAAGCTACTGTGACCTCCACCACTGTTCCAAGGGGCATTAAAACAGTCTTGTTTAAGCTACTGTGACCTCCACCACTCTTTCAAGGGGCATTAAAACTGTCTTGTTAAGCTACTGTGACCTCCACCACTCTTCCAAGGGGCATTAAAACCGTCTTGTTAAGCTACTGTGACCTCCACCACTCTTCCAAGGGGCATTGATATTGTCTTTTCATTCCACTGCGACCTCCACCACTCTTCCAAGGGGCATTAAAACCATCTTGTTTAAGCTAGTGTGACCTCCACCACTCTTCCAAGGGGCATTAAAACCATCTTATTAAGCTATTGTGACCTCCGCCAGTGTTCCAAGGGGCATTAAAACTGTCTTGTTAAGCTACTGTGACCTCCACCACTCTACCAAGGGGCATTAAAACCGTCTTGTTAAACCACTCTGAACTCCACAGCTCTTCCAAGGGGCATTAAAACTGTCTTGTTAAGCTACTGTGACCTCCACCACTCTTCCAAGTGGCATTAAGTGCTTTGTTAAGCTACTGTGACCTTCACCACTCTTCCAAGGGGCATTAAAACTGTCTTGTTAAGCTACTGTGACCTCCACCACTCTTCCAAGGGGCATTAAAACTGTCTTGATAAGCTACTGTGACCTCCACCACTCTTCCAAGGGGAATTAAAACCGTTTTGTTAAACCACTCTGAACTCCATTTCTCTTCCAAGGGGCATTAAAATCGCCTTGTTAAGCTACTGTGACCTCCACCACTCTTCCAAGTGACATTAAAACTGTCTTGTTAAGCTACTGTGACTGCCACCACTCTTCCAATGGGCATTAAAACTGTCTTGTTAAGCTACTGTGACCTCCACCACTCTTCCAAGGGACATTAAAACCGTCTTGTTAAGCTACTGTGACCTCCACCACTCTTCCAATGGGCATTGATATTGTCTTTTTATTCCATTGCGACTTCCACCACTCTTCAAAGGGGCATTAAAACTGTCTTGTTAAGCTACTGTGACCTCCACCACTCTTCCAAGGGGCATTAAAACTGTCTTGTTAAACTACTGTGACCTCCACCACTCTTCCAAGGGGCATTAAAACTGTCTTGTCAAGCTACTGTGACCTCCACCACTCTTCCAAGGGGCATTAAAATTATCTTGTTAAACCACTCTGAACTCCACAGCTCTTTTAAGGGGCATTAAAACCATCTGGTTAAGCCACTGTGACCTCCACCACTCTTCCAAGGGGCATTAATATTGTCTTTTTATTCCACTGCGACCTCCACCACTCTTCCAAGGGGCATTAAAACCATCTTGTTAAGCTACTGTGACCTCCGCCACTCTTCCAAGGAGCATTAAAACCGTCTTGTTAAGTTACTGTTACCTCCACCACTCTTCCAAGGGGCATTAAAACGGTCTTGTTAAGCTACTGTGACCTCCACCACTCTACCAAGGGGCATTAAAACCGTCTTGTTAAACCACTCTGAACTTCAATTCTCTTCCAAGGGGCATTAAAACCGTCTTGTTAAGCTACTGTGACCTCCACCACTCTTCAAAGGGGCATTAAAACTGTCTTGTTAAGCTACTAGGACCTCCACCACTCTTCCAAGGGGCATTAAAACAGTCTTGTTAAGCTACTGTGACCTCCACCACTGTTCCAATGGGCATTAAAACTGTCTTGTTAAACCACTCTGAACTCCACAGCTCTTCCAAGCGGCATTAAAACCATCTTGTTAAGATACTGTGACCTCCATCACTCTTCCAAGGGGCATTGATATGTCTTTTTATTCCACTGCGACCTCCACCACTCTTCCAAGGGGCATTAAAACTGTCTTGTTAAGCTACTGTGACCTCCACCACTCTTCCACGGGCATTAAAACTGTCTTGTTATGCTACTGTGACTTCCACCACTCTTCCAAGGGGCATTAAAACTGTCTTGATAAGCTACTGTGACCTCCACCGCTCTTCGAAGGGGCATTAAAACCGTCTTGTTAAGCTGCTGTAACCTCCACCACTCTTCCAAAGGGCATTAAAACCATCTTGTTAAGCTACTATGACCTCCACCACTCTTCCACGGGCATTAAAACTGTCTTGTTATGCTACTGTGACTTCCACCACACTTCCAAGGGGCATTAAAACTGTCTTGATAAGCTACTGTGACCTCCACCGCTCTTCGAAGGGGCATTAAAACCGTCTTGTTAAGCTGCTGTAACCTCCACCACTCTTCCAAAGGGCATTAAAACCATCTTGTTAAGCTACTATGACCTCCACCACTCTTCCACGGGCATTAAAACTGTCTTGTTATGCTACTGTGACTTCCACCACACTTCCAAGGGGCATTAAAACTGTCTTGATAAGCTACTGTGACCTCCACTGCTCTTCGAAGGGGCATTAAAACCGTCTTGTTAAGCTGCTGTAACCTCCACCACTCTTCCAAGGGGCATTGAAACTGTCTTGTTAAGCTACTGTGAGCGCCACCACTCTTCGAAGGGGCATTAAAACCGTCTTGCTGAGCTACTGTGACCTCCACCACTCTTCCAAGGGGCATTAAAACCGTCTTGTTAAAACACTCTGAACTCCACACCTCTTCCAAGGGGCATTAAAACCATCTTGTTAAGCTACTGTTACCTCCACCACTCTTCCAATGGGCATTGATATTGTCTTTTTATTCCACTGCGACCTCCACCACTCTTCCAAGGGGCATTAAAACTGTCTTGTTAAGCTACTGTGACCGCCACCACTCTTCGAAGGGACATTAAAACCGTCTTGTTAAAACACTCTGAACTCCACACCTCTTCCAAGGGGCATTAAAACCGTCTTGTTAAGCTACTGTGACCTCCACCACTCTTCCAAGGGGCATTAAAACTGTCTTGTTAAGCTACTGTGACCGCCACCACTCTTCCAAGGGGCATTAAAGCAGTCTTGTTAAAACACTCTGAACTCCACAGCTCTTCCAAGGGGCATTAAAACCATCTTGTTAAGCTACTGTGACCTCAACCACTCTTCCAAGGGGCATTGATATTGTCTTTTTATTCCACTGTGACCTCCACCACTCTTCCAAAGGGCATTAAAACCATCTTGTTAAGCTACTGTGACCTCCACCACTCTTCCAATGGGCATTAAAAAAATATTGTTAAGCTACTGTGACCTGCACCACTCTACCAAGGGGCATTAAAACCGTCTTGTTAAGTTTCTGTGACCTCCACGACTCTTCCATTGGGCATTAAAACCGTCTTGTTAAACCACTCTGAACTCCAGTTCTCTTCCAATGGGCATTAAAACCATCTTGTTAAGCTACTGTGACCTCCACCACTCTTCCAAGGGGCATTAAAACCGTCTTGTTAAGCTACTGTGACCTCCACCACTGTTACAAGGGGCATTAAAACTGTCTTGTTAAGTTACTGTGACCTCCACCACTCGTCCAAGGGGCATTAAAACCGTCTTGTTAAACCACTCTGAACTCCACAGCTCTTCCAAGGGGCATTAAAACCATCTTGTTAAGCTACTGTGACCTCCACCGCTCTTCCAAGGGTCATTGATATATCTTTTTATTCCACTGCGACCTCCACCACTCTTCCAAGGGGTATTAAAACCATCTTGTTAAGTTACTGTAACCTCCACCACTCTTCCAAGGGGCATTAAAACTGTCTTGTTAAGCTACTGTGACCTCCACCACTCTTCCAAGTGGTATTAAAACCATCTTGTTAAACCACTCTGAACTCCACAGCTCTTTCAAGGGGCAATAGAAACGTCTTGTTAAGCTTCTGTGACCTCCACCACTCTTCCAAGGGACCTTAAAACCGTCTTGTTAAGCTACTGTGACCTCCACCACTCTTCCAAGGGGTATTAAACGTGTCTTGTTAAGCTACTGTGACCTCCACCACTCTTCCAAGGGGCATTAAAACTGTCTTGTTAAGCTACTGTGACCTCCACCACTCTTCCAAGGAACATTAAAACCATCTTGTTAAACTACTGTGACCTGCACCACTCTTCCAATAGGCATTGATATTGTCTTTTTATTCCTCTGCGACTTCCACCACTCTTCCAAGGGGCATTAAAACTGTCTTGTTAAGCTACTGTGACCTCCACCACTCTTCCAAGGAGCATTATAAGTGTCTTGTTAAACCACTCTGAACTCCACAGCTCTTTCAAGGGCCATTAAAACCGTCTTGTTAAGTTTCTGTGACCTCCACCACTCTTCCAAGGGACATTAAAACCATCTTGTTAAGCTACTGTGACCTCCACCACTCTTCCAATGGGAATTGATATTGTCTTTTTATTCCACTGCGACGTCCACCACTCTTTGAAGGGGCATTAAAGCTGTCTTGTTAAGCTACTGTGACCTCCACCACTCTTCCAAGGGGCATTAAAACTGTCTTGTTAAGACACTGTGACCTCCACCACTCTTCCAAGGGGCATTAAAACTGTCTTGTTAAGCTACTGTGACCTCCACCACTCTTCCAAGGGGCATTAAAACCGTCCTATTAAAACACTCTGAACTCCACAGCTCTTCCAAGCGGCATTAAAACCATCTTGTTAAGCTACTGTGACCTCCACCACTCTTCCAAGGGGCATTGATATTGTCTTTTTATTCCACTGCGACCTCCACCACTCTTCCAAGGGGCATTAAAGCTGTCTTGTTAAGCTACTGTGACCTCCACTACTCTTCCAAGGGGCATTAAAACCATCTTGTTAAGGTACTGTGACCACCACCACTCTTCCAAGGGGCATTAAAACCGTCTTGTTAAGCTACTGTGACCTGCACCACTCTTCCAATCCGCATTGATAATGTCTTTTTATTCCACTGCGACTTCCACCACTCTTCCAAGGGGCATTAAAACTGTCTTGTTAAGCTACTGTGACCTCCACCACTCTTCCAAGGGACATTAAAACTGTCTTACTAAACCACTCTGAACTCCACAGCTCTTTCAATGGGCATTAAAACCGTCTTTTTAAGCTACTGTGACCTCCACCACTCTTCCAATGGGAATTGATATTGTCTTTTTATTCCACTGCGACTTCCACCACTCTTCCAAGGGGCATTAAAACTGTCTTGTTAAGCTACTGTGACCTCCACCACTCTTCCAAGGGGCATTAGAACTGTCTTGTTAAAACACTCTGAACTCCACCACTCTTACAAGGGGCATTAAAACTGTCTTGTTAAGCTGCTGTGACCTCCACCACTCTTCCAAGGGGCATTAAAACAGTCTTGTTAAAACACTCTGAACTCCACAGCTCTTCCAAGGGGCATTAAAACCATCTTGTTAAGCTACTGTGACCTCCACCACTCTTCCAAGGGCCATTGATACTGTCTTACTAAGCTACTGTGACCTCCACCACTGTTCCAAGGGGCATTAAAACTGTCTTGTTAAGCTACTGTGACCTCCACCACTCTTCCAAGGGGCATTAAAACTGTCTTGTTAAACAGCGCTGAGCTCCACAGCTCTTCCAAGCGGCATTATAACCGTCTTGTTAAGCTACTGTGACCTCCATCACTCTTCCAATGGGCATTGATATTGTCTTTTTATTCCTCTGCGACTTCCACCACTCTTCCAAGGGGCATTAAAACTGTCTTGTTAAGCTTCTGTGACCTCCACCACTTTTCCAGGGGCATTAAAACTGTCTTGTTAAGCTACTGTGACCTCCACCACTCTTCCCAGGGGCATTAAAACAGTCTTGATAAGCTACTGTGACCTCCACCACTCTTCCAAGGGGCATTTTAACCGTCTTGTTAAGCTACTGTGACCTCCACCACTCTTCCAAGGGGCATTAAAACTGTCTTGTTAAGCTACTGTGACCTCCACCACTCTTCCAAGGGCCATTAAAACGGTCTTGTTAAAACACTCTGAACTCCACAGCTCTTCCAAGGGGCATTAAAACCATCTTGTTAAGCTACTGTGACCTCAACCACTCTTCCAAGGGGCATTGATATTGTCTTTTTATTCCACTGCGACCTCCACCACTCTTCCAAAGGGCATTAAAACCATCTTGTTAAGCTACTGTGACCTCCACCACTCTTCCAATGGGCATTAAAAAAATATTGTTAAGCTACTGTGACCTCCACCACTCTACCAAGGGGCATTAAAACCGTCTTGTTAAGTTTCTGTGACCTCCACGACTCTTCCATTGGGCTTTAAAACCGTCTTGTTAAACCACTCTGAACTCCAGTTCTCTTCCAATGGGCATTAAAACCATCTTGTTAAGCTACTGTGACCTCCACCACTCTTCCAAGGGGCATTAAAACCGTCTTGTTAAGCTACTGTGACCTCCACCACTGTTACAAGGGACATTAAAACTGTCTTGTTAAGTTACTGTGACCTCCACCACTCGTCCAAGGGGCATTAAAACCGTCTTGTTAAACCACTCTGAACTCCACAGCTCTTCCAAGGGGCATTAAAACCATCTTGTTAAGCTACTGTGACCTCCACCGCTCTTCCAAGGGTCATTGATATATCTTTTTATTCCACTGCGACCTCCACCACTCTTCCAAGGGGTATTAAAACCATCTTGTTAAGTTACTGTGACCTCCACCACTCTTCCAAGGGGCATTAAAACTGTCTTGTTAAGCTACTGTGACCTCCACCACTCTTCCAAGTGGTATTAAAACCATCTTGTTAAACCACTCTGAACTCCACAGCTCTTTCAAGGGGCAATAGAAACGTCTTGTTAAGCTTCTGTGACCTCCACCACTCTTCCAAGGGACCTTAAAACCGTCTTGTTAAGCTACTGTGACCTCCACCACTCTTCCAAGGGGTATTAAACGTGTCTTGTTAAGCTACTGTGACCTCCACCACTCTTCCAAGGGGCATTAAAACTGTCTTGTTAAGCTACTGTGACCTCCACCACTCTTCCAAGGAACATTAAAACCATCTTGTTAAACTACTGTGACCTGCACCACTCTTCCAATAGGCATTGATATTTTCTTTTTATTCCTCTGCGACTTCCACCACTCTTTCAAGGGGCATTAAAACTGTCTTGTTAAGCTACTGTGACCTCCACCACTCTTCCAAGGAGCATTATAAGTGTCTTGTTAAACCACTCTGAACTCCACAGCTCTTTCAAGGGCCATTAAAACCGTCTTGTTAAGTTTCTGTGACCTCCACCACTCTTCCAAGGGACATTAAAACCATCTTGTTAAGCTACTGTGACCTCCACCACTCTTCCAATGGGAATTGATATTGTCTTTTTATTCCACTGCGACGTCCACCACTCTTTGAAGGGGCATTAAAGCTGTCTTGTTAAGCTACTGTGACCTCCACCACTCTTCCAAGGGGCATTAAAACTGTCTTGTTAAGACACTGTGACCTCCACCACTCTTCCAAGGGGCATTAAAACTGTCTTGTTAAGCTACTGTGACCTCCACCACTCTTCCAAGGGGCATTAAAACCGTCCTATTAAAACACTCTGAACTCCACAGCTCTTCCAAGCGGCATTAAAACCATCTTGTTAAGCTACTGTGACCTCCACCACTCTTCCAATGGGAATTGATATTGTCTTTTTATTCCACTGCGACTTCCACCACTCTTCCAAGGGGCATTAAAACTGTCTTGTTAAGCTACTGTGACCTCCACCACTCTTCCAAGGGGCATTAGAACTGTCTTGTTAAAACACTCTGAACTCCACCACTCTTACAAGGGGCATTAAAACTGTCTTGTTAAGCTACTGTGACCTCCACCACTCTTCCAAGGGGCATTAAAACAGTCTTGTTAAAACACTCTGAACTCCACAGCTCTTCCAAGGGGCATTAAAACCATCTTGTTAAGCTACTGTGACCTCCACCACTCTTCCAAGGGGCATTGAAACTGTCTTGTTAAGCTACTGTGACCTCCACCACTGTTCCAAGGGGCATTAAAACTGTCTTGTTAAGCTACTGTGACCTCCACCACTCTTCCAAGGGCATTAAAACTGTCTTGTTAAACCGCTCTGAGCTCCACAGCTCTTCCAAGCGGCATTATAACCGTCTTGTTAAGCTACTGTGACCTCCATCACTCTTCCAATGGGCATTGATATTGTCTTTTTATTCCTCTGCGACTTCCACCACTCTTCCAAGGGGCATTAAAACTGTCTTGTTAAGCTTCTGTGACCTCCACCACTTTTCCAGGGGCATTAAAACTGTCTTGTTAAGCTACTGTGACCTCCACCACTCTTCCCAGGGGCATTAAAACAGTCTTGATAAGCTACTGTGACCTCCACCACTCTTCCAAGGGGCATTTTAACCGTCTTGTTAAGCTACTGTGACCTCCACCACTCTTCCAAGGGGCATTAAAACTGTGTTGTTAAGCTACTGTGACCTCCACCACTCTTCCAAGGGGCATTATAACGGTCTTGTTAAAACACTCTGAACTCCACAGCTCTTCCAAGGGGCATTAAAACCATCTTGTTAAGCTACTGTAACCTCCACCACTCTTCCAAGGGGCATTGATATTGTCTTTTTATTCCACTGCGACCTCCACCACTCTTCCAAGGGGCATTAAAACTGTCTTGTTAAGCTACTGTGACCTCCACCACTCTTCCAAGGGGCATTAAAACCGTCTTGTTAAGCTACTGTGACCTCCACCACTCTTCCAAGGGGCATTAAAACAGTCTTGTTAAGCTACTGTGACCTCCACCACTCTTCCAAGGGGCATTAAAACTGTCTTGTTAAACCGCTCTGAGCTCCACAGCTCTTCCAAGCGGCATTATAACCGTCTTGTTAAGCTACTGTGACCTCTACCACTCTTCCAATGGGCATTGATATTGTCTTTTTATTCCTCTGCGACTTCCACCACTCTTCCAAGGGGCATTAAAACTGTCTCGATAAGCTACTGTGACCTCCACCACTCTTCCAAGGGGCATTAAAACCGTCTTGTTAAGCTACTGTGACCTCCACCACTCTTCCAAGGGGCATTAAAACTGTCTTGTTAAGCTACTGTGTCCGCCACCACTCTTCCAAGGGGCATTAAAGCAGTCTTGTTAAAACACTCTGAACTCCACAGCTCTTCCAAGGGGCATTAAAACCATCTTGTTAAGCTACTGTGACCTCAACCACTCTTCCAAGGGGCATTGATATTGTCTTTTTATTCCACTGCCACCTCCACCACTCTTCAAAAGGGCATTAAAACCATCTTGTTAAGCTACTGTGACCTCCACCACTCTTCCAATGGGCATTAAAACCATATTGTTAAGCTACCTCCACCACTCTACCAAGGGGCATTAAAACCGTCTTGTTAAGCTTCTGTGACCTCCACCACTCTTCCATTGGGCATTAAAACCGTCTTGTTAAACCACTCTGAACTCCACTTCTCTTCCAAGGGGCATTAAAATCATCTTGTTAAGCTACTGTGACCTCCACCACTCTTCCAAGGGGCATTAAAACTGTCTTGTTAAGCTACTGTGACCTCCACCACTGTTACAAGGGGCATTAAAACTGTCTTGTTAAGTTACTGTGACCTCCACCACTCGTCCAAGGGGCATTAAAACCGTCTTGTTAAACCACTCTGAACTCCACAGCTCTTCCAAGGGGCATTAAAACCATCTTGTTAAGCTACTGTGACCTCCACCGCTCTTCCAAGGGTCATTGATATATCTTTTTATTCCACTGCGACCTCCACCACTCTTCCAAGGGGTATTAAAACCATCTTGTTAAGTTACTGTGACCTCCACCACTCTTCCAAGGGGCATTAAAACTGTCTTGTTAAGCTACTGTGACCTCCACCACTCTTCCAAGTGGTATTAAAACCATCTTGTTAAACCACTCTGAACTCCACAGCTCTTTCAAGGGTCAATAGAAACGTCTTGTTAAGCTTCTGTGACCTCCACCACTCTTCGAAGGGACCTTAAAACCGTCTTGTTAAGCTACTGTGACCTCCACCACTCTTCCAAGGGGTATTAAACCTGTCTTGTTAAGCTACTGTGACCTCCACCACTCTTCCAAGGGGCATTAAAACTGTCTTGTTAAGCTACTGTGACCTCCACCACTCTTCCAAGGAACATTAAAATCGTCTTGTTAAGCTACTGTGACCTGCACCACTCTTCCAATAGGCATTGATATTGTCTTTTTATTCCTCTGCGACTTCCACCACTCTTCCAAGGGGCATTAAAACTGTCTTGTTAAGCTACTGTGACCTCCACCACTCTTCCAAGGAGCATTATAAGTGTCTTGTTAAACCACTCTGAACTCCACAGCTCTTTCAAGGGCCATTAAAACCGTCTTGTTAAGTTTCTGTGACCTCCACCACTCTTCCAAGGGACATTAAAACCATCTTGTTAAGCTACTGTGACCTCCACCACTCTTCCAATGGGAATTGATATTGTCTTTTTATTCCACTGCGACGTCCACCACTCTTTGAAGGGGCATTAAAGCTGTCTTGTTAAGCTACTGTGACCTCCACCACTCTTCCAAGGGGCATTAAAACTGTCTTGTTAAGACACTGTGACCTCCACCACTCTTCCAAGTGGTATTAAAACCATCTTGTTAAACCACTCTGAACTCCACTTCTCTTCCAAGGGGCATTAAAGCTGTCTTGTTAAACCACTCTGAATTTCACTTCTCTCCCAAGGGGCATTAAAACCGTCTTATTAAGCTACTGTGACCTCCACCACTCTTCCAAGGGGCATTAAAACTGTCTTGTTAAGCTACTGTGACCTCCACCACTCTTCCAAGGGGCATTGAAACTGTCTTGTTAAGCTACTGTGACCTCCACCACTCTTCCAAGGGGCATTGAAACTGTCTTGTTAAGCTACTGTGACCTCCACCACTCTTCCAAGGGGCATTAAAACTGTCTTGTTAAGCTACTGTGACCTCCACCACTCTTCCAAGGGGAATTAAAACTGTCTTGCTAAACCACTCTGAACTCCACTTCTCTTCCAAGGGACATTAAAACCGTCTTGTTAAGGTACTGTGACCTCCTCCACTCTTCCAAGGGGCATTAAAACTGTCTTGTTAAGCTACTGTGACCTCCACCACTCGTCCAAGGGGCATTAAAACCGTCTTGTTAAACCACTCTGAACTCCACAGCTCTTCCAAGGGGCATTAAAACCATCTTGTTAAGCTACTGTGACCTCCACCGCTCTTCCAAGGGTCATTGATATATCTTTTTATTCCACTGCGACCTCCACCACTCTTCCAAGGGGTATTAAAACCATCTTGTTAAGTTACTGTAACCTCCACCACTCTTCCAAGGGGCATTAAAACTGTCTTGTTAAGCTACTGTGACCTCCACCACTCTTCCAAGTGGTATTAAAACCATCTTGTTAAACCACTCTGAACTCCACAGCTCTTTCAAGGGGCAATAGAAACGTCTTGTTAAGCTTCTGTGACCTCCACCACTCTTCCAAGGGACCTTAAAACCGTCTTGTTAAGCTACTGTGACCTCCACCACTCTTCCAAGGGGTATTAAACGTGTCTTGTTAAGCTACTGTGACCTCCACCACTCTTCCAAGGGGCATTAAAACTGTCTTGTTAAGCTACTGTGACCTCCACCACTCTTCCAAGGAACATTAAAACCATCTTGTTAAACTACTGTGACCTGCACCACTCTTCCAATAGGCATTGATATTGTCTTTTTATTCCTCTGCGACTTCCACCACTCTTCCAAGGGGCATTAAAACTGTCTTGTTAAGCTACTGTGACCTCCACCACTCTTCCAAGGAGCATTATAAGTGTCTTGTTAAACCACTCTGAACTCCACAGCTCTTTCAAGGGCCATTAAAACCGTCTTGTTAAGTTTCTGTGACCTCCACCACTCTTCCAAGGGACATTAAAACCATCTTGTTAAGCTACTGTGACCTCCACCACTCTTCCAATGGGAATTGATATTGTCTTTTTATTCCACTGCGACGTCCACCACTCTTTGAAGGGGCATTAAAGCTGTCTTGTTAAGCTACTGTGACCTCCACCACTCTTCCAAGGGGCATTAAAACTGTCTTGTTAAGACACTGTGACCTCCACCACTCTTCCAAGGGGCATTAAAACTGTCTTGTTAAGCTACTGTGACCTCCACCACTCTTCCAAGGGGCATTAAAACCGTCCTATTAAAACACTCTGAACTCCACAGCTCTTCCAAGCGGCATTAAAACCATCTTGTTAAGCTACTGTGACCTCCACCACTCTTCCAAGGGGCATTGATATTGTCTTTTTATTCCACTGCGACCTCCACCACTCTTCCAAGGGGCATTAAAGCTGTCTTGTTAAGCTACTGTGACCTCCACTACTCTTCCAAGGGGCATTAAAACCATCTTGTTAAGGTACTGTGACCACCACCACTCTTCCAAGGGGCATTAAAACCGTCTTGTTAAGCTACTGTGACCTGCACCACTCTTCCAATCCGCATTGATAATGTCTTTTTATTCCACTGCGACTTCCACCACTCTTCCAAGGGGCATTAAAACTGTCTTGTTAAGCTACTGTGACCTCCACCACTCTTCCAAGGGACATTAAAACTGTCTTACTAAACCACTCTGAACTCCACAGCTCTTTCAATGGGCATTAAAACCGTCTTTTTAAGCTACTGTGACCTCCACCACTCTTCCAATGGGAATTGATATTGTCTTTTTATTCCACTGCGACTTCCACCACTCTTCCAAGGGGCATTAAAACTGTCTTGTTAAGCTACTGTGACCTCCACCACTCTTCCAAGGGGCATTAGAACTGTCTTGTTAAAACACTCTGAACTCCACCACTCTTACAAGGGGCATTAAAACTGTCTTGTTAAGCTGCTGTGACCTCCACCACTCTTCCAAGGGGCATTAAAACAGTCTTGTTAAAACACTCTGAACTCCACAGCTCTTCCAAGGGGCATTAAAACCATCTTGTTAAGCTACTGTGACCTCCACCACTCTTCCAAGGGCCATTGATACTGTCTTACTAAGCTACTGTGACCTCCACCACTGTTCCAAGGGGCATTAAAACTGTCTTGTTAAGCTACTGTGACCTCCACCACTCTTCCAAGGGGCATTAAAACTGTCTTGTTAAACAGCGCTGAGCTCAACAGCTCTTCCAAGCGGCATTATAACCGTCTTGTTAAGCTACTGTGACCTCCATCACTCTTCCAATGGGCATTGATATTGTCTTTTTATTCCTCTGCGACTTCCACCACTCTTCCAAGGGGCATTAAAACTGTCTTGTTAAGCTTCTGTGACCTCCACCACTTTTCCAGGGGCATTAAAACTGTCTTGTTAAGCTACTGTGACCTCCACCACTCTTCCCAGGGGCATTAAAACAGTCTTGATAAGCTACTGTGACCTCCACCACTCTTCCAAGGGGCATTTTAACCGTCTTGTTAAGCTACTGTGACCTCCACCACTCTTCCAAGGGGCATTAAAACTGTCTTGTTAAGCTACTGTGACCTCCACCACTCTTCCAAGGGCCATTAAAACGGTCTTGTTAAAACACTCTGAACTCCACAGCTCTTCCAAGGGGCATTAAAACCATCTTGTTAAGCTACTGTGACCTCAACCACTCTTCCAAGGGGCATTGATATTGTCTTTTTATTCCACTGCGACCTCCACCACTCTTCCAAAGGGCATTAAAACCATCTTGTTAAGCTACTGTGACCTCCACCACTCTTCCAATGGGCATTAAAAAAATATTGTTAAGCTACTGTGACCTCCACCACTCTACCAAGGGGCATTAAAACCGTCTTGTTAAGTTTCTGTGACCTCCACGACTCTTCCATTGGGCTTTAAAACCGTCTTGTTAAACCACTCTGAACTCCAGTTCTCTTCCAATGGGCATTAAAACCATCTTGTTAAGCTACTGTGACCTCCACCACTCTTCCAAGGGGCATTAAAACCGTCTTGTTAAGCTACTGTGACCTCCACCACTGTTACAAGGGACATTAAAACTGTCTTGTTAAGTTACTGTGACCTCCACCACTCGTCCAAGGGGCATTAAAACCGTCTTGTTAAACCACTCTGAACTCCACAGCTCTTCCAAGGGGCATTAAAACCATCTTGTTAAGCTACTGTGACCTCCACCGCTCTTCCAAGGGTCATTGATATATCTTTTTATTCCACTGCGACCTCCACCACTCTTCCAAGGGGTATTAAAACCATCTTGTTAAGTTACTGTGACCTCCACCACTCTTCCAAGGGGCATTAAAACTGTCTTGTTAAGCTACTGTGACCTCCACCACTCTTCCAAGTGGTATTAAAACCATCTTGTTAAACCACTCTGAACTCCACAGCTCTTTCAAGGGGCAATAGAAACGTCTTGTTAAGCTTCTGTGACCTCCACCACTCTTCCAAGGGACCTTAAAACCGTCTTGTTAAGCTACTGTGACCTCCACCACTCTTCCAAGGGGTATTAAACGTGTCTTGTTAAGCTACTGTGACCTCCACCACTCTTCCAAGGGGCATTAAAACTGTCTTGTTAAGCTACTGTGACCTCCACCACTCTTCCAAGGAACATTAAAACCATCTTGTTAAACTACTGTGACCTGCACCACTCTTCCAATAGGCATTGATATTTTCTTTTTATTCCTCTGCGACTTCCACCACTCTTTCAAGGGGCATTAAAACTGTCTTGTTAAGCTACTGTGACCTCCACCACTCTTCCAAGGAGCATTATAAGTGTCTTGTTAAACCACTCTGAACTCCACAGCTCTTTCAAGGGCCATTAAAACCGTCTTGTTAAGTTTCTGTGACCTCCACCACTCTTCCAAGGGACATTAAAACCATCTTGTTAAGCTACTGTGACCTCCACCACTCTTCCAATGGGAATTGATATTGTCTTTTTATTCCACTGCGACGTCCACCACTCTTTGAAGGGGCATTAAAGCTGTCTTGTTAAGCTACTGTGACCTCCACCACTCTTCCAAGGGGCATTAAAACTGTCTTGTTAAGACACTGTGACCTCCACCACTCTTCCAAGGGGCATTAAAACTGTCTTGTTAAGCTACTGTGACCTCCACCACTCTTCCAAGGGGCATTAAAACCGTCCTATTAAAACACTCTGAACTCCACAGCTCTTCCAAGCGGCATTAAAACCATCTTGTTAAGCTACTGTGACCTCCACCACTCTTCCAATGGGAATTGATATTGTCTTTTTATTCCACTGCGACTTCCACCACTCTTCCAAGGGGCATTAAAACTGTCTTGTTAAGCTACTGTGACCTCCACCACTCTTCCAAGGGGCATTAGAACTGTCTTGTTAAAACACTCTGAACTCCACCACTCTTACAAGGGGCATTAAAACTGTCTTGTTAAAACACTCTGAACTCCACAGCTCTTCCAAGGGGCATTAAAACCATCTTGTTAAGCTACTGTGACCTCCACCACTCTTCCAAGGGGCATTGAAACTGTCTTGTTAAGCTACTGTGACCTCCACCACTGTTCCAAGGGGCATTAAAACTGTCTTGTTAAGCTACTGTGACCTCCACCACTCTTCCAAGGGCATTAAAACTGTCTTGTTAAACCGCTCTGAGCTCCACAGCTCTTCCAAGCGGCATTATAACCGTCTTGTTAAGCTACTGTGACCTCCATCACTCTTCCAATGGGCATTGATATTGTCTTTTTATTCCTCTGCGACTTCCACCACTCTTCCAAGGGGCATTAAAACTGTCTTGTTAAGCTTCTGTGACCTCCACCACTTTTCCAGGGGCATTAAAACTGTCTTGTTAAGCTACTGTGACCTCCACCACTCTTCCCAGGGGCATTAAAACAGTCTTGATAAGCTACTGTGACCTCCACCACTCTTCCAAGGGGCATTTTAACCGTCTTGTTAAGCTACTGTGACCTCCACCACTCTTCCAAGGGGCATTAAAACTGTGTTGTTAAGCTACTGTGACCTCCACCACTCTTCCAAGGGGCACTATAACGGTCTTGTTAAAACACTCTGAACTCCACAGCTCTTCCAAGGGGCATTAAAACCATCTTGTTAAGCTACTGTAACCTCCACCACTCTTCCAAGGGGCATTGATATTGTCTTTTTATTCCACTGCGACCTCCACCACTCTTCCAAGGGGCATTAAAACTGTCTTGTTAAGCTACTGTGACCTCCACCACTCTTCCAAGGGGCATTAAAACCGTCTTGTTAAGCTACTGTGACCTCCACCACTCTTCCAAGGGGCATTAAAACAGTCTTGTTAAGCTACTGTGACCTCCACCACTCTTCCAAGGGGCATTAAAACTGTCTTGTTAAACCGCTCTGAGCTCCACAGCTCTTCCAAGCGGCATTATAACCGTCTTGTTAAGCTACTGTGACCTCTACCACTCTTCCAATGGGCATTGATATTGTCTTTTTATTCCTCTGCGACTTCCACCACTCTTCCAAGGGGCATTAAAACTGTCTCGATAAGCTACTGTGACCTCCACCACTCTTCCAAGGGGCATTAAAACCGTCTTGTTAAGCTACTGTGACCTCCACCACTCTTCCAAGGGGCATTAAAACTGTCTTGTTAAGCTACTGTGTCCGCCACCACTCTTCCAAGGGGCATTAAAGCAGTCTTGTTAAAACACTCTGAACTCCACAGCTCTTCCAAGGGGCATTAAAACCATCTTGTTAAGCTACTGTGACCTCAACCACTCTTCCAAGGGGCATTGATATTGTCTTTTTATTCCACTGCCACCTCCACCACTCTTCAAAAGGGCATTAAAACCATCTTGTTAAGCTACTGTGACCTCCACCACTCTTCCAATGGGCATTAAAACCATATTGTTAAGCTACCTCCACCACTCTACCAAGGGGCATTAAAACCGTCTTGTTAAGCTTCTGTGACCTCCACCACTCTTCCATTGGGCATTAAAACCGTCTTGTTAAACCACTCTGAACTCCACTTCTCTTCCAAGGGGCATTAAAATCATCTTGTTAAGCTACTGTGACCTCCACCACTCTTCCAAGGGGCATTAAAACTGTCTTGTTAAGCTACTGTGACCTCCACCACTGTTACAAGGGGCATTAAAACTGTCTTGTTAAGTTACTGTGACCTCCACCACTCGTCCAAGGGGCATTAAAACCGTCTTGTTAAACCACTCTGAACTCCACAGCTCTTCCAAGGGGCATTAAAACCATCTTGTTAAGCTACTGTGACCTCCACCGCTCTTCCAAGGGTCATTGATATATCTTTTTATTCCACTGCGACCTCCACCACTCTTCCAAGGGGTATTAAAACCATCTTGTTAAGTTACTGTGACCTCCACCACTCTTCCAAGGGGCATTAAAACTGTCTTGTTAAGCTACTGTGACCTCCACCACTCTTCCAAGTGGTATTAAAACCATCTTGTTAAACCACTCTGAACTCCACAGCTCTTTCAAGGGTCAATAGAAACGTCTTGTTAAGCTTCTGTGACCTCCACCACTCTTCGAAGGGACCTTAAAACCGTCTTGTTAAGCTACTGTGACCTCCACCACTCTTCCAAGGGGTATTAAACCTGTCTTGTTAAGCTACTGTGACCTCCACCACTCTTCCAAGGGGCATTAAAACTGTCTTGTTAAGCTACTGTGACCTCCACCACTCTTCCAAGGAACATTAAAATCGTCTTGTTAAGCTACTGTGACCTGCACCACTCTTCCAATAGGCATTGATATTGTCTTTTTATTCCTCTGCGACTTCCACCACTCTTCCAAGGGGCATTAAAACTGTCTTGTTAAGCTACTGTGACCTCCACCACTCTTCCAAGGAGCATTATAAGTGTCTTGTTAAACCACTCTGAACTCCACAGCTCTTTCAAGGGCCATTAAAACCGTCTTGTTAAGTTTCTGTGACCTCCACCACTCTTCCAAGGGACATTAAAACCATCTTGTTAAGCTACTGTGACCTCCACCACTCTTCCAATGGGAATTGATATTGTCTTTTTATTCCACTGCGACGTCCACCACTCTTTGAAGGGGCATTAAAGCTGTCTTGTTAAGCTACTGTGACCTCCACCACTCTTCCAAGGGGCATTAAAACTGTCTTGTTAAGACACTGTGACCTCCACCACTCTTCCAAGTGGTATTAAAACCATCTTGTTAAACCACTCTGAACTCCACTTCTCTTCCAAGGGGCATTAAAGCTGTCTTGTTAAACCACTCTGAATTTCACTTCTCTCCCAAGGGGCATTAAAACCGTCTTATTAAGCTACTGTGACCTCCACCACTCTTCCAAGGGGCATTAAAACTGTCTTGTTAAGCTACTGTGACCTCCACCACTCTTCCAAGGGGCATTGAAACTGTCTTGTTAAGCTACTGTGACCTCCACCACTCTTCCAAGGGGCATTGAAACTGTCTTGTTAAGCTACTGTGACCTCCACCACTCTTCCAAGGGGCATTAAAACTGTCTTGTTAAGCTACTGTGACCTCCACCACTCTTCCAAGGGGAATTAAAACTGTCTTGCTAAACCACTCTGAACTCCACTTCTCTTCCAAGGGACATTAAAACCGTCTTGTTAAGGTACTGTGACCTCCTCCACTCTTCCAAGGGGCATTAAAACTGTCTTGTTAAGCTACTGTGACCTCCACCACTCTTCCAAGGGGCATTAAAGCTGTCTTGTTAAACCACTCTGAACTCCACTTCTCTCCCAAGGGGCATTAAAACTGTCTTGTTAAGCTACTGTGACCTCCACCACTCTTCCAAGGGGCATTAAAATTTTCTTGTTAAGCTACTGTGACCTCCACCACTCTTCCAAGGGGCATTGAAACTGTCTTGTTAGGCTACTGTGACCTCCACCACTCTTCCAAGGGGCATTAAAACTGTCTTGTTAAGCTACTGTGACCTCCACCACTCTTCCAAGGGGCATTAAAACCGTCTTGTTAAGCTACTGTGACCTCCACCACTCTTCCAAGGGGCATAGATATTGTCTTTTTATTCCACTGCGACTTCCACAACTCTTCCAAGGGGCATTAAAACTGTCTTGTTAAGCTACTGTGACCTCCACCACTCTTCCAAGGGGCATTAAAACCGTCTTTTTAAACCACTCTGAACTCCACTTCTCTACCAAGAGGCATTAAAATCGCCTTGTTAAGCTACTGTGACCTCCACCACTCTTCCAAGGGACATTAAAACTGTCTTGTTAAGCTACTGTGACTGCCACCACTCTTCCAATGGGCATTGATATTGTCTTTTTATTCCACTGCGACCGCCACCACTCTTCCAAGGGGCATTAAAACTGTCTTGTTAAGCTACTGTGACCTCCACCACTCTTCCAAGGGGCATTAAAATTATCTTGTTAAGCTACTGTGACCTCCACCACTCTTCCAATGGGCATTGATATTGTCTTTTTATTCCACTGCGACTTCCACCAATCTTCCAAGGGGCATTAAAACCGTCTTGCTAAGCTACTGTGACCTCCACCACTCTTCCAAGGGGCATTAAAACTGTCTTGTTAAGCTACTTTGACCTCCACCACTTTTCCAGGGGGCATTAAAACCGTCTTGTTAAAACACTCTGAACTCCACAGCTCTTCCAATGGGCATTAAAACCATCTTGTTAAGCTACTGTGACCTCCACCACTCTTCCAAGGGGCATTGATATTGTCTTTTTATTCCACTGCGACCTCCACCACTCTTCCAAGGGGCATTAAAACCGTCTTGTTAAGCTACTGTGACCTCCACCACTCTTCCAAGGGGCATTAAAACCGTCTTGTTAAGCTACTGTGACCTCCACCACTCTTCCAAGGGGCATTAAAACTGTCTTGTTAAGCTACTGTGACCTCCACCACTTTTCCATGGGGCATTAAAGCCGTCTTGTTAAACCACTCTGAACTCCACTTCTCTCCCAAGGGGCATTAAAACCGTCTTGTTAAGCTACTGTGACCTCCACCACTCTTCCAAGGGGCATTAAAAATGTCTTGTTAAGCTACTATGACCTCCACCACTCTTCCAAGATGCATTGAAACTGTCTTTTTAAGCTACTGTGACCTCCACCACTGTTCCAAGGGGAATTAAAACCGTCTTGCTAAGCTACTGTGAACTCCAACACTCTTCCAAGGGGCATTGATATTGTCTTTTTATTCCACTGCGACCTCCACCATTCTTCCAAGGGGCATTAAAACCATCTTGTTTAAGCTACTATGAACTCCACCACTCCTCCAAGGGGCATTAAAATAGTCTTGTTAAGCTACTGTGATCTCCACCAGTCTTCCAACGGGCATTAAAACTGTCTTGTTAAGCTACTGTGACCTCCACCACTCTTCCAAGGGGCATTAAAACCGTCTTGTTAAACCACTCTGAACTCCACAGCTCTTTCAAGGTGCATTAAAACCATCTTGTTAAGCTACTGTGACCTCCACCACTCTTCCAAGGGGCATTAAAACCGTCTTGTTAATCTACTGTGACCTCCACCACTCTTCGAAGGGTCATTAAAACTGTCTTGTTAAGCTACTGTGACCTCCACCACTCTTCCAAGGGTCATTAAAACCATCTTGTTAAACCACTCTGAACTCCACTTTTCTTGCAAGGGACATTAAAACCATCTTGTTAAGCTACTGTGACCTCCACCACTCTTCCAAGGGGCATTAAAACTGTCTTGTTAAGCTACTGTGACCTCCACCATTCTCCAAGGGGCATTAAAGCCGTCTTGTTAAACCACTCTGATCTCCACTTCTCTCCCAAGGGGCATTAAAACCATCTTGTTAAGCTACTGTGACCTCCACCACTCTTCCAAGGGGCATTAAAACTGTCTTGTTAAGCTACTGTGACCTCCACCACTCTTCCAATGGGCATTGAAACTGTCTTGTTAAGCTACTGTGACCTCCACCACTCTTCCAAGGGGCATTGAATCTGTCTTGTTAAGCTACTGTGACCTCCACCACTCTTCCAAGGGGCAATAAAACTGTCTTGTTAAGGTACTGTGACCTCCACCACTCTTCCAAGGGGCATTAAAACTGTCTTGCTAAACCACTCTGAACTCCACTTCTCTCCCAAGGGACATTAAAACCATCTTGTTAAGCTACTGTGACCTCCACCACTCTTCCAAGGGGCATTACAACTGTCTTGTTAAGCTACTGTGACCTTCACCACTCTTGCAAGGGGCATTAAAACTGTCTTGTTAAGCTACTGTGACCTCCACCACTCTTCCAAGGGGCATTAAAACTGTCCTGTTAAGCTACTGTGACCTCCACCACTCTTCCAATGGGCATTGAAACTGTCTTGTTAAGCTACTGTGACCTCCACCACTCTTCCAAGGGGCATTGAATCTGTCTTGTTAAGCTACTGTGACCTCCACCACTCTTCCAAGGGGCATTAAAACTGTCTAGTTAAGCTACTGTGACCTGCACCACTCTTCCAAGGGGCATTAAAACTGTCTTGCTAAACCACTCTGAACTCCACTTCTCTCCCAAGGGACATTAAAACCGTCTTGTTAAGCTACTGTGACCTCCACCACTCTTCCAAGGGGCATTAAAACTGTCTTGTTAAGCTACTGTGACCTCCACCACTCTTCCAAGGGGCATTAAAACTGTCTTGTTAAGCTACTGTGACCTCCACCTCTCTTGCAAGGGACATTAAAACCGTCTTGTTAAGCTACTGTGACCTCCACCACTCTTCCAATGGGCATTAAAACTGTCTTGTTAAGCTACTGTGACCTCCACCACTCTTGCAAGGGGCATTAAAACTGTCTTGTTAAGCTACTGTGACCTCCACCACTCTTCCAAGGGGCATTAAAGCTGTCTTGTTAAACCACTCTGAACTCCACTTCTCTCCCAAGGGGCATTAAAACCATCTTGTTAAGCTACTGTGACCTCCACCACTCTTCCAAGGGGCATTAAAACTGTCTTGTTAAGCTACTGTGACCTCCACCACTCTTCCAAGGGGTATTGAAACTGTCTTGTTAGGCTACTGTGACCTCCACCACTCTTCCAAGGGGCATTAAAACTGTCTTGTTAAGCTACTGTGACCTCCACCGCTCTTCCAAGTTGCATTAAAACCATCTTGTTAAGCTACTGTGACCTCCACCACTCTTCCAAGGGGCATTGATATTGTCTTTTTATTCCACTGCGACCTCCACCACTCTTCCAAGGGGCATTAAAACTGTCTTGTTAAGCTACTGTGACCTCCACCACTCTTCCAATGGGCATTGAAACTGTCTTGTTAAGCTACTGTGACCTCCACCACTCTTCCAAGGGGCATTGAATCTGTCTTGTTAAGCTACTGTGACCTCCACCACTCTTCCAAGGGGCATTAAAACTGTCTTGCTAAACCACTCTGAACTCCACTTCTCTCCCAAGGGACATTAAAACCGTCTTGTTAAGCTACTGTGACCTCCACCACTCTTCCAAGGGGCATTAAAACTGTCTTGTTAAGCTACTGTGACCTCCACCACTCTTGCAAGGGGCATTAAAACTGTCTTGTTAAGCTACTGTGACCTCCACCACTCTTCCAAGGGGCATTAAAGCTGTCTTGTTAAACCACTCTGAACTCCACTTCTCTCCCAAGGGGCATTAAAACCGTCTTGTTAAGCTACTGTGACCTCCACCACTCTTCCAAGGGGCATTAAAACTGTCTTGTTAAGCTACTGTGACCTCCACCACTCTTCCAAGGGGCATTGAAACTGTCTTGTTAGGCTACTGTGACCTCCACCACTCTTCCAAAGGGCATTAAAACTGTCTTGTTAAGCTACTGTGACCTCCACCACTCTTCCAAGGGGCATTAAAACCATCTTGTTAAGCTACTGTGACCTCCACCACTCTTCCAAGGGGCATTGATATTGTCTTTTTATTCCACTGCGACCTCCACCACTCTTCCAAGGGGCATTAAAACCATCTTGTTTAAGCTACTGTGACCTCCATCACTCTTCCAAGGGGCATTAAAACCATCTTGTTAAGCTACTGTGACCTCCACCAGTGTTCCAAGGGGCATTAAAACTGTCTTGTTAAGCTACTGTGACCTCCAACACTCTACCAGGGGGCATTAAAACCGTCTTGTTAAACCACTCTGAACTCCACAGCTCTTTCAAGGGGCATTAAACCATCTTGTTAAGCTACTGTGACCTCCACCACTCTTCCAATGGGCATAGATATTGTCTTTTTATTCCACTGCGACTTCCACAACTCTTCCAAGGGGCATTAAAACTGTCTTGTTAAGCTACTGTGACCTCCACCACTCTTCCAAGGGGCATTAAAACTGTTTTGTTAAGCTACTGTGACCTTCACCACTCTTCCAAGGGGCATTAAAACTGTCTTGTTAAGCTACTGTGACCTCCACCACTCTTCCAAGGGGCATTAAAACTGTCTTGATAAGCTACTGTGACCTCCACCACTCTTCCAATGGGCATTGATATTATCTTTTTATTCCACTGCGACTTCCACCACTATTCCAAGGGGCATTAAAACCATCTTGCTAAGCTACTGTGACCTCCACCACTCTTCCAAGGGGCATTAAAACTGTCTTGTTAAGCTACTTTGACCTCCACCACTTTTCCAGGGGGCATTAAAACCGTCTTGTTAAAACACTCTGAACTCCACAGCTCTTCCAAGGGGCATTAAAACCATCTAGTTAAGCTACTGTGACCTCCGCCACTCTTCCAAGGAGCATTAAAACCATCTTGTTAAGCTACTGTGACCTCCACCACTCTTCCAAGGGGCATTAAAACCGTCTTGATAAGCTACTGTGACCTCCACCACTCTCCCAAGGGGCATTAAACCGTCTTGTTAAACCACTCTGAAGTTCACTTCTCTTCCAAGGGGCATTAAAACCGTCTTGTTAAGCTACTATGACCTCCACCACTCTTCAAATTTGCATTAAAACTGTCTTGTTAAGCTACTATGACCTCCACCACTCTTCCAAGGGGCATTAAACCTGTCTTCTTAAACTACTGTGACCTCCACCACTGTTCCAAGGGGCATTAAAACAGTCTTGTTAAACCACTCTGAACTCCACAGCTCTTCCAAGCGGCATTAAAACCATCTTGTTAAGCTACTGTGACCTCCACCCCTCTTCCAAGGGACATTGATATGTCTTTTTATTCCACTGCGACCTCCACCACTCTTCCAAGGGGCATTGAAACTGTCTTGTTAAGCTTCTGTGACCTCCACCACTGTTCCAAGGGGCATGAAAACTGTCTTGTTAAACTACTGTGACCTCCACCACTCTTCCAAGGGGCATTAAGACTGTCTTGTTAAACCACCCTGAGCTCCACAGCTCTTCCAAGGGGCACTAAAACCGTCTTGTTAAGCTACTGTGACCTCCAACACTCTTCCAAGGGACATTGATATTGTCTTTTTATTCCACTGCAACCTCCACCACTCTTCCAAGGGGCATTAAAACCATCTTGTTTAAGCTACTGTGACCTCCACCACTCTTCCAAGGGGCATTAAAACCGTCTTATTAAGCTACTTTGACCTCCACCAGTGTTCCAAGGGGCATTAAAACTGTCTTGTTAAGCTACTGTGACCTCCACCACTCTTCCAAGGGGCATTAAAACCGTCTTGTTAAACCACTCTGAACTCCACAGCTCTTTCCAGGGGCATTAAAACCGTCTTGTTAAGCTACTGTGACCTCCACCACTCTTCCAATGGGCATAGATGTTGTCTTTTTATTCCACTGCGACTTCCACCACTCTTCCAAGGGGCATTAAAACTGTCTTGTTAAGCTACTGTGACCTCCACCACTCTTCCATGGGGCATTAAAACTGTCTTGTTAAGCTACTGTGACTTTCACCACTCTTCCAAGGGGCATTAAAACTGTCTTGTTAAGCTACTGTGACCTCCACCACTCTTCCAAGGGGCATTAAAACTGTCTTGATAAGCTACTGTGACCTCCACCAGTCTTCCAAGGGGCATTAAAACCGTCTTGTTAAATCACTCTGAACTCCACTTCTCTTCCAAGGGGCTTTAAAACCGTCTTGTTAAGCTACTCTGACCTCCGCCACCCTTCCAAGGGACATTAAAACAGTCTTGTTAAGCTACTGTGACTGCCACCACTCTTCCAATGGGCATTGATATTGTCTTTTTATTCCACTGTGACCTCCACCACTCTTCCAAGGGGCATTAAAACTGTCTTGTTAAGCTACTTTGACATCCACCACTCTTCCAAGGGGCATTAAAACCGTCTTGTTAAAACACTCTGAACTCCACAGCTCTTCCAAGGGGCATTAAAACCATCTTGTTAAGCTACTGTGACCTCCACCACTCTTCCAAGGGGGATTGATATTGTCTTTTAATTCCACTGCGACCTCCACCACTCTTCCAAGGGGCATTAAAACCATCTTGTTAAGCTACTGTGACCTCCACCTCTCTTCCAAGGGGCATTAAAACCGTCTTGTTAAGCTACTGTGACCTCCACCACTCTCCCAAGGGGCATTAAAACCGTCTTGTTAAACCACTCTGAACTTCATTTCTCTTCCAAGGGGCATTAAAACCGTCTTGTTAAATCACTCTGAACTCCACTTCTCTTCCAAGGGGCTTTAAAACCGTCTTGTTAAGCTACTCTGACCTCCGCCACCCTTCCAAGGGACATTAAAACAGTCTTGTTAAGCTACTGTGACTGCCACCACTCTTCCAATGGGCATTGATATTGTCTTTTTATTCCACTGTGACCTCCACCACTCTTCCAAGGGGCATTAAAACTGTCTTGTTAAGCTACTTTGACATCCACCACTCTTCCAAGGGGCATTAAAACCGTCTTGTTAAAACACTCTGAACTCCACAGCTCTTCCAAGGGGCATTAAAACCATCTTGTTAAGCTACTGTGACCTCCACCACTCTTCCAAGGGGGATTGATATTGTCTTTTAATTCCACTGCGACCTCCACCACTCTTCCAAGGGGCATTAAAACCATCTTGTTAAGCTACTGTGACCTCCACCTCTCTTCCAAGGGGCATTAAAACCGTCTTGTTAAGCTACTGTGACCTCCACCACTCTCCCAAGGGGCATTAAAACCGTCTTGTTAAACCACTCTGAACTTCATTTCTCTTCCAAGGGGCATTAAAACCGTCTTGCTAAGCTACTTTTAACTCCACCACTCTTCAAAGGGGCATTAAAACTGTCTTGTTAAGCTACTGTGACCTCCACCACACTTCCAAGGGGCATTAAAACTGTCTTCTTAAGCTACTGTGACCTCCACCACTGTTCCAAGGGGCATTAAAACTGTCTTGTTAAACCACTCTGAACTTCACAGCTCTTCCAAGCGGCGTTAAAACCATCTTGTTAAGCTACTGTGACCTCCACCACTCTTCCAAGGGGCATTGATATGTCTTTTTATTCCACTGCGACCTCCACCACTCTTCCAAGTGGCATTGAAACAGTCTTGTTTAAGCTACTGTGATCTCCACCACTCTTCCAAGGGGCATTAAAACCGTCATTTTAAGCTACTGTGACCTCCACCACTCTTCCAAGGGGCATTAAAACTGTCTTGTTAAGCTACTGTGACCTCCACCACTCTTCCAATGGGAATTAAAACCATCTTTTTAAACCACTCTGAACTCCACAGCTCGTTGAATGGGCATTAAAACCGTCCTGTTAAGCTTCTGTGACCTCCACCACTCTTCCAAGTGGCATTAAAACTGTCTTGTTAAACCACTCTGAACTCCACTTCTCTTCCAAGGGTCATTAAAACCGTCTTGTTAAGCTACAGTTTCCTCCACCACTCTTCCAAGGGGCATTAAAACTGTCTTGTTAAGCTACTGTGACCTCCACCACTCTTCCAAGGGGCATTAAAGCTGTCTTGTTAAACCACTCTGAACTCCACTTATCTCCCAAGGGGCATTAAATCCGTCTTGTTAAGCTACTGTGACCTCCACCACTCTTTCAAGGGGCATTAATACTGTCTTGTTAAGCTACTGTGACCTCCACCACTCTTCCAAGGGGCATTGAAACTGTCTTGTTATGCTACTGTGACCTCCACCACTGTTCCAAGGGGCATTAGAACTGTCTTGTTAAGCTACTGTGACCTCCATCACTCTTCCCAGGGGCATTAAAACTGTCTTGTTAAACCGCTCTGAGATCCACAGCTCTTCCAAGGGGCATTAAAACCATCTTGTTAAACTACTGTGACCTCCACCACTCTTCCAATGGGCATTGATATTGTCTTTTTATTCCACTGCGACTTCCACCACTCTTCCAAGGGGCATTAAAACTGTCTTGTTATGCTACTGTGACTTCCACCACTCTTCCAAGGGGCATTAAAACTGTCTTGATAAGCTACTGTGACCTCCACCGCTCTTCGAAGGGGCATTAAAACCGTCTTGTTAAGCTGCTGTAACCTCCACCACTCTTCCAAAGGGCATTAAAACCATCTTGTTAAGCTACTATGACCTCCACCACTCTTCCACGGGCATTAAAACTGTCTTGTTATGCTACTGTGACTTCCACCACACTTCCAAGGGGCATTAAAACTGTCTTGATAAGCTACTGTGACCTCCACTGCTCTTCGAAGGGGCATTAAAACCGTCTTGTTAAGCTGCTGTAACCTCCACCACTCTTCCAAGGGGCATTGAAACTGTCTTGTTAAGCTACTGTGACCGCCACCACTCTTCGAAGGGGCATTAAAACCGTCTTGCTGAGCTACTGTGACCTCCACCACTCTTCCAAGGGGCATTAAAACCGTCTTGTTAAAACACTCTGAACTCCACACCTCTTCCAAGGGGCATTAAAACCATCTTGTTAAGCTACTGTTACCTCCACCACTCTTCCAATGGGCATTGATATTGTCTTTTTATTCCACTGCGACCTCCACCACTCTTCCAAAGGGCATTAAAACCATCTTGTTAAGCTACTGTGACCTCCACCACTCTTCCAATGGGCATTGATATTGTCTTTTTATTCCACTGCGACTTCCACCACTCTTCAAAGGGGCATTAAAACTGTCTTGTTAAACCACTCTGAACTCCACAGCTCTTTCAAGGGGCATTAAAACAGTCTTGTTAAGCTTCTGTGACCTCCACCATTCTTCCAAGGGGCATTAAAACTGTCTTGTTAAGCTACTGTGACCTCCACCACTCTTCCAAGGGGCATTAAAACCATCTTGTTAAACCACTCTGAACTCCACTTCTCTTCCAAGGGGCATTAAAACCATCTTGTTAAACTACTGTGACCTCCACCACTCTTCCAAGGGGCATTAAAACTGTCTTGTTAAGCTACTGTGACCTCCACCACTCTTTCAAAGGGCATTAAAACTGTCTTGTTAAGCTACTGTGACCTCCACCACTCTTCCAAGGGGCATTAAAACCGTCTTGTTAAAACACTCTGAACTCCACAGCTCTACCAAGGGGCATTAAAACCATCTTGTTAAGCTACTGTGACCTCCACCACTCTTCCAAGGGGCATTGATATTGCCTTTTTGTTCCACTGCGACCTCCACCACTCTTCCAAGGGGCAATAAAACCATCTTGTTAAGCTACTGTGACCTCCGCCACTCTTCCAAGGAGCATTAAAACCGTCTTGTTAAGCTACTGTGACCTCCACCACTCTTCCAAGGGGCATTAAAACCGTCTTGAGAAGCTACTGTGACCTCCAATACTCTCCCAAGGGGCATTAAACCGTCTTGTTAAACCACTCTGAAGTTCAATTCTCTTCCAAGGGGCATTAAAATCGTCTTGTTAAGCTACTGTGACCTCCACCACTGTTCAAAAGGGCATTAAAACTGTCTTGTTAAGCTACTGTGACCTCCACCACTCTTCAAAAGGGCATTAAAACCGTCTTGTTAAGCTACTATGACCTCCACCACTTTTCCAAGGGGCATTAAAACAGTCTTGTTAAACCACTCTGAAATCCACTTCTCTTCCAAGGGGCATTAAAACCGTCCTGCTAAGCTACTGTGACCTCCACCTCTCTTCCAAGGGGCATTAAAACTGTCTTGTTAAGCTACTGTGACCTCCACCACTCTTCCAAGGGGCATTAAAACTGTCTTGTTAAGCTACTGTGGCCTCCACCACTCTTCCAAGGGTTATTAAAACCATCTTGTTAAACCACTCTGAACTCCACAGCTCTTTCAAGGGGCATTAAAAACGTCTTGTTAAGCTTCTGTGACCTCCACCACTCTTCCAAGGTACATTAAAACAGTCTTGTTAAGCTACTGTGACCTCCACCACTCTTCCAAGGGGCATTAAAACTGTTTTCTTAAGCTACTGTGACCTCCACCACTGTTCCAAGGGGCATTAAAACAGTCTTGTTAAACCACTCTGAACTCCACAGCTCTTCTAAGCGGCATTAAAACCATCTTGTTAAGCTACTGTGACCTCCAACACTCTTCCAAGAGGCATTGATATGTCTTTTTATTCCACTGCGACCTCCACCACTCTTCAAAGGGGCATTTAAACAGTCTTGTTTAAGCTACTGTGACCTCCACCACTCTTCCAAGGGGCATTAAAACTGTCTTGTTAAGCTACTGTGACCTCCACCACTCTTCCAAGGGGCATTAAAACTGTCTTGTCAAGCTACTGTGACCTCCACCACTCTTCCAAGGGGCATTAAAATTATCTTGTTAAACCACTCTGAACTCCACAGCTCTTTTAAGGGGCATTAAAACCATCTGTTTAAGCCACTGTGACCTCCACCACTCTTCCAAGGGGCATTAATATTGTCTTTTTACTCCACTGCGACCTCCACCACTCTTCCAAGGGGCATTAAAACCATCTTGTTAAGCTACTGTGACCTCCGCCACTCTTCCAAGGAGCATTAAAACCGTCTTGTTAAGTTACTGTTACCTCCACCACTCTTCCAAGGGGCATTAAAACGGTCTTGTTAAGCTACTGTGACCTCCACCACTCTCCCAAGGGGCATTAAAACCGTCTTGTTAAACCACTCTGAACTTCAATTCTCTTCCAAGGGGCATTAAAACCGTCTTGTTAAGCTACTGTGACCTCCACCACTCTTCAAAGGGGCATTAAAACTGTCTTGTTAAGCTCCTAGGACCTCCACCACTCTTCCAAGGGGCATTAAAACAGTCTTGTTAAGCTACTGTGACCTCCACCACTGTTCCAATGGGCATTAAAACTGTCTTGTTAAACCACTCTGAACTCCACAGCTCTTCCAAGCGGCATTAAAACCATCTTGTTAAGATACTGTGACCTCCATCACTCTTCCAAGGGGCATTGATATGTCTTTTTATTCCACTGCGACCTCCACCACTCTTCCAAGGGGCATTAAAACTGTCTTGTTAAGCTACTGTGACCTCCACCACTCTTCCACGGGCATTAAAACTGTCTTGTTATGCTACTGTGACTTCCACCACTCTTCCAAGGGGCATTAAAACTGTCTTGATAAGCTACTGTGACCTCCACCGCTCTTCGAAGGGGCATTAAAACTGTCTTGTTAAGCTGCTGTAACCTCCACCACTCTTCCAAAGGGCATTAAAACCATCTTGTTAAGCTACTATGACCTCCACCACTCTTCCACGGGCATTAAAACTGTCTTGTTATGCTACTGTGACTTCCACCACACTTCCAAGGGGCATTAAAACAGTCTTGTTAAGCTACTGTGACCTCCACCACTGTTCCAATGGGCATTAAAACTGTCTTGTTAAACCACTCTGAACTCCACAGCTCTTCCAAGCGGCATTAAAACCATCTTGTTAAGATACTGTGACCTCCATCACCCTTCCAAGGGGCATTGATATGTCTTTTTATTCCACTGCGACCTCCACCACTCTTCCAAGGGGCATTAAAACAGTCTTGTTTAAGCTACTGTGACCTCCACCACTCTTCCAAGGGGCATTAAAACCGTCATGTTAAGCTACTGTGACCTCCACCACTCTTCCAATGGGCATTAAAACTGTCTTGTTAAGCTACTGTGACCTCCACCACTCTTCCAAGGGGCATTAAAACTGTCTTGTTAAACCACTCTGAACTCCACAGCTCTTTCAAGGGGCATTAAAACAGTCTTGTTAAGCTTCTGTGACCTCCACCACTCTTCCAAGGGGCATTAAAGCTGTCTTGTTAAGCTACTGTGACCTCCACCACTCTTCCAAGGGGCATTAAAACCATCTTGTTAAACTACTGTGACCTCCACCACTCTTCCAAGGGGCAGTAAAACTGTCTTGATAAGCTACTGTGACCTCCACCACTCTTCCAAGGGGCATTAAAACTGTCTTGTTAAGCTACTGAGACCTCCACCACTCTTCCAAGGGGCATTAAAATCGTCTTGTTAAAACACTCTGAACTCCACAGCTCTACCAAGGGGCATTAAAACCATCTTGTTAAGCTACTGTGACCTCCACCACTCTTCCAAGGGGCATTGATATTGCCTTTTTGTTCCACTGCGACCTCCACCACTCTTCCAAGGGGCATTAAAACAGTCTTGTTTAATCTACTGTGACCTCCACCACTCTTCCAAGGGGCATTAAAACCATCTTGTTAAGCTACTGTGACCTCCACCACTCTTCCAAGGGGCATTAAAACTGTCTTGTCAAGCTACTGTGACCTCCACCACTCTTCCAAGGGGCATTAAAACCATCTTGATAAACCACTCTGAACTCCACAGCTCTTTGAAGGGGCATTAAAACCATCTTGTTAAGCTACTGTGACCTCCACCACTCTTCCAAGGGGCATTAATATTGTCTTTTTATTCCACTGCGACCTCCACCACTCTCCAGGGGGCATTAAAACCATCTTGTTAAGCTACTGTGACCTCCGCCACTCTTCCAAGGAGCATTAAAACCGTCTTGTTAAGCTACTGTGACCTCCACCACTCTTCCAAGGGGCATTAAAACCATCTTGTTAAGCTACTGTGACCTCCACCACTCTTCCAAGGGGCATTAAAACCGTCTTGTTAAACCACTCTGAACTTCACTTCTCTTCCAAGGGGCATTAAAACCGTCTTGTTAAGCTACTGTGACCTCCACCACTCTTCAAAGGGGCATTAAAACTGTCTTGTTAAGCTACTATAACCTCCACCACTCTTCCAAGGGGCATTAAAACTGTCTTGTTAAGCTACTGTGACCTCCACCACTGTTCCAAGGGGCATTAAAACTGTCTTGTTAAACCACTCTGAACTCCACAGCTCTTCCAAGCTGAATTTAAACCATCTTGTTAAGCTACTGTGACCTCCACCACTCTTCCAAGGGGCATTGATATGTCTTTTAATTCCACTGCGACCTCCACCACTCTTCCAAGGGGCATTAAAACAGTCTTGTTTAAGCTACTGTGACCTCCACCACTCTTCCAAGGGGCATTAAAACCGTCATGTTAAGCTACTGTGACCTCCACCACTCTTCCAAGGGGCATTAAAACTGTCTTGTTAAGCTACTGTTACCTCCACCACTCTTCCAAGGGGCATTAAAACTGTCTTGTTAAACCACTCTGAACTCCACAGCTCTTTCAAGGGGCATTAAAACAGTCTTGTTAAGCTTCTGTGACCTCCACCACTCTTCCAAGGGGTATTAAAACTGTCTTGTTAAGCTACTGTGACCTCGACCACTCTTCCAAGGGGCATTAAAACCATCTTGTTAAACCACTCTGAACTCCACTTCTCTTCCAAGGGGCATTAAAACCATCTTGTTAAACTACTGTGACCTCCACCACTCTTCCAAGTGGCAATAAAACTGTCTTGTTAAGCTACTGTGACCTCCACCACTCTTTCAAGGGGCATTGAAACTGTCTTGTTAAGCTACTGTGACCTCCACCACTGTTCCAAGGGGCATTAAAACTGTCTTGTTAAGCTACTGTGACCTCCACCACTCTTCCTAGGGGCATTAAAACTGTCTTGTTAAACCGCTCTCAGCTCCACAGCTCTTCGAAGGGGCATTAAAACCGTCTGGATAAGCTACTGTGACCTCCACCACTCTTCCAAGGGGCATTAAAACTGTCTTGCTAAACCACTCTGAACTCCACTTCTCTCCCAAGGGACATTAAAACCGTCTTGTTAAGCTACTGTGACCTCCACCACTCTTCCAAGGGGCATTAAAACTGTCTTGTTAAGCTACTGTGACCTCCACCACTCTTGCAAGGGGCATTAAAACTGTCTTGTTAAGCTACTGTGACCTCCACCACTCTTCCAAGGGGCATTAAAGCTGTCTTGTTAAACCACTCTGAACTCCACTTCTCTCCCAAGGGGCATTAAAACCGTCTTGTTAAGCTACTGTGACCTCCACCACTCTTCCAAGGGGCATTAAAACTGTCTTGTTAAGCTACTGTGACCTCCACCACTCTTCCAAGGGGCATTGAAACTGTCTTGTTAGGCTACTGTGACCTCCACCACTCTTCCAAAGGGCATTAAAACTGTCTTGTTAAGCTACTGTGACCTCCACCACTCTTCCAAGGGGCATTAAAACCATCTTGTTAAGCTACTGTGACCTCCACCACTCTTCCAAGGGGCATTGATATTGTCTTTTTATTCCACTGCGACCTCCACCACTCTTCCAAGGGGCATTAAAACCATCTTGTTTAAGCTACTGTGACCTCCATCACTCTTCCAAGGGGCATTAAAACCATCTTGTTAAGCTACTGTGACCTCCACCAGTGTTCCAAGGGGCATTAAAACTGTCTTGTTAAGCTACTGTGACCTCCAACACTCTACCAGGGGGCATTAAAACCGTCTTGTTAAACCACTCTGAACTCCACAGCTCTTTCAAGGGGCATTAAACCATCTTGTTAAGCTACTGTGACCTCCACCACTCTTCCAATGGGCATAGATATTGTCTTTTTATTCCACTGCGACTTCCACAACTCTTCCAAGGGGCATTAAAACTGTCTTGTTAAGCTACTGTGACCTCCACCACTCTTCCAAGGGGCATTAAAACTGTTTTGTTAAGCTACTGTGACCTTCACCACTCTTCCAAGGGGCATTAAAACTGTCTTGTTAAGCTACTGTGACCTCCACCACTCTTCCAAGGGGCATTAAAACTGTCTTGATAAGCTACTGTGACCTCCACCACTCTTCCAATGGGCATTGATATTATCTTTTTATTCCACTGCGACTTCCACCACTATTCCAAGGGGCATTAAAACCATCTTGCTAAGCTACTGTGACCTCCACCACTCTTCCAAGGGGCATTAAAACTGTCTTGTTAAGCTACTTTGACCTCCACCACTTTTCCAGGGGGCATTAAAACCGTCTTGTTAAAACACTCTGAACTCCACAGCTCTTCCAAGGGGCATTAAAACCATCTAGTTAAGCTACTGTGACCTCCGCCACTCTTCCAAGGAGCATTAAAACCATCTTGTTAAGCTACTGTGACCTCCACCACTCTTCCAAGGGGCATTAAAACCGTCTTGATAAGCTACTGTGACCTCCACCACTCTCCCAAGGGGCATTAAACCGTCTTGTTAAACCACTCTGAAGTTCACTTCTCTTCCAAGGGGCATTAAAACCGTCTTGTTAAGCTACTATGACCTCCACCACTCTTCAAATTTGCATTAAAACTGTCTTGTTAAGCTACTATGACCTCCACCACTCTTCCAAGGGGCATTAAACCTGTCTTCTTAAACTACTGTGACCTCCACCACTGTTCCAAGGGGCATTAAAACAGTCTTGTTAAACCACTCTGAACTCCACAGCTCTTCCAAGCGGCATTAAAACCATCTTGTTAAGCTACTGTGACCTCCACCCCTCTTCCAAGGGACATTGATATGTCTTTTTATTCCACTGCGACCCCCACCACTCTTCCAAGGGGCATTGAAACTGTCTTGTTAAGCTTCTGTGACCTCCACCACTGTTCCAAGGGGCATGAAAACTGTCTTGTTAAACTACTGTGACCTCCACCACTCTTCCAAGGGGCATTAAGACTGTCTTGTTAAACCACCCTGAGCTCCACAGCTCTTCCAAGGGGCACTAAAACCGTCTTGTTAAGCTACTGTGACCTCCAACACTCTTCCAAGGGACATTGATATTGTCTTTTTATTCCACTGCAACCTCCACCACTCTTCCAAGGGGCATTAAAACCATCTTGTTTAAGCTACTGTGACCTCCACCACTCTTCCAAGGGGCATTAAAACCGTCTTATTAAGCTACTTTGACCTCCACCAGTGTTCCAAGGGGCATTAAAACTGTCTTGTTAAGCTACTGTGACCTCCACCACTCTTCCAAGGGGCATTAAAACCGTCTTGTTAAACCACTCTGAACTCCACAGCTCTTTCCAGGGGCATTAAAACCGTCTTGTTAAGCTACTGTGACCTCCACCACTCTTCCAATGGGCATAGATGTTGTCTTTTTATTCCACTGCGACTTCCACCACTCTTCCAAGGGGCATTAAAACTGTCTTGTTAAGCTACTGTGACCTCCACCACTCTTCCATGGGGCATTAAAACTGTCTTGTTAAGCTACTGTGACTTTCACCACTCTTCCAAGGGGCATTAAAACTGTCTTGTTAAGCTACTGTGACCTCCACCACTCTTCCAAGGGGCATTAAAACTGTCTTGATAAGCTACTGTGACCTCCACCAGTCTTCCAAGGGGCATTAAAACCGTCTTGTTAAATCACTCTGAACTCCACTTCTCTTCCAAGGGGCTTTAAAACCGTCTTGTTAAGCTACTCTGACCTCCGCCACCCTTCCAAGGGACATTAAAACAGTCTTGTTAAGCTACTGTGACTGCCACCACTCTTCCAATGGGCATTGATATTGTCTTTTTATTCCACTGTGACCTCCACCACTCTTCCAAGGGGCATTAAAACTGTCTTGTTAAGCTACTTTGACATCCACCACTCTTCCAAGGGGCATTAAAACCGTCTTGTTAAAACACTCTGAACTCCACAGCTCTTCCAAGGGGCATTAAAACCATCTTGTTAAGCTACTGTGACCTCCACCACTCTTCCAAGGGGGATTGATATTGTCTTTTAATTCCACTGCGACCTCCACCACTCTTCCAAGGGGCATTAAAACCATCTTGTTAAGCTACTGTGACCTCCACCTCTCTTCCAAGGGGCATTAAAACCGTCTTGTTAAGCTACTGTGACCTCCACCACTCTCCCAAGGGGCATTAAAACCGTCTTGTTAAACCACTCTGAACTTCATTTCTCTTCCAAGGGGCATTAAAACCGTCTTGCTAAGCTACTTTTAACTCCACCACTCTTCAAAGGGGCATTAAAACTGTCTTGTTAAGCTACTGTGACCTCCACCACACTTCCAAGGGGCATTAAAACTGTCTTCTTAAGCTACTGTGACCTCCACCACTGTTCCAAGGGGCATTAAAACTGTCTTGTTAAACCACTCTGAACTTCACAGCTCTTCCAAGCGGCGTTAAAACCATCTTGTTAAGCTACTGTGACCTCCACCACTCTTCCAAGGGGCATTGATATGTCTTTTTATTCCACTGCGACCTCCACCACTCTTCCAAGTGGCATTGAAACAGTCTTGTTTAAGCTACTGTGATCTCCACCACTCTTCCAAGGGGCATTAAAACCGTCATTTTAAGCTACTGTGACCTCCACCACTCTTCCAAGGGGCATTAAAACTGTCTTGTTAAGCTACTGTGACCTCCACCACTCTTCCAATGGGAATTAAAACCATCTTGTTAAACCACTCTGAACTCCACAGCTCGTTGAATGGGCATTAAAACCGTCCTGTTAAGCTTCTGTGACCTCCACCACTCTTCCAAGTGGCATTAAAACTGTCTTGTTAAACCACTCTGAACTCCACTTCTCTTCCAAGGGTCATTAAAACCGTCTTGTTAAGCTACAGTTTCCTCCACCACTCTTCCAAGGGGCATTAAAACTGTCTTGTTAAGCTACTGTGACCTCCACCACTCTTCCAAGGGGCATTAAAGCTGTCTTGTTAAACCACTCTGAACTCCACTTATCTCCCAAGGGGCATTAAATCCGTCTTGTTAAGCTACTGTGACCTCCACCACTCTTTCAAGGGGCATTAATACTGTCTTGTTAAGCTACTGTGACCTCCACCACTCTTCCAAGGGGCATTGAAACTGTCTTGTTATGCTACTGTGACCTCCACCACTGTTCCAAGGGGCATTAGAACTGTCTTGTTAAGCTACTGTGACCTCCATCACTCTTCCCAGGGGCATTAAAACTGTCTTGTTAAACCGCTCTGAGCTCCACAGCTCTTCCAAGGGGCATTAAAACCATCTTGTTAAACTACTGTGACCTCCACCACTCTTCCAATGGGCATTGATATTGTCTTTTTATTCCACTGCGACTTCCACCACTCTTCCAAGGGGCATTAAAACTGTCTTGTTATGCTACTGTGACTTCCACCACTCTTCCAAGGGGCATTAAAACTGTCTTGATAAGCTACTGTGACCTCCACCGCTCTTCGAAGGGGCATTAAAACCGTCTTGTTAAGCTGCTGTAACCTCCACCACTCTTCCAAAGGGCATTAAAACCATCTTGTTAAGCTACTATGACCTCCACCACTCTTCCACGGGCATTAAAACTGTCTTGTTATGCTACTGTGACTTCCACCACACTTCCAAGGGGCATTAAAACTGTCTTGATAAGCTACTGTGACCTCCACTGCTCTTCGAAGGGGCATTAAAACCGTCTTGTTAAGCTGCTGTAACCTCCACCACTCTTCCAAGGGGCATTGAAACTGTCTTGTTAAGCTACTGTGACCGCCACCACTCTTCGAAGGGGCATTAAAACCGTCTTGCTGAGCTACTGTGACCTCCACCACTCTTCCAAGGGGCATTAAAACCGTCTTGTTAAAACACTCTGAACTCCACACCTCTTCCAAGGGGCATTAAAACCATCTTGTTAAGCTACTGTTACCTCCACCACTCTTCCAATGGGCATTGATATTGTCTTTTTATTCCACTGCGACCTCCACCACTCTTCCAAAGGGCATTAAAACCATCTTGTTAAGCTACTGTGACCTCCACCACTCTTCCAAGGGGCATTAAAACAGTCTTGTTAAACCACTCTGAACTCCACTTCTCTCCCAAGGGGCATTAAAACCGTCCTGCTAAGCTACTGTGACCTCCACCTCTCTTCCAAGGGGCATTAAAACTGTCTTGTTAAGCTACTGTGACCTCCACCACTGTTCCAAGGGGCATTAAAACAGTCTTGTTTAAGCTACTGTGACCTCCACCACTCTTTCAAGGGGCATTAAAACTGTCTTGTTAAGCTACTGTGACCTCCACCACTCTTCCAAGGGGCATTAAAACCGTCTTGTTAAGCTACTGTGACCTCCACCACTCTTCCAAGGGGCATTGATATTGTCTTTTCATTCCACTGCGACCTCCACCACTCTTCCAAGGGGCATTAAAACCATCTTGTTTAAGCTACTGTGACCTCCACCACTCTTCCAAGGGGCATTAAAACCATCTTATTAAGCTATTGTGACCTCCGCCAGTGTTCCAAGGGGCATTAAAACTGTCTTGTTAAGCTACTGTGACCTCCACCACTCTACCAAGGGGCATTAAAACCGTCTTGTTAAACCACTCTGAACTCCACAGCTCTTCCAAGGGGCATTAAAACTGTCTTGTTAAGCTACTGTGACCTCCACCACTCTTCCAAGTGGCATTAAGTCTGCTTTGTTAAGCTACTGTGACCTTCACCACTCTTCCAAGGGGCATTAAAACTGTCTTGTTAAGCTACTGTGACCTCCACCACTCTTCCAAGGGGCATTAAAACTGTCTTGATAAGCTACTGTGACCTCCACCACTCTTCCAAGGGGAATTAAAACCGTTTTGTTAAACCACTCTGAACTCCATTTCTCTTCCAAGGGGCATTAAAATCGCCTTGTTAAGCTACTGTGACCTCCACCACTCTTCCAAGTGACATTAAAACTGTCTTGTTAAGCTACTGTGACTGCCACCACTCTTCCAATGGGCATTAAAACTGTCTTGTTAAGCTACTGTGACCTCCACCACTCTTCCAAGGGACATTAAAACCGTCTTGTTAAGCTACTGTGACCTCCACCACTCTTCCAATGGGCATTGATATTGTCTTTTTATTCCATTGCGACTTCCACCACTCTTCAAAGGGGCATTAAAACTGTCTTGTTAAGCTACTGTGACCTCCACCACTCTTCCAAGGGGCATTAAAACTGTCTTGTTAAGCTACTGTGACCTCCACCACTCTTCCAATGGGCATTGATATTGTCTTTTTATTCCACTGCGACTTCCACCACTCTTCAAAGGGGCATTAAAACTGTCTTGTTAAACCACTCTGAACTCCACAGCTCTTTCAAGGGGCATTAAAACAGTCTTGTTAAGCTTCTGTGACCTCCACCATTCTTCCAAGGGGCATTAAAACTGTCTTGTTAAGCTACTGTGACCTCCACCACTCTTCCAAGGGGCATTAAAACCATCTTGTTAAACCACTCTGAACTCCACTTCTCTTCCAAGGGGCATTAAAACCATCTTGTTAAACTACTGTGACCTCCACCACTCTTCCAAGGGGCATTAAAACTGTCTTGTTAAGCTACTGTGACCTCCACCACTCTTCCAAAGGGCATTAAAACTGTCTTGTTAAGCTACTGTGACCTCCACCACTCTTCCAAGGGGCATTAAAACCGTCTTGTTAAAACACTCTGAACTCCACAGCTCTACCAAGGGGCATTAAAACCATCTTGTTAAGCTACTGTGACCTCCACCACTCTTCCAAGGGGCATTGATATTGCCTTTTTGTTCCACTGCGACCTCCACCACTCTTCCAAGGGGCAATAAAACCATCTTGTTAAGCTACTGTGACCTCCGCCACTCTTCCAAGGAGCATTAAAACCGTCTTGTTAAGGTACTGTGACCTCCACCACTCTTCCAAGGGGCATTAAAACCGTCTTGAGAAGCTACTGTGACCTCCAATACTCTCCCAAGGGGCATTAAACCGTCTTGTTAAACCACTCTGAAGTTCAATTCTCTTCCAAGGGGCATTAAAATCGTCTTGTTAAGCTACTGTGACCTCCACCACTGTTCAAAAGGGCATTAAAACTGTCTTGTTAAGCTACTGTGACCTCCACCACTCTTCAAAAGGGCATTAAAACCGTCTTGTTAAGCTACTATGACCTCCACCACTTTTCCAAGGGGCATTAAAACAGTCTTGTTAAACCACTCTGAAATCCACGTCTCTTCCAAGGGGCATTAAAACCGTCCTGCTAAGCTACTGTGACCTCCACCTCTCTTCCAAGGGGCATTAAAACTGTCTTGTTAAGCTACTGTGACCTCCACCACTCTTCCAAGGGGCATTAAAACTGTCTTGTTAAGCTACTGTGGCCTCCACCACTCTTCCAAGGGTTATTAAAACCATCTTGTTAAACCACTCTGAACTCCACAGCTCTTTCAAGGGGCATTAAAAACGTCTTGTTAAGCTTCTGTGACCTCCACCACTCTTCCAAGGTACATTAAAACAGTCTTGTTAAGCTACTGTGACCTCCACCACTCTTCCAAGGGGCATTAAAACTGTTTTCTTAAGCTACTGTGACCTCCACCACTGTTCCAAGGGGCATTAAAACAGTCTTGTTAAACCACTCTGAACTCCACAGCTCTTCTAAGCGGCATTAAAACCATCTTGTTAAGCTACTGTGACCTCCAACACTCTTCCAAGAGGCATTGATATGTCTTTTTATTCCACTGCGACCTCCACCACTCTTCAAAGGGGCATTTAAACAGTCTTGTTTAAGCTACTGTGACCTCCACCACTCTTCCAAGGGGCATTAAAACCGTCTTGTTAAGCTACTGTGACCTCCACCACTCTTCCAAGGGGCATTAAAACTGTCTTGTCAAGCTACTGTGACCTCCACCACTCTTCCAAGGGGCATTAAAATTATCTTGTTAAACCACTCTGAACTCCACAGCTCTTTTAAGGGGCATTAAAACCATCTGTTTAAGCCACTGTGACCTCCACCACTCTTCCAAGGGGCATTAATATTGTCTTTTTATTCCACTGCGACCTCCACCACTCTTCCAAGGGGCATTAAAACCATCTTGTTAAGCTACTGTGACCTCCGCCACTCTTCCAAGGAGCATTAAAACCGTCTTGTTAAGTTACTGTTACCTCCACCACTCTTCCAAGGGGCATTAAAACGGTCTTGTTAAGCTACTGTGACCTCCACCACTCTCCCAAGGGGCATTAAAACCGTCTTGTTAAACCACTCTGAACTTCAATTCTCTTCCAAGGGGCATTAAAACCGTCTTGTTAAGCTACTGTGACCTCCACCACTCTTCAAAGGGGCATTAAAACTGTCTTGTTAAGCTCCTAGGACCTCCACCACTCTTCCAAGGGGCATTAAAACAGTCTTGTTAAGCTACTGTGACCTCCACCACTGTTCCAATGGGCATTAAAACTGTCTTGTTAAACCACTCTGAACTCCACAGCTCTTCCAAGCGGCATTAAAACCATCTTGTTAAGATACTGTGACCTCCATCACTCTTCCAAGGGGCATTGATATGTCTTTTTATTCCACTGCGACCTCCACCACTCTTCCAAGGGGCATTAAAACTGTCTTGTTAAGCTACTGTGACCTCCACCACTCTTCCACGGGCATTAAAACTGTCTTGTTATGCTACTGTGACTTCCACCACTCTTCCAAGGGGCATTAAAACTGTCTTGATAAGCTACTGTGACCTCCACCGCTCTTCGAAGGGGCATTAAAACTGTCTTGTTAAGCTGCTGTAACCTCCACCACTCTTCCAAAGGGCATTAAAACCATCTTGTTAAGCTACTATGACCTCCACCACTCTTCCACGGGCATTAAAACTGTCTTGTTATGCTACTGTGACTTCCACCACACTTCCAAGGGGCATTAAAACAGTCTTGTTAAGCTACTGTGACCTCCACCACTGTTCCAATGGGCATTAAAACTGTCTTGTTAAACCACTCTGAACTCCACAGCTCTTCCAAGCGGCATTAAAACCATCTTGTTAAGATACTGTGACCTCCATCACCCTTCCAAGGGGCATTGATATGTCTTTTTATTCCACTGCGACCTCCACCACTCTTCCAAGGGGCATTAAAACAGTCTTGTTTAAGCTACTGTGACCTCCACCACTCTTCCAAGGGGCATTAAAACCGTCATGTTAAGCTACTGTGACCTCCACCACTCTTCCAATGGGCATTAAAACTGTCTTGTTAAGCTACTGTGACCTCCACCACTCTTCCAAGGGGCATTAAAACTGTCTTGTTAAACCACTCTGAACTCCACAGCTCTTTCAAGGGGCATTAAAACAGTCTTGTTAAGCTTCTGTGACCTCCACCACTCTTCCAAGGGGCATTAAAGCTGTCTTGTTAAGCTACTGTGACCTCCACCACTCTTCCAAGGGGCATTAAAACCATCTTGTTAAACTACTGTGACCTCCACCACTCTTCCAAGGGGCAGTAAAACTGTCTTGATAAGCTACTGTGACCTCCACCACTCTTCCAAGGGGCATTAAAACTGTCTTGTTAAGCTACTGAGACCTCCACCACTCTTCCAAGGGGCATTAAAATCGTCTTGTTAAAACACTCTGAACTCCACAGCTCTACCAAGGGGCATTAAAACCATCTTGTTAAGCTACTGTGACCTCCACCACTCTTCCAAGGGGCATTGATATTGCCTTTTTGTTCCACTGCGACCTCCACCACTCTTCCAAGGGGCATTAAAACAGTCTTGTTTAATCTACTGTGACCTCCACCACTCTTCCAAGGGGCATTAAAACCATCTTGTTAAGCTACTGTGACCTCCACCACTCTTCCAAGGGGCATTAAAACTGTCTTGTCAAGCTACTGTGACCTCCACCACTCTTCCAAGGGGCATTAAAACCATCTTGATAAACCACTCTGAACTCCACAGCTCTTTGAAGGGGCATTAAAACCATCTTGTTAAGCTACTGTGACCTCCACCACTCTTCCAAGGGGCATTAATATTGTCTTTTTATTCCACTGCGACCTCCACCACTCTCCAGGGGGCATTAAAACCATCTTGTTAAGCTACTGTGACCTCCGCCACTCTTCCAAGGAGCATTAAAACCGTCTTGTTAAGCTACTGTGACCTCCACCACTCTTCCAAGGGGCATTAAAACCATCTTGTTAAGCTACTGTGACCTCCACCACTCTTCCAAGGGGCATTAAAACCGTCTTGTTAAACCACTCTGAACTTCACTTCTCTTCCAAGGGGCATTAAAACCGTCTTGTTAAGCTACTGTGACCTCCACCACTCTTCAAAGGGGCATTAAAACTGTCTTGTTAAGCTACTATAACCTCCACCACTCTTCCAAGGGGCATTAAAACTGTCTTGTTAAGCTACTGTGACCTCCACCACTGTTCCAAGGGGCATTAAAACTGTCTTGTTAAACCACTCTGAACTCCACAGCTCTTCCAAGCTGAATTTAAACCATCTTGTTAAGCTACTGTGACCTCCACCACTCTTCCAAGGGGCATTGATATGTCTTTTAATTCCACTGCGACCTCCACCACTCTTCCAAGGGGCATTAAAACAGTCTTGTTTAAGCTACTGTGACCTCCACCACTCTTCCAAGGGGCATTAAAACCGTCATGTTAAGCTACTGTGACCTCCACCACTCTTCCAAGGGGCATTAAAACTGTCTTGTTAAGCTACTGTTACCTCCACCACTCTTCCAAGGGGCATTAAAACTGTCTTGTTAAACCACTCTGAACTCCACAGCTCTTTCAAGGGGCATTTAAACAGTCTTGTTAAGCTTCTGTGACCTCCACCACTCTTCCAAGGGGTATTAAAACTGTCTTGTTAAGCTACTGTGACCTCGACCACTCTTCCAAGGGGCATTAAAACCATCTTGTTAAACCACTCTGAACTCCACTTCTCTTCCAAGGGGCATTAAAACCATCTTGTTAAACTACTGTGACCTCCACCACTCTTCCAAGTGGCAATAAAACTGTCTTGTTAAGCTACTGTGACCTCCACCACTCTTTCAAGGGGCATTGAAACTGTCTTGTTAAGCTACTGTGACCTCCACCACTGTTCCAAGGGGCATTAAAACTGTCTTGTTAAGCTACTGTGACCTCCACCACTCTTCCTAGGGGCATTAAAACTGTCTTGTTAAACCGCTCTCAGCTCCACAGCTCTTCGAAGGGGCATTAAAACCGTCTGGATAAGCTACTGTGACCTCCACCACTCTTCCAATGGTCATTGATATTGTCTTTTTATTCCACTGTGACTTCCACCACTCTTCCAAGGGGCATTAAAACTGTCTTGTTAAGCTACTGTGACCTCCACCTCTCTTCCAGGGGCATTAAAACTGTCTTGTTAAGCTACTGTGACCTCCACCACTCTTCCAAGGGACATTAAAACTGTCTTGATAAGCTACTGTGACCTCCACCACTCTTCCAAGGGGTATTAAAACTGTCTTGCTAAACCACTCTGAACTCCACAGCTCTTTCAATGGGCATTAAAACAGTCTTGTTAAGCTTCTGTGACCTCCACCACTCTTCCAAGGGGCATTAAAACTGTCTTGTCAAGCTACTGTGACCTCCACCACTCTTCCAAGGGGCATTAAAACCATCTTGTTAAACCACTCTGAACTCCACTTCTCTTCCAAGGGGCATTAAAACCGTCTTGTTAAGCTACTGTGACCGCCACCACTCTTCCAAGGGGCATTAAAACTGTCTTGTTAAACCACTCTGTACTCCACTTATCTCCCAAGGGGCATTAAATCCGTCTTGTTAAGCTACTGTGGCCTCCACCACTCTTCCAAGGGGCATTAAAACTGTCTTGTTAAGCTACTGTGACCTCCACCACTCTTCCAATGGTCATTGAAACTGTCTTGTTAAGCTACTGTGACCTCCACCACTGTTCCAAGGGGCATTAAAACTGTCTTGTTAAGCTACTGTGACCTCCACCACTCTCCCAAGGGGCATTAAAACCGTCTTGTTAAAACACTCTGAACTCCACAGCTCTACCAAGGGGCATTAAAACCATCTTGTTAAGCTACTGTGACCTCCACCACTCTTCCAAGGGGCATTGATATTGCCTTTTTGTTCCACTGCGACCTCCACCACTCTTCCAAGGGGCATTAAAATCATCTTGTTAAGCTACTGTGACCTCCACCACTCTTCCAAGGGGCATTAAAACCGTCTTGTTAAGCTTCTGTGACCTCCACCACTTTCCAAGGGGCATTAAAACAGTCTTGTTAAACCACTCTGAAATCCACTTCTCTTCCAAGGGGCATTAAAACCGTCCTGCTAAGCTACTGTGACCTCCACCTCTCTTCCAAGGGGCATTAAAACTGTCTTGTTAAGCTACTGTGACCTCCACCACTGTTCCAAGGGGCATTAAAACAGTCTTGTTTAAGCTACTGTGACCTCCACCACTCTTCCAAGGGGCATTAAAACTGTCTTGTTAAGCTACTGTGACCTCCACCACTCTTCCAAGGGGCATTAAAACTGTCTTGTTAAGCTACTGTGGCCTCCACCACTCTTCCAAGGGTTATTAAAACCATCTTGTTAAACCACTCTGAACTCCACAGCTCTTTCAAGGGGCATTAAAAACGTCTTGTTAAGCGTCTGTGACCTCCACCACTCTTCCAAGGTACATTAAAACAGTCTTGTTAAGCTACTGTGACTGCCACCACTTTTACAATGGGCATTGATATTGTGTTTTTATTGCACTGCGACCTCCACCACGGTTCCAAGGTGCATTAAAACTGTCTTGTTAAGCTACTGTGACCTCCACCACTTTTCCAAGCGGCATTAAAACTGTCTTGTTAAGCTACTGTGACCTCCACCACTCTTCCAAGGGGCATTAAAACTGTCTTGTCAAGCTACTGTGACCTCCACCACTCTTCCAAGGGGCATTAAAATTATCTTGTTAAACCACTCTGAACTCCACAGCTCTTTCAAGGTGCATTAAAACCATCTGGTTAAGCGACTGTGACCTCCACCACTCTTCCAAGGGGCATTAATATTGTCTTTTTATTCCACTGCGACCTCCACCACTCTTCCAAGGGGCATTAAAACCATCTTGTTAAGCTACTGTGACCTCCGCCACTCTACCAAGGAGCATTAAAACCGTCTTGTTAACTTACTGTTACCTCCACCACTCTTCCAAGAGGCATTAAAACGGTCTTGTTAAGCTACTGTGACCTCCACCACTCTCCCAAGGGGCATAAAAACCGTCTTGTTAAACCACTCTGAACTTCAATTCTCTTCCAAGGGGCATTAAACCCGTCTTGTTAAGCTACTGTGACCTCCACCACTCTTCAAAGGGGCATTAAAACTGTCTTGTTAAGCTACTAGGACCTCCACCACTCTTCCAAGGGGCATTAAAACAGTCTTGTTAAGCTACTGTGACCTCCACCACTGTTCCAATGGGCATTAAAACTGTCTTGTTAAACCACTTTGAACTCCACAGCTCTTCCAAGCGGCATTAAAACCATCTTGTTAAGATACTGTGACCTCCACCACTCTTCCAAGGGGCATTGATATGTCTTTTTATTCCACTGCGACCTCCACCACTCTTCCAAGGGGCATTAAAACAGTCTTGTTTAAGCTACTGTGACCTCCACCACTCTTCCAACTGGCGTTAAAACCGTCATGTTAAGCTACTGTGACCTCCACCACTCTTCCAAGGGGCATTAAAACTGTCTTGTTAAGCTACTGTGACCTCCACCACTCTTCCAAGGGGCATTAAAACTGTCTTGTTAAACCACTCTGAACTCCACAGCTCTTTCAAGGGGCATTAAAACAGTCTTGTTAAGCTACTATGACCTCCACCACTCTTCCAAGGGGCATTAAAACAGTCTTGTTAAGCTACTGTGACCTCCACCACTCTTCCAAGGGGCATTAAAACCGTCTTGTTAAAACACTCTGAACTCCACAGCTCTACCAAGGGGCATTAAAACCATCTTGTTAAGCTACTGTGACCTCCACCACTCTTCCAAGGGGCATTGATATTGCCTTTTTGTTCCACTGCGACCTCCACCACTCTTCCAAGGGGCATTAAAACCATCTTGTTAAGCTACTGTGACCTCCGCCACTCTTCCAAGGAGCATTAAAACCGTCTTGTTAAGCTACTGTTACCTCCACCACTCTTCCAAGGGGCATTAAAACCGTCTTGATAAGCTACTGTGACCTCCACCACTCTTCCAAGGGGCATTACAACTGTCTTGTTAAACCACTCTGAACTCCACAGCTCTTTCAAGGGGCATTAAAACAGTCTTGTTAAGCTTCTGTGACCTCCACCACTCTTCCAAGGGGTATTAAAACTGTCTTGTTAAGCTACTGTGACCTCGACCACTCTTCCAAGGGGCATTAAAACCATCTTGTTAAACCACTCTGAACTCCACTTCTCTTCCAAGGGGCATTAAAACCATCTTGTTAAACTACTGTGACCTCCACCACTCTTCCAAGGGGCATTAAAGCTGTCTTGTTAAACCACTCTGAACTCCACTTATCTCAAAAGGGGCATTAAATCCGTCTTGTTAAGCTACTGTGACCTCCACCACTCTTCCAAGTGGCAATAAAACTGTCTTGTTAAGCTACTGTGACCTCCACCACTCTTCCAAGGGGCATTGAAACTGTCTTGTTAAGCTACTGTGACCTCCACCACTGTTCCAAGGGGCATTAAAACTGTCTTGTTAAGCTACTGTGACCTCCACCACTCTTCCTAGGGGCATTAAAACTGTCTTGTTAAACCGCTCTCAGCTCCACAGCTCTTCGAAGGGGCATTAAAACCGTCTGGATAAGCTACTGTGACCTCCACCACTCTTCCAATGGGCATTGATATTGTCTTTTTATTCCACTGTGACTTCCACCACTCTTCCAAGGGGCATTAAAACTGTCTTGTTAAGCTACTGTGACCTCCACCTCTCTTCCAGGGGCATTAAAACTGTCTTGTTAAGCTACTGTGACCTCCACCACTCTTCCAAGGAACATTAAAACTGTCTTGATAAGCTACTGTGACCTCCACCACTCTTCCAAGGGGCATTAAAACTGTCTTGTTAAACCACTCTGAACTCCACAGCTCTTTCAATGGGCATTAATACAGTCTTGTTAAGCTTCTGTGACCTCCACCACTCTTCCAAGGGGCATTAAAACTGTCTTGTTAAGCTACTGTGACCTCCACCACTCTTACAAGGGGCATTAAAACCATCTTGTTAAACCACTCTGAACTCCACTTCTCTTCCAAGGGGCATTAAAACCGTCTTGTTAAGCTACTGTGACCTCCACCACTCTTCCAAGGGGCATTAAAACTGTCTTGTTAAGCTACTGTGACCTCCACCACTCTTCCAAGGGGCATTAAAGCTGTCTTGTTAAACCACTCTGTACTCCACTTAACTCCCAAGGGGCATTAAATCAGTCTTGTTAAGCTACTGTGACCTCCACCACTCTTCCAATGGGCATTGAAACTGTCTTGTTAAGCTACTGTGACCTCCACCACTGTTCCAAGGGGCATTAAAACTGTCTTGTTAAGCTACTGTGACCTCCACCACTCTTCCAAGGGGCATTAAGACTGTCTTGTTAAACCACCCTGAGCTCCACAGCTCTTCCAAGGGGCATTAAAAAAGTCTTGTTAAGATACTGTGACCTCCAACACTCTTCCAAGCGGCATTGATATTGTCTTTTTATTCCACTGCGACCTCCACCACTCTTCCAAGGGGCATTAAAACCATCTTGTTTAAGCTACTGGGACCTCCACCACTCTTCCAAGGGGCATTAAAACCGTCTTGTTAAGCTACTGTGACCTCCACCACTCTTCAAAGGGGCATTAAAACTGTCTTGTTAAGCTACTAGGACCTCCACCACTCTTCCAAGGGGCATTAAAACAGTCTTGTTAAGCTACTGTGACCTCCACCACTGTTCCAATGGGCATTAAAACTGTCTTGTTAAACCACTTTGAACTCCACAGCTCTTCCAAGCGGCATTAAAACCATCTTGTTAAGATACTGTGACCTCCACCACTCTTCCAAGGGGCATTGATATGTCTTTTTATTCCACTGCGACCTCCACCACTCTTCCAAGGGGCATTAAAACAGTCTTGTTTAAGCTACTGTGACCTCCACCACTCTTCCAACTGGCGTTAAAACCGTCATGTTAAGCTACTGTGACCTCCACCACTCTTCCAAGGGGCATTAAAACTGTCTTGTTAAGCTACTGTGACCTCCACCACTCTTCCAAGGGGCATTAAAACTGTCTTGTTAAACCACTCTGAACTCCACAGCTCTTTCAAGGGGCATTAAAACAGTCTTGTTAAGCTACTATGACCTCCACCACTCTTCCAAGGGGCATTAAAACTGTCTTGTTAAGCTACTGTGACCTCCACCACTCTTCCAAGGGGCATTAAAACCGTCTTGTTAAAACACTCTGAACTCCACAGCTCTACCAAGGGGCATTAAAACCATCTTGTTAAGCTACTGTGACCTCCACCACTCTTCCAAGGGGCATTGATATTGCCTTTTTGTTCCACTGCGACCTCCACCACTCTTCCAAGGGGCATTAAAACCATCTTGTTAAGCTACTGTGACCTCCGCCACTCTTCCAAGGAGCATTAAAACCGTCTTGTTAAGCTACTGTTACCTCCACCACTCTTCCAAGGGGCATTAAAACCGTCCTGATAAGCTACTGTGACCTCCACCACTCTTCCAAGGGGCATTACAACTGTCTTGTTAAACCACTCTGAACTCCACAGCTCTTTCAAGGGGCATTAAAACAGTCTTGTTAAGCTTCTGTGACCTCCACCACTCTTCCAAGGGGTATTAAAACTGTCTTGTTAAGCTACTGTGACCTCGACCACTCTTCCAAGGGGCATTAAAACCATCTTGTTAAACCACTCTGAACTCCACTTCTCTTCCAAGGGGCATTAAAACCATCTTGTTAAACTACTGTGACCTCCACCACTCTTCCAAGGGGCATTAAAGCTGTCTTGTTAAACCACTCTGAACTCCACTTATCTCAAAAGGGGCATTAAATCCGTCTTGTTAAGCTACTGTGACCTCCACCACTCTTCCAAGTGGCAATAAAACTGTCTTGTTAAGCTACTGTGACCTCCACCACTCTTCCAAGGGGCATTGAAACTGTCTTGTTAAGCTACTGTGACCTCCACCACTGTTCCAAGGGGCATTAAAACTGTCTTGTTAAGCTACTGTGACCTCCACCACTCTTCCTAGGGGCATTAAAACTGTCTTGTTAAACCGCTCTCAGCTCCACAGCTCTTCGAAGGGGCATTAAAACCGTCTGGATAAGCTACTGTGACCTCCACCACTCTTCCAATGGGCATTGATATTGTCTTTTTATTCCACTGTGACTTCCACCACTCTTCCAAGGGGCATTAAAACTGTCTTGTTAAGCTACTGTGACCTCCACCTCTCTTCCAGGGGCATTAAAACTGTCTTGTTAAGCTACTGTGACCTCCACCACTCTTCCAAGGAACATTAAAACTGTCTTGATAAGCTACTGTGACCTCCACCACTCTTCCAAGGGGCATTAAAACTGTCTTGTTAAACCACTCTGAACTCCACAGCTCTTTCAATGGGCATTAATACAGTCTTGTTAAGCTTCTGTGACCTCCACCACTCTTCCAAGGGGCATTAAAACTGTCTTGTTAAGCTACTGTGACCTCCACCACTCTTACAAGGGGCATTAAAACCATCTTGTTAAACCACTCTGAACTCCACTTCTCTTCCAAGGGGCATTAAAACCGTCTTGTTAAGCTACTGTGACCTCCACCACTCTTCCAAGGGGCATTAAAACTGTCTTGTTAAGCTACTGTGACCTCCACCACTCTTCCAAGGGGCATTAAAGCTGTCTTGTTAAACCACTCTGTACTCCACTTAACTCCCAAGGGGCATTAAATCAGTCTTGTTAAGCTACTGTGACCTCCACCACTCTTCCAATGGGCATTGAAACTGTCTTGTTAAGCTACTGTGACCTCCACCACTGTTCCAAGGGGCATTAAAACTGTCTTGTTAAGCTACTGTGACCTCCACCACTCTTCCAAGGGGCATTAAGACTGTCTTGTTAAACCACCCTGAGCTCCACAGCTCTTCCAAGGGGCATTAAAAAAGTCTTGTTAAGATACTGTGACCTCCAACACTCTTCCAAGCGGCATTGATATTGTCTTTTTATTCCACTGCGACCTCCACCACTCTTCCAAGGGGCATTAAAACCATCTTGTTTAAGCTACTGGGACCTCCACCACTCTTCCAAGGGGCATTAAAACCGTCTTGTTAAGCTACTTTGACCTCCACCAGTGTTCCAAGGGGCATTAAAACTGTCTTGTTAAGCTACTGTGCCCTCCACCACTCTTCCAAGGGGCATTAAAACCGTCTTGTTAAACTTCTCTGAACTCCACATCTCTTTCTAGGGGCATTAAAACCGTCTTGTTAAGCTACTGTGACCTCCACCACTCTTCCAATGGGCATAGATATTGTCTTTTTATTCCACTCCGAGTTCCACCACTCTTCCAAGGGGCATTAAAACTGTCTTGTTAAGCTACTGTGACCTCCACCACTCTTCCAAGGGGCATTAAAACTGTCTTGTTAAGCTACTGTGACCTACACCACTCTTCCAAGTGGCATTAAAACTGTCTTGTTAAGCTACTGTGACCTCCACCACTCTTCCAAGGGGCATTAAAACTGTCTTGATAAGCTACTGTGACCTCCACCAGTCTTCCAAGGGGTATTAAAACCATCTTGTTAAATCACTCTGAACTCCACTTCTCTTCCAAGGGGCATTAAAACCGTCTTGTTAAGCTACTCTGACCTCCACCACCCTTCCAAGGGACATTAAAACCGTCTTGTTAAGCTACTGTGACTGCCACCACTCTTCCAATGGGCATTGATATTGTCTTTTTATTCCACTGTGACCTCCACCACTCTTCCAAGGGACATTAAAACTGACTTGTTAAGCTACTGTGACCTCCACCACTCTTCCAATGGTCATTGAAACTGTCTTGTTAAGCTACTGTGACCTCCACCACTGTTCCAAGGGGCATTAAAACTGTCTTGTTAAGCTACTGTGACCTCCACCACTCTTCCAAGGGGCATTAAAACCGTCTTGTTAAAACACTCTGAACTCCACAGCTCTACCAAGGGGCATTAAAACCATCTTGTTAAGCTACTGTGACCTCCACCACTCTTCCAAGGGGCATTGATATTGCCTTTTTGTTCCACTGCGACCTCCACCACTCTTCCAAGGGGCATTAAAACCATCTTGTTAAGCTACTGTGACCTCCACCACTCTTCCAAGGGGGATTAAAACCGTCTTGTTAAGCTTCTGTGACCTCCACCACTTTCCAAGGGGCATTAAAACAGTCTTGTTAAACCACTCTGAAATCCACTTCTCTTCCAAGGGGCATTAAAACCGTCCTGCTAAGCTACTGTGACCTCCACCTCTCTTCCAAGGGGCATTAAAACTGTCTTGTTAAGCTACTGTGACCTCCACCACTGTTCCAAGGGGCATTAAAACAGTCTTGTTTAAGCTACTGTGACCTCCACCACTCTTCCAAGGGGCATTAAAACTGTCTTGTTAAGCTACTGTGACCTCCACCACTCTTCCAAGGGGCATTAAAACTGTCTTGTTAAGCTACTGTGGCCTCCACCACTCTTCCAAGGGTTATTAAAACCATCTTGTTAAACCACTCTGAACTCCACAGCTCTTTCAAGGGGCATTAAAAACGTCTTGTTAAGCGTCTGTGACCTCCACCACTCTTCCAAGGTACATTAAAACAGTCTTGTTAAGCTACTGTGACTGCCACCACTTTTACAATGGGCATTGATATTGTCTTTTTATTGCACTGCGACCTCCACCACGGTTCCAAGGTGCATTAAAACTGTCTTGTTAAGCTACTGTGACCTCCACCACTTTTCCAAGCGGCATTAAAACTGTCTTGTTAAGCTACTGTGACCTCCACCACTCTTCCAAGGGGCATTAAAACTGTCTTGTCAAGCTACTGTGACCTCCACCACTCTTCCAAGGGGCATTAAAATTATCTTGTTAAACCACTCTGAACTCCACAGCTCTTTCAAGGTGCATTAAAACCATCTGGTTAAGCGACGGTGACCTCCACCACTCTTCCAAGGGGCATTAATATTGTCTTTTTATTCCACTGCGACCTCCACCACTCTTCCGAGGGGCATTAAAACCATCTTGTTAAGCTACTGTGACCTCCGCCACTCTACCAAGGAGCATTAAAACCGTCTTGTTAACTTACTGTTACCTCCACCACTCTTCCAAGGGGCATTAAAACGGTCTTGTTAAGCTACTGTGACCTCCACCACTCTCCCAAGGGGCATAAAAACCGTCTTGTTAAACCACTCTGAACTTCAATTCTCTTCCAAGGGGCATTAAACCCGTCTTGTTAAGCTACTGTGACCTCCACCACTCTTCAAAGGGGCATTAAAACTGTCTTGTTAAGCTACTAGGACCTCCACCACTCTTCCAAGGGGCATTAAAACAGTCTTGTTAAGCTACTGTGACCTCCACCACTGTTCCAATGGGCATTAAAACTGTCTTGTTCAACCACTTTGAACTCCACATCTCTTCCAAGCGGCATTAAAACCATCTTGTTAAGATACTGTGACCTCCACCACTCTTCCAAGGGGCATTGATATGTCTTTTTATTCCACTGCGACCTCCACCACTCTTCCAAGGGGCATTAAAACAGTCTTGTTTAAGCTACTGTGACCTCCACCACTCTTCCAACTGGCGTTAAAACCGTCATGTTAAGCTACTGTGACCTCCACCACTCTTCCAAGGGGCATTAAAACTGTCTTGTTAAGCTACTGTGACCTCCACCACTCTTCCAAGGGGCATTAAAACTGTCTTGTTAAACCACTCTGAACTCCACAGCTCTTTCAAGGGGCATTAAAACAGTCTTGTTAAACTACTGTGACCTCCACCACTCTTCCAAGGGGCATTAAAACCATCTTGTTAAACCACTCTGAACTCCACTTCTCTTCCAAGGGGCATTAAAACCATCTTGTTAAACTACTGTGACCTCCACCACTCTTCCAAGGAGCATTAAAACCGTCTTGTTAAGCTACTGTTACCTCCACCACTCTTCCAAGGGGCATTAAAACCGTCTTGATAAGCTACTGTGACCTCCACCACTCTCCCAAGGGGCATTAAACCGTCTTGTTAAACCACTCTGAAGTTCACTTCTCTTCCAAGGGGCATTAAAACCGTCTTGTTAAGCTACTGTGACCTCCACCACTCTTCAAAGGGGCATTAAAACTGTCTTGTTAAGCTACTATGACCTCCACCACTCTTCCAAGGGGCATTAAAACTGTCTTCTTAAGCTACTGTGATCTCCACCACTGTTCCAAGGGGCATTAAAACAGTCTTGTTAAACCACTCTGAACTCCACAGCTCTTCCAAGCGGCATTAAAACCATCTTGTTAAGCTACTGTGACCTCCACCACTCCTTCGAGGGGCATTGATATGTCTTTTAATTCCACTGCGACCTCCACCACTCTTCCAAGGGGCATTAAAACAGTCTTGTTTAAGCTACTGTGACCTCCACCACTCTTCCAAGGGGCATTAAAACCGTCATGTTAAGCTACTGTGACCTCCACCACTCTTCCAAGGGGCATTAAAACTGTCTTGTTAAGCTACTGTGACCTCCACCACTCTTCCAAGGGGCATTACAACTGTCTTGTTAAACCACTCTGAACTCCACAGCTCTTTCAAGGGGCATTAAAACAGTCTTGTTAAGCTTCTGTGACCTCCACCACTCTTCCAAGGGGTATTAAAACTGTCTTGTTAAGCTACTGTGACCTCGACCACTCTTCCAAGGGGCATTAAAACCATCTTGTTAAACCACTCTGAACTCCACCACTCTTCCAAGGGGCATTAAAGCTGTCTTGTTAAACCACTCTGAACTCCACTTATCTCAAAAGGGGCATTAAATCCGTCTTGTTAAGCTACTGTGACCTCCACCACTCTTCCAAGTGGCAATAAAACTGTCTTGTTAAGCTACTGTGACCTCCACCACTCTTCCAAGGGGCATTGAAACTGTCTTGTTAAGCTACTGTGACCTCCACCACTGTTCCAAGGGGCATTAAAACTGTCTTGTTAAGATACTGTGACCTCCACCACTCTTCCTAGGGGCATTAAAACTGTCTTGTTAAACCGCTCTCAGCTCCACAGCTTTTCGAAGGGGCATTAAAACCGTCTGGATAAGCTACTGTGACCTCCACCACTCTTCCAATGGGCATTGATATTGTCTTTTTATTCCACTGTGACTTCCACCACTCTTCCAAGGGGCATTAAAACTGTCTTGTTAAGCTACTGTGACCTCCACCTCTCTTCCAGGGGCATTAAAACTGTCTTGTTAAGCTACTGTGACCTCCACCACTCTTCCAAGGAACATTAAAACTGTCTTGATAAGCTACTGTGACCTCCACCACTCTTCCAAGGGGCATTAAAACTGTCTTGTTAAACCACTCTGAACTCCACAGCTCTTTCAATGGGCATTAATACAGTCTTGTTAAGCTTCTGTGACCTCCACCACTCTTCCAAGGGGCATTAAAACTGTCTTGTTAAGCTACTGTGACCTCCACCACTCTTACAAGGGGCATTAAAACCATCTTGTTAAACCACTCTGAACTCCACTTCTCTTCCAAGGGGCATTAAAACCGTCTTGTTAAGCTACTGTGACCTCCACCACTCTTCCAAGGGGCATTAAAACTGTCTTGTTAAGCTACTGTGACCTCCACCACTCTTCCAAGGGGCATTAAAGCTGTCTTGTTAAACCACTCTGTACTCCACTTAACTCCCAAGGGGCATTAAATCCGTCTTGTTAAGCTACTGTGACCTCCACCACTCTTCCAATGGGCATTGAAACTGTCTTGTTAAGCTACTGTGACCTCCACCACTGTTCCAAGGGGCATTAAAACTGTCTTGTTAAGCTACTGTGACCTCCACCACTCTTCCAAGGGGCATTAAGACTGTCTTGTTAAACCACCCTGAGCTCCACATCTCTTCCAAGGGGCATTAAAACCGTCTTGTTAAGATACTGTGACCTCCAACACTCTTCCAAGCGGCATTGATATTGTCTTTTTATTCCACTGCGACCTCCACCACTCTTCCAAGGGGCATTAAAACCATCTTGTTTAAGCTACTGGGACCTCCACCACTCTTCCAAGGGGCATTAAAACCGTCTTGTTAAGCTACTTTGACCTCCACCAGTGTTCCAAGGGGCATTAAAACTGTCTTGTTAAGCTACTGTGCCCTCCACCACTCTTCCAAGGGGCATTAAAACCGTCTTGTTAAACTTCTCTGAACTCCACATCTCTTTCTAGGGGCATTAAAACCGTCTTGTTAAGCTACTGTGACCTCCACCACTCTTCCAATGGGCATAGATATTGTCTTTTTATTCCACTCCGAGTTCCACCACTCTTCCAAGGGGCATTAAAACTGTCTTGTTAAGCTACTGTGACCTCCACCACTCTTCCAAGGGGCATTAAAACTGTCTTGTTAAGCTACTGTGACCTACACCACTCTTCCAAGTGGCATTAAAACTGTCTTGTTAAGCTACTGTGACCTCCACCACTCTTCCAAGGGGCATTAAAACTGTCTTGATAAGCTACTGTGACCTCCACCAGTCTTCCAAGGGGTATTAAAACCATCTTGTTAAATCACTCTGAACTCCACTTCTCTTCCAAGGGGCATTAAAACCGTCTTGTTAAGCTACTCTGACCTCCACCACCCTTCCAAGGGACATTAAAACCGTCTTGTTAAGCTACTGTGACTGCCACCACTCTTCCAATGGGCATTGATATTGTCTTTTTATTCCACTGTGACCTCCACCACTCTTCCAAGGGACATTAAAACTGACTTGTTAAGCTACTGTGACCTCCACCACTCTTCCAAGGGACATTAAAACCGTCTTGTTAAGCTACTGTGACCTCCACCACTCTTCCAATGGGCATTAATATTGTCTTTTTATTCCACTGCGACTTCCACCACTCTTCCAAGGGGCATTAAAGCTGTCTTGTTAAGCTACTGTGACCTCCACCACTCTTCCAAGGGGCATTAAAACGGTCTTGTTAAGCTACTGTGACCTCCACCACTCTTCCAATGGGCATTGATATTGTCTTTTTATTCCACTGCGACTTCCACCACTCTTCCAAGGGGGCATTAAAACCATCTTGTTAAGCTTCTGTGACCTCCACCACTCTTCCAAGGGGCATTAAAACTGTCTTGCTAAGCTACTTTGACCTCCACCACTCTTCCAAGGGGCATTAAAACCGTCTTGTTAAAACACTCTGAACTCCACAGCTCTTCCAAGAGGCATTAAAACCATCTTGTTAAGCTACTGTGACCTCCACCACTCTTCCAAGGGGCATTGATATTGTCTTTTTATTCCACTGCGACCTCCACCACTCTTCCAATGGGCATTAAAACCATCTTGTTAAGCTACTGTGACCTCCGCCACTCTTCCAAGGGGCATTAAAACCATCTTGTTAAGCTACTGTGACCTCCACCTCTCTTCCAAGTGGCATTAAAACCGTCTTGTTAAGCTACTGTCACCTCCACCACTCTCCCAAGGGGCATTAAAACCGTCTTGTTAAACCACTCTGAACTTCATTTCTCTTCCAAGGGGCATTAAAACCGTCTTGCTAAGCTACTGTTACCTCCACCACTCTTCAAAGGGGCATTAAAACTGTCTTGTTAAGCTACTGTGACCTCCACCACTGTTCCAAGGGGCATTGATATGTCTTTTTATTCCACTGCGACCTCCACCACTCTTCCAAGGGGCATTAAAACAGTCTTGTTTAAGCTACTGTGATCTCCACCACTCTTCCAAGGGGCATTAAAACTGTCTTGTTAAGCTGCTGTGACCTGCACCACTCTTTCAAGGGGCATTAAATCTGTCTTGTTAAGCTACTGTGACCTCCACCACTCTTCCAAGGGGCATTAAAACAACATTGTTAAACCACTCTGAACTCCACAGCTCTTTCAAGGGGTATTAGAACCGTCTTGTTAAGCTTCTGTGACCTCCACCACTCTTCCATGGGGCATTAAAGCTGTCTTGTTAAGCTACTGTGACCTCCACCACTCTTCCAAGGGGCATTAAAACCATCTTGTTAAACCACTCTGAACTCCACTTCTCTTCCAAGGGGCATTAAAACCGTCTTTTTAAGCTACTGTGACCTCCACCACTCTTCCAAGGGGCATTAAAACTGTCATGTTAAGCTACTGTGACCTCCACCACTCTTCCAAGGGGCATTAAAGCTGTCTTGTTAAACCACTCTGAACTCCACTTATCTCCCAAGGGGCATTAAATCCGTCTTTTTAAGCTACTGTGACCTCCACCACTCTTCCAAGGGGCATTAAAACTGTCTTGTTAAGCTACTGTGACCTCCACCACTCTTCCAAGGGGCATTAAAACTGTCTTGTTAAGCTACTGTGACCTCCACCACTCTTCCCAGGGGCATTAAAACTGTCTTGTTAAACTGCTCTGAGCTCCACAGCTCTTCCAAGGGGCATTAAAACCGTCTTGTTAAGCTACTGTGACCTCCACCACTCTTCCAATGGGCATTGATATTGTCTTTTTATTCCACTGCGACTTCCACCACTCTTCCAAGGGGCATTAAACCTGTCTTGTTAAGCTACTGTGACCTCCACCACTCTTCCAGGGGCATTAAAACTGTCTTGTTATGCTACTGTGACCTCCACCACTCTTCCAAGGGGCATTAAAACTGTCTTGATAAGCTACTGTGACCTCCACCACTCTTCGAAGGGGCATTAAAATCGTCTTGTTAAGCTGCTGTAACCTCCACCACTCTTCCAAGGGGCATTAAAACTGTCTTGTTAAGCTACTGTGACCGCCACCACTCTTCGAAGGGACATTAAAACCGTCTTGTTAAAACACTCTGAACTCCACACCTCTTCCAAGGGGCATTAAAACCATCTTGTTAAGCTGCTGTGACCTCCACCACTCTTCCAATGGGCATTGATATTGTCTTTTTATTCCACTGCGACCTCCACCACTCTTCCAAAGGGCATTAAAACCATCTTGTTAAGCTACTGTGACCTCCACCACTTTTCCAAGGGGCATTAAAACCGTCTTGTTAAGCTTCTGTGACCTCCACCACTCTTCCAAGGGGCATTAAAACAGTCTTGTTAAACCACTCTGAACTCCACTTCTCTTCCAAGGGGCATTAAAACCGTCCTGCTAAGCTACTTTGACCTCCACCACTCTTCCAAGGGACATTAAAACTGTCTTGATAAGCTACTGTGACCTCCACCACTCTTCGAAGGGGCATTAAAACCGTCTTGTTAAGCTACTGTAACCTCCATTACTCTTCCAAGGGGCATTAACACTGTCTTGTTAAGCTACTGTGACCGCCACCACTCTTCGAAGGGGAATTAAAACGTGCTTGTTGAGCTACTGTGACCTCCACCACTCTTCCAAGGGGCATTAAAACCGTCTTGTTAAAACACTCTGAACTCCACACCTCTTCCAAGGGGCATTAAAACCATCTTGTTAAGCTACTGTGACCTCCACCACTCTTCCAATGGGCATTGATATTGTCTTTTTATTCCACTGTGACCTCCACCACTCTTCCAAGGGGCATTAAAACTGACTTGTTAAGCAACTGTGACCTCCACCACTCTTCCAAGGGACATTAAAACCGTCTTGTTAAGGTACTGTGACCTCCACCATTCTTCCAATGGGCATTGATATTGTCTTTTTATTCCACTGCGGCTTCCACCACTCTTCCAAGCGGGCATTAAAACCATCTTGTTAAGCTACTGTGACCTCCACCACTCTTCCAAGGGGCATTAAAACTGTCTTGCTAAGCTACTTTGACCTCCACCACTCTTCCAAGGGGCATTAAAACCGTCTTGTTAAAACACTCTGAACTCCACAGCTCTTCCAAGAGGCATTAAAACCATCTTGTTAAGCTACTGTGACCTCCACCACTCTTCCAAGGGGCATTGATATTGTCTTTTTATTCCACTGCGACCTCCACCACTCTTCCAACGGGCATTAAAACCATCTTGTTAAGCTACTGTGACCTCCGCCACTCTTCCAAGGGGCATTAAAACCATCTTGTTAAGCTACTGTGACCTCCACCTCTCTTCCAAGTGGCATTAAAACCGTCTTGTTAAGATACTGTCACCTCCACCACTCTCCCAAGGGGCATTAAAACCGTCTTGTTAAACCACTCTGAACTTCATTTCTCTTCCAAGGGGCATTAAAACCGTCTTGCTAAGCTACTGTTACCTCCACCACTCTTCAAAGGGGCATTAAAACTGTCTTGTTAAGCTACTGTGACCTCCACCACTGTTCCAAGGGGCATTGATATGTCTTTTTATTCCACTGCGACCTCCACCACTCTTCCAAGGGGCATTAAAACAGTCTTGTTTAAGCTACTGTGATCTCCACCACTCTTCCAAGGGGCATTAAAACTGTCTTGTTAAGCTACTGTGACCTCCACCACTCTTCCAAGGGGCATTAAATCTGTCTTGTTAAGCTACTGTGACCTCCACCACTCTTCCAAGGGGCATTAAAACAATCTTGTTAAACCACTCTGAACTCCACAGCTCTTTCAAGGGGTATTAAAACCGTCTTGTTAAGCTTCTGTGACCTCCACCACTCTTCCATGGGGCATTAAAGCTGTCTTGTTAAGCTACTGTGACCTCCACCACTCTTCCAAGGGGCATTAAAACCATCTTGGTAAACCACTCTGAACTCCACTTCTCTTCCAAGGGGCATTAAAACTGTCTTGTTAAGCTACTGTGACCTCCACCACTCTTCCAAGGGGCATTAAAGCTGTCTTGTTAAACCACTCTGAACTCCACTTATCTCCCAAGGGGCATTAAATCCGTCTTGTTAAGCTACTGTGACCTCCACCACTCTTCCAAGGGGCATTAAAACTGTCTTGTTAAGCTACTGTGACCTCCACCACTCTTCCAAGGGGCATTATAACTGTCTTGTTAAGCTACTGTGACCTCCACCACTCTTCCCAGGGGCATTAAAACTGTCTTGTTAAACTGCTCTGAGCTCCACAGCTCTTCCAAGGGGCATTAAAACCGTCTTGTTAAGCTACTGTGACCTCCACCACTCTTCCAATGGGCATTGATATTGTCTTTTTATTCCACTGCGGCTTCCACCACTCTTCCAAGCGGGCATTAAAACCATCTTGTTAAGCTACTGTGACCTCCACCACTCTTCCAAGGGGCATTAAAACTGTCTTGCTAAGCTACTTTGACCTCCACCACTCTTCCAAGGGGCATTAAAACCGTCTTGTTAAAACACTCTGAACTCCACAGCTCTTCCAAGAGGCATTAAAACCATCTTGTTAAGCTACTGTGACCTCCACCACTCTTCCAAGGGGCATTGATATTGTCTTTTTATTCCACTGCGACCTCCACCACTCTTCCAACGGGCATTAAAACCATCTTGTTAAGCTACTGTGACCTCCGCCACTCTTCCAAGGGGCATTAAAACCATCTTGTTAAGCTACTGTGACCTCCACCTCTCTTCCAAGTGGCATTAAAACCGTCTTGTTAAGATACTGTCACCTCCACCACTCTCCCAAGGGGCATTAAAACCGTCTTGTTAAACCACTCTGAACTTCATTTCTCTTCCAAGGGGCATTAAAACCGTCTTGCTAAGCTACTGTTACCTCCACCACTCTTCAAAGGGGCATTAAAACTGTCTTGTTAAGCTACTGTGTCCTCCACCACTGTTCCAAGGGGCATTGATATGTCTTTTTATTCCACTGCGACCTCCACCACTCTTCCAAGGGGCATTAAAACAGTCTTGTTTAAGCTACTGTGATCTCCACCACTCTTCCAAGGGGCATTAAAACTGTCTTGTTAAGCTACTGTGACCTCCACCACTCTTCCAAGGGGCATTAAATCTGTCTTGTTAAGCTACTGTGACCTCCACCACTCTTCCAAGGGGCATTAAAACAATCTTGTTAAACCACTCTGAACTCCACAGCTCTTTCAAGGGGTATTAAAACCGTCTTGTTAAGCTTCTGTGACCTCCACCACTCTTCCATGGGGCATTAAAGCTGTCTTGTTAAGCTACTGTGACCTCCACCACTCTTCCAAGGGGCATTAAAACCATCTTGTTAAACCACTCTGAACTCCACTTCTCTTCCAAGGGGCATTAAAACTGTCTTGTTAAGCTACTGTGACCTCCACCACTCTTCCAAGGGGCATTAAAGCTGTCTTGTTAAACCACTCTGAACTCCACTTATCTCCCAAGGGGCATTAAATCCGTCTTGTTAAGCTACTGTGACCTCCACCACTCTTCCAAGGGGCATTAAAACTGTCTTGTTAAGCTACTGTGACCTCCACCACTCTTCCAAGGGGCATTATAACTGTCTTGTTAAGCTACTGTGACCTCCACCACTCTTCCCAGGGGCATTAAAACTGTCTTGTTAAACTGCTCTGAGCTCCACAGCTCTTCCAAGGGGCATTAAAACCGTCTTGTTAAGCTACTGTGACCTCCACCACTCTTCCAATGGGCATTGATATTGTCTTTTTATTCCACTGCGACTTCCACCACTCTTCCAAGGGGCATTAAACCTGTCTTGTTAAGCTACTGTGACCTCCACCACTCTTCCAGGGGCATTAAAACTGTCTTGTTATGCTACTGTGACCTCCACCACTCTTCCAAGGGGCATTAAAACTGTCTTGCTAAGCTACTGTGACCTCCACCACTCTTCGAAGGGGCATTAAAATCGTCTTGTTAAGCTGCTGTAACCTCCACCACTCTTCCAAGGGGCATTAAAACTGTCTTGTTAAGCTACTGTGACCGCCACCACTCTTCGAAGGGACATTAAAACCGTCTTGTTAAAACACTCTGAACTCCACACCTCTTCCAAGGGGCATTAAAACCATCTTGTTAAGCTGCTGTGACCTCCACCACTCTTCCAATGGGCATTGATATTGTCTTTTTATTCCACTGCGACCTCCACCACTCTTCCAAAGGGCATTAAAACCATCTTGTTAAGCTACTGTGACCTCCACCACTTTTCCAAGGGGCATTAAAACCGTCTTGTTAAGCTTCTGTGACCTCCACCACTCTTCCAAGGGGCATTAAAACAGTCTTGTTAAACCACTCTGAACTCCACTTCCCTTCCAAGGGGCATTAAAACCGTCCTGCTAAGCTACTTTGACCTCCACCACTCTTCGAAGGGACATTAAAACTGTCTTGATAAGCTACTGTGACCTCCACCACTCTTCGAAGGGGCATTAAAACCGTCTTGTTAAGCTACTGTAACCTCCACTACTCTTCCAAGGGGCATTAACACTGTCTTGTTAAGCTACTGTGACCGCCACCACTCTTCGAAGGGGAATTAAAACGTGCTTGTTGAGCTACTGTGACCTCCACCACTCTTCCAAGGGGCATTAAAACCGTCTTGTTAAAACACTCTGAACTCCACACCTCTTCCAAGGGGCATTAAAACCATCTTGTTAAGCTACTGTGACCTCCACCACTCTTCCAATGGGCATTGATATTGTCTTTTTATTCCACTGTGACCTCCACCACTCTTCCAAGGGGCATTAAAACTGACTTGTTAAGCTACTGTGACCTCCACCACTCTTCCAAGGGACATTAAAACCGTCTTGTTAAGCTACTGTGACCTCCACCATTCTTCCAATGGGCATTGATATTGTCTTTTTATTCCACTGCGGCTTCCACCACTCTTCCAAGGGGCATTAAAGCTGTCTTGTTAAGCTACTGTGACCTCCACCACTCTTCCAAGGGGCATTAAAATGGTCTTGTTAAGCTACTGTGACCTCCACCACTCTTCCAATGGGCATTGATATTGTCTTTTTATTCCACTGCGACTTCCACCACTCTTCCAAGCGGGCATTAAAACCATCTTGTTAAGCTACTGTGACCTCCACCACTCTTCCAAGGGGCATTAAAACTGTCTTGCTAAGCTACTTTGACCTCCACCACTCTTCCAAGGGGCATTAAAACCGTCTTGTTAAACCACTCTGAACTCCACTTCTCTTCCAAGGGGCATTAAAACCGTCTTGTTAAGCTACTGTGACCTCCACCACTCTTCCAAGGGGCATTAAAGCTGTCATGTTAAACCACTCTGAACTCCACTTATCTCCCAAGGGGCATTAAATCCATCTTGTTAAGCTACTGTGACCTCCACCACTCTTCCAAGGGGCATTAAAACTGTCTTGTTAAGCTACTGTGACCTCCACCACTCTTCCAAGGGGCATTATAACTGTCTTGTTAAGCTACTGTGACCTCCACCACTCTTCCAATGGGCATTGATATTGTCTTTTTATTCCACTGCGACTTCCACCACTCTTCCAAGGGGCATTAAACCTGTCTTGTTAAGCTACTGTGACCTCCACCACTCTTCCAGGGGCATTAAAACTGTCTTGTTATGCTACTGTGACCTCCACCACTCTTCCAAGGGGCATTAAAACTGTCTTGATAAGCTACTGTGACCTCCACCACTCTTCGAAGGGGCATTAAAATCGTCTTGTTAAGCTGCTGTAACCTCCACCACTCTTCCAAGGGGCATTAAAACTGTCTTGTTAAGCTACTGTGACCGCCACCACTCTTCGAAGGGACATTAAAACCGTCTTGTTAAAACACTCTGAACTCCACACCTCTTCCAAGGGGCATTAAAACCATCTTGTTAAGCTGCTGTGACCTCCACCACTCTTCCAATGGGCATTGATATTGTCTTTTTATTCCACTGCGACCTCCACCACTCTTCCAAAGGGCATTAAAACCATCTTGTTAAGCTACTGTGACCTCCACCACTTTTCCAAGGGGCATTAAAACCGTCTTGTTAAGCTTCTGTGACCTCCACCACTCTTCCAAGGGGCATTAAAACAGTCTTGTTAAACCACTCTGAACTCCACTTCTCTTCCAAGGGGCATTAAAACCGTCCTGCTAAGCTACTTTGACCTCCACCACTCTTCGAAGGGACATTAAAACTGTCTTGATAAGCTACTGTGACCTCCACCACTCTTCGAAGGGGCATTAAAACCGTCTTGTTAAGCTACTGTAACCTCCACTACTCTTCCAAGGGGCATTAACACTGTCTTGTTAAGCTACTGTGACCGCCACCACTCTTCGAAGGGGAATTAAAACGTGCTTGTTGAGCTACTGTGACCTCCACACCTCTTCCAAGGGGCATTAAAACCATCTTGTTAAGCTACTGTGACCTCCACCACTCTTCCAATGGGCATTGATATTGTCTTTTTATTCCACTGTGACCTCAACCACTCTTCCAAGGGGCATTAAAACTGACTTGTTAAGCTACTGTGACCTCCACCACTCTTGCAAGGGACATTAAAACCGTCTTGTTAAGCTACTGTGACCTCCACCATTCTTCTAATGGGCATTGATATTGTCTTTTTATTCCACTGCGGCTTCCACCACTCTTCCAAGGGGCATTAAAACTGTCTTGTTAAGCTACTGTGACCTCCACCACTCTTCCAAGGGGCATTAAAATGGTCTTGTTAAGCTACTGTGACCTCCACCACTCTTCCAATGGGCATTGATATTGTCTTTTTATTCCACTGCGACTTCCACCACTCTTCCAAGCGGGCATTAAAACCATCTTGTTAAGCTACTGTGACCTCCACCACTCTTCCAAGGGGCATTAAAGCTGTCTTGCTAAGCTACTTTGACCTCCACCACTCTTCCAAGGGGCATTAAAACCGTCTTGTTAAAACACTCTGAACTCCACAGCTCTTCCAAGAGGCATTAAAACCATCTTGTTAAGCTACTGTGACCTCCACCACTCTTCCAAGGGGCATTGATATTGTCTTTTTATTCCACTGCGACCTCCACCACTCTTCCAACGGGCATTAAAACCATCTTGTTAAGCTACTGTGACCTCCGCCACTCTTCCAAGGGGCATTAAAACCATCTTGTTAAGCTACTGTGACCTCCACCTCTCTTCCAAGTGGCATTAAAACCGTCTTGTTAAGCTACTGTCACCTCCACCACTCTTCCAAGGGGCATTAAAACCGTCTTGTTAAACCACTCTGAACTTCATTTCTCTTCCAAGGGGCATTAAAACCGTCTTGCTAAGCTACTGGTACCTCCACCACTCTTCAAAGGGGCATTAAAACTGTCTTGTTAAGCTACTGTGACCTCCACCACTGTTCCAAGGGGCATTGATATGTCTTTTTATTCCACTGCGACCTCCACCACTCTTCCAAGGGGCATTAAAACAGTCTTGTTTAAGCTACTGTGATCTCCACCACTCTTCCAAGGGGCATTAAAACTGTCTTGTTAAGCTACTGTGACCTCCACCACTCTTCCAAGGGGCATTAAATCTGTCTTGTTAAGCTACTGTGACCTCCACCACTCTTCCAAGGGGCATTAAAACAATCTTGTTAAACCACTCTGAACTCCACAGCTCTTTCAAGGGGTATTAAAACCGTCTTGTTAAGCTTCTGTGACCTCCACCACTCTTCCATGGGGCATTAAAGCTGTCTTGTTAAGCTACTGTGACCTCCACCACTCTTCCAAGGGGCATTAAAACCATCTTGTTAAACCACTCTGAACTCCACTTCTCTTCCAAGGGTCATTAAAACCGTCTTGTTAAGCTACTGTGACCTCCACCACTCTTCCAAGGGGCATTAAAACTGTCTTGTTAAGCTACTGTGACCTCCACCACTCTTCCAAGGGGCATTAAAGCTGTCTTGTTAAACCACTCTGAACTCCACTTATCTCCCAAGGGGCATTAAATCCGTCTTGTTAAGCTACTGTGACCTCCACCACTCTTCCAAGGGGCATTAAAACTGTCTTGTTAAGCTACTGTGACCTCCACCACTCTTCCAAGGGGCATTATAACTGTCTTGTTAAGCTACTGTGACCTCCACCACTCTTCCCAGGGGCATTAAAACTGTCTTGTTAAACTGCTCTGAGCTCCACAGCTCTTCCAAGGGGCATTAAAACCGTCTTGTTAAGCTACTGTGACCTCCACCACTCTTCCAATGGGCATTGATATTGTCTTTTTATTCCACTGCGACTTCCACCACCCTTCCAAGGGGCATTAAAACTGTCTTGTTAAGCTACTGTGACCTCCACCACTCTTCCAGGGGCATTAAAACTGTCTTGTTATGCTACTGTGACCTCCACCACTCTTCCAAGGGGCATTAAAACTGTCTTGATAAGCTACTGTGACCTCCACCACTCTTCGAAGGGGCATTAAAACCGTCTTGTTAAGCTGCTGTAACCTCCACCACTCTTCCAAGGGGCATTAAAACTGTCTTGTTAAGCTACTGTGACCGCCACCACTCTTCGAAGGGACATTAAAACCGTCTTGTTAAAACACTCTGAACTCCACACCTCTTCCAAGGGGCATTAAAACCATCTTGTTAAGCTACTGTGACCTCCACCACTCTTCCAATGGGCATTGATATTGTCTTTTTATTCCACTGCGACCTCCACCACTCTTCCAAAGGGCATTAAAACCATCTTGTTAAGCTACTGTGACCTCCACCACTTTTCCAAGGGGCATTAAAACCGTCTTGTTAAGCTTCTGTTATCTCCACCACTCTTCCAAGGGGCATTAAAACAGTCTTGTTAAACCACTCTGAACTCCACTTCTCTTCCAAGGGGCATTAAAACCGTCCTGCTAAGCTACTTTGACCTCCACCACTCTTCCAAGGGACATTAAAACTGTCTTGATAAGCTACTGTGACCTCCACCACTCTTCGAAGGGGCATTAAAACCGTCTTGTTAAGCTACTGTAACCTCCACTACTCTTCCAAGGGGCATTAACACTGTCTTGTTAAGCTACTGTGACTGCCACCACTCTTCGAAGGGGAATTAAAACGTGCTTGTTGAGCTACTGTGACCTCCACCACTCTTCCAAGGGGCATTAAAACCGTATTGTTAAAACACTCTGAACTCAACACCTCTTCCAAGGGGCATTAAAACCATCTTGTTAAGCTACTGTGACCTCCACCACTCTTCCAATGGGCATTGATTTTGTCTTTTTATTCCACTGCGACCTCCACCACTCTTCCAAAGGGCATTAAAACCATCTTGTTAAGCTACTGTGACCTCCACCACTCTTCCAAGGGTCATTAAAACCGTCTTGTTAAGCTTCTGTGACCTCCACCACTATTGCAAGGGGCATTAAAACAGTCTTGTTAAACCACTCTGAACTCCACTTCTCTTCCAAGAGGCTTTAAAACCGTCCTGCTAAGCTACTGTGACCTCCACCACTCTTCCAAGGGGCATTAAAACTGTCTTGTTAAGCTACTGTGACCTCCACCACTGTTCCAAGGGGCATTAAAACAGTCTTGTTTAAGCTACTGTGACCTCCACCACTCTTCCAAGGGGCATTAAAACCGTCTTGTTAAGCTACTGTGACCTCCACCACTCTTCCAAGGGGCATTAAAACTGTCTTGTTAAGCTACTGTGACCTCCACCACTCTTCCAAGGGGTATTAAAACCATATTGTCAAACCACTCTAAACTCCACAGCTCTTTCAAGGGGCATTAAAAACGTCTTGTTAAGCTTCTTTGACCTCTACCACTCTTCCAAGGTACATTAAAACCGTCTTGTTAAGCTACTGTGACTGCCACCACTCTTCCAATGGGCATTGATATTGTCTTTTTATTCCAGTGCGACCTCCACCACTCTTCCAAGGGGCATTAAAACTGTCTTGTTAAGCTACTGTGACCTCCACCACTCTTCCAAGGGACATTAAAACTGTCTTGATAAGCTACTGTGACCTCTACCACTCTTCCAAGGGGCATTAAAACCGTCTTGTTAAGCTACTGTGACCTCCACCACTCTTCCAATGGGCATTGATATTGTCTTTTTATTCCACTGCGACTTACACCACTCTTCCAAGGGGCATTAAAGCTGTCTTGTTAAGCTACTATGACCTCCACCACTCTTCCAAGGGGCATTAAAACTGTCTTTTTAAGCTACTGTGACCTCCACCACTCTTCCAATGGGCATTGATATTGTCTTTTTATTCCACTGCGACTTCCACCACTCTTCCAAGGGGGCATTAAAACCATCTTGTTAAGCTACTGTGACCTCCACCACTCTTCCAAGGGGCATTAAAACTGTCTTGCTAAGCTACTTTGACCTCCACCACTCTTCCAAGGGGCATTAAAACCGTCTTGTTAAAACACTCTGAACTCCACAGCTCTTCCAAGGGGCATTAAAACCATCTTGTTAAGCTACTGTGACCTCCACCACTCTTCCAAGGGTCATTGATATTGTCTTTTTATTCCACTGCGACCTCCACCACTCTTCCAACGGGCATTAAAACCATCTTGTTAAGCTACTGTGACCTCCGCCACTCTTCCAAGGGGCATTAAAACCATCTTGTTAAGCTACTGTGACCTCCACCTCTCTTCCAAGTGGCATTAAACCCGTCTTGTTAAGCTACTGTGACCTCCACCACTGTTCCAAGGGGCATTAAAACTGTCTTGTTAAACCACTCTGAACTTCATTTCTCTTCCAAGGGGCATTAAAACTGTCTTGCTAAGCTACTGTTACCTCCACCACTCTTCAAAGGGGCATTAAAACTGTCTTGTTAAGCTACTGTGACCTCCACCACACTTCCAAGGGGCATTAAAACTGTCTTCTTAAGCTACTGTGACCTCCACCACACTTCCAAGGGGCATTAAAACTGTCTTCTTAAGCTACTGTGACCTCCACCACTGTTCCAAGGGGCATTAAAACTGTCTTGTTAAACCACTCTGAACTTCACAGCTCTTCCAAGCGGCATTAAAACCATATTGTTAAGCTACTGTGACCTCCACCACTCTTCCAAGGGGCATTAAAACTGTCTTGTTAAGCTACTGTGACCTCCACCACTCTTCCAAGGGACATTAAAGCTGTCTTGTTAAACCACTCTGAACTCCACCACTGTTCCAAGGGGCATTAAAACTGTCTTGTTAAGCTACTGTGAGCTCCACCACTCTTCCTAGGGACATTAAAACTGTCTTGTTAAACCGCTCTGAGCTCCACAGCTCTTCCAAGGGGCATTAAAACCGTCTTGTTAAGCTACTGTGACCTCCACCACTCTTCCAATGGGCATTGATATTGTCTTTTTATTCCACTGTAACTTCCAGCACTCTTCCAAGGGGCATTAAAACTGTCTTGTTAAGTTATTGTGACCTCCACCTCTCTTCCAGGGGCATTAAAACTGTCTTGTTAAGCTACTGTGACCTCCACCACTCTTCCAAGGGACATTAAAACTGTCTTGAAAAGCTACTGTGACCTCCACCACTCTTCCAAGGGGCATTAAAACCGTCTTGTTAAGCTACTGTGACCTCCACCACTCTTAACAGGGGCATTAAAACCGTCTTGTTAAGCTACTGTGACCTCCACCACTCTTCCAAGGGGCATTAAAACTGTCTTGTTAAGCGACTGTGACCGCCACCACTCTTCCAAGGGGCATTAAAACCATCTTTTTAAAACACTCTGAACTCCACAGCTCTTCCAATGGTCATTAAAACCATCTAGTTAAGCTACTGTGACCTCCACCACTCTTCCAAGGGGCATTGATATTGTCTTTTTATTCCAATGCGACCTCCACCACTTTTCCAAAGGGCATTAAAACCATTTTGTTAAGCTACTGTGACCTCTAACACTCTTCCAAGGGGCATTGAAACTGTCTTGTTAAGCTAATGTGACCTCCACCACTGTTCCAAGGGGCATTAAAACTGTCTTGTTAAACTACTGTGACCTCCACCACTCTTCCAAGGGGCATTAAGACTGTCTTGTTAAACCACACTGAGCTCCACAGCTCTTCCAAGGGGCATTAAAACCATCTTGTTAAGATACTGTGACCTCCAACACTCTTCCAATGGGCATAGATATTGTCTTTTTATTCCACTGCGACTTCCACCACTCTTCCAAGGGGCATTAAAACTGTCTTGTTAAGCTACTGTGACCTTCACCACTCTTCCAAGTGGCATTAAAACTGTCTTGTTAAGCTACTGTGACCTCCACCACTCTTCCAAGGGGCATTAAAACTGTCTTGCTAAGCTACTTTGACCTCCACCACTCTTCCAAGGGGCATTAAAACCGTCTTGTTAAACCACTCTGAACTCCACTTCTCTTCCAAGGGGCATTAAAACCGTCTTGTTAAGCTACTGTGACCTCCACCACTCTTCCAAGGGGCATTAAAGCTGTCATGTTAAACCACTCTGAACTCCACTTATCTCCCAAGGGGCATTAAATCCGTCTTGTTAAGCTACTGTGACCTCCACCACTCTTCCAAGGGGCATTAAAACTGTCTTGTTAAGCTACTGTGACCTCCACCACTCTTCCAAGGGGCATTATAACTGTCTTGTTAAGCTACTGTGACCTCCACCACTCTTCCCAGGGGCATTAAAACTGTCTTGTTAAACTGCTCTGAGCTCCACAGCTCTTCCAAGGGGCATTAAAACCGTCTTGTTAAGCTACTGTGACCTCCACCACTCTTCCAATGGGCATTGATATTGTCTTTTTATTCCACTGCGACTTCCACCACTCTTCCAAGGGGCATTAAACCTGTCTTGTTAAGCTACTGTGACCTCCACCACTCTTCCAGGGGCATTAAAACTGTCTTGTTATGCTACTGTGACCTCCACCACTCTTCCAAGGGGCATTAAAACTGTCTTGATAAGCTACTGTGACCTCCACCACTCTTCGAAGGGGCATTAAAATCGTCTTGTTAAGCTGCTGTAACCTCCACCACTCTTCCAAGGGGCATTAAAACTGTCTTGTTAAGCTACTGTGACCGCCACCACTCTTCGAAGGGACATTAAAACCGTCTTGTTAAAACACTCTGAACTCCACACCTCTTCCAAGGGGCATTAAAACCATCTTGTTAAGCTGCTGTGACCTCCACCACTCTTCCAATGGGCATTGATATTGTCTTTTTATTCCACTGCGACCTCCACCACTCTTCCAAAGGGCATTAAAACCATCTTGTTAAGCTACTGTGACCTCCACCACTTTTCCAAGGGGCATTAAAACCGTCTTGTTAAGCTTCTGTGACCTCCACCACTCTTCCAAGGGGCATTAAAACAGTCTTGTTAAACCACTCTGAACTCCACTTCTCTTCCAAGGGGCATTAAAACCGTCCTGCTAAGCTACTTTGACCTCCACCACTCTTCGAAGGGCTATTAAAACTGTCTTGATAAGCTACTGTGACCTCCACCACTCTTCGAAGGGGCATTAAAACCGTCTTGTTAAGCTACTGTAACCTCCACTACTCTTCCAAGGGGCATTAACACTGTCTTGTTAAGCTACTGTGACCGCCACCACTCTTCGAAGGGGAATTAAAACGTGCTTGTTGAGCTACTGTGACCTCCACACCTCTTCCAAGGGGCATTAAAACCATCTTGTTAAGCTACTGTGACCTCCACCACTCTTCCAATGGGCATTGATATTGTCTTTTTATTCCACTGTGACCTCCACCACTCTTCCAAGGGGCATTAAAACTGACTTGTTAAGCTACTGTGACCTCCACCACTCTTCCAAGGGACATTAAAACCGTCTTGTTAAGCTACTGTGACCTCCACCATTCTTCTAATGGGCATTGATATTGTCTTTTTATTCCACTGCGGCTTCCACCACTCTTCCAAGGGGCATTAAAACTGTCTTGTTAAGCTACTGTGACCTCCACCACTCTTCCAAGGGGCATTAAAATGGTCTTGTTAAGCTACTGTGACCTCCACCACACTTCCAATGGGCATTGATATTGTCTTTTTATTCCACTGCGACTTCCACCACTCTTCCAAGCGGGCATTAAAACCATCTTGTTAAGCTACTGTGACCTCCACCACTCTTCCAAGGGGCATTAAAACTGTCTTGCTAAGCTACTTTGACCTCCACCACTCTTCCAAGGGGCATTAAAACCGTCTTGTTAAAACACTCTGAACTCCACAGCTCTTCCAAGAGGCATTAAAACCATCTTGTTAAGCTACTGTGACCTCCACCACTCTTCCAAGGGGCATTGATATTGTCTTTTTATTCCACTGCGACCTCCACCACTCTTCCAACGGGCATTAAAACCATCTTGTTAAGCTACTGTGACCTCCGCCACTCTTCCAAGGGGCATTAAAACCATCTTGTTAAGCTACTGTGACCTCCACCTCTCTTCCAAGTGGCATTAAAACCGTCTTGTTAAGCTACTGTCACCTCCACCACTCTCCCAAGGGGCATTAAAACCGTCTTGTTAAACCACTCTGAACTTCATTTCTCTTCCAAGGGGCATTAAAACCGTCTTGCTAAGCTACTGTTACCTCCACCACTCTTCAAAGGGGCATTAAAACTGTCTTGTTAAGCTACTGTGACCTCCACCACTGTTCCAAGGGGCATTGATATGTCTTTTTATTCCACTGCGACCTCCACCACTCTTCCAAGGGGCATTAAAACAGTCTTGTTTAAGCTACTGTGATCTCCACCACTCTTCCAAGGGGCATTAAAACTGTCTTGTTAAGCTACTGTGACCTCCACCACTCTTCCAAGGGGCATTAAATCTGTCTTGTTAAGCTACTGTGACCTCCACCACTCTTCCAAGGGGCATTAAAACAATCTTGTTAAACCACTCTGAACTCCACAGCTCTTTCAAGGGGTATTAAAACCGTCTTGTTAAGCTTCTGTGACCTCCACCACTCTTCCATGGGGCATTAAAGCTGTCTTGTTAAGCTACTGTGACCTCCACCACTCTTCCAAGGGGCATTAAAACCATCTTGTTAAACCACTCTGAACTCCACTTCTCTTCCAAGGGTCATTAAAACCGTCTTGTTAAGCTACTGTGACCTCCACCTCTCTTCCAAGTGGCATTAAACCCGTCTTGTTAAGCTACTGTGACCTCCACCACTGTTCCAAGGGGCATTAAAACTGTCTTGTTAAACCACTCTGAACTTCATTTCTCTTCCAAGGGGCATTAAAACTGTCTTGCTAAGCTACTGTTACCTCCACCACTCTTCAAAGGGGCATTAAAACTGTCTTGTTAAGCTACTGTGACCTCCACCACACTTCCAAGGGGCATTAAAACTGTCTTCTTAAGCTACTGTGACCTCCACCACACTTCCAAGGGGCATTAAAACTGTCTTCTTAAGCTACTGTGACCTCCACCACTGTTCCAAGGGGCATTAAAACTGTCTTGTTAAACCACTCTGAACTTCACAGCTCTTCCAAGCGGCATTAAAACCATATTGTTAAGCTACTGTGACCTCCACCACTCTTCCAAGGGGCATTAAAACTGTCTTGTTAAGCTACTGTGACCTCCACCACTCTTCCAAGGGACATTAAAGCTGTCTTGTTAAACCACTCTGAACTCCACTTATCTCCCAAGGGGCATTAAATCCGTCTTGTTAAGCTACTGTGACCTCCACCACTCTTCCAAGGGGCATTAAAACTGTCTTTTTAAGCTACTGTGACCTCCACCACTCTTCCAAGGGTCATTGAAACTGTCTTGTTAAGCTACTGTGACCTCCACCACTGTTCCAAGGGGCATTAAAACTGTCTTGTTAAGCTACTGTGAGCTCCACCACTCTTCCTAGGGACATTAAAACTGTCTTGTTAAACCGCTCTGAGCTCCACAGCTCTTCCAAGGGGCATTAAAACCGTCTTGTTAAGCTACTGTGACCTCCACCACTCTTCCAATGGGCATTGATATTGTCTTTTTATTCCACTGTTACTTCCAGCACTCTTCCAAGGGGCATTAAAACTGTCTTGTTAAGTTATTGTGACCTCCACCTCTCTTCCAGGGGCATTAAAACTGTCTTGTTAAGCTACTGTGACCTCCACCACTCTTCCAAGGGACATTAAAACTGTCTTGAAAAGCTACTGTGACCTCCACCACTCTTCCAAGGGGCATTAAAACCGTCTTGTTAAGCTACTGTGACCTCCACCACTCTTCCAAGGGGCATTAAAACTGTCTTGTTAAGCGACTGTGACCGCCACCACTCTTCCAAGGGGCATTAAAACCATCTTTTTAAACACTCTGAACTCCACAGCTCTTCCAATGGTCATTAAAACCATCTAGTTAAGCTACTGTGACCTCCACCACTCTTCCAAGGGGCATTGATATTGTCTTTTTATTCCAATGCGACCTCCACCACTTTTCCAAAGGGCATTAAAACCATTTTGTTAAGCTACTGTGACCTCTAACACTCTTCCAAGGGGCATTGAAACTGTCTTGTTAAGCTAATGTGACCTCCACCACTGTTCCAAGGGGCATTAAAACTGTCTTGTTAAACTACTGTGACCTCCACCACTCTTCCAAGGGGCATTAAGACTGTCTTGTTAAACCACACTGAGCTCCACAGCTCTTCCAAGGGGCATTAAAACCATCTTGTTAAGATACTGTGACCTCCAACACTCTTCCAATGGGCATAGATATTGTCTTTTTATTCCACTGCGACTTCCACCACTCTTCCAAGGGGCATTAAAACTGTCTTGTTAAGCTACTGTGACCTTCACCACTCTTCCAAGTGGCATTAAAACTGTCTTGTTAAGCTACTGTGACCTCCACCACTCTTCCAAGGGGCATTAAAACTGTCTTGCTAAGCTACTTTGACCTCCACCACTCTTCCAAGGGGCATTAAAACCGTCTTGTTAAACCACTCTGAACTCCACTTCTCTTCCAAGGGGCATTAAAACCGTCTTGTTAAGCTACTGTGACCTCCACCACTCTTCCAAGGGGCATTAAAGCTGTCATGTTAAACCACTCTGAACTCCACTTATCTCCCAAGGGGCATTAAATCCGTCTTGTTAAGCTACTGTGACCTCCACCACTCTTCCAAGGGGCATTAAAACTGTCTTGTTAAGCTACTGTGACCTCCACCACTCTTCCAAGGGGCATTATAACTGTCTTGTTAAGCTACTGTGACCTCCACCACTCTTCCCAGGGGCATTAAAACTGTCTTGTTAAACTGCTCTGAGCTCCACAGCTCTTCCAAGGGGCATTAAAACCGTCTTGTTAAGCTACTGTGACCTCCACCACTCTTCCAATGGGCATTGATATTGTCTTTTTATTCCACTGCGACTTCCACCACTCTTCCAAGGGGCATTAAACCTGTCTTGTTAAGCTACTGTGACCTCCACCACTCTTCCAGGGGCATTAAAACTGTCTTGTTATGCTACTGTGACCTCCACCACTCTTCCAAGGGGCATTAAAACTGTCTTGATAAGCTACTGTGACCTCCACCACTCTTCGAAGGGGCATTAAAATCGTCTTGTTAAGCTGCTGTAACCTCCACCACTCTTCCAAGGGGCATTAAAACTGTCTTGTTAAGCTACTGTGACCGCCACCACTCTTCGAAGGGACATTAAAACCGTCTTGTTAAAACACTCTGAACTCCACACCTCTTCCAAGGGGCATTAAAACCATCTTGTTAAGCTGCTGTGACCTCCACCACTCTTCCAATGGGCATTGATATTGTCTTTTTATTCCACTGCGACCTCCACCACTCTTCCAAAGGGCATTAAAACCATCTTGTTAAGCTACTGTGACCTCCACCACTTTTCCAAGGGGCATTAAAACCGTCTTGTTAAGCTTCTGTGACCTCCACCACTCTTCCAAGGGGCATTAAAACAGTCTTGTTAAACCACTCTGAACTCCACTTCTCTTCCAAGGGGCATTAAAACCGTCCTGCTAAGCTACTTTGACCTCCACCACTCTTCGAAGGGCTATTAAAACTGTCTTGATAAGCTACTGTGACCTCCACCACTCTTCGAAGGGGCATTAAAACCGTCTTGTTAAGCTACTGTAACCTCCACTACTCTTCCAAGGGGCATTAACACTGTCTTGTTAAGCTACTGTGACCGCCACCACTCTTCGAAGGGGAATTAAAACGTGCTTGTTGAGCTACTGTGACCTCCACACCTCTTCCAAGGGGCATTAAAACCATCTTGTTAAGCTACTGTGACCTCCACCACTCTTCCAATGGGCATTGATATTGTCTTTTTATTCCACTGTGACCTCCACCACTCTTCCAAGGGGCATTAAAACTGACTTGTTAAGCTACTGTGACCTCCACCACTCTTCCAAGGGACATTAAAACCGTCTTGTTAAGCTACTGTGACCTCCACCATTCTTCTAATGGGCATTGATATTGTCTTTTTATTCCACTGCGGCTTCCACCACTCTTCCAAGGGGCATTAAAACTGTCTTGTTAAGCTACTGTGACCTCCACCACTCTTCCAAGGGGCATTAAAATGGTCTTGTTAAGCTACTGTGACCTCCACCACTCTTCCAATGGGCATTGATATTGTCTTTTTATTCCACTGCGACTTCCACCACTCTTCCAAGCGGGCATTAAAACCATCTTGTTAAGCTACTGTGACCTCCACCACTCTTCCAAGGGGCATTAAAACTGTCTTGCTAAGCTACTTTGACCTCCACCACTCTTCCAAGGGGCATTAAAACCGTCTTGTTAAAACACTCTGAACTCCACAGCTCTTCCAAGAGGCATTAAAACCATCTTGTTAAGCTACTGTGACCTCCACCACTCTTCCAAGGGGCATTGATATTGTCTTTTTATTCCACTGCGACCTCCACCACTCTTCCAACGGGCATTAAAACCATCTTGTTAAGCTACTGTGACCTCCGCCACTCTTCCAAGGGGCATTAAAACCATCTTGTTAAGCTACTGTGACCTCCACCTCTCTTCCAAGTGGCATTAAAACCGTCTTGTTAAGCTACTGTCACCTCCACCACTCTCCCAAGGGGCATTAAAACCGTCTTGTTAAACCACTCTGAACTTCATTTCTCTTCCAAGGGGCATTAAAACCGTCTTGCTAAGCTACTGTTACCTCCACCACTCTTCAAAGGGGCATTAAAACTGTCTTGTTAAGCTACTGTGACCTCCACCACTGTTCCAAGGGGCATTGATATGTCTTTTTATTCCACTGCGACCTCCACCACTCTTCCAAGGGGCATTAAAACAGTCTTGTTTAAGCTACTGTGATCTCCACCACTCTTCCAAGGGGCATTAAAACTGTCTTGTTAAGCTACTGTGACCTCCACCACTCTTCCAAGGGGCATTAAATCTGTCTTGTTAAGCTACTGTGACCTCCACCACTCTTCCAAGGGGCATTAAAACAATCTTGTTAAACCACTCTGAACTCCACAGCTCTTTCAAGGGGTATTAAAACCGTCTTGTTAAGCTTCTGTGACCTCCACCACTCTTCCATGGGGCATTAAAGCTGTCTTGTTAAGCTTCTGTGACCTCCACCACTCTTCCAAGGGGCATTAAAACCATCTTGTTAAACCACTCTGAACTCCACTTCTCTTCCAAGGGTCATTAAAACCGTCTTGTTAAGCTACTGTGACCTCCACCACTCTTCCAAGGGGCATTAAAACTGTCTTGTTAAGCTACTGTGACCTCCACCACTCTTCCAAGGGGCATTAAAGCTGTCTTGTTAAACCACTCTGAACTCCACTTATCTCCCAAGGGGCATTAAATCCGTCTTGTTAAGCTACTGTGACCTCCACCACTCTTCCAAGGGGCATTAAAACTGTCTTGTTAAGCTACTGTGACCTCCACCACTCTTCCAAGGGGCATTATAACTGTATTGTTAAGCTACTGTGACCTCCACCACTCTTCCCAGGGGCATTAAAACTGTCTTGTTAAACTGCTCTGAGCTCCACAGCTCTTCCAAGGGGCATTAAAACCGTCTTGTTAAGCTACTGTGACCTCCACCACTCTTCCAATAGGCATTGATATTGTCTTTTTATTCCACTGCGACTTCCACCACTCTTCCAAGGGGCATTAAAACTGTCTTGTTAAGCTACTGTGACCTCCACCACTCTTCCAGGGGCATTAAAACTGTCTTGTTATGCTACTGTGACCTCCACCACTCTTCCAAGGGGCATTAAAACTGTCTTGATAAGCTACTGTGACCTCCACCACTCTTCGAAGGGGCATTAAAACCGTCTTGTTAAGCTGCTGTAACCTCCACCACTCTTCCAAGGGGCATTAAAACTGTCTTGTTAAGCTACTGTGACCGCCACCACTCTTCGAAGGGACATTAAAACCGTCTTGTTAAAACACTCTGAACTCCACACCTCTTCCAAGGGGCATTAAAACCATCTTGTTAAGCTACTGTGACCTCCACCACTCTTCCAATGGGCATTGATATTGTCTTTTTATTCCACTGCGACCTCCACCACTCTTCCAAAGGGCATTAAAACCATCTTGTTAAGCTACTGTGACCTCCACCACTTTTCCAAGGGGCATTAAAACCGTCTTGTTAAGCTTCTGTGAACTCCACCACTCTTCCAAGGGGCATTAAAACAGTCTTGTTAAACCACTCTGAACTCCACTTCTCTTCCAAGGGGCATTAAAACCGTCCTGCTAAGCTACTTTGACCTCCACCACTCTTCCAAGGGACATTAAAACTGTCTTGATAAGCTACTGTGACCTCCACCACTCTTCGAAGGGGCATTAAAACCGTCTTGTTAAGCTACTGTAACCTCCACTACTCTTCCAAGGGGCATTAACACTGTCTTGTTAAGCTACTGTGACTGCCACCACTCTTCGAAGGGGAATTAAAACGTGCTTGTTGAGCTACTGTGACCTCCACCACTCTTCCAAGGGGCATTAAAACCGTATTGTTAAAACACTCTGAGCTCAACACCTCTTCCAAGGGGCATTAAAACCATCTTGTTAAGCTACTGTGACCTCCACCACTCTTCCAATGGGCATTGATATTGTCTTTTTATTCCACTGCGACCTCCACCACTCTTCCAAAGGGCATTAAAACCATCTTGTTAAGCTACTGTGACCTCCACCACTCTTCCAAGGGGCATTAAAACCGTCTTGTTAAGCTTCTGTGACCTCCACCACTATTGCAAGGGGCATTAAAACAGTCTTGTTAAACCACTCTGAACTCCACTTCTCTTCCAAGAGGCTTTAAAACCGTCCTGCTAAGCTACTGTGACCTCCACCACTCTTCCAAGGGGCATTAAAACTGTCTTGTTAAGCTACTGTGACCTCCACCACTGTTCCAAGGGGCATTAAAACAGTCTTGTTTAAGCTACTGTGACCTCCACCACTCTTCCAAGGGGCATTAAAACCGTCTTGTTAAGCTACTGTGACCTCCACCACTCTTCCAAGGGGCATTAAAACTGTCTTGTTAAGCTACTGTGACCTCCACCACTCTTCCAAGGGGTATTAAAACCATCTTGTCAAACCACTCTAAACTCCACAGCTCTTTCAAGGGGCATTAAAAACGTCTTGTTAAGCTTCTTTGACCTCTACCACTCTTCCAAGGTACATTAAAACCGTCTTGTTAAGCTACTGTGACTGCCACCACTCTTCCAATGGGCATTGATATTGTCTTTTTATTCCACTGCGACTTACACCACTCTTCCAAGGGGCATTAAAGCTGTCTTGTTAAGCTACTGTGACCTCCACCACTCTTCCAAGGGACATTAAAACTGTCTTGATAAGCTACTGTGACCTCTACCACTCTTCCAAGGGGCATTAAAACCGTCTTGTTAAGCTACTGTGACCTCCACCACTCTTCCAATGGGCATTGATATTGTCTTTTTATTCCACTGCGACTTACACCACTCTTCCAAGGGGCATTAAAGCTGTCTTGTTAAGCTACTATGACCTCCACCACTCTTCCAAGGGGCATTAAAACTGTCTTTTTAAGCTACTGTGACCTCCACCACTCTTCCAATGGGCATTGATATTGTCTTTTTATTCCACTGCGACTTCCACCACTCTTCCAAGGGGGCATTAAAACCATCTTGTTAAGCTACTGTGACCTCCACCACTCTTCCAAGGGGCATTAAAACTGTCTTGCTAAGCTACTTTGACCTCCACCACTCTTCCAAGGGGCATTAAAACCGTCTTGTTAAAACACTCTGAACTCCACAGCTCTTCCAAGGGGCATTAAAACCATCTTGTTAAGCTACTGTGACCTCCACCACTCTTCCAAGGGTCATTGATATTGTCTTTTTATTCCACTGCGACCTCCACCACTCTTCCAACGGGCATTAAAACCATCTTGTTAAGCTACTGTGACCTCCGCCACTCTTCCAAGGGGCATTAAAACCATCTTGTTAAGCTACTGTGACCTCCACCTCTCTTCCAAGTGGCATTAAAACCGTCTTGTTAAGCTACTGTGACCTCCACCACTGTTCCAAGGGGCATTAAAACTGTCTTGTTAAACCACTCTGAACTTCATTTCTCTTCCAAGGGGCATTAAAACTGTCTTGCTAAGCTACTGTTACCTCCACCACTCTTCAAAGGGGCATTAAAACTGTCTTGTTAAACCACTCTGAACTTCACAGCTCTTCCAAGCGGCATTAAAACCATATTGTTAAGCTACTGTGACCTCCACCACTCTTCCAAGGGGCATTAAAACGGTCTTGTTAAGCTACTGTGACCTCCACCACTCTTCCAAGGGACATTAAAGCTGTCTTGTTAAACCACTCTGAACTCCACTTATCTCCCAAGGGGCATTAAATCCGTCTTGTTAAGCTACTGTGACCTCCACCACTCTTCCAAGGGGCATTAAAACTGTCTTTTTAAGCTACTGTGACCTCCACCACTCTTCCAAGGGTCATTGAAACTGTCTTGTTAAGCTACTGTGACCTCCACCACTGTTCCAAGGGGCATTAAAACTGTCTTGTTAAGCTACTGTGACCTCCACCACTCTTCCCTTGGGCATTAAAACTGTCTTGTTAAACCACTCTGTACTCCACTTATCTCCCAAGGGGCATTAAATCCGTCTTGTTAAGCTACTGTGACCTCCACCACTCTTCCAAGGGGCATTAAAACTGTCTTGTTAAGCTACTGTGACCTCCACCACTCTTCCAAGGGGCATTGAAACTGTCTTGTTAAGCTACTGTGACCTCCACCACTGTTCCAAGGGGCATTAAAACTGTCTTGTTAAGCTACTGTGAGCTCCACCACTCTTCCTAGGGGCATTAAAACTGTCTTGTTAAACCGCTCTGAGCTCCACAGCTCTTCCAAGGGGCATTAAAACCGTCTTGTTAAGCTACTGTGACCTCCACCACTCTTCCAATGGGCATTGATATTGTCTTTTTATTCCACTGTAACTTCCAGCACTCTTCCAAGGGGCATTAAAACTGTCTTGTTAAGTTATTGTGACCTCCACCTCTCTTCCAGGGGCATTAAAACTGTCTTGTTAAGCTACTGTGACCTCCACCACTCTTCCAAGGGACATTAAAACTGTCTTGAAAAGCTACTGTGACCTCCACCACTCTTCCAAGGGGCATTAAAACCGTCTTGTTAAGCTACTGTGACCTCCACCACTCTTCCAAGGGGCATTAAAACTGTCTTGTTAAGCGACTGTGACCGCCACCACTCTTCCAAGGGGCATTAAAACCATCTTTTTAAAACACTCTGAACTCCACAGCTCTTCCAATGGTCATTAAAACCATCTAGTTAAGCTACTGTGACCTCCACCACTCTTCCAAGGGGCATTGATATTGTCTTTTTATTCCAATGCGACCTCCACCACTTTTCCAAAGGGCATTAAAACCATTTTGTTAAGCTACTGTGACCTCTAACACTCTTCCAAGGGGCATTGAAACTGTCTTGTTAAGCTAATGTGACCTCCACCACTGTTCCAAGGGGCATTAAAACTGTCTTGTTAAACTGCTGTGACCTCCACCACTCTTCCAAGGGGCATTAAGACTGTCTTGTTAAACCACACTGAGCTCCACAGCTCTTCCAAGGGGCATTAAAACCATCTTGTTAAGATACTGTGACCTCCAACACTCTTCCAATGGGCATAAATATTGTCTTTTTATTCCACTGCGACTTCCACCACTCTTCCAAGGGGCATTAAAACTGTCTTGTTAAGCTACTGTGACCTTCACCACTCTTCCAAGTGGCATTAAAACTGTCTTGTTAAGCTACTGTGACCTCCACCACTCTTCCAAGGGGCATTAAAACTGTCTTGATAAGCTACTGTGACCTCCACCAGTCTTCCAAGGGGCATTAAAACCGTCTTGTTAAATCACTCTGAACTCCACTTCTCTTCCAAGGGTCATTAAAACCGTCTTGTTAAGCTACTCTGACCTCCACCACCCTTCCAAGGGACATTAAAACCGTCTTGTTAAGCTACTGTGACCTGCACCACTCTTCCAATGGGCATTGATATTGTCTTTTTATTCCACGGCGACTTCCACCACTCTTCCAAGGGGCATTAAACTGTCTTGTTAAGCTACTGTGACCTCCACCACTGTTCCAAGGAGCATTAAAACTGTCTTGTTAAACCACTCTGAAGTCCACAGCTCTTTCAAGGGGCATTAAAACCATCTTGTTAAGCTTCTGTGACCTCCACCACTCTTCCAAGGGACATTAAAACCATCTTGTTAAGCTACTGTGACCTCCACCACTCTTCCAATGGGAATTGATATTGTCTTTTTATTCCACTGCGACTTCCACCACTCTTCCAAGGGGCATTAAAACTGTCTTGTTAGGAAACTGTGACCTCCACCACTCTTCCAAGGGGCACTAAAACTGTCTTGTTAAGCTACTGTGACCTCCACCACTCTTCCAAGGGGCATTAAAACCGTCTTGTTAAAACACTCTGAACTCCACAGCTCTTCCAAGGGGCAATAAAACCATCTTGTTAAGATACTGTGACCTCCACCACTCTTCCATGGGGCATTGATATTGTCTTTTTATTCCACTGCGACCTCCACCACTCTTCCAAGGGGCATTAAAACTGTCTTGTTAAGCTACTGTGACCTCCACCACTCTTCCAAGGGACATTAAAACTGTCTTGATAAGCTACTGTGACCTCCACCACTCTTCCAAGGGGCATTAAAACTGTCTTGTTAAACCACTCTGAACTCCACAGCTCTTTCAAGGGGCATTAAAACAGTCTTGTTAAGCTTCTGTGACCTCCACCACTCTTCCAAGGGGTATTAAAACTGTCTTGTTAAGCTACTGTGACCTCCACCACTCTTCCAAGGGGCATCACAACTGTCTTGTTAAGCTACTGTGACCTCCACCACTCTTCCAAGGGGCATTAAAGCTGTCTTGTTAAACCACTCTGTACTCCACTTATCTCCCAAGGGGCATTAAATCCGCCTTGTTAAGCTACTGTGACCTCCACCACTCTTCCAAGGGGCATTAAAACTGTCTTGTTAAGCTACTGTGACCTCCACCACTCTTCCAAGGGGCATTGAAACTGTCTTGTTAAGCTACTGTGACCTCCACCACTGTTCCAAGGGGCATTAAAACTGTCTTGTTAAGCTACTGTGAGCTCCACCACTCTTCCTAGGGGCATTAAAACTGACTTGTTAAACCGCTCTGGGCTCCACAGCTCTTCCAAGGGGCATTAAAACCGTCTTGTTAAGCTACTGTGACCTCCACCACTCTTCCAATGGGCATTGATATTGTCTTTTTATTCCACTGTGACTTCCACCACTCTTCCAAGGGGCATTAAAACTGTCTTGTTAAGTTACTGTGACCTCCACCTCTCTTCCAGGGGCATTAAAACTGTCTTGTTAAGCTACTGTGACCTCCACCACTCTTCCAAGGGACATTAAAACTGTCTTGATAAGCTACTGTGACCTCTACCACTCTTCCAAGGGGCATTAAAACCATCTTGTTAAGCTACTGTGACCTCCACCACTCTTCAAAGGGGCATTAAAACTGTCTTGTTAAGCGAATGTGACCGCCACCACTCTTCCAAAGGGCATTAAAACCATCTTTTTAAAACACTCTGAACTCCACAGCTCTTCCAATGGGCATTAAAACCATCTTGTTAAGCTACTGCGACCTCCACCACTCTTCCAAGGGGCATTGATATTGTCTTTTTATTCCACTGCGACCTCCACCACTTTTCCAAAGGGCATTAAAACCATTTTGTTAAGCTACTGTGACCTCCACCTCTCTTCCAAGGGGCATTGAAACTGTCTTGTTAAGCTAATGTGACCTCCACCACTGTTCCAAGGGGCATTAAAACTGTCTTGTTAAACTACTGTGACCTCCACCACTCTTCCAAGCGGCATTAAGACTGTCTTGTTAAACCACCCTGAGCTCCACAGCTCTTCCAAGGGGCATTAAAACCGTCTTGTTAAGATACTGTGACCTCCAACACTCTTCCAATGGGCATAGATATTGTCTTTTTATTCCACTGCGACTTCCACCACTCTTCCAAGGGGCATTAAAACTGTCTTGTTAAGCTACTGTGACCTCCACCACTCTTCCAAGGGGCATTAAAACTGTCTTGTTAAGCTACTGTGACCTTCACCACTCTTCCAAGTGGCATTAAAACTGTCTTGTTAAGCTAGTGTGACCTCCACCACTCTTCCAAGGGGCATTAAAACTGTCTTGATAAGCTACTGTGACCTCCACCAGTCTTCCAAGGGGCATTAAAACCGTCTTGTTAAATCACTCTGAACTCCACTTCTCTTCCAAGGGGCATTAAAACCCTCTTGTTAAGCTACTCTGACCTCCACCACCCTTCCAAGGGACATTAAAACCGTCTTGTTAAGCTACTGTGACTGCCACCACTCTTTAAATGGGCATTGATATTGTCTTTTTATTCCACTGTGACCTCCACCACTCTTCCAAGGGGCATTAAAACTGACTTGTTAAGCTACTGTGACCTCCACCACTCTTCCAAGGGACATTAAAACCGTCTTGTTAAGCTACTGTGACCTCCACCACTCTTCCAAGGGGCATTAAAACTGTCTTGTTAAGCTACTGTGACCTCCACCACTCTTCCAAGGGGCATTAAAACTGTCTTGATAAGCTACTGTGACCTCCACCAGTCTTCCAAGGGGCATTAAAACCGTCTTGTTAAATCACTCTGAACTCCACTTCTCTTCCAAGGGGCATTAAAACCCTCTTGTTAAGCTACTCTGACCTCCACCACCCTTCCAAGGGACATTAAAACCGTCTTGTTAAGCTACTGTGACTGCCACCACTCTTCCAATGGGCATTGATATTGTCTTTTTATTCCACTGTGACCTCCACCACTCTTCCAAGGGGCATTAAAACTGACTTTTTAAGCTACTGTGACCTCCACCACTCTTCCAAGGGACATTAAAACCGTCTTGTTAAACTACTGTGACCTCCACCACTCTTCCAATGGCATTGATATTGTCTTTTTATTCCACTGCGACTTACACCACTCTTCCAAGGGGCATTAAAGCTGTCTTGTTAAGCTACTGTGACCTCCACCACTCTTCCAAGGGGCATTAAAACTGTCTTTTTAAGCTACTGTGACCTCCACCACTCTTCCAATGGGCATTGATATTGTCTTTTTATTCCACTGCGACTTCCACCACTCTTCCAAGGGGGCATTAAAACCATCTTGTTAAGCTACTGTGACCTCCACCACTCTTCCAAGGGGCATTAAAACTGTCTTGCTAAGCTACTTTGACCTCCACCACTCTTCCAAGGGGCATTAAAACCGTCTTGTTAAAACACTCTGAACTCCACAGCTCTTCCAAGGGGCATTAAAACCATCTTGTTAAGCTACTGTGACCTCCACCACTCTTCCAAGGGGCATTAAAACTGTCTTGTTAAGCTACTGTGACCTCCACCACTCTTCCAAGGGGCATTGAAACTGTCTTGTTAAGCTACTGTGACCTCCACCACTGTTCCAAGGGGCATTAAAACTGTCTTGTTAAGCTACTGTGAGCTCCACCACTCTTCCTAGGGGCATTAAAACTGCCTTGCTAAACCGCTCTGGGCTCCACAGCTCTTCCAAGGGGCATTAAAACCGTCTTGTTAAGCTACTGTGACCTCCACCACTCTTCCAATGGGCATTGATATTGTCTTTTTATTCCACTGTGACTTCCACCACTCTTCCAAGGGGCATTAAAACTGTCTTGTTAAGTTACTGTGACCTCCACCTCTCTTCCAGGGGCATTAAAACTGTCTTGTTAAGCTACTGTGACCTCCACCACTCTTCCAAGGGACATTAAAACTGTCTTGATAAGCTACTGTGACCTCTACCACTCTTCCAAGGGGCATTAAAACCGTCTTGTTAAGCTACTGTGACCTCCAACACTCTTCCAATGGGCATTGATATTGTCTTTTTATTCCACTGCGACTTACACCACTCTTCCAAGGGGCATTAAAGCTGTCTTGTTAAGCTACTGTGACCTCCACCACTCTTCCAAGGGGCATTAAAACTGTCTTGCTAAGCTACTTTGACCTCCACCACTCTTCCAAGGGGCATTAAAACCGTCTTGTTAAAACACTCTGAACTCCACAGCTCTTCCAAGGGGCATTAAAACCATCTTGTTAAGCTACTGTGACCTCCACCACTCTTCCAAGGGTCATTGATATTGTCTTTTTATTCCACTGCGACCTCCACCACTCTTCCAACGGGCATTAAAACCATCTTGTTAAGCTACTGTGACCTCCGCCACTCTTCCAAGGGGCATTAAAACCATCTTGTTAAGCTACTGTGACCTCCACCTCTCTTCCAAGTGGCATTAAAACCGTCTTGTTAAGCTACTGTGACCTCCACCACTGTTCCAAGGGGCATTAAAACTGTCTTGTTAAACCACTCTGAACTTCATTTCTCTTCCAAGGGGCATTAAAACTGTCTTGCTAAGCTACTGTTACCTCCACCACTCTTCAAAGGGGCATTAAAACTGTCTTGTTAAGCTACTGTGACCTCCACCACACTTCCAAGGGGCATTAAAACTGTCTTCTTAAGCTACTGTGACCTCCACCACACTTCCAAGGGGCATTAAAACTGTCTTCTTAAGCTACTGTGACCTCCACCACTGTTCCAAGGGGCATTAAAACTGTCTTGTTAAACCACTCTGAACTTCACAGCTCTTCCAAGCGGCATTAAAACCATATTGTTAAGCTACTGTGACCTCCACCACTCTTCCAAGGGGCATTGATATGTCTTTTTATTCCACTGCGACCTCCACCACTCTTCCAAGGGGCATTAAAACAGTCTTGTTTAAGCTACTGTGATCTCCACCACTCTTCCAAGGGGCATTAAAACAGTCTTGTTTAAGCTACTGTGATCTCCACCACTCTTCCAAGGGGCATTAAAACTGTCTTTTTAAGCTTCTGTGACCTCCACCACTCTTCCAAGGGGCATTAAAGCTGTCTTGTTAAGCTACTGTGACCTCCACCACTCTTCCAAGGGGCATTAAAACCATCTTGTTAAACCACTCTGAACTCCACTTCTCTTCCAAGGGGCATTAAAACCGTCTTGTGAAGATACTGTGACCTCCACCACTCTTCCAAGGGGCATTAAAACTGTCTTGTTAAGCTACTGTGACCTCCACCACTCTTCCAAGGGACATTAAAGCTGTCTTGTTAAACCACTCTGAACTCCACTTATCTCCCAAGGGGCATTAAATCCGTCTTGTTAAGCTACTGTGACCTCCACCACTCTTCCAAGGGGCATTAAAACTGTCTTTTTAAGCTACTGTGACCTCCACCACTCTTCCAAGGGTCATTGAAACTGTCTTGTTAAGCTACTGTGACCTCCACCACTGTTCCAAGGGGCGTTAAAACTGTCTTGTTAAGCTACTGTGACCTCCACCACTCTTCCAAGGCGCATTAAAACCATCTTGTTAAACCACTCTGAACTCCACTTCTCTTCCAAGGGGCATTAAACCCGTCTTGTTAAGCTACTGTGACCTCCACCACTCTTCCAAGGGGCATTACAACTGTCTTGTTAAGCTACTGTGACCTCCACCACTCTTCCAAGGGGCATTAAAGCTGTCTTGTTAAACCACTCTGTACTCCACTTATCTCCCAAGGGGCATTAAATCCGTCTTGTTAAGCTACTGTGACCTCCACCACTCTTCCAAGGGGCATTAAAACTGTCTTGTTAAGCTACTGTGACCACCACCACTCTTCCAAGGGGCATTGAAACTGTCTTGTTAAGCTACTGTGACCTCCACCACTGTTCCAAGGGGCATTAAAACTGTCTTGTTAAGCTACTGTGAGCTCCACCACTCTTCCTAGGGGCAATAAAACTGTCTTGTTAAACCGCTCTGAGCTCCACAGCTCTTCCAAGGGGCATTAAAACCGTCTTGTTAAGCTACTGTGACCTCCACCACTCTTCCAATGGGCATTGATATTGTCTTTTTATTCCACTGTAACTTCCAGCACTCTTCCAAGGGGCATTAAAACTGTCTTGTTAAGTTATTGTGACCGCCACCTCTCTTCCAGGGGCATTAAAACTGTCTTGTTAAGCTACTGTGACCTCCACCACTCTTCCAAGGGACATTAAAACTGTCTTGAAAAGCTACTGTGACCTCCACCCTCTTCCAAGGGGCATTAAAACCGTCTTGTTAAGCTACTGTGACCTCCACCACTCTTCCAAGGGGCATTAAAACTGTCTTGTTAAGCGACTGTGACCGCCACCACTCTTCCAAGGGGCATTAAAACCATCTTTTTAAAACACTCTGATCTCCACAGCTCTTCCAATGGTCATTAAAACCATCTAGTTAAGCTACTGTGACCTCCACCACTCTTCCAAGGGGCATTGATATTGTCTTTTTATTCCAATGCGACCTCCACCACTTCTCCAAAGGGCATTAAAACCATTTTGTTAAGCTACTGTCACCTCTAACACTCTTCCAAGGGGCATTGAAACTGTCTTGTTAAGCTAATGTGACCTCTACCACTGTTCCAAGGGGCATTAAAACTGTCTTGTTAAGCTACTGTGACCTCCACCACTCTTCCAAGGGGCATTAAAACTGTCTTGATAAGCTACTGTGACCTCCACCAGTCTTCCAAGGGGCATTAAAACCGTCTTGTTAAATCACTCTGAACTCCACTTCTCTTCCAAGGGGCATTAAAACCGTCTTGTTAAGCTACTCTGACCTCCACCACCCTTCCAAGGGACATTAAAACCGTCTTGTTAAGCTACTGTGACCTGCACCACTCTTCCAATGGGCATTGATATTGTCTTTTTATTCCACGGCGACTTCCACCACTCTTCCAAGGGGCATTAAACTGTCTTGTTAAGCTACTGTGACCTCCACCACTGTTCCAAGGAGCATTAAAACTGTCTTGTTAAACCACTCTGAAGTCCACAGCTCTTTCAAGGGGCATTAAAACCATCTTGCTAAGCTTCTGTGACCTCCACCACTCTTCCAAGGGACATTAAAACCATCTTGTTAAGCTACTGTGACCTCCACCACTCTTCCAATGGGAATTGATATTGTCTTTTTATTCCACTGCGACTTCCACCACTCTTCCAAGGGGCATTAAAACTGTCTTGTTAAGCTACTGTGACCTCCACCACTCTTCCAAGGGGCATTGAAACTGTCTTGTTAGGAAACTGTGACCTCCACCACTCTTCCAAGGGGCACTAAAACTGTCTTGTTAAGCTACTGTGACCTCCACCACTCTTCCAAGGGGCATTAAAACCGTATTGTTAAAACACTCTGAACTCCACAGCTCTTCCAAGGGGCAATAAAACCATCTTGTTAAGCTACTGTGACCTCCACCACTCTTCCAACGGGCATTGATATTGTCTTTTTATTCCACTGCGACCTCCACCACTCTTCCAAGGGGCATTAAAACTGTCTTGTTAAACCACTCTGAACTCCACAGCTCTTTCAAGGGGCATTAAAACAGTCTTGTTAAGCTTCTGTGACCTCCACCACTCTTCCAAGGGGCATTAAAACTGTCTTGTTAAGCTACTGTGACCTCCACCACTCTTCCAAGGGGCATTACAACTGTCTTGTTAAGCTACTGTGACCTCCACCACTCTTCCAAGGGGCATTAAAGCTGTCTTGTTAAACCACTCTGTACTCCACTTATCTCCCAAGGGGCATTAAATCCGCCTTGTTAAGCTACTGTGACCTCCACCACTCTTCCAAGGGGCATTAAAACTGTCTTGTTAAGCTACTGTGACCTCAACCACTCTTCCAAGGGGCATTGAAACTGTCTTGTTAAGCTACTGTGACCTCCACCACTGTTCCAAGGGGCATTAAAACTGTCTTGTTAAGCTACTGTGAGCTCCACCACTCTTCCTAGGGGCATTAAAACTGCCTTGTTAAACCGCTCTGGGCTCCACAGCTCTTCCAAGGGGCATTAAAACCGTCTTGTTAAGCTACTGTGACCTCCACCACTCTTCCAATGGGCATTGATAATGTCTTTTTATTCCACTGTGACTTCCACCACTCTTCCAAGGGGCATTAAAACTGTCTTGTTAAGTTACTGTGACCTCCACCTCTCTTCCAGGGGCATTAAAACTGTCTTGTTAAGCTACTGTGACCTCCACCACTCTTCCAAGGGACATTAAAACTGTCTTGATAAGCTACTGTGACCTCTACCACTCTTCCAAGGGGCATTAAAACCGTCTTGTTAAGCTACTGTGACCTCCACCACTCTTCAAAGGGGCATTAAAACTGTCTTGTTAAGCGAATGTGACCGCCACCACTCTTCCAAAGGGCATTAAAACCATCTTTTTAAAACACTCTGAACTCCACAGCTCTTCCAATGGGCATTAAAACCATCTTGTTAAGCTACTGCGACCTCCACCACTCTTCCAAGGGGCATTGATATTGTCTTTTTATTCCACTGCGTCCTCCACCACTTTTCGAAAGGGCATTAAAACCATTTTGTTAAGCTACTGTGACCTCCACCTCTCTTCCAAGGGGCATTGAAACTGTCTTGTTAAGCTAATGTGACCTCCACCACTGTTCCAAGGGGCATTAAAACTGTCTTGTTAAACTACTGTGACCTCCACCACTCTTCCAAGCGGCATTAAGACTGTCTTGTTAAACCACCCTGAGCTCCACAGCTCTTCCAAGGGGAATTAAAACCGTCTTGTTAACATACTGTGACCTCCAACACTCTTCCAATGGGCATAGATATTGTCTTTTTATTCCACTGCGACTTCCACCACTCTTCCAAGGGGCATTAAAACTGTCTTGTTAAGCTACTGTGACCTCCACCACCCTTCCAAGGGACATTAAAACCGTCTTGTTAAGCTACTGTGACTGCCACCACTCTTCCAATGGGCATTGATATTGTCTTTTTATTCCACTGTGACCTCCACCACTCTTCCAAGGGGCATTAAAACTGACTTGTTAAGCTACTGTGACCTCCACCACTCTTCCAAGGGACATTAAAACCGTCTTGTTAAGCTACTGTGACCTCCACCACTCTTCCAAGGGGCATTAAAACTGTCTTGTTAAGCTACTGTGACCTTCACCACTCTTCCAAGTGGCATTAAAACTGTCTTGTTAAGCTACTGTGACCTCCACCACTCTTCCAAGGGGCATTAAAACTGTCTTGATAAGCTACTGTGACCTCCACCAGTCTTCCAAGGGGCATTAAAACCGTCTTGTTAAATCACTCTGAACTCCACTTCTCTTCCAAGGGGCATTAAAACCCTCTTGTTAAGCTACTCTGACCTCACCACCCTTCCAAGGGACATTAAAACCGTCTTGTTAAGCTACTGTGACTGCCACCACTCTTCCAATGGGCATTGATATTGTCTTTTTATTCCACTGTGACCTCCACCACTCTTCCAAGGGGCATTAAAACTGACTTGTTAAGCTACTGTGACCTCCACCACTCTTCCAAGGGACATTAAAACCGTCTTGTTAAGCTACTGTGACCTCCACCACTCTTCCAATGGGCATTGATATTGTCTTTTTATTCCACTGCGACTTACACCACTCTTCCAAGGGGCATTAAAGCTGTCTTGTTAAGCTACTGTGACCTCCACCACTCTTCCAAGGGGCATTAAAACTGTCTTTTTAAGCTACTGTGACCTCCACCACTCTTCCAATGGGCATTGATATTATCTTTTTATTCCACTGCGACTTCCACCACTCTTCCAAGGGGGCATTAAAACCATCTTGTTAAGCTACTGTGACCTCCACCACTCTTCCAAGGGGCATTAAAACTGTCTTGCTAAGCTACTTTGACCTCCACCACTCTTCCAAGGGGCATTAAAACCGTCTTGTTAAAACACTCTGAACTCCACAGCTCTTCCAAGGGGCATTAAAACCATCTTGTTAAGCTACTGTGACCTCCACCACTCTTCCAAGGGTCATTGATATCGTCTTTTTATTCCACTGCGACCTCCACCACTCTTCCAAGGGGCATTAAAACCATCTTGTTAAGCTACTGTGACCTCCACCTCTCTTCCAAGTGGCATTAAAACCGTCTTGTTAAGCTACTGTGACCACCACTGTTCCAAGGGGCATTAAAACTGTCTTGTTAAACCACTCTGAACTTCATTTCTCTTCCAAGGGGCATTAAAACTGTCTTGCTAAGCTACTGTTACCTCCACCACTCTTCAAAGGGGCATTAAAACTGTCTTGTTAAGCTACTGTGACCTCCACCACACTTCCAAGGGGCATTAAAACTGTCTTCTTAAGCTACTATGACCTCCACCACACTTCCAAGGGGCATTAAAACTGTCTTCTTAAGCTACTGTGACCTCCACCACTGTTCCAAGGGGCATTAAAACTGTATTGTTAAACCACTCTGAACTTCACAGCTCTTCCAAGCGGCATTAAAACCATATTGTTAAGCTACTGTGACCTCCACCACTCTTCCAAGGGGCATTGATATGTCTTTTTATTCCACTGCGACCTCCACCACTCTTCCAAGGGGCATTAAAACAGTCTTGTTTAAGCTACTGTGATCTCCACCACTCTTCCAAGGGGCATTAAAACAGACTTGTTTAAGCTACTGTGATCTCCACCACTCTTCCAAGGGGCATTAAAACTGTCTTTTTAAGCTTCTGTGACCTCCACCACTCTTCCAAGGGGCATTAAAGCTGTCTTGTTAAGCTACTGTGACCTCCACCACTCTTCCAAGGGGCATTAAAACCATCTTGTTAAACCACTCTGAACTCCACTTCTCTTCCAAGGGGCATTAAAACCGTCTTGTTAAGCTACTGTGACCTCCACCACTCTTCCAAGGGGCATTAAAACTGTCTTGTTAAGCTACTGTGACCTCCACCACTCTTCCAAGGGACATTAAAGCTGTCTTGTTAAACCACTCTGAACTCCACTTATCTCCCAAGGGGCATTAAATCCGTCTTGTTAAGCTACTGTGACCTCCACCACTCTTCCAAGGGGCATTAAAACTGTCTTTTTAAGCTACTGTGACCTCCACCACTCTTCCAAGGGTCATTGAAACTGTCTTGTTAAGCTACTGTGACCTCCACCACTGTTCCAAGGGGCATTAAAACTGTCTTGTTAAGCTACTGTGACCTCCACCACTCTTCCCTTGGGCATTAAAACTGTCTTGTTAAGCTACTGTGACCTCCACCACTCTTCCAAGGGGCATTAAAACCATCTTGTTAAACCACTCTGAACTCCACTTCTCTTCCAAGGGGCATTAAAACCGTCTTGTTAAGCTACTGTGACCACCACCACTCTTCCAAGGGGCATTACAACTGTCTTGTTAAGCTACTTTGACCTCCACCCCTCTTCCAAGGGGCATTAAAGCTGTCTTGTTAAACCACTCTGTACTCCACTTATCTCCCAAGGGGCATTAAATCCGTCTTGTTAAGCTACTGTGACCTAAACCACTCTTCCAAGGGGCATTAAAACTGTCTTGTTAAGCTACTGTGACCTCCACCACTCTTCCAAGGGGCATTGAAACTGTCTTGTTAAGCTACTGTGACCTCCACCACTGTTCCAAGGGGCATTAAAACTGTCTTGTTAAGCTACTGTGAGCTCCACCACTCTTCCTAGGGACATTAAAACTGTCTTGTTAAACCGCTCTGAGCTCCACAGGTCTTCCAAGGGGCATTAAAACCGTCTTGTTAAGCTACTGTGACCTCCACCACTCTTCCAATGGGCATTGATATTGTCTTTTTATTCCACTGTAACTTCCACCACTCTTCCAAGGGGCATTAAAACTGTCTTGTTAAGTTACTGTGACCTCCACCTCTCTTCCAGGGGCATTAAAACTGTCTTGTTAAGCTACTGTGACCTCCACCACTCTTCCAAGGGACATTAAAACTGTCTTGAAAAGCTACTGTGACCTCCACCACTCTTCCAAGGGGCATTAAAACCGTCTTGTTAAGCTACTGTGACCTCCACCACTCTTCCAAGGGGCATTAAAACTGTCTTGTTAAGCGACTGTGACCGCCACCACTCTTCCAAGGGGCATTAAAACCATCTTTTTAAAACACTCTGAACTCCACAGCTCTTCCAATGGTCATTAAAACGATCTAGTTAAGCTACTGTGACCTCCACCACTCTTCCAAGGGGCATTGATATTGTCTTTTTATTCCACTGCGACCTCCACCACTTTTCCAAAGAGCATTAAAACCATTTTGTTAAGCTACTGTGACCTCCACCACTCTTCCAAGGGGCATTGAAACTGTCTTGTTAAGCTAATGTGACCTCCACCACTGTTCCAAGGGGCATTAAAACTGTCTTGTTAAACTACTGTGACCTCCACCACTCTTCCAAGGGGCATTAAGACTGTCTTGTTAAACCACACTGAGTTCCACAGCTCTTCCAAGGGGCATTAAAACCATCTTGTTAAGATACTGTGACCTCCAACACTCTTCCAATGGGCATAGATATTGTCTTTTTATTCCACTGCGACTTCCACCACTCTTCCAAGGGGCATTAAAACTGTCTTGTTAAGCTACTGTGACCTCCACCACTCTTCCAAGGGGCATTAAAACTGTCTTGTTAAGCTATTGTGACCTTCACCACTCTTCCAAGTGGCATTAAAACTGTCTTGTTAAGCTACTGTGACCTCCACCACTCTTCCAAGGGGCATTAAAACTGTCTTGATAAGCTACTGTGACCTCCACCAGTCTTCCAAGGGGCATTAAAACCGTCTTGTTAAATCACTCTGAACTCCACTTCTCTTCCAAGGGGCATTAAAACCGTCTTGTTAAGCTACTCTGACCTCCACCACCCTTCCAAGGGACATTAAATCCGTCTTGTTAAGCTACTGTGACTGCCAGCACTCTTCCAATGGGCATTGATATTGTCTTTTATTCCACTGTGACCTCCACCACTCTTCCAAGGGGCATTAAAACTGACTTGTTACGCTACTGTGACCTCCACCACTCTTCCAAGGGACATTAAAACCATCTTGTTAAGCTACTGTGACCTCCACCACTCTTCCAATGGTCATTGATATTGTCTTTTTATTCCACTGCGACTTCCACCACTCTTCCAAGGGGCATTAAAGCTGTCTTGTTAAGCTACTGTGACCTCCACCACTGTTCCAAGGGGTATTAAAACTGTCTTGTTAAACCACTCTGAACTTCACAGCTCTTCCAAGCGGCATTAAAACCATATTGTTAAGCTACTGTGACCTCCACCACTCTTCCAAGGGGCATTGATATGTCTTTTTATACCACTGCGACCTCCACCACTCTTCCAAGGGGCATTAAAACAGTCTTGTTTAAGCTACTGTGATCTCCACCACTCTTCCAAGGGGCATTAAAACAGTCTTGTTTAAGCTACTGTGATCTCCACCACTCTTCCAAGGGGCATTAAAACTGTCTTGTTAAGCTTCTGTGACCTCCACCACTCTTCCAAGGGGCATTAAAGCTGTCTTGTTAAGCTACTGTGACCTCCACCACTCTTCCAAGGGGCATTAAAACCAACTTGTTAAACCACTCTGAACTCCACTTCTCTTCCAAGGGGCATTAACACCGTCTTGTTAAGCTACTGTGACCTCCACCACTCTTCCAAGGGGCATTAAAACTGTCTTGTTAAGCTACTGTGACCTCCACCACTCTTCCAAGGGACATTAAAACTGTCTTGATAAGCTACTGTGACCTCTACCACTCTTCCAAGGGGCATTAAAACCGTCTTGTTAAGCTACTGTGACCTCCACCACTCTTCAAAGGGGCATTAAAACTGTCTTGTTAAGCGAATGTGACCGCCACCACTCTTCCAAAGGGCATTAAAACCATCTTTTTAAAACACTCTGAACTCCACAGCTCTTCCAATGGGCATTAAAACCATCTTGTTAAGCTACTGCGACCTCCACCACTCTTCCAAGGGGCATTGATATTGTCTTTTTATTCCACTGCGTCCTCCACCACTTTTCGAAAGGGCATTAAAACCATTTTGTTAAGCTACTGTGACCTCCACCTCTCTTCCAAGGGGCATTGAAACTGTCTTGTTAAGCTAATGTGACCTCCACCACTGTTCCAAGGGGCATTAAAACTGTCTTGTTAAACTACTGTGACCTCCACCACTCTTCCAAGCGGCATTAAGACTGTCTTGTTAAACCACCCTGAGCTCCACAGCTCTTCCAAGGGGCATTAAAACCGTCTTGTTAACATACTGTGACCTCCAACACTCTTCCAATGGGCATAGATATTGTCTTTTTATTCCACTGCGACTTCCACCACTCTTCCAAGGGGCATTAAAACTGTCTTGTTAAGCTACTGTGACCTCCACCACTCTTCCAAGGGGCATTAAAACTGTCTTGTTAAGCTACTGTGACCTTCACCACTCTTCCAAGTGGCATTAAAACTGTCTTGTTAAGCTACTGTGACCTCCACCACTCTTCCAAGGGGCATTAAAACTGTCTTGATAAGCTACTGTGACCTCCACCAGTCTTCCAAGGGGCATTAAAACCGTCTTGTTAAATCACTCTGAACTCCACTTCTCTTCCAAGGGGCATTAAAACCCTCTTGTTAAGCTACTCTGACCTCCACCACCCTTCCAAGGGACATTAAAACCGTCTTGTTAAGCTACTGTGACTGCCACCACTCTTCCAATGGGCATTGATATTGTCTTTTTATTCCACTGTGACCTCCACCACTCTTCCAAGGGGCATTAAAACTGACTTGTTAAGCTACTGTGACCTCCACCACTCTTCCAAGGGACATTAAAACCGTCTTGTTAAGCTACTGTGACCTCCACCACTCTTCCAAGGGGCATTAAAACTGTCTTGTTAAGCTACTGTGACCTTCACCACTCTTCCAAGTGGCATTAAAACTGTCTTGTTAAGCTACTGTGACCTCCACCACTCTTCCAAGGGGCATTAAAACTGTCTTGATAAGCTACTGTGACCTCCACCAGTCTTCCAAGGGGCATTAAAACCGTCTTGTTAAATCACTCTGAACTCCACTTCTCTTCCAAGGGGCATTAAAACCCTCTTGTTAAGCTACTCTGACCTCACCACCCTTCCAAGGGACATTAAAACCGTCTTGTTAAGCTACTGTGATTGCCACCACTCTTCCAATGGGCATTGATATTGTCTTTTTATTCCACTGTGACCTCCACCACTCTTCCAAGGGGCATTAAAACTGACTTGTTAAGCTACTGTGACCTCCACCACTCTTCCAAGGGACATTAAAACCGTCTTGTTAAGCTACTGTGACCTCCACCACTCTTCCAATGGGCATTGATATTGTCTTTTTATTCCACTGCGACTTACACCACTCTTCCAAGGGGCATTAAAGCTGTCTTGTTAAGCTACTGTGACCTCCACCACTCTTCCAAGGGGCATTAAAACTGTCTTTTTAAGCTACTGTGACCTCCACCACTCTTCCAATGGGCATTGATATTATCTTTTTATTCCACTGCGACTTCCACCACTCTTCCAAGGGGGCATTAAAACCATCTTGTTAAGCTACTGTGACCTCCACCACTCTTCCAAGGGGCATTAAAACTGTCTTGCTAAGCTACTTTGACCTCCACCACTCTTCCAAGGGGCATTAAAACCGTCTTGTTAAAACACTCTGAACTCCACAGCTCTTCCAAGGGGCATTAAAACCATCTTGTTAAGCTACTGTGACCTCCACCACTCTTCCAAGGGTCATTGATATCGTCTTTTTATTCCACTGCGACCTCCACCACTCTTCCAAGGGGCATTAAAACCATCTTGTTAAGCTACTGTGACCTCCACCTCTCTTCCAAGTGGCATTAAAACCGTCTTGTTAAGCTACTGTGACCACCACTGTTCCAAGGGGCATTAAAACTGTCTTGTTAAACCACTCTGAACTTCATTTCTCTTCCAAGGGGCATTAAAACTGTCTTGCTAAGCTACTGTTACCTCCACCACTCTTCAAAGGGGCATTAAAACTGTCTTGTTAAGCTACTGTGACCTCCACCACACTTCCAAGGGGCATTAAAACTGTCTTCTTAAGCTACTATGACCTCCACCACACTTCCAAGGGGCATTAAAACTGTCTTCTTAAGCTACTGTGACCTCCACCACTGTTCCAAGGGGCATTAAAACTGTATTGTTAAACCACTCTGAACTTCACAGCTCTTCCAAGCGGCATTAAAACCATATTGTTAAGCTACTGTGACCTCCACCACTCTTCCAAGGGGCATTGATATGTCTTTTTATTCCACTGCGACCTCCACCACTCTTCCAAGGGGCATTAAAACAGTCTTGTTTAAGCTACTGTGATCTCCACCACTCTTCCAAGGGGCATTAAAACAGACTTGTTTAAGCTACTGTGATCTCCACCACTCTTCCAAGGGGCATTAAAACTGTCTTTTTAAGCTTCTGTGACCTCCACCACTCTTCCAAGGGGCATTAAAGCTGTCTTGTTAAGCTACTGTGACCTCCACCACTCTTCCAAGGGGCATTAAAACCATCTTGTTAAACCACTCTGAACTCCACTTCTCTTCCAAGGGGCATTAAAACCGTCTTGTTAAGCTACTGTGACCTCCACCACTCTTCCAAGGGGCATTAAAACTGTCTTGTTAAGCTACTGTGACCTCCACCACTCTTCCAAGGGACATTAAAGCTGTCTTGTTAAACCACTCTGAACTCCACTTATCTCCCAAGGGGCATTAAATCCGTCTTGTTAAGCTACTGTGACCTCCACCACTCTTCCAAGGGGCATTAAAACTGTCTTTTTAAGCTACTGTGACCTCCACCACTCTTCCAAGGGTCATTGAAACTGTCTTGTTAAGCTACTGTGACCTCCACCACTGTTCCAAGGGGCATTAAAACTGTCTTGTTAAGCTACTGTGACCTCCACCACTCTTCCCTTGGGCATTAAAACTGTCTTGTTAAGCTACTGTGACCTCCACCACTCTTCCAAGGGGCATTAAAACCATCTTGTTAAACCACTCTGAACTCCACTTCTCTTCCAAGGGGCATTAAAACCGTCTTGTTAAGCTACTGTGACCTCCACCACTCTTCCAAGGGGCATTACAACTGTCTTGTTAAGCTACTTTGACCTCCACCACTCTTCCAAGGGGCATTAAAGCTGTCTTGTTAAACCACTCTGTACTCCACTTATCTCCCAAGGGGCATTAAATCCGTCTTGTTAAGCTACTGTGACCTCCACCACTCTTCCAAGGGGCATTAAAACTGTCTTGTTAAGCTACTGTGACCTCCACCACTCTTCCAAGGGGCATTGAAACTGTCTTGTTAAGCTACTGTGACCTCCACCACTGTTCCAAGGGGCATTAAAACTGTCTTGTTAAGCTACTGTGAGCTCCACCACTCTTCCTAGGGACATTAAAACTGTCTTGTTAAACCGCTCTGAGCTCCACAGCTCTTCCAAGGGGCATTAAAACCGTCTTGTTAAGCTACTGTGACCTCCACCACTCTTCCAATGGGCATTGATATTGTCTTTTTATTCCACTGTAACTTCCACCACTCTTCCAAGGGGCATTAAAACTGTCTTGTTAAGTTACTGTGACCTCCACCTCTCTTCCAGGGGCATTAAAACTGTCTTGTTAAGCTACTGTGACCTCCACCACTCTTCCAAGGGACATTAAAACTGTCTTGAAAAGCTACTGTGACCTCCACCACTCTTCCAAGGGGCATTAAAACCGTCTTGTTAAGCTACTGTGACCTCCACCACTCTTCCAAGGGGCATTAAAACTGTCTTGTTAAGCGACTGTGACCGCCACCACTCTTCCAAGGGGCATTAAAACCATCTTTTTAAAACACTCTGAACTCCACAGCTCTTCCAATGGTCATTAAAACGATCTAGTTAAGCTACTGTGACCTCCACCACTCTTCCAAGGGGCATTGATATTGTCTTTTTATTCCACTGCGACCTCCACCACTTTTCCAAAGAGCATTAAAACCATTTTGTTAAGCTACTGTGACCTCCACCACTCTTCCAAGGGGCATTGAAACTGTCTTGTTAAGCTAATGTGACCTCCACCACTGTTCCAAGGGGCATTAAAACTGTCTTGTTAAACTACTGTGACCTCCACCACTGTTCCAAGGGGCATTAAGACTGTCTTGTTAAACCACACTGAGATCCACAGCTCTTCCAAGGGGCATTAAAACCATCTTGTTAAGATACTGTGACCTCCAACACTCTTCCAATGGGCATAGATATTGTCTTTTTATTCCACTGCGACTTCCACCACTCTTCCAAGGGGCATTAAAACTGTCTTGTTAAGCTACTGTGACCTCCACCACTCTTCCAAGGGGCATTAAAACTGTCTTGTTAAGCTATTGTGACCTTCACCACTCTTCCAAGTGGCATTAAAACTGTCTTGTTAAGCTACTGTGACCTCCACCACTCTTCCAAGGGGCATTAAAACTGTCTTGATAAGCTACTGTGACCTCCACCAGTCTTCCAAGGGGCATTAAAACCGTCTTGTTAAATCACTCTGAACTCCACTTCTCTTCCAAGGGGCATTAAAACCGTCTTGTTAAGCTACTCTGACCTCCACCACCCTTCCAAGGGACATTAAATCCGTCTTGTTAAGCTACTGTGACTGCCAGCACTCTTCCAATGGGCATTGATATTGTCTTTTATTCCACTGTGACCTCCACCACTCTTCCAAGGGGCATTAAAACTGACTTGTTACGCTACTGTGACCTCCACCACTCTTCCAAGGGACATTAAAACCATCTTGTTAAGCTACTGTGACCTCCACCACTCTTCCAATGGTCATTGATATTGTCTTTTTATTCCACTGCGACTTCCACCACTCTTCCAAGGGGCATTAAAGCTGTCTTGTTAAGCTACTGTGACCTCCACCACTGTTCCAAGGGGTATTAAAACTGTCTTGTTAAACCACTCTGAACTTCACAGCTCTTCCAAGCGGCATTAAAACCATATTGTTAAGCTACTGTGACCTCCACCACTCTTCCAAGGGGCATTGATATGTCTTTTTATACCACTGCGACCTCCACCACTCTTCCAAGGGGCATTAAAACAGTCTTGTTTAAGCTACTGTGATCTCCACCTCTCTTCCAAGGGGCATTAAAACAGTCTTCTTTAAGCTACTGTGATCTCCACCACTCTTCCAAGGGGCATTAAAACTGTCTTGTTAAGCTTCTGTGACCTCCACCACTCTTCCAAGGGGCATTAAAGCTGTCTTGTTAAGCTACTGTGACCTCCACCACTCTTCCAAGGGGCATTAAAACCAACTTGTTAAACCACTCTGAACTCCACTTCTCTTCCAAGGGGCATTAACACCGTCTTGTTAAGCTACTGTGACCTCCACCACTCTTCCAAGGGGCATTAAAACTGTCTTGTTAAGCTACTGTGACCTCCACCACTCTTCCAAGGGGCATTAAAGCTGTCTTGTTAAACCACTCTGAACTCCACTTATCTCCCAAGTGGCATTAAATCCGTCTTCTTAAGCTACTGTGACCTCCACCACTCTTCCAAGGGGCATTAAAACTGTCTTTTTAAGCTACTGTGACCTCCACCACTGTTCCAAGGGTCATTGAAACTGTCTTGTTAAGCTACTGTGACCTCCACCACTCTTCCAAGGGGCATTAAAGCTGTCTTGTTAAGCTACTGTGACCTCCACCACTCTTCCAAGGGGCATTAAAACCAACTTGTTAAACCACTCTGAACTCCACTTCTCTTCCAAGGGGCATTAACACCGTCTTGTTAAGCTACTGTGACCTCCACCACTCTTCCAAGGGGCATTAAAACTGTCTTTTTAAGCTACTGTGACCTCCACCACTGTTCCAAGGGTCATTGAAACTGTCTTGTTAAGCTACTGTGACCTCCACCACTGTTCCAAGGGGCATTAAAACTGTCTTGTTAAGCTACTGTGACCTCCACCACTCTTCCCAGGGGCATTAAAACTGTCTTGTTAAGCTACTGTGACCTCCACCACTCTTCCAAGGGGCATTACAACTGTCTTGCTAAGCTACTGTGACCTCTACCACTCTTCCAAGGGGCATTAAAGCTGTCTTGTTAAACCACTCTGTACTCCACTTATCTCCCAAGGGGCATTAAATCAGTCTTGTTAAGCTACTGTGACCTCCACCACTCTTCCAAGGGGCATTAAAACTGTCTTGTTAAGCTACTGTGACCTCCACCACTCTTCCAAGGGGCATTGAAACTGTCTTGTTAAGCTACTGTGACCTCCACCACTGTTCCAAGGGGCATTAAAACTGTCTTGTTAAGCTACTGTGAGCTCCACCACTTTTCCTAGGGGCATTAAAACTGTCTTGTTAAACCGCTCTGAGCTCCACAGCTCTTCCAAGGGGCATTAAAACCGTCTTGTTAAGTTACTGTGACATCCACCTATCTTCCAGGGGCATTAAAACTGTCTTGTTAAGCTACTGTGACCTCCACCACTCTTCCAAGGGACATTAAAACTGTCTTGATAAGCTACTGTGACCTCCACCACTCTTCCAAGGGGCATTAAAACCGTCTTGTTAAGCTACTGTGACCTCCACCACTCTTCCAAGGGGCATTAAAACTGTCTTGTTAAGCGACTGTGACCGCCACCACTCTTCCAAGGGGCATTAAAACCGTCTTGTTAAAACACTCTGAACTCCACAGCTCTTCCAAGGGGCATTAAAACCATCTTGTTAAGCTACTGTGACCTCCACCGCTCTTCCAAGGGGCATTGATATTGTCTTTTTATTCCACTGCGACATCCACCACTCTTCCAACGGGCATTAAAACCATCTTGTTAAGCTACTGTGACCTCCGCCACTCTTCCAAGGGGCATTAAAACCATCTTGTTAAGCTACTGTGACCTCCACCTCTCTTCCAAGTGGCATTAAAACCGTCTTGTTAAGCTACTGTGACCTCCACCACTCTTCCAAGAGGCATTAAAGCTGTCTTGTTAAGCTACTGTGACCTCCACCACTCTTCCAAAGGGCATTAAAACCATCTTGTTAAACCACTCTGAACTCCACTTCTCTTCCAAGGGGCATTAAAACCGTCTTGTTAAGCTACTGTGACCTCCACCACTCTTCCAAGGGGCATTAAAACTGTCTTGTTAAGCTACTGTGACCTCCACCACTCTTCCAAGGGGCATTAAAGCTGTCTTGTTAAACCACTCTGAACTCCACTTATCTCCCAAGGGGCATTAAATCCGTCTTGTTAAGCTACTGTGACCTCCACCACTCTTCCAAGGGGCATTAAAACTGTCTTTTTAAGCTACTGTGACCTCCACCACTCTTCCAAGGGTCATTGAAACTGTCTTGTTAAGCTACTGTGACCTCCACCACTCTTAACAGGGGCACTAAAACTGTCTTGTTAAACTGCTCTGAGCTCCACAGCTCTTCCAAGGGGCATTAAAACCGTCTTGTTGAGCTACTGTGACCGCCACCACTCATCCAAGGGTCATTAAAACCGTCTTGTTAAAACACTCTGAACTCCACACCTCTTCCAAGGGGCATTAAAACCATCTTGTTAAGCTACTGAGACCTCCACCACTATTCCAATGGGCATTGATATTGTCATTTTATTCCACTGCGACCTCCACCACTCTTCCAAAAAACATTAAAACCATCTTGTTAAGCTACTGTGACCTCCACCACTCTTCCAAGGGGCATTAAAACCGTCTTGTTAAGCTTCTGTGACCTCCACCACTCTTCCAAGGGGCATTAAAACAGTCTTGTTAAACCACTCTGAACTCCACTTCTCTTCCAAGGGGCTTTTAAACCGTCCTGCTAAGCTACTGTGACCTCCACCACTCTTCCAAGGGGCATTAAAACTGTCTTGTTAAGCTACTGTGACCTCCACCACTGTTCCAAGGGGCATTAAAACAGTCTTGTTTAAGCTACTGTGACCTCCACCACTCTTCCAAGGGGTATTAAAACCATCTTGTTAAACCACTCTGAACTCCACAGCTCTTTCAAGGGGCATTAAAAATGACTTGTTAAGCTTCTTTGACCTCCACCACTCTTCCAAGGTACATTAAAACAGTCTTGTTAAGCTACTGTGACTGCCACCACTCTTCCAATGGGTATTGATATTGTCTTTTTATTCCAGTGCGACCTCCACCACTCTTCCAAGGGGCATTAAAACTGTCTTGTTAAGCTACTGTGACCTCCACCACTCTTCCAAGCGGCATTAAAAATGTCTTGTTAAGCTACTGTGACCTCCACCACTCTTCCAAGGGACATTAAAACGGTCTTGTTAAGCTACTGTGACCTGCACCACTCTTCCAATGGGCATTGATATTGTCTTTTTATTCCACGGCGACTTCCACCACTCTTCCAAGGGGCATTAAAACTGTCTTGTTAAGCTACTGTGACCTCCACCACTGTTCCAAGGAGCATTAAAACTGTCTTGTTAAACCACTCTGAAGTCCACAGCTCTTTCAAGGGGCATTAAAACCATCTTGTTAAGATTCTGTGACCTCCACCACTCTTCCAAGGGACATTAAAACCATCTTGTTAAGCTACTGTGACCTCCACCACTCTTCCAATGGGAATTGATATTGTCTTTTTATTCCACTGCGACTTCCACCACTCTTCCAAGGGGCATTAAACCTGTCTTGTTAAGCTACTGTGACCTCCACTACTCTTTCAAGGGGCATTAAAACTGTCTTGTTAGGAAACTGTGACCTCCACCACTCTTCCAAGGGGCACTAAAACTGTCTTGTTAAGCTACTGTGACCTCCAACATTCTTCCAAGGGGCATTAAAACCGTCTTGTTAAAACACTCTGAACTCCACAGCTCTTTCAAGGGGCAATAAAACCATCTTGTTAAGCTACTGTGACCTCCACCACTCTTCCAAGGGGCATTGATATTGTCTTTTTATTCCACTGCGACCTCCACCACTCTTCCAAGGGGCATTAAAACTGTCTTGTTAAGCTACTGTGACCTCCACCACTCTTACAAGGGGCATTAAAACATTAAAACCGTCTTGTTAAGCTACTGTGATCTCCACCACTCTTCCAAGTGGCATTAAAACTGTCTTGTTAAGCTACTGTGAGCCCAACCACTCTTCCAAGGGGCATTAAAACTGTCTTGTTAAGCTACTGTGACCTCCACCTCTGTTCCAAGGAGCATTAAAACTGTCTTGTTAAGCTACTGTGACCTCCACCACTCTTCCAAGGGGCATTAAAACCGTCTTGTTAAACCTCTCTGAACTCCACAGCTCTTCCAAGGGGCATTAAAACCATCTTGTTAAGCTGCTGTGACCTACACCACTCTTCCAAGGGGCATTGATATTGTCTTTTTATTTTACTGCGACCTCCACCACTCTTCCAAGGGGCATTAAAACCGTCTTGTTAAACCTCTCTGAACTCCACAGCTCTTCCAAGCGGCATTAAAACCATCTTGTTAAGCTGCTGTGACCTACACCACTCTTCCAAGGGGCATTGATATTGTCTTTTTATTCCACTGCGACCTCCACCACTCTTCCAAGGGCCATTAAAACCGTCTTGTTAAGCTACTGTGACCTCCACCACTCTTCGAAGGGGCATTAAAACCATCTTGTTAAGCTACTGTGACCTCCACCACTCTTCCAAGGGGCATTAAAACTGTCTTGTTAAGCTACTGTGACCTCCACCTCTCTTCCAAGGGGCATTAAAGCCGTCTTGTTAAACCACTCAGAACTCCACTTCTGTCCCAAGGGGCATTAAAACCGTCTTGTTAAGCTACTGTGACCTCCACCACTCTTCCAAGGGGCATTAAAACTGTCTTGTTAAGCTACTGTGACCTCCACCACTCTTCCAAAGGGCATTGAAACTGTCTTGTTAAGCTACTGTGACCTCCACCACTATTCCAAGGGGCATTAAAACTGTCTTGTTGAGCTACTGTGATCTCCACCACTCTTCCAAGGGGCATTAAAACTGTCTTGTTAAACCACTCTGAGCTCCACAACTCTTCCAAGGGGCATTAAAACCGTCTTGTTAAGCAACTGTGACCTCCACCACTCTTCCAAGGGGCATTGATATTGTCTTTTTATTCCACTGCGACCTCCACCACTCTTCCAAGGGGCATTAAAACCGTCTTGTTAAGCTACTGTGACCTCCACCACTCTTCCAAGGGGCATTAAAACCATCTTGTTAAGCTACTGTGACCTCCACCACTCTTCCAAGGGGCATTAAAACTGTCTTGTTAAGCTACTGTGACCTCCACCACTCTTCCAAGGGGCATTAAAGCCGTCTTGTTAAACCACTCAGAACTCCACTTCTGTCCCAAGGGGCATTAAAACCGTCTTTTTAAGCTACTGTGACCTCCACCACTCTTCCAAGGGGCATTAAAACTGTCTTGTTAAGCTACTGTGACCTCCACCACTCTTCCAAAGGGCATTGAAACTGTCTTGTTAAGCTACTGTGATCTCCACCACTCTTCCAAGGGGCATTAAAACTGTCTTGTTAAACCACTCTGAGCTCCACAACTCTTCCAAGGGGAATTAAAACCGTCTTGTTAAGCTACTGTGACCTCCACCACTCTTCCAAGGGGCATTGATATTGTCTTTTTATTCCACTGCGACCTCCACCACTCTTCCAAGGGGCATAAAAACCATCTTGTTTACGCTACTGTGACCTCCACCAGTCTTCCAAGGGCATTAAAACTGTCTTGTTAAGCTACTGTGACCTTCACCACTGTTACAAGGGGCATTAAAACCGTCTTGTTAAACCACTCTGAACTCCACAGCTCTTTCCAGGGGCATTGAAACCATCTTGTTAAGCTACTGTGACCTCCACCACTCTTCCAAGGGGCATTAAAACTGTCTTGTTAAGCTACTGTGACCTCCACCACTCTTCCAAGGGTCATTAAAACCACCTTGTTAAACCACTCTGAACTCCACTTCTCTTCCAAGGGACATTAAAACCGTCTTGTTAAGCTACTGTGACCTCCACCACTCTTCCAAGGGGCATTAAAACTGTCTTGTTAAGCTACTGTGACCTCCACCACTCTTCCAAGGGGCATTAAATCTGTCTTGTTAAACCACTCTGAACTCCACTTCTCTCCCAAGGGGCATTAAAACCGTCTTGTTAAGCTACTGTGACCTCCACCACTCTTCCAAGGGGCATTAAAACTGTCTTGTTAAGCTACTGTGACCTTCACCACTCTTCCAAGGGGCATTAAAACCATCTTGTTAAGCTACTGTGACCTCCACCACTCTTCCAAGGGGCATTAAAACTGTCTTGTTAAGCTACTGTGACCTCCACCACTCTTCCAAGGGGCATTAAAGCCGTCTTGTTAAACCACTCAGAACGCCACTTCTCTCCCAAGGGGCATTAAAACCGTCTTGTTAAGCTACTGTGACCTCCACCACTCTTCCAAGGGGCATTTAAACTGTCTTGTTAAGCTACTGTGACCTCCACCACTCTTCCAAAGGGCATTGAAACTGTCTTGTTAAGCTACTGTGACCTCCACCACTATTCCAAGGGGCATTAAAACTGTCTTGTTAAGCTACTGTGATCTCTACCACTCTTCCAAGGGGCATTAAAACTGTCTTGTTAAGCTACTGTGACCTCCACCACTCTTCCAAGGGGCATTAAAACTGTCTTGTTAAGCTACTGTGACCTCCACCACTCTTCCAAGGTGCAATAAAACCATCTTGTTTAGCTGTTGTGACCTCCACCACTTTTCCAAGGGGCATTGATATTGTCTTTTTATTCCACTGCGACCTCCACCACTCTTCCAAGGGGCATTAAAACTGTCTTGTTAAGCTACTGTAACCTCCACCACTCTTCCAAGGGGCATTAAAACCGTCTTGTTAAGCTACTGTGACCTCCACCACTGTTCCAAGGAGCATTAAAACTGTCTTGTTAAGCTACTGTGTCCTTCACCACTCTTCCAAGGGGCATTGATATTGTCTTTTTATTCCACTGCGACCTCCACCACTCTTCCAAGGGGCATTAAAACTGTCTTGTTAAGCTACTGTGACCTCAACCACTCTTCCAAGGAGCATTAAAACTGTCTTGTTAAGCTACTGTGACCTCCACCACTGTTCTAAGGAGCATTAAAACTGTCTTGTTAAGCTACTGTGTCCTCCACCACTCTTCCAAGGGGCATTAAAACCGTCTTTGTTAAACCTCTCTGAACTCCACAGCTCTTCCAAGGGGCATTAAAACCATCTTGTTAAGCTGCTGTGACCTCCACCACTCTTCCAAGGGGAATTGATATTGTCTTTTTATTCCACTGCGACCTCCACCACTCTTCCAAGGGGCATTAAAACCGTCTTGTTAAGCTACTGTGACCTCTACCACTCTTCCAAGGGGCATTAAAACCATCTTGTTAAGCTACTGTGACCTCCACCAATCTTCCAAGGGGCATTAAAACCGTCTTGTTAAGCTACTGTGACCTCCACCACTCTTCCAAGGGGCATTAAAACCATCTTGTTAAGCTACTGTGACCTCCACCAATCTTCCAAGGGGCATTAAAACTGTCTTGTTAAGCTACTGTGACCACCACCACTCTTCCAAGGGGCATTAAAGCCGTCTTGTTAAACCACTCCGAACTCCACTTCTCTCCCAAGGGGCATTAAAACCGTCTTGTTAAACTACTGTGACCTCCACCACTCTTCCAAGGGGCATTAAAACTGTCTTGTTAAGCTACTGTGACCTCCAACCCTCTTCCAAAGGTCATTGAAACTGTCTTGTTAAGCTACTGTGACCTCCACCACTGTTCCAAGGGGCATTAAAACTGTCTTGTTAAGCTACTGTGACCTCCACCACTCTTCCAAGGGGCATTAAAACTGTCTTGTTAAACCTCTCTGAACTCCACAACTCTTCCGAGGGGAATTAAAACCGTCTTGTTAAGCTACTGTGACCTCCACCACTCTTCCAAGGTGCATTGGTTTCGTCTTTTTATTCCACTGCGACCTCCACCACTCTTCCAAGGGGCATTAAAACCATCTTGTTTAAGCTACTGTGACCTCCACCACTCTTCCAAGGGGCATTAAAACCGTCTTGTTAAGCTACTGTGACCTCCACCAGTCTTCCAACGGGCATTAAAACTGTCTTGTTAAGCTACTGTGACCTCCACCACTCTTACAAGGGGCATTAAAACAGTCTTGTTAAACCACTCTGAACTCCACAGCTCTTTCCAGGGGCATTAAAACCGTCTTGTTAAGCTACTGTGACCTCGACCACTCTTCCAAGGGGCATTAAAACCGTCTTGTTAAGCTACTGTGACCTCCACCACTCTTCCAAGGGGCATTAAAACTGTCTTTTTAAGCTACTGTGACCTCCACCACTCTTCCATGGGTCATTAAAACCATCTTGTTAAACCACTCTGAACTCCACTTCTCTTCCAAGGGACATTAAAACCGTCTTGTTAAGCTACTGTGACCTCCACCACTCTTCCAAGGGGCATTAAAACTGTCTTGTTAAGCTACTGTGACCTCCACCACTCTTCCAAGGGGCATTAAAGCTGTCTTGTTAAACCACTCTGAACTCCACTTCTCTCCCAAGGGGCATTAAAACCGTCTTGTTAAGCTACTGTGACCTCCACCACTCTTCCAAGGGGCATTAAAACTGTCGTGTTAAGCTACTGTGACCTCCACCACTCTTCCAAGGGGCATTGAAACTGTCTTGTTAAGCTACTGTGACCTCCATCACTGTTCCAAGGGGCTTTAAAACTGTCTTGTTAATCTACTGTGACCTCCACCACTCTTCCAAGGGGCATTAAAACTGTCTTCCTAAACCACTCTGAGCTCCACAGCTCTTCCAAGGGGCATTAAAACCGTCTTGTTAAGCTACTGTGACCTCCACCACTCTTCCCAGGGGCATTGATATTGTCTTTTTATTCCACTGCGACCTCCACCACTCTTCCAAGGGGCATTAAAACCATCTTGTTTAAGCTACTGTGACCTACACCACTCTTTCAAGGGGCATTAAAACCGTCTTGTTAAGCTACTGTGACCTCCACCAGTGTTCCAAGGGGCATTAAAACTGTCTTTTTTAGCTACTGTGACCTCCACCACTCTTCCAAGGTGCATTAAAACAGTCTTGTTAAACCACTCTGAACTCCATAGCTCTTTCAAGTGGCATTAAAACCGTCTTGTTAAGCTACTGTGACCTCCACCACTCTTCGAAGGGGCATTAAAACTGTCTTGTTAAGCTACTGTGACCTCCACCACTCTTCCAAGGGGCATTAAAACTGTCTTGTTAAACCACTCTGAGCTCCAGAGCTCTTCCAAGGGGCATTAAAACTGTCTTGTTAAGCTACTGTGACCTCCACCACTCTTCCCAGGGGCATTGATATTGTCTTTTTTTCCACTGTGACCTCCTCCACTCTTCCAATGCGCATTGATATTGTCTTTTTTTTCCACTGCGACTTCCACCAGTTTTCCAAGGGGCATTAAAACTGTCTTGTTAAGCTACTGTGACCTCCACCACTCTTCCAAGGGGCATTAAAACTGTCTTGTCAAGCTACTGTGACCTCCACCACTCTTCCAAGGGGCATTAAAACCGTCTTGTTAAAACACTCTGAACTCCACAGCTCTTCCAAGGGGCATTAAAACCATCTTGTTAAGCTACTGTGACCTCCACCACTCTTCCAAGGGGCATTGATATTGTCTTTTTATTCCACTGCGACCTCCACCACTCTTCCAAGGGTCATTAAAACTATCTTGTTAAGCTACTGTGACCTCCACCACTCTTCCAAGGGGCATTAAAACCATCTTGTTAAGCTACTGTGACCTCCACCACTCTTCCAAGGGGCATTAAAACCGTCTTGTTAAGCTACTGAGACCTCCACCACTCTCCCAAGGGGCATTAAAACCGTCTTTTTAAACCACTCTGAACTTCACTTCTCTTCCAAGGGGCATTAAAAACGTCTTGTTAAGCTACTGTGACCTCCACCACACTTCCATGGGGCATTAAAACTGTCTTGTTAAGCTACTGTGACCTCCACCACTCTTCCAAGGGGCATTAAGACATTCTTGTTTAAGCTACTGTGACCTCCACCACTCTTGCAAGGGGCATTAAAACCGTCTTGTTAAGCTACTGTGACCTCCACCACTCTTCCAAGGGGCATTAAAACTGTCTTTTTAAGCTACTCTGACCTCCACCACTCTTCCAAGTGGCATTAATACCATCTTGCTAAACTACTCTGAACACCACAGCTCTTTCAAGGGGCATTAAAACCATCTTGTTAAGCTACTGTGACCTCCACCACTATTCCAAGGGGAATTAAAACCGTCTTGTTAAGCTACTGTGACCTCCACCACTCTTCCAAGGGGCATTAAAACTGACTTGTTTAAGCTACTGTGAGCTCCACCACTCTTCCAAGGGACATTAAAACCGTCTTGTTAAGCTACTGTGACTGCCACCACTCTTCCATTGGGCATTGATATTGTCTTTTTATTCCACTGTGACCTCCACCACTCTTCCAAGTTGCATTAAAACTGACTTGTTAAGCTACTGTGACCTCCACCACTCTTCCAAGGGACATTAAAACCATCTTGTTAAGCTACTATGACCTCCACCACTCTTCCAATGGGCATTGATATTGTCTTTTTATTCCACTGCGACTTCCACCACTCTTCCAAGGGGCATTAAAACCGTCTTGTTAAGCTACTGTGACCTCCACCAGTGTTCCAAGGGGCATTAAAACTGTCTTTTTTAGCTACTGTGACCTCCACCACTCTTCCAAGGTGCATTAAAACAGTCTTGTTAAACACTCTGAACTCCATAGCTCTTTCAAGTGGCATTAAAACCGTCTTGTTAAGCTACTGTGACCTCCACCACTCTTCCAATGGGCATAAATATTGTCTTTTTATTCCACTGCGACTTCCACCACTCTTCCAAGAAGCATTAAAACTGTCTTGTTAAGCAACTGTGACCTCCACCACTCTTCCAAGGGGCATTAAAACTGTCTTGTTAAGCTACTGTGACCTTCACCACTCTTCCAAGGGGCATTAAAACTGTCTTGTTAAGCTACTGTGACCTCCACCACTCTTCGAAGGGGCATTAAAACTGTCTTATTAAGCTACTGTGACCTCCACAACTCTTCCAAGGGGCATTAAAACTGTCTTGTTAAACCACTCTGAGCTCCACAGCTCTTCGAAGGGGCATTAAAACTGTCTTGTTAAGCTACTGTGACCTCCACCACTCTTCCCAGGGGCATTGATATTGTCTTTTTATTCCACTGTGACCTCCACCACTCTTCCAATGGGCATTGATATTGTCTTTTTTTTCCACTGCGACTTCCACCACTTTTCCAAGGGGCATTAAAACTGTCTTGTTAAGCTACTGTGACCTCCACCACTCTTCCAAGGGGCATTAAAACTGTCTTGTTAAGCTACTGTGACCTCCACCACTCTTCCAAGGGGCATTAAAACTGTCTTGTTAAGCTACTTTGACCTCCACCACTCTTCCAATGGGCAGTGATATTGTCTTTTTATTCCACTGCTACTTCCACCACTCTTCCAATGGGCATTAAAACTGTCTTGTTAAGCTACTGTGACCTCCACCACTCTTCCAAGGGGCATTAAAACTGTCTTGTTAAGCTACTGTGACCTCCACCACTCTTCCAAGGGGCATTAAAACCGTCTTGTTAAAACACTCTGAACTCCACAGCTCTTCCAAGGGGCATTAAAACCATCTTGTTAAGCTACTGTGACCTCCACCACTCTTCCAAGGGGCATTAAAGCTGTCTTGTTAAACCACTCTGAACTCCACTTCTCTCCCAAGGGGCATTAAAACCGTCTTGTTAAGCTACTGTGACCTCCACCACTCTTCCAAGGGGCATTAAAACTGTCTTGTTAAGCTACTGTGACCTCCACCACTCTTCCAAGGTGCAATAAAACCATCTTGTTAAGCTGTTGTGACCTCCACCACTCTTCCAAGGGGCATTGATATTGTCTTTTTATTCCAATGCGACCTCCACCACTCTTCCAAGGGGCATTAAAACTGTCTTGTTAAGCTACTGTGACCTCCACCACTCTTCCAAGGGGCATTAAAACTGTCCTGTTAAGCTACTGTGACCTCAACCACTCTTCCAAGGGCATTAAAACTGTCTTGTTAAGCTTCTGTGACCTCCACCACTGTTCCAAGGAGCATTAAAACTGTCTTGTTAAGCTACTGTGTGCTCCACCACTCTTCCAAGGGGCATTAAAACCGTCTTTGTTAAACCTCTCTTAACTCCACAGCTCTTCCAAAGGGCATTAAAACCATCTTGTTAAGCTGCTTTGACCTCCACCACTCTTCCAAGGGGCATTGATATTGTCTTTTTATTCCACTGCGACCTCCACCACTCTTCCAAGGGGCATTAAAACCGTCTTGTTAAGCTACTGTGACCTCCACCACTCTTCCAAGGGGCATTAAAAGTGTCCTGTTAAGCTACTGTGACCTCAACCACTCTTCCAAGGGGCATTAAAACTGTCTTGTTAAGCTACTGTGACCTCCACCACTGTTCCAAGGAGCATTAAAACTGTCTTGTTAAGCTACTGTGTGCTCCACCACTATTCCAAGGGGCATTAAAACCGTCTTTGTTAAACCTCTCTTAACTCCACAGCTCTTCCAAGGGGCATTAAAACCATCTTGTTAAGCTGCTGTGACCTCCACCACTCTTCCAAGGGTCATTGATATTGTCTTTTTATTCCACTGCGACCTCCACCACTCTTCCAAGGGGCATTAAAACCGTCTTGTTAAGCTACTGTGACCTCCACCACTCTTCCAAGGGGCATTAAAAGTGTCCTGTTAAGCTACTGTGACCTCAACCACTCTTCCAAGGGGCATTAAAACTGTCTTGTTAAGCTACTGTGACCTCCACCACTGTTCCAAGGAGCATTAAAACTGTCTTGTTAAGCTACTGTGTGCTCCACCACTCTTCCAAGGGGCATTAAAACCGTCTTTGTTAAACCTCTCTTAACTCCACAGCTCTTCCAAGGGGCATTAAAACCATCTTGTTAAGCTGCTGTGACCTCCACCACTCTTCCAAGGGTCATTGATATTGTCTTTTTATTCCACTGCGACCTCCACCACTCTTCCAAGGGGCATTAAAACCGTCTTGTTAAGCTACTGTGACCTCCACCACTCTTCCAAGGGGCATTAAAACCATCTTATTAAGCTACTGTTACCTCCACCAATCTTCCAAGGGGCATTAAAACCGTCTTGTTAAGCTACTGTGACCTCCACCACTCTTCCAAGGGGCATTAAAACTGTCTTTTTAAGCTACTGTGACCACCACCACTCTTCCAAGGGGCATTAAAGCCGTCTTGTTAAACCACTCTGAACTCCACTTCTCTCCAAAGGGGCATTAAAACCGTGTTCTTAAGCTACTGTGACCTCCACCACTTTTCCAAGGGGCATTAAAACTGTCTTGTTAAGCTACTGTGACCTCCACCACTCTTGCAAGGGGCATTAAAACCGTCTTGTTAAGCTACTGTGACCTCCACCACTCTTCCAAGGGGCATTAAAACTGTCTTTTTAAGCTACTCTGACCTCCACCACTCTTCCAAGTGGCATTAATACCATCTTGCTAAACTACTCTGAACACCACAGCTCTTTCAAGGGGCATTAAAACCATCTTGTTAAGCTACTGTGACCTCCACCACTATTCCAAGGGGAATTAAAACCGTCTTGTTAAGCTACTGTGACCTCCACCACTCTTCCAAGGGGCATTAAAACTGACTTGTTTAAGCTACTGTGAGCTCCACCACTCTTCCAAGGGACATTAAAACCGTCTTGTTAAGCTACTGTGACTGCCACCACTCTTCCATTGGGCATTGATATTGTCTTTTTATTCCACTGTGACCTCCACCACTCTTCCAAGTTGCATTAAAACTGACTTGTTAAGCTACTGTGACCTCCACCACTCTTCCAAGGGACATTAAAACCATCTTGTTAAGCTACTATGACCTCCACCACTCTTCCAATGGGCATTGATATTGTCTTTTTATTCCACTGCGACTTCCACCACTCTTCCAAGGGGCATTAAAACCGTCTTGTTAAGCTACTGTGACCTCCACCAGTGTTCCAAGGGGCATTAAAACTGTCTTTTTTAGCTACTGTGACCTCCACCACTCTTCCAAGGTGCATTAAAACAGTCTTGTTAAACACTCTGAACTCCATAGCTCTTTCAAGTGGCATTAAAACCGTCTTGTTAAGCTACTGTGACCTCCACCACTCTTCCAATGGGCATAAATATTGTCTTTTTATTCCACTGCGACTTCCACCACTCTTCCAAGAAGCATTAAAACTGTCTTGTTAAGCAACTGTGACCTCCACCACTCTTCCAAGGGGCATTAAAACTGTCTTGTTAAGCTACTGTGACCTTCACCACTCTTCCAAGGGGCATTAAAACTGTCTTGTTAAGCTACTGTGACCTCCACCACTCTTCGAAGGGGCATTAAAACTGTCTTATTAAGCTACTGTGACCTCCACAACTCTTCCAAGGGGCATTAAAACTGTCTTGTTAAACCACTCTGAGCTCCACAGCTCTTCGAAGGGGCATTAAAACTGTCTTGTTAAGCTACTGTGACCTCCACCACTCTTCCCAGGGGCATTGATATTGTCTTTTTATTCCACTGTGACCTCCACCACTCTTCCAATGGGCATTGATATTGTCTTTTTTTTCCACTGCAACTTCCACCACTTTTCCAAGGGGCATTAAAACTGTCTTGTTAAGCTACTGTGACCTCCACCACTCTTCCAAGGGGCATTAAAACTGTCTTGTTAAGCTACTGTGACCTCCACCACTCTTCCAAGGGGCATTAAAACTGTCTTGTTAAGCTACTTTGACCTCCACCACTCTTCCAATGGGCAGTGATATTGTCTTTTTATTCCACTGCTACTTCCACCACTCTTCCAATGGGCATTAAAACTGTCTTGTTAAGCTACTGTGACCTCCACCACTCTTCCAAGGGGCATTAAAACTGTCTTGTTAAGCTACTGTGACCTCCACCACTCTTCCAAGGGGCATTAAAACCGTCTTGTTAAAACACTCTGAACTCCACAGCTCTTCCAAGGGGCATTAAAACCATCTTGTTAAGCTACTGTGACCTCCACCACTCTTCCAAGGGGCATTAGAACTGTCTTGTTAAGTTACTGTGACCTCCACCACTCTTCCAAGGGGCATTAAAGCTGTCTTGTTAAACCACTCTGAACTCCACTTCTCTCCCAAGGGGCATTAAAACCGTCTTGTTAAGCTACTGTGACCTCCACCACTCTTCCAAGGGGCATTAAAACTGTCTTGTTAAGCTACTGTGACCTCCACCACTCTTCCAAGGTGCAATAAAACCATCTTGTTAAGCTGTTGTGACCTCCACCACTCTTCCAAGGGGCATTGATATTGTCTTTTTATTCCAATGCGACCTCCACCACTCTTCCAAGGGGCATTAAAACTGTCTTGTTAAGCTACTGTGACCTCCACCACTCTTCCAAGGGGCATTAAAACTGTCCTGTTAAGCTACTGTGACCTCAACCACTCTTCCAAGGGCATTAAAACTGTCTTGTTAAGCTTCTGTGACCTCCACCACTGTTCCAAGGAGCATTAAAACTGTCTTGTTAAGCTACTGTGTGCTCCACCACTCTTCCAAGGGGCATTAAAACCGTCTTTGTTAAACCTCTCTTAACTCCACAGCTCTTCCAAAGGGCATTAAAACCATCTTGTTAAGCTGCTGTGACCTCCACCACTCTTCCAAGGGGCATTGATATTGTCTTTTTATTCCACTGCGACCTCCACCACTCTTCCAAGGGGCATTAAAACCGTCTTGTTAAGCTACTGTGACCTCCACCACTCTTCCAAGGGGCATTAAAAGTGTCCTGTTAAGCTACTGTGACCTCAACCACTCTTCCAAGGGGCATTAAAACTGTCTTGTTAAGCTACTGTGACCTCCACCACTGTTCCAAGGAGCATTAAAACTGTCTTGTTAAGCTACTGTGTGCTCCACCACTCTTCCAAGGGGCATTAAAACCGTCTTTGTTAAACCTCTCTTAACTCCACAGCTCTTCCAAGGGGCATTAAAACCATCTTGTTAAGCTGCTGTGACCTCCACCACTCTTCCAAGGGTCATTGATATTGTCTTTTTATTCCACTGCGACCTCCACCACTCTTCCAAGGGGCATTAAAACCGTCTTGTTAAGCTACTGTGACCTCCACCACTCTTCCAAGGGGCATTAAAACCATCTTGTTAAGCTACTGTGACCTCCACCACTCTTCCAAGGGGCATTAAAACTGTCTTGTTAAGCTACTGTGACCTCCACCTCTCTTCCAAGGGGCATTAAAGCCGTCTTGTTAAACCACTCAGAACTCCACTTCTGTCCCAAGGGGCATTAAAACCGTCTTGTTAAGCTACTGTGACCTCCACCACTCTTCCAAGGGGCATTAAAACTGTCTTGTTAAGCTACTGTGACCTCCACCACTCTTCCAAAGGGCATTGAAACTGTCTTGTTAAGCTACTGTGACCTCCACCACTATTCCAAGGGGCATTAAAACTGTCTTGTTGAGCTACTGTGATCTCCACCACTCTTCCAAGGGGCATTAAAACTGTCTTGTTAAACCACTCTGAGCTCCACAACTCTTCCAAGGGGCATTAAAACCGTCTTGTTAAGCAACTGTGACCTCCACCACTCTTCCAAGGGGCATTGATATTGTCTTTTTATTCCACTGCGACCTCCACCACTCTTCCAAGGGGCATTAAAACCGTCTTGTTAAGCTACTGTGACCTCCACCACTCTTCCAAGGGGCATTAAAACCATCTTGTTAAGCTACTGTGACCTCCACCACTCTTCCAAGGGGCATTAAAACTGTCTTGTTAAGCTACTGTGACCTCCACCACTCTTCCAAGGGGCATTAAAGCCGTCTTGTTAAACCACTCAGAACTCCACTTCTGTCCCAAGGGGCATTAAAACCGTCTTTTTAAGCTACTGTGACCTCCACCACTCTTCCAAGGGGCATTAAAACTGTCTTGTTAAGCTACTGTGACCTCCACCACTCTTCCAAAGGGCATTGAAACTGTCTTGTTAAGCTACTGTGATCTCCACCACTCTTCCAAGGGGCATTAAAACTGTCTTGTTAAACCACTCTGAGCTCCACAACTCTTCCAAGGGGAATTAAAACCGTCTTGTTAAGCTACTGTGACCTCCACCACTCTTCCAAGGGGCATTGATATTGTCTTTTTATTCCACTGCGACCTCCACCACTCTTCCAAGGGGCATAAAAACCATCTTGTTTACGCTACTGTGACCTCCACCAGTCTTCCAAGGGCATTAAAACTGTCTTGTTAAGCTACTGTGACCTTCACCACTGTTACAAGGGGCATTAAAACCGTCTTGTTAAACCACTCTGAACTCCACAGCTCTTTCCAGGGGCATTGAAACCATCTTGTTAAGCTACTGTGACCTCCACCACTCTTCCAAGGGGCATTAAAACTGTCTTGTTAAGCTACTGTGACCTCCACCACTCTTCCAAGGGTCATTAAAACCACCTTGTTAAACCACTCTGAACTCCACTTCTCTTCCAAGGGACATTAAAACCGTCTTGTTAAGCTACTGTGACCTCCACCACTCTTCCAAGGGGCATTAAAACTGTCTTGTTAAGCTACTGTGACCTCCACCACTCTTCCAAGGGGCATTAAATCTGTCTTGTTAAACCACTCTGAACTCCACTTCTCTCCCAAGGGGCATTAAAACCGTCTTGTTAAGCTACTGTGACCTCCACCACTCTTCCAAGGGGCATTAAAACTGTCTTGTTAAGCTACTGTGACCTTCACCACTCTTCCAAGGGGCATTAAAACCATCTTGTTAAGCTACTGTGACCTCCACCACTCTTCCAAGGGGCATTAAAACTGTCTTGTTAAGCTACTGTGACCTCCACCACTCTTCCAAGGGGCATTAAAGCCGTCTTGTTAAACCACTCAGAACGCCACTTCTCTCCCAAGGGGCATTAAAACCGTCTTGTTAAGCTACTGTGACCTCCACCACTCTTCCAAGGGGCATTTAAACTGTCTTGTTAAGCTACTGTGACCTCCACCACTCTTCCAAAGGGCATTGAAACTGTCTTGTTAAGCTACTGTGACCTCCACCACTATTCCAAGGGGCATTAAAACTGTCTTGTTAAGCTACTGTGATCTCTACCACTCTTCCAAGGGGCATTAAAACTGTCTTGTTAAGCTACTGTGACCTCCACCACTCTTCCAAGGGGCATTAAAACTGTCTTGTTAAGCTACTGTGACCTCCACCACTCTTCCAAGGTGCAATAAAACCATCTTGTTTAGCTGTTGTGACCTCCACCACTTTTCCAAGGGGCATTGATATTGTCTTTTTATTCCACTGCGACCTCCACCACTCTTCCAAGGGGCATTAAAACTGTCTTGTTAAGCTACTGTAACCTCCACCACTCTTCCAAGGGGCATTAAAACCGTCTTGTTAAGCTACTGTGACCTCCACCACTGTTCCAAGGAGCATTAAAACTGTCTTGTTAAGCTACTGTGTCCTTCACCACTCTTCCAAGGGGCATTGATATTGTCTTTTTATTCCACTGCGACCTCCACCACTCTTCCAAGGGGCATTAAAACTGTCTTGTTAAGCTACTGTGACCTCAACCACTCTTCCAAGGAGCATTAAAACTGTCTTGTTAAGCTACTGTGACCTCCACCACTGTTCTAAGGAGCATTAAAACTGTCTTGTTAAGCTACTGTGTCCTCCACCACTCTTCCAAGGGGCATTAAAACCGTCTTTGTTAAACCTCTCTGAACTCCACAGCTCTTCCAAGGGGCATTAAAACCATCTTGTTAAGCTGCTGTGACCTCCACCACTCTTCCAAGGGGAATTGATATTGTCTTTTTATTCCACTGCGACCTCCACCACTCTTCCAAGGGGCATTAAAACCGTCTTGTTAAGCTACTGTGACCTCTACCACTCTTCCAAGGGGCATTAAAACCATCTTGTTAAGCTACTGTGACCTCCACCAATCTTCCAAGGGGCATTAAAACCGTCTTGTTAAGCTACTGTGACCTCCACCACTCTTCCAAGGGGCATTAAAACCATCTTGTTAAGCTACTGTGACCTCCACCAATCTTCCAAGGGGCATTAAAACTGTCTTGTTAAGCTACTGTGACCACCACCACTCTTCCAAGGGGCATTAAAGCCGTCTTGTTAAACCACTCCGAACTCCACTTCTCTCCCAAGGGGCATTAAAACCGTCTTGTTAAACTACTGTGACCTCCACCACTCTTCCAAGGGGCATTAAAACTGTCTTGTTAAGCTACTGTGACCTCCAACCCTCTTCCAAAGGTCATTGAAACTGTCTTGTTAAGCTACTGTGACCTCCACCACTGTTCCAAGGGGCATTAAAACTGTCTTGTTAAGCTACTGTGACCTCCACCACTCTTCCAAGGGGCATTAAAACTGTCTTGTTAAACCTCTCTGAACTCCACAACTCTTCCGAGGGGAATTAAAACCGTCTTGTTAAGCTACTGTGACCTCCACCACTCTTCCAAGGTGCATTGGTTTCGTCTTTTTATTCCACTGCGACCTCCACCACTCTTCCAAGGGGCATTAAAACCATCTTGTTTAAGCTACTGTGACCTCCACCACTCTTCCAAGGGGCATTAAAACCGTCTTGTTAAGCTACTGTGACCTCCACCAGTCTTCCAACGGGCATTAAAACTGTCTTGTTAAGCTACTGTGACCTCCACCACTCTTACAAGGGGCATTAAAACAGTCTTGTTAAACCACTCTGAACTCCACAGCTCTTTCCAGGGGCATTAAAACCGTCTTGTTAAGCTACTGTGACCTCGACCACTCTTCCAAGGGGCATTAAAACCGTCTTGTTAAGCTACTGTGACCTCCACCACTCTTCCAAGGGGCATTAAAACTGTCTTTTTAAGCTACTGTGACCTCCACCACTCTTCCATGGGTCATTAAAACCATCTTGTTAAACCACTCTGAACTCCACTTCTCTTCCAAGGGACATTAAAACCGTCTTGTTAAGCTACTGTGACCTCCACCACTCTTCCAAGGGGCATTAAAACTGTCTTGTTAAGCTACTGTGACCTCCACCACTCTTCCAAGGGGCATTAAAGCTGTCTTGTTAAACCACTCTGAACTCCACTTCTCTCCCAAGGGGCATTAAAACCGTCTTGTTAAGCTACTGTGACCTCCACCACTCTTCCAAGGGGCATTAAAACTGTCGTGTTAAGCTACTGTGACCTCCACCACTCTTCCAAGGGGCATTGAAACTGTCTTGTTAAGCTACTGTGACCTCCATCACTGTTCCAAGGGGCTTTAAAACTGTCTTGTTAATCTACTGTGACCTCCACCACTCTTCCAAGGGGCATTAAAACTGTCTTCCTAAACCACTCTGAGCTCCACAGCTCTTCCAAGGGGCATTAAAACCGTCTTGTTAAGCTACTGTGACCTCCACCACTCTTCCCAGGGGCATTGATATTGTCTTTTTATTCCACTGCGACCTCCACCACTCTTCCAAGGGGCATTAAAACCATCTTGTTTAAGCTACTGTGACCTACACCACTCTTTCAAGGGGCATTAAAACCGTCTTGTTAAGCTACTGTGACCTCCACCAGTGTTCCAAGGGGCATTAAAACTGTCTTTTTTAGCTACTGTGACCTCCACCACTCTTCCAAGGTGCATTAAAACAGTCTTGTTAAACCACTCTGAACTCCATAGCTCTTTCAAGTGGCATTAAAACCGTCTTGTTAAGCTACTGTGACCTCCACCACTCTTCGAAGGGGCATTAAAACTGTCTTGTTAAGCTACTGTGACCTCCACCACTCTTCCAAGGGGCATTAAAACTGTCTTGTTAAACCACTCTGAGCTCCAGAGCTCTTCCAAGGGGCATTAAAACTGTCTTGTTAAGCTACTGTGACCTCCACCACTCTTCCCAGGGGCATTGATATTGTCTTTTTTTCCACTGTGACCTCCTCCACTCTTCCAATGCGCATTGATATTGTCTTTTTTTTCCACTGCGACTTCCACCAGTTTTCCAAGGGGCATTAAAACTGTCTTGTTAAGCTACTGTGACCTCCACCACTCTTCCAAGGGGCATTAAAACTGTCTTGTCAAGCTACTGTGACCTCCACCACTCTTCCAAGGGGCATTAAAACCGTCTTGTTAAAACACTCTGAACTCCACAGCTCTTCCAAGGGGCATTAAAACCATCTTGTTAAGCTACTGTGACCTCCACCACTCTTCCAAGGGGCATTGATATTGTCTTTTTATTCCACTGCGACCTCCACCACTCTTCCAAGGGTCATTAAAACTATCTTGTTAAGCTACTGTGACCTCCACCACTCTTCCAAGGGGCATTAAAACCATCTTGTTAAGCTACTGTGACCTCCACCACTCTTCCAAGGGGCATTAAAACCGTCTTGTTAAGCTACTGTGACCTCCACCACTCTCCCAAGGGGCATTAAAACCGTCTTTTTAAACCACTCTGAACTTCACTTCTCTTCCAAGGGGCATTAAAAACGTCTTGTTAAGCTACTGTGACCTCCACCACACTTCCATGGGGCATTAAAACTGTCTTGTTAAGCTACTGTGACCTCCACCACTCTTCCAAGGGGCATTAAGACATTCTTGTTTAAGCTACTGTGACCTCCACCACTCTTGCAAGGGGCATTAAAACCGTCTTGTTAAGCTACTGTGACCTCCACCACTCTTCCAAGGGGCATTAAAACTGTCTTTTTAAGCTACTCTGACCTCCACCACTCTTCCAAGTGGCATTAATACCATCTTGCTAAACTACTCTGAACACCACAGCTCTTTCAAGGGGCATTAAAACCATCTTGTTAAGCTACTGTGACCTCCACCACTATTCCAAGGGGAATTAAAACCGTCTTGTTAAGCTACTGTGACCTCCACCACTCTTCCAAGGGGCATTAAAACTGACTTGTTTAAGCTACTGTGAGCTCCACCACTCTTCCAAGGGACATTAAAACCGTCTTGTTAAGCTACTGTGACTGCCACCACTCTTCCATTGGGCATTGATATTGTCTTTTTATTCCACTGTGACCTCCACCACTCTTCCAAGTTGCATTAAAACTGACTTGTTAAGCTACTGTGACCTCCACCACTCTTCCAAGGGACATTAAAACCATCTTGTTAAGCTACTATGACCTCCACCACTCTTCCAATGGGCATTGATATTGTCTTTTTATTCCACTGCGACTTCCACCACTCTTCCAAGGGGCATTAAAACCGTCTTGTTAAGCTACTGTGACCTCCACCAGTGTTCCAAGGGGCATTAAAACTGTCTTTTTTAGCTACTGTGACCTCCACCACTCTTCCAAGGTGCATTAAAACAGTCTTGTTAAACACTCTGAACTCCATAGCTCTTTCAAGTGGCATTAAAACCGTCTTGTTAAGCTACTGTGACCTCCACCACTCTTCCAATGGGCATAAATATTGTCTTTTTATTCCACTGCGACTTCCACCACTCTTCCAAGAAGCATTAAAACTGTCTTGTTAAGCAACTGTGACCTCCACCACTCTTCCAAGGGGCATTAAAACTGTCTTGTTAAGCTACTGTGACCTTCACCACTCTTCCAAGGGGCATTAAAACTGTCTTGTTAAGCTACTGTGACCTCCACCACTCTTCGAAGGGGCATTAAAACTGTCTTATTAAGCTACTGTGACCTCCACAACTCTTCCAAGGGGCATTAAAACTGTCTTGTTAAACCACTCTGAGCTCCACAGCTCTTCGAAGGGGCATTAAAACTGTCTTGTTAAGCTACTGTGACCTCCACCACTCTTCCCAGGGGCATTGATATTGTCTTTTTATTCCACTGTGACCTCCACCACTCTTCCAATGGGCATTGATATTGTCTTTTTTTTCCACTGCGACTTCCACCACTTTTCCAAGGGGCATTAAAACTGTCTTGTTAAGCTACTGTGACCTCCACCACTCTTCCAAGGGGCATTAAAACTGTCTTGTTAAGCTACTGTGACCTCCACCACTCTTCCAAGGGGCATTAAAACTGTCTTGTTAAGCTACTTTGACCTCCACCACTCTTCCAATGGGCAGTGATATTGTCTTTTTATTCCACTGCTACTTCCACCACTCTTCCAATGGGCATTAAAACTGTCTTGTTAAGCTACTGTGACCTCCACCACTCTTCCAAGGGGCATTAAAACTGTCTTGTTAAGCTACTGTGACCTCCACCACTCTTCCAAGGGGCATTAAAACCGTCTTGTTAAAACACTCTGAACTCCACAGCTCTTCCAAGGGGCATTAAAACCATCTTGTTAAGCTACTGTGACCTCCACCACTCTTCCAAGGGGCATTAAAGCTGTCTTGTTAAACCACTCTGAACTCCACTTCTCTCCCAAGGGGCATTAAAACCGTCTTGTTAAGCTACTGTGACCTCCACCACTCTTCCAAGGGGCATTAAAACTGTCTTGTTAAGCTACTGTGACCTCCACCACTCTTCCAAGGTGCAATAAAACCATCTTGTTAAGCTGTTGTGACCTCCACCACTCTTCCAAGGGGCATTGATATTGTCTTTTTATTCCAATGCGACCTCCACCACTCTTCCAAGGGGCATTAAAACTGTCTTGTTAAGCTACTGTGACCTCCACCACTCTTCCAAGGGGCATTAAAACTGTCCTGTTAAGCTACTGTGACCTCAACCACTCTTCCAAGGGCATTAAAACTGTCTTGTTAAGCTTCTGTGACCTCCACCACTGTTCCAAGGAGCATTAAAACTGTCTTGTTAAGCTACTGTGTGCTCCACCACTCTTCCAAGGGGCATTAAAACCGTCTTTGTTAAACCTCTCTTAACTCCACAGCTCTTCCAAAGGGCATTAAAACCATCTTGTTAAGCTGCTTTGACCTCCACCACTCTTCCAAGGGGCATTGATATTGTCTTTTTATTCCACTGCGACCTCCACCACTCTTCCAAGGGGCATTAAAACCGTCTTGTTAAGCTACTGTGACCTCCACCACTCTTCCAAGGGGCATTAAAAGTGTCCTGTTAAGCTACTGTGACCTCAACCACTCTTCCAAGGGGCATTAAAACTGTCTTGTTAAGCTACTGTGACCTCCACCACTGTTCCAAGGAGCATTAAAACTGTCTTGTTAAGCTACTGTGTGCTCCACCACTATTCCAAGGGGCATTAAAACCGTCTTTGTTAAACCTCTCTTAACTCCACAGCTCTTCCAAGGGGCATTAAAACCATCTTGTTAAGCTGCTGTGACCTCCACCACTCTTCCAAGGGTCATTGATATTGTCTTTTTATTCCACTGCGACCTCCACCACTCTTCCAAGGGGCATTAAAACCGTCTTGTTAAGCTACTGTGACCTCCACCACTCTTCCAAGGGGCATTAAAAGTGTCCTGTTAAGCTACTGTGACCTCAACCACTCTTCCAAGGGGCATTAAAACTGTCTTGTTAAGCTACTGTGACCTCCACCACTGTTCCAAGGAGCATTAAAACTGTCTTGTTAAGCTACTGTGTGCTCCACCACTCTTCCAAGGGGCATTAAAACCGTCTTTGTTAAACCTCTCTTAACTCCACAGCTCTTCCAAGGGGCATTAAAACCATCTTGTTAAGCTGCTGTGACCTCCACCACTCTTCCAAGGGTCATTGATATTGTCTTTTTATTCCACTGCGACCTCCACCACTCTTCCAAGGGGCATTAAAACCGTCTTGTTAAGCTACTGTGACCTCCACCACTCTTCCAAGGGGCATTAAAACCATCTTATTAAGCTACTGTTACCTCCACCAATCTTCCAAGGGGCATTAAAACCGTCTTGTTAAGCTACTGTGACCTCCACCACTCTTCCAAGGGGCATTAAAACTGTCTTTTTAAGCTACTGTGACCACCACCACTCTTCCAAGGGGCATTAAAGCCGTCTTGTTAAACCACTCTGAACTCCACTTCTCTCCAAAGGGGCATTAAAACCGTGTTCTTAAGCTACTGTGACCTCCACCACTTTTCCAAGGGGCATTAAAACTGTCTTGTTAAGCTACTGTGACCTCCACCACTCTTGCAAGGGGCATTAAAACCGTCTTGTTAAGCTACTGTGACCTCCACCACTCTTCCAAGGGGCATTAAAACTGTCTTTTTAAGCTACTCTGACCTCCACCACTCTTCCAAGTGGCATTAATACCATCTTGCTAAACTACTCTGAACACCACAGCTCTTTCAAGGGGCATTAAAACCATCTTGTTAAGCTACTGTGACCTCCACCACTATTCCAAGGGGAATTAAAACCGTCTTGTTAAGCTACTGTGACCTCCACCACTCTTCCAAGGGGCATTAAAACTGACTTGTTTAAGCTACTGTGAGCTCCACCACTCTTCCAAGGGACATTAAAACCGTCTTGTTAAGCTACTGTGACTGCCACCACTCTTCCATTGGGCATTGATATTGTCTTTTTATTCCACTGTGACCTCCACCACTCTTCCAAGTTGCATTAAAACTGACTTGTTAAGCTACTGTGACCTCCACCACTCTTCCAAGGGACATTAAAACCATCTTGTTAAGCTACTATGACCTCCACCACTCTTCCAATGGGCATTGATATTGTCTTTTTATTCCACTGCGACTTCCACCACTCTTCCAAGGGGCATTAAAACCGTCTTGTTAAGCTACTGTGACCTCCACCAGTGTTCCAAGGGGCATTAAAACTGTCTTTTTTAGCTACTGTGACCTCCACCACTCTTCCAAGGTGCATTAAAACAGTCTTGTTAAACACTCTGAACTCCATAGCTCTTTCAAGTGGCATTAAAACCGTCTTGTTAAGCTACTGTGACCTCCACCACTCTTCCAATGGGCATAAATATTGTCTTTTTATTCCACTGCGACTTCCACCACTCTTCCAAGAAGCATTAAAACTGTCTTGTTAAGCAACTGTGACCTCCACCACTCTTCCAAGGGGCATTAAAACTGTCTTGTTAAGCTACTGTGACCTTCACCACTCTTCCAAGGGGCATTAAAACTGTCTTGTTAAGCTACTGTGACCTCCACCACTCTTCGAAGGGGCATTAAAACTGTCTTATTAAGCTACTGTGACCTCCACAACTCTTCCAAGGGGCATTAAAACTGTCTTGTTAAACCACTCTGAGCTCCACAGCTCTTCGAAGGGGCATTAAAACTGTCTTGTTAAGCTACTGTGACCTCCACCACTCTTCCCAGGGGCATTGATATTGTCTTTTTATTCCACTGTGACCTCCACCACTCTTCCAATGGGCATTGATATTGTCTTTTTTTTCCACTGCAACTTCCACCACTTTTCCAAGGGGCATTAAAACTGTCTTGTTAAGCTACTGTGACCTCCACCACTCTTCCAAGGGGCATTAAAACTGTCTTGTTAAGCTACTGTGACCTCCACCACTCTTCCAAGGGGCATTAAAACTGTCTTGTTAAGCTACTTTGACCTCCACCACTCTTCCAATGGGCAGTGATATTGTCTTTTTATTCCACTGCTACTTCCACCACTCTTCCAATGGGCATTAAAACTGTCTTGTTAAGCTACTGTGACCTCCACCACTCTTCCAAGGGGCATTAAAACTGTCTTGTTAAGCTACTGTGACCTCCACCACTCTTCCAAGGGGCATTAAAACCGTCTTGTTAAAACACTCTGAACTCCACAGCTCTTCCAAGGGGCATTAAAACCATCTTGTTAAGCTACTGTGACCTCCACCACTCTTCCAAGGGGCATTAGAACTGTCTTGTTAAGTTACTGTGACCTCCACCACTCTTCCAAGGGGCATTAAAGCTGTCTTGTTAAACCACTCTGAACTCCACTTCTCTCCCAAGGGGCATTAAAACCGTCTTGTTAAGCTACTGTGACCTCCACCACTCTTCCAAGGGGCATTAAAACTGTCTTGTTAAGCTACTGTGACCTCCACCACTCTTCCAAGGTGCAATAAAACCATCTTGTTAAGCTGTTGTGACCTCCACCACTCTTCCAAGGGGCATTGATATTGTCTTTTTATTCCAATGCGACCTCCACCACTCTTCCAAGGGGCATTAAAACTGTCTTGTTAAGCTACTGTGACCTCCACCACTCTTCCAAGGGGCATTAAAACTGTCCTGTTAAGCTACTGTGACCTCAACCACTCTTCCAAGGGCATTAAAACTGTCTTGTTAAGCTTCTGTGACCTCCACCACTGTTCCAAGGAGCATTAAAACTGTCTTGTTAAGCTACTGTGTGCTCCACCACTCTTCCAAGGGGCATTAAAACCGTCTTTGTTAAACCTCTCTTAACTCCACAGCTCTTCCAAAGGGCATTAAAACCATCTTGTTAAGCTGCTGTGACCTCCACCACTCTTCCAAGGGGCATTGATATTGTCTTTTTATTCCACTGCGACCTCCACCACTCTTCCAAGGGGCATTAAAACCGTCTTGTTAAGCTACTGTGACCTCCACCACTCTTCCAAGGGGCATTAAAAGTGTCCTGTTAAGCTACTGTGACCTCAACCACTCTTCCAAGGGGCATTAAAACTGTCTTGTTAAGCTACTGTGACCTCCACCACTGTTCCAAGGAGCATTAAAACTGTCTTGTTAAGCTACTGTGTGCTCCACCACTCTTCCAAGGGGCATTAAAACCGTCTTTGTTAAACCTCTCTTAACTCCACAGCTCTTCCAAGGGGCATTAAAACCATCTTGTTAAGCTGCTGTGACCTCCACCACTCTTCCAAGGGTCATTGATATTGTCTTTTTATTCCACTGCGACCTCCACCACTCTTCCAAGGGGCATTAAAACCGTCTTGTTAAGCTACTGTGACCTCCACCACTCTTCCAAGGGGCATTAAAACCATCTTGTTAAGCTACTGTGACCTCCACCAATCTTCCAAGGGGCATTAAAACCGTCTTGTTAAGCTACTGTGACCTCCACCACTCTTCCAAGGGGCATTAAAACTGTCTTTTTAAGCTACTGTGACCACCACCACTCTTCCAAGGGGCATTAAAGCCGTCTTGTTAAACCACTCTGAACTCCACTTCTCTCCAAAGGGGCATTAAAACCGTGTTCTTAAGCTACTGTGACCTCCACCACTTTTCCAAGGGGCATTAAAACTGTCTTGTTCAGCTACTGTGACCTCCACCCCTCTTCCAAAGGGCATTGAAACTGTCTTGTTAAGCTACTGTGACCTCCACCACTGTTCCAAGGGGCATTAAAACTGTCTTGTTAAGCTACTGTGACCTCCACCACTCTTCCAAGGGGCATTAAAACTGTCTTGTTAAACCTCTCTGAACTCCACAACTCTTCCAAGGGGAATTAAAACCGTCTTGTTAAGCTATTGTGACCTCCACCACTCTTCCAAGGGGCATTGGTTTCGTCTTTTTATTCCACTGCGACCTCCACCACTCTTCCAAGGGGCATTAAAACCATCTTGTTTAACCTACTGTGACCTCCACCACTCTTCCAAGGGGCATTAAAACCGTCTTGTTAAGCTACTGTGACCTCCACCAGTCTTCCAACGGGCATTAAAACTGTCTTGTTAAGCTACTGTGACCTCCACCACTCTTACAAGGGGCATTAAAACAGTCTTGTTAAACCACTCTGAACTCCACAGCTCTTTCCAGGGGCATTAAAACCGTCTTGTTAAGCTACTGTGACCTCGACCACTCTTCCAAGGGGCATTAAAACCGTCTTGTTAAGCTACTGTGACCTCCACCACTGTTCCAAGGAGCATTAAAACTGTCTTGTTAAGCTACTGTGTGCTCCACCACTCTTCCAAGGGGCATTAAAACCGTCTTTGTTAAACCTCTCTTAACTCCACAGCTCTTCCAAGGGGCATTAAAACCATCTTGTTAAGCTGCTGTGACCTCCACCACTCTTCCAAGGGGCATTGATATTGTCTTTTTATTCCACTGCGACCTCCACCACTCTTCCAAGGGGCAATAAAACCGTCTTGTTAAGCTACTGTGACCTCCACCACTCTTCCAAGGGGCATTAAAACCATCTTGTTAAGCTACTGTGACCTCCACCAATCTTCCAAGGGGCATTAAAACCGTCTTGTTAAGCTACTGTGACCTCCACCACTCTTCCAAGGGGCATTAAAACCATCTTGTTTAGCTACTGTGACCTCCACCAATCTTACAAGGGGCATTAAAACTGTCTTGTTAAGCTACTGTGACCACCACCACTCTTCCAAGGGGCATTAAAGCCGTCTTGTTAAACCACTCTGAACTCCACTTCTCTCCCAAGGGGCATTAAAACCGTCTTGTTAAGCTACTGTGACCTCCACCACTCTTCCAAGGGGCATTAAAACTGTCTTGTTCAGCTACTGTGACCTCCACCCCTCTTCCAAAGGGCATTGAAACTGTCTTGTTAAGCTACTGTGACCTCCACCACTGTTCCAAGGGGCATTAAAACTGTCTTGTTAAGCTACTGTGACCTCCACCACTCTTCCAAGGGGCATTAAAACTGTCTTGTTAAACCTCTCTGAACTCCACAACTCTTCCAAGGGGAATTAAAACCGTCTTGTTAAGCTATTGTGACCTCCACCACTCTTCCAAGGGGCATTGGTTTCGTCTTTTTATTCCACTGCGACCTCCACCACTCTTCCAAGGGGCATTAAAACCATCTTGTTTAACCTACTGTGACCTCCACCACTCTTCCAAGGGGCATTAAAACCGTCTTGTTAAGCTACTGTGACCTCCACCAGTCTTCCAACGGGCATTAAAACTGTGTTGTTAAGCTACTGTGACCTCCACCACTCTTACAAGGGGCATTAAAACAGTCTTGTTAAACCACTCTGAACTCCACAGCTCTTTCCAGGGGCATTAAAACCATCTTGTTAAGCTACTGTGACCTCCACCACTCTTCCAAGGGGCATTAAAACCGTCTTGTTAAGCTACTGTGACCTCCACCACTCTTCCAAGGGGCATTAAAACTGTCTTTTTAAGCTACTGTGACCTCCACCACTCTTCCATGGGTCATTAAAACCATCTTGTTAAACCACTCTGAACTCCACTTCTCTTCCAAGAGACATCAAAACCGTCTTGTTAAGCTACTGTGACCTCCACCACTCTTCCAAGGGGCATTAAAACTGTCTTGTTAAGCTACTGTGACCTCCACCACTCTTCCAAGGGGCATTAAAGCTGTCTTGTTAAACCACTCTGAACTCCACTTCTCTCCCAAGGGGCATTAAAACCGTCTTGTTAAGCTACTGTGACCTCCACCACTCTTCCAAGGGGCATTAAAACTGTCGTGTTAAGCTGCTGTGACCTCCACCACTCTTCCAAGGGGCATTGAAACTGTCTTGTTAAGCTACTGTGACCTCCATCACTGTTCCAAGGGGCTTTAAAACTGTCTTGTTAATCTACTGTGACCTCCACCACTCTTCCAAGGGGCATTAAAACTGTCTTCCTAAACCACTCTGAGCTCCACAGCTCTTCCAAGGGGCATTAAAACCGTCTTGTTAAGCTACTGTGACCTCCACCACTCTTCCCAGGGGCATTGATATTGTCTTTTTATTCCACTGCGACCTCCACCACTCTTCCAAGGGGCATTAAAACCATCTTGTTTAAGCTACTGTGACCTACACCACTCTTTTAAGGGGCATTAAAACCGTCTTGTTAAGCTACTGTGACCTCCACCAGTGTTCCAAGGGGCATTAAAACTGTCTTTTTTAGCTACTGTGACCTCCACCACTCTTCCAAGGTGCATTAAAACAGTCTTGTTAAACCACTCTGAACTCCATAGCTCTTTCAAGTGGCATTAAAACCGTCTTGTTAAGCTACTGTGACCTCCACCACTCTTCGAAGGGGCATTAAAACTGTCTTGTTAAGCTACTGTGACCTCCACCACTCTTCCAAGGGGCATTAAAACTGTCTTGTTAAGCTACTGTGACCTCCACCACTCTTCCAATGGGCATTGATATTGTCTTTTTTTTCCACTGCGACTTCCACCACTTTTCCAAGGGGCATTAAAACTGTCTTGTTAAGCTACTGTGACCTCCACCACTCTTCCAAGGGGCATTAAAACTGTCTTGTCAAGCTACTGTGACCTCCACCACTCTTCCAAGGGGCATTAAAACCGTCTTGTTAAACCACTCTGAACTCCACAGCTCTTCCAAGGGGCATTAAAACCATCTTGTTAAGCTACTGTGACCTCCACCACTCTTCCAAGGGGCATTGATATTGTCTTTTTATTCCACTGCGACCTCCACCACTCTTCCAAGGGTCATTAAAACTATCTTGTTAAGCTACTGTGACCTCCACCACTCTTCCAAGGGGCATTAAAACCATCTTGTTAAGCTACTGTGACCTCCACCACTCTTCCAAGGGGCATTAAAACCGTCTTGTTAAGCTACTGTGACCTCCACCACTCTCCCAAGGGGCATTAAAACCGTCTTTTTAAACCACTCTGAACTTCACTTCTCTTCCAAGGGGCATTAAAAACGTCTTGTTAAGCTACTGTGACCTCCACCACACTTCCATGGGGCATTAAAACTGTCTTGTTAAGCTACTGTGACCTCCACCACTCTTCCAAGGGGCATTAAGACATTCTTGTTTAAGCTACTGTGACCTCCACCACTCTTGCAAGGGGCATTAAAACCGTCTTGTTAAGCTACTGTGACCTCCACCACTCTTCCAAGGGGCATTAAAACTGTCTTTTTAAGCTACTCTGACCTCCACCACTCTTCCAAGTGGCATTAATACCATCTTGTTAAACTACTCTGAACACCACAGCTCTTTCAAGGGGCATTAAAACCATCTTGTTAAGCTACTGTGACCACCACCACTATTCCAAGGGGAATTAAAACCGTCTTGTTAAGCTACTGTGACCTCCACCACTCTTCCAAGGGGCATTAAAACTGACTTGTTTAAGCTACTGTGAGCTCCACCACTCTTCCAAGGGACATTAAAACCGTCTTGTTAAGCTACTGTGACTGCCACCACTCTTCCATTGGGCATTGATATTGTCTTTTTATTCCACTGTGACCTCCACCACTCTTCCAAGTTGCATTAAAACTGACTTGTTAAGCTACTGTGACCTCCACCACTCTTCCAAGGGACATTAAAACCGTCTTGTTAAGCTACTATGACCTCCACCACTCTTCCAATGGGCATTGATATTGTCTTTTTATTCCACTGCGACTTCCACCACTCTTCCAAGGGGCATTAAAACCGTCTTGTTAAGCTACTGTGACCTCCACCAGTGTTCCAAGGGGCATTAAAACTGTCTTTTTTAGCTACTGTGACCTCCACCACTCTTCCAAGGTGCATTAAAACAGTCTTGTTAAACACTCTGAACTCCATAGCTCTTTCAAGTGGCATTAAAACCGTCTTGTTAAGCTACTGTGACCTCCACCACTCTTCCAATGGGCATAAATATTGTCTTTTTATTCCACTGCGACTTCCACCACTCTTCCAAGAAGCATTAAAACTGTCTTGTTAAGCAACTGTGACCTCCACCACTCTTCCAAGGGGCATTAAAACTGTCTTGTTAAGCTACTGTGACCTTCACCACTTTTCCAAGGGGCATTAAAACTGTCTTGTTAAGCTACTGTGACCTCCACCACTCTTCGAAGGGGCATTAAAACTGTCTTATTAAGCTACTGTGACCTCCACCACTCTTCCAAGGGGCATTAAAACTGTCTTGTTAAACCACTCTGAGCTCCACAGCTCTTCGAAGGGGCATTAAAACTGTCTTGTTAAGCTACTGTGACCTCCACCACTCTTCCCAGGGGCATTGATATTGTCTTTTTATTCCACTGTGACCTCCACCACTCTTCCAATGGGCATTGATATTGTCTTTTTTTTCCACTGCGACTTCCACCACTTTTCCAAGGGGCATTAAAACTGTCTTGTTAAGCTACTGTGACCTCCACCACTCTTCCAAGGGGCATTAAAACTGTCTTGTTAAGCTACTGTGACCTCCACCACTCTTCCAAGGGGCATTAAAACTGTCTTGTTAAGCTACTTTGACCTCCACCACTCTTCCAATGGGCAGTGATATTGTCTTTTTATTCCACTGCTACTTCCACCACTCTTCCAATGGGCATTAAAACTGTCTTGTTAAGCTACTGTGACCTCCACCACTCTTCCAAGGGGCATTAAAACTGTCTTGTTAAGCTACTGTGACCTCCACCACTCTTCCAAGGGGCATTGAAACCGTCTTGTTAAAACACTCTGAACTCCACAGCTCTTCCAAGGGGCATTAAAACCATCTTGTTAAGCTACTGTGACCTCCACCACTCTTCCAAGGGGCATTAGAACTGTCTTGTTAAGTTACTGTGACCTCCACCACTCTTCCAAGGGGAATTAAAGCTGTCTTGTTAAACCACTCTGAACTCCACTTCTCTCCCAAGGGGCATTAAAACCGTCTTGTTAAGCTACTGTGACCTCCACCACTCTTCCAAGGGGCATTAAAACTGTCTTGTTAAGCTACTGTGACCTCCACCACTCTTCCAAGGTGCAATAAAACCATCTTGTTAAGCTGTTGTGACCTCCACCACTCTTCCAAGGGGCATTGATATTGTCTTTTTATTCCAATGCGACCTCCACCACTCTTCCAAGGGGCATTAAAACTGTCTTGTTAAGCTACTGTGACCTCCACCACTCTTCCAAGGGGCATTAAAACTGTCCTGTTAAGCTACTGTGACCTCAACCACTCTTCCAAGGGCATTAAAACTGTCTTGTTAAGCTACTGTGACCTCCACCACTGTTCCAAGGAGCATTAAAACTGTCTTGTTAAGCTACTGTGTGCTCCACCACTCTTCCAAGGGGCATTAAAACCGTCTTTGTTAAACCTCTCTTAACTCCACAGCTCTTCCAAAGGGCATTAAAACCATCTTGTTAAGCTGCTGTGACCTCCACCACTCTTCCAAGGGGCATTGATATTGTCTTTTTATTCCACTGCGACCTCCACCACTCTTCCAAGGGGCATTAAAACCGTCTTGTTAAGCTACTGTGACCTCCACCACTCTTCCAAGGGGCATTAAAACTGTCCTGTTAAGCTACTGTGACCTCAACCACTCTTCCAAGGGGCATTAAAACTGTCTTGTTAAGCTACTGTGACCTCCACCACTGTTCCAAGGAGCATTAAAACTGTCTTGTTAAGCTACTGTGTGCTCCACCACTCTTCCAAGGGGCATTAAAACCGTCTTTGTTAAACCTCTCTTAACTCCACAGCTCTTCCAAGGGGCATTAAAACCATCTTGTTAAGCTGCTGTGACCTCCACCACTCTTCCAAGGGGCATTGATATTGTCTTTTTATTCCACTGCGACCTCCACCACTCTTCCAAGGGGCATTAAAACCATCTTTATAAGCTACTGTGACCTCCACCACTCTTCCAAGGGGCATTAAAACCATCTTGTTAAGCTACTGTGACCTCCACCAATCTTCCAAGGGGCATTAAAACCGTCTTGTTAAGCTACTGTGACCTCCACCACTCTTCCAAGGGGCATTAAAACCATCTTGTTAAGCTACTGTGACCTCCACCAATCTTCCAAGGGGCATTAAAACTGTCTTTTTAAGCTACTGTGACCACCACCACTCTTCCAAGGGGCATTAAAGCCGTCTTGTTAAACCACTCTGAACTCCACTTCTCTCCAAAGGGGAATTAAAACCGTCTTCTTAAGCTACTGTGACCTCCACCACTTTTCCAAGGGGCATTAAAACTGTCTTGTTCAGCTACTGTGACCTCCACCCCTCTTCCAAAGGGCATTGAAACTGTCTTGTTAAGCTACTGTGACCTCCACCACTGTTCCAAGGGGCATTAAAACTGTCTTGTTAAGCTACTGTGACCTCCACCACTCTTCCAAGGGGCATTAAAACTGTCTTGTTAAACCTCTCTGAACTCCACAACTCTTCCAAGGGGAATTAAAACCGTCTTGTTAAGCTATTGTGACCTCCACCACTCTTCCAAGGGGCATTGGTTTCGTCTTTTTATTCCACTGCGACCTCCACCACTCTTCCAAGGGGCATTAAAACCATCTTGTTTAACCTACTGTGACCTCCACCACTCTTCCAAGGGGCATTAAAACCGTCTTGTTAAGCTACTGTGACCTCCACCAGTCTTCCAACGGGCATTAAAACTGTCTTGTTAAGCTACTGTGACCTCCACCACTCTTACAAGGGGCATTAAAACAGTCTAGTTAAACCACTCTGAACTCCACAGCTCTTTCCAGGGGCATTAAAACCGTCTTGTTAAGCTACTGTGACCTCGACCACTCTTCCAAGGGGCATTAAAACCGTCTTGTTAAGCTACTGTGACCTCGACCACTGTTCCAAGGAGCATTAAAACTGTCTTGTTATGCTATTGTGTGCTCCACCTCTCTTCCAAGTGGCATTAAAACCGTCTTTGTTAAACCTCTCTTAACTCCACAGCTCTTCCAAGGGGCATTAAAACCATCTTGTTAAGCTGCTGTGACCTCCACCACTCTTCCAAGGGGCATTGATATTGTCTTTTTATTCCACTGCGACCTCCACCACTCTTCCAAGGGGCAATAAAACCGTCTTGTTAAGCTACTGTGACCTCCACCACTCTTCCAAGGGGCATTAAAACCATCTTGTTAAGCTACTGTGACCTCCACCAATCTTCCAAGGGGCACTAAAACCGTCTTGTTAAGCTACTGTGACCTCCACCACTCTTCCAAGGGGCATTAAAACCATCTTGTTAAGCTACTGTGACCTCCACCAATCTTACAAGGGGCATTAAAACTGTCTTGTTAAGCTACTGTGACCACCACCACTCTTCCAAGGGGCATTAAAGCCGTCTTGTTAAACCACTCTGAACTCCACTTCTCTCCCAAGGGGCATTAAAACCGTCTTGTTAAGCTACTGTGACCTCCACCACTCTTCCAAGGGGCATTAAAACTGTCTTGTTCAGCTACTGTGACCTCCACCCCTCTTCCAAAGGGCATTGAAACTGTCTTGTTAAGCTACTGTGACCTCCACCACTGTTCCAATGGGCATTAAAACTGTCTTGTTAAGTTACTGTGACCTCCACCACTCTTCCAAGGGGCATTAAAACTGTCTTGTTAAACCTCTCTGAACTCCACAACTCTTCCAAGGGGAATTAAAACCGTCTTGTTAAGCTATTATGACCTCCACCACTCTTCCAAGGGGCATTGGTTTCGTCTTTTTATTCCACTGCGACCTCCACCACTCTTCCAAGGGGCATTAAAACCATCTTGTTTAACCTACTGTGACCTCCACCACTCTTCCAAGGGGCATTAAAACCGTCTTGTTAAGCTACTGTGACCTCCACCAGTCTTCCAACGGGCATTAAAACTGTCTTGTTAAGCTACTGTGACCTCCACCACTCTTACAAGGGGCATTAAAACAGTCTTGTTAAACCACTCTGAACTCCACAGCTCTTTCCAGGGGCATTAAAACCGTCTTGTTAAGCTACTGTGACCTCCACCACTCTTCCAAGGGGCATTAAAACCGTCTTGTTAAGCTACTGTGACCTCCACCACTCTTCCAAGGGGCATTAAAACTGTCTTTTTAAGCTACTGTGACCTCCACCACTCTTCCATGGGTCATTAAAACCATCTTGTTAAACCACTCTGAACTCCACTTCTCTTCCAAGAGACATCAAAACCGTCTTGTTAAGCTACTGTGACCTCCACCACTCTTCCAAGGGGCATTAAAACTGTCTTGTTAAGCTACTGTGACCTCCACCACTCTTCCAAGGGGCATTAAAGCTGTCTTGTTAAACCACTCTGAACTCCACTTCTCTCCCAAGGGGCATTAAAACCGTCTTGTTAAGCTACTGTGACCTCCACCACTCTTCCAAGGGGCATTAAAACTGTCGTGTTAAGCTACTGTGACCTCCACCACTCTTCCAAGGGGCATTGAAACTGTCTTGTTAAGCTACTGTGACCTCCATCACTGTTCCAAGGGGCTTTAAAACTGTCTTGTTAATCTACTGTGACCTCCACCACTCTTCCAAGGGGCATTAAAACTGTCTTCCTAAACCACTCTGAGCTCCACAGCTCTTCCAAGGGGCATTAAAACCGTCTTGTTAAGCTACTGTGACCTTCACCACTATTCACAGGGGCATTGATATTGTCTTTTTATTCCACTGCGACCTCCACCACTCTTCCAAGGGGCATTAAAACCATCTTGTTTAAGCTACTGTGACCTACACCACTCTTCAAAGGGGCATTAAAACCGTCTTGTTAAGCTACTGTGACCTCCACCAGTGTTCCAAGGGGCATTAAAACTGTCTTTTTAGCTACTGTGACCTCCACCACTCTTCCAAGGTGCATTAAAACAGTCTTGTTAAACCACTCTGAACTCCATAGCTCTTTCAAGTGACATTAAAACCGTCTTGTTAAGCTACTGAGACCTCCACCACTCTTCCAATGGGCATAAATATTGTCTTTTTATTCCACTGCGACTTCCACCACTCTTCCAAGAAGCATTAAAACTGTATTGTTAAGCTACTGTGACCTCCACCACTCTTCCAAGGGGCATTAAAACTGTCTTGTTAAGCTACTGTGACCTTCACCACTCTTCCAAGGGGCATTAAAACTGTCTTGTTAAGCTACTGTGACCTCCACCACTCTTCGAAGGGGCATTAAAACTGTCTTGTTAAGCTACTGTGACCTCCACCACTCTTCCAAGGGGCATTAAAACTGTCTTGTTAAACCACTCTGAGCTCCACAGCTCTTCCAAGGGGCATTAAAACTGTCTTGTTAAGCTACTGTGACCTCCACCACTCTTCCCAGGGGCATTGATATTGTCTTTTTATTCCACTGTGACCTCCACCACTCTTCCAATGGGCATTGATATTGTCTTTTTTTTCCACTGCGACTTCCACCACTTTTCCAAGGGGCATTAAAACTGTCTTGTTAAGCTACTGTGACCTCCACCACTCTTCCAAGGGGCATTAAAACTGTCTTGTCAAGCTACTGTGACCTCCACCACTCTTCCAAGGGGCATTAAAACTGTCTTTTTAAGCTACTGTGACCTCCACCACTCTTCCAAGGGGCATTAAAACCGTCTTGTTAAAACACTCTGAACTCCACAGCTCTTCCAAGGGGCATTAAAACCATCTTGTTAAGCTACTGTGACCTCCACCACTCTTCCAAGGGGCATTGATATTGTCTTTTTATTCCACTGCGACCTCCACCACTCTTCCAAGGGGCATTAAAACTATCTTGTTAAGCTACTGTGACCTCCACCACTCTTCCAAGGGGCATTAAAACCATCTTGTTAAGCTACTGTGACCTCCACCACTCTTCCAAGGGGCATTAAAACCGTCTTGTTAAGATACTGTGACCTCCACCAATCTCCCAAGGGGCATTAAAACTGTCTTTTTAAACCACTCTGAACTTCACTTCTCTTCCAAGGGGCATTAAAACCGTCTTGTTAAGCTACTGTGACCTCCACCACACTTCCATGGGGCATTAAAACTGTCTTGTTAAGCTACTGTGACCTCCACCACTCTTCCAAGGGGCATTAAGACATTCCTGTTTAAGCTACTGTGACCTCCACCACTCTTCCAAGGGGCATTAAAACCGTCTTGTTAAGCTACTGTGACCTCCACCACTCTTCCAAGGGGCATTAAAACTGTCTTTTTAAGCTACTCTGACCTCCACCACTCTTCCAAGTGGCATTAATACCATCTTGTTAAACTACTCTGAACACCACAGCTCTTTCAAGGGGCATTAAAACCGTCTTGTTAAGCTACTGTGACCTCCACCACTATTCCAAGGGGAATTAAAACCGTCTTGTTAAGCTACTGTGACCTCCACCACTCTACCAAGGGGCATTAAAACTGACTTGTTTAAGCTACTGTGAGCTCCACCACTCTTCCAAGGGACATTAAAACCGTCTTGTTAAGCTACTGTGACTGCCACCACTCTTCCATTGGGCATTGATATTGTCTTTTTATTCCACTGTGACCTCCACCACTCTTCCAAGGGGCATTAAAACTGACTTGTTAAGCTACTGTGACCTCCACCACTCTTCCAAGGGACATTAAAACCGTCTTGTTAAGCTACTATGACCTCCACCACTCTTCCAATGGGCATTGATATTGTCTTTTTATTCCACTGCGACTTCCACCACTCTTCCAAGGGGCATTAAAACCGTCTTGTTAAGCTACTGTGACCTCCACCAGTGTTCCAAGGGGCATTAAAGCTGTCTTTTTTAGCTACTGTGACCTCCACCACTCTTCCAAGGTGCATTAAAACAGTCTTGTTAAACCACTCTGAACTCCATAGCTCTTTCAAGTGGCATTAAAACCGTCTTGTTAAGCTACTGTGACCTCCACCATTCTTCCAATGGGCATAAATATTGTCTTTTTATTCCACTGCGACTTCCACCACTCTTCCAAGAAGCATTAAAACTGTCTTGTTAAGCTACTGTGACCTCCACCACTCTTCCAAGGGGCATTAAAACTGTCTTTTTAAGCTACTGTGACCTTCACCACTCTTCCAAGGGGCATTAAAACTGTCTTGTTAAGCTACTGTGACCTCCACCACTCTTCGAAGGGGCATTAAAACTGTCTTGTTAAGCTACTGTGACCTCCACCACTCTTCCAAGGGGCATTAAAACTGTCTTGTTAAACCACTCTGAGCTCCACAGCTCTTCCAAGGGGCATTAAAACTGTCTTGTTAAGCTACTGTGACCTCCACCACTCTTCCCAGGGGCATTGATATTGTCTTTTTATTCCACTGTGACCTCCACCACTCTTCCAATGGGCATTGATGTTGTCTTTTTTTTCCACTGCGACTTCCACCACTTTTCGAAGTGGCATTAAAACTGTCTTGTTAAGCTACTGTGACCTCCACCACTCTTCCAAGGGGCATTAAAACTGTCTTGTTAAGCTACTTTGACCTCCACCACTCTTCCAATGGGCATTGATATTGTCTTTTTATTCCACTGCTACTTCCACCACTCTTCCAATGGGCATTAAAACTGTCTTGTTAAGCTACTGTGACCTCCACCACTCTTCCAAGGGGCATTAAAACTGTCTTGTTAAGCTACTGTGACCTCCACCACTCTTCCAATGGGCATTGATATTGTCTTTTTATTCCACTGCGACTTCCACCACTCTTCCAAGGGGCATTAAAACCATCTTGTTAAGCTACTGTGACCTCCACTACTCTTCCAAGGGGCATTAAATCTGTCTTGTTAAGCTACTCTGACCTCCACCACTCTTCCAAGGGGCATTAAAACCGTCTTGTTAAAACACTCTGAACTCCACACCTCTTCCAAGGGGTATTAAAACCATCTTGTTAAGTTACTGTGACCTCCACCACTCTTCCAAGGGGCATTGATATTGTCTTTTTATTCCACTGCGACTTCCACCACTCTTCCAAGGGGCATTAAAACCATCTTGTTAAGCTACTGTGACCTCCACCACTCTTCCAAGGGGCATTGATATTGTCTTTTTATTCCACTGCGACCTCCACCACTCTTCCAAGGGGCATTAAAACCATCTTGTTAAGCTACTGTGACCTCCACCACTCTACCAAGGGGCATGAAAACCATCTTGTTAAGCTACTGTGACCTCCACCACTCTTCCAAGGGGCATTAAAACCGTCTTGTTAAGCTACTGTGACCTCCACCACTCTCCCAACTGGCATTAAAACCGTCTTTTTAAACCACTCTGAACTTCACTTCTCTTCCAAGGGGCATTAAAACCGTCTTGGTAAGCTACTGTGACCTCCACCACACTTCCATGGGGCATTAAAACTGTCTTGTTAAGCTACTGTGACCTCCACCACTCTACCAAGGGGCATGAAAACCATCTTGTTAAGCTACTGTGACCTCCACCACTCTTCCAAGGGGCATTGATATGTCTTTTTATTCCACTGCGACCTCCACCACTCTTCCAAGGGGCATTAAGACTAGAGATGAGCGTTGTTCTACTCGAACTGTTCGCCAATCTCAAATTCGAGCTGTTTTGGGCGGTGTTCGAGCCGTTCGGCGAACACGAACAATTTGAGAAAAATTCGGCTGTTCGAGGTTATGTTCGATAACTGTTCGTGCACCAAAATCATAACTGGATTTTTTCTCAGTAATGATGAAAATTAATGTTAATACGCAGTTTGAGTGTACAGCGGGGTGGGGGGAGGGGCAGGGGATGGATCTCTGCAGGAACAATGAAGATCTCCATTTTTTTTTCTCTTTCCCGCATTTGCAGTGGGGAGGTGCAATCTGTCAGCCTATCAGCAGCGCACACACGGAGCGAAGTGCTTTTTTTCACACAAGCAAGGGCATGTGTCATTGGCAGTGTATGTCACATGTCCTTGCCCTATAAGACCAAGCCATTTTCCCCGTCGCCACCATTTTCTCACTGCTGCAGCTGCGTGTTAGACGGCACCGCTGTTGCTGTGTGCGCTATACCTTGTTAATTTCAAGCCAATTTTCGCACAAATATACAGATAGCTTGGGAGTAGGGAATAGTTGTGATTGCAGTCCTTTTAAGGACTAGGTTACAGCATTTCCTACGACTTTTATCAGGGAGGTCTGTGCTCTTAAATAGATAGGTTGTGGGAGTAAAGACTAATTGTAATTGGAGTCCTTTTCAGGACTAGGTTACATCAGTTCCTATCAGTTTTTGCCAGGCAGGTCTGTGCCAGTGCTGTGCAAGTTTTTTTCACAGCATTTGGCTGAATCTAGCAAAGCTAATCCTTTTTGGCCTATTGCAGAGTGTGTTAGTCAGTGGAGTAGCCTATCTGTGTTGCAAGATATACCACCTGTGTATAGAATACCAATTTTTTTACTGCACCTAGTGAAGTAAAATCTTTTGGGCATAGCATCATTCTATTAGTCCATCTATACTGACCTCCATCAGGTTGCAAACTGAATCTAATTTTTTTCTGCATCTAGCTCTGAAAAAATATTGGGCTTCTAGCTGTGTGTGGGTCTTGTTCTATTAATCCATCTATACTGACCTCCATCAGGTTGCAAACTGAATATAATTTTTTTCTGCATCTAGCTCTGAAAAAATATTGGGCTTCTAGCTGTGTATGGGTCTTGTTCTATTAATCCATCTATACTGACCTCCATCAGGTTGCAAACTGAATATAATTTTTTTCTGCATCTAGCTCTGAAAAAATATTGGGCTTCTAGCTGTGTGTGGGTCTTGTTCTATTAATCCATCTATACTGACCTCCATCAGGTTGCAAACTGAATATAATTTTTTTCTGCATCTAGCTCTGAAAATATATTTGGCCTTCTAGCAGTGTGTGGGACTTGTTCTATTAGTCCACCTATACTGACCTCCATCAGGTTGCAAACTGAATATATTTTTTTCTGCATCTACCTCTGAAAAAATATTGGGCTTCTAGCTGTGTGTGGGACTTGTTGTATTAGTCCATCTATACTGACCTCCATCAGGTTGCAAACTGAATATATTTTTTTCTGCATCTACCTCTGAAAAAATATTGGGCTTCTAGCTGTGTGTGGGTCTTGTTCTATTAATCCATCTATACTGACCTCCATCAGGTTGCAAACTGAATATATTTTTTTTCTGCATCTAGCTCTGAAAAAATATTGGGCTTCTAGCTGTGTGTGGGTCTTGTTCTATTAATCCATCTATACTGACCTCCATCAGGTTGCAAACTGAATATAATTTTTTTCTGCATCTAGCTCTGAAAAAATATTTGGCCTTCTAGCAGTGTGTGTGACTTGTTCTATTAGTCCACCTATACTGACCTCCATCAGGTTGCAAACTGAATATATTTTTTTCTGCATCTAGCTCTGAAAAAATATTGGGCTTCTAGCTGTGTGTGGGTCTTGTTCTATTAATCCATCTATACTGACCTCCATCAGGTTGCAAACTGAATATAATTTTTTTCTGCATCTAGCTCTGAAAAAATATTTGGCCTTCTAGCAGTGTGTGGGACTTGTTCTATTAGTCCACCTATACTGACCTCCATCAGGTTGCAAACTGAATATATTTTTTTCTGCATCTACCTCTGAAAAAATATTGGGCTTCTAGCTGTGTGTGGGACTTGTTGTATTAGTCCATCTATACTGACCTCCATCAGGTTGCAAACTGAATATATTTTTTTCTGCATCTACCTCTGAAAAAATATTGGGCTTCTAGCTGTGTGTGGGACTTGTTGTATTAGTCCATCTATACTGACCTCCATCAGGTTGCAAACTGAATATATTTTTTTCTGCATCTACCTCTGAAAAAATATTGGGCTTCTAGCTGTGTGTGGGACTTGTTGTATTAGTCCATCTATACTGACCTCCATCAGGTTGCAAACTGAATATATTTTTTTTCTGCATCTAACCCAGCCAATAGTTTTGGCCTAATACCACAGTTTGGCCACTCAGCTCTGCTCGGTTACCATCCATTGTTTTTTTGTGCAAACAACTCCAGAGTTGTGAATTAGTTAACCACCAAAATGAGTGGAAAAAGGCCTGCTGCTGGTGGAAAGGGGAATAGGCGTGTTGGGAAGGGGAAAAAAGGTTGTGTCCGTGGGGTAGGTGTTAAAGCAACAGTAACATCTGCAGAAGAAAGACCATCTTCCAGCCAAACTAAAATGTCTACTTCTTTTAGCGGACAATGTGATAAGATCCCTTTCTTACGGCCACGCCAATCGCTACAAATTCCAGATGAGGCACAAAAACAGCAGGTGCTTCAACGGATATCAAGTGCTCCTTTAAGTGGGCTCTCCTCCACATCAACTTCAACATCACAAATACTCCAGTCCTCAAAGGTGTCACCCCAATCGCACTTGCTTCCTCACAGCTCCCAAATCTCCAGCTGCCCGTCTGAGTATGAGGTAGAACAGATGGTTGAGTCTGCAGAGCTGTTTACTCATACTATAGCCTGGGAATCAGAGGTCGACTCCAGCGCTTCTGTGAATCCAGACGAGGAAATGATCTGCACTGATGCCCAGAATCTTTATGAGTCGGATCCAGGACCAGACGCAGAAGGTTCTGACCATAATGTAGACCCTCATTCCCAAACTGTAACTCCTGTTGGTGGAGACAATGAGGAAGACGATGATAAGACTCAAATACCTGATTGGAGCGACAACTTTAGTTTTTTGTCAGGGCAGGAACAGGTTGGCTCTGAGGACGACGGGTGTGATAACACACAGGGTGATGATGATGAGGTTGGAGATCCCACTTACTGTCAACCCACAGTCAGCCAAGAGTTTAGGTCAGCAAAGGAGGTGGAGGAAGATGCTAGTGACGACGAGGTCAGGTTGCGCCTTCCTGGACAGAGACGTAGTACTGGAAGCACGTCAACAACTGCATCCTCAAACACAACTCTGCCTCTCACCACAAGTCGTGGTGGCTCTTCAGGTCGCATGGGTGCTAAGCCTTGCATAGCCTGGGCATTTTTTCAGATCGATAAAATGACCCAACTCGTGTTATCTGTAACATTTGTCAGCAAAAGCTAAGTAGAGGCCAAAAAATACATAGTTTGAGTACTTCATGCATGAACCGGCACATGGACATGAAGCATAACTTGCAGTGGGAAGCTCAGTGTGCTACAATGCGGCCTAGCCGGCCGGGCCAACCACCGTCTGCCATATCTTGTGCATCCGCGGCTTCTTCATCCTCTGTGACTGGGGGGACAGCAGTCACACCTGTTTTGGGGCGCAGACCTGCCACCTCTTTACCCGCAACAGCCAGCGTGATTGGCAGGTCATCATTTTCTTTGGAGGTGGGAACACCGGCTGGTGTTGAGCGCTGTCCGACATCGATAGCACCACCTTTGGATCAAGGCAACCTAACATGTCCGCCTGCATCTTCCTCACAGACCGGCAGTTTGCCGGGGACACCCTTATCAACCCCGTCTAAGCACAATAGCCAGCCCTCGGTCCCTCAGATGTGGACAAGTAAAAGACCATTTCCTCCTAGCCATGAGAAAGCTAAGAGGTTGAATTTCACCATCTGCAAGCTCTTGGCTACAGAAATGCTGCCTTTCCGCCTGGTGGACACAGAGGATTTTCGAGACCTTATGTCCGTCGCAGTGCCCCAGTACCAGATGCCCAGTCGGCACTACTTCTCAAAGAAAGGTGTGCCTGCGCTCCACCAGCATGTCGCACACAACATCACCGCTTCTTTGAGAAACTCTGTGTGTGACAGGGTGCATTTCACCACAGACACTTGGACGAGTAGGCATGGACAGGGGCGTTACATGTCGCTGACTGGGCACTGGGTAACTATGGTGACAGCAGGACAAGGGGCTGCTGTCCAAGTCTTGCCGTCCCCACGAGTTGTGCGTCAATCCTCTTTATGTCAAAGTTCCTCCACTGCTTCTGCCTCCTCAACCTCCTCTCGGTCTTCCACCTGCACCCAAAGCCTGTCTGGTCATGCCACAAGCTTTCTAACTGCGCAGAAGGGATCCTGCACACCTCCTTACTATGCTGGCAGTAGGGCTCAACGTCATCAGGCGGTTTTTACATTGAAATGTCTGGGAAATGTGAGTCACACAGCTAAGGAGTTGTGGTCAGCTCTGGAGAACCAATTTCATGAATGGTTGTCTCCACTGGACCTGAAACCAGGGAAGGCCGTGTGCGACAATTCTGCAATCCTGGGTGCGGCCCTTCGCCGGGGCAATGTCACACACGTGCCTTGTATGGCTCACGTGTTGAACCTGGTTGTCCAGCAATTTTTAGCCCACTATCCCAGACTAGATGGCCTTCTGCAGGGGGCACGGTCGCTGTGTGCTCACTTCCGCCGTTCGCATCCCGCAGCTCAGCGACTTACATCTCTACAGAAGTCGTTGGGCCTGCCACTTCACCGGCTAAAATGCGATGTGCCTACCCGGTGGAATTCAACTCTGCACATGTTGCAGCGACTGTGGCAGCACCGACAAGCCCTGGTGCAATACGTTCTGACGTATAGCCTGGGCCAACGAGATTCAGAGGTGGGGCAAATCACGCTGGAGGAGTGGTCTCAGATCAGGGACCTATGCACCCTTCTGCACAGTTTTGAAATGGCGACGAAGATGTTTAGTGCTGACGATGCCATTATCAGCATGACTATTCCGGTGATTTACATGCTGGAGCACATGTTAAACAGAATTCGGAGTCAGGTGGTGGCACAAGAGGAGGTGGAGGAAGTAGAGGAGGAGGAGTTGTATGTGGAAGGGCTAACATCTGCAAGGTCCAGACGGTCGGCAGCACCAAGGCGGCAGGCATGTGAGGGTGGGGGAGATGGTTTTACCAGGGCGCATGGTAGCAGCCAAACTAGTGAGGAAGGTGCAGGAGCCCAGGAAGAAGTGGAGGACGAACTGATGGAAGACTCATCAGATGAGGGAGACCTTGATCACATTTCTGTTGTGCGAGGTTGGGGGGAGAGGACAGAGGAAGGAAGCATGATTGTTACCTCGCCACCAACACAACAGGGACTTGGTGCTCCTGGATGCGCAACACACATGAGTGCCTTCTTGCTGCACTACCTGCAACATGACCCTCGAATTGTGAGAATTAGAAATAATCCTGACTACTGGGTTGCCACACTGTTAGATCCCCGGTACAAAAGTAAATTTGCAGAAATTATTCCTGCCATAGAAAGGGATGCACGCATGCAGGAGTATCAGCAGAGACTGTTGCAGAATCTTACATGTGCTTTTCCACAAAATACCAGTGGTGCACGTAGTGAATCTCACAGTTCCAACTTGCCAACCGTGGGACCGTCAAGTGTTCAGCACTCAAACCGTAACAGAACCACAGTATCTGCTGGTAACATCAATTTTGCGGAATCATTTCACCACTTTTTTAGCCCATCCTTTGCAAGGCCACAGGAGACAAGAAGTCTGACACATAGTCAACGCCTAGAGACGATGGTACAGGAGTATCTCCAAGTAAACATTGAAGCCACGACTGTGTCACTGGACCCTTGCTCTTTTTGGGCTTCCAATCTGGATAAATGGCCGGAGCTAGCCACTTACGCCTTGGAGATCTTGTCATGCCCCGCAGCCAGCGTTCTGTCTGAACGTGTGTTCAGCGCTGCTGGTGGTGTGCTGACAGATAAGCGCACGCGGCTCTCCACTGATAATGTAGACAGACTCACGTTCATAAAGATGAACAAATCATGGATTCGAAACGACTTTTCTACCCCTGTGTCATCCTGGGGAGAGTAAAAGCTTGATGATTGGTTAAAATCACCCTACCAACCGTTTTAAGCTTTCAAATTACTAATCATGTTTATCTGTATCTTGGCTGGAAAATAATTTGGGCTTTGTAGCAGTGTGCAGCACTGATCCTATTAGGCCATCTATACTAAAGCTTCACCAGATTTAAAATTTAAAATAATTTTTAGCTGCATCTAGCCCGGAAAATAATTTTGGGGCTCCGAGATGCGCAAGACACATAAGTGCCTTCTTGCTGCACTACCTGCAGCATGACCCTCATATTGTCAGAATTCGAAGTAATCATGACTACTGGGTTGCCACACTCTTAGATCCCCCAAACTTTTCGATCAACCTTTTCATTTTAATAAAGACCAAAAAAATGGTCATTTTTGAAATTATAAGCATTAGCAGGTTGTTAGAAACTGAAATCAAACAGTTTTCAACTCAAAACTTTATTCTAGGTGATGTTACATTTTCACATAGGACCCCTTGTTCGAAAGGAGCTTCTGAACTCTCTCGTCCATTGAATTTGTCAGGTTTTGGATGGTTTCTGCTTCAATTGTTTTGCATGAGGACAGAATACCCTCCCAGAGCTGTTGCTTAGATGTGAACTGCCTCCCGCCATCATAGACACTCCTTTTAATGATGCTCCAAAGGTTCTGAATGGGGTAGAGGTCAGGGGAGCATGGGGGTCACACCATAAGTTTGTCCCCTTTTATGTCCATATCAGCCAGAGATGCAGATGTTTTATGTGCAGCATGAGATGGTGCATTATCATGCAGAAAAATGATCTTGCTGTGAAATACACGGTTCTTCTTCTTGAACCATGGCAGGAAGTGCTGTTTGAGAAAATCCACATACATTATGGAGTTCATCTTTAGCGCCTTCAGGGATCCTAAAGGGGCCGACAATCTCTCTCCCCATGATTCCAGCCCAAAACATTACTCCACCTCCTCCTTGTTGGCGCTGTAGCCGTGTTTGCGTGGGGTGTCCATCAACCAGCCATCCTCCACTCCATCCATCTGGACCATCGAGCGCTGCACGGCACTCATCCGTGAACAAAACTGTTTTGAAATCAGTCTTCATGTAATGTTTGGCCCACTGGAGCCGTTTCTGCTTGTGTGAAGTGGATAGAGGAGGTCGACAGGATGGCGTATGCACAGCTGCAAACCTCTGAAGGACCCTGCATCTTGTTGTTCGGGGGACGTTGGAGTCACAAGCAGCTTCAAAAACTTGTCTGCTGCTATGACAAGGCTTTTTGGCCGCTGCTCTTTCAACCTGACGTAATTGCCTGTAGGAAAGAGTCCTCAATTTGCCCTTATCAGCACGCACACGTGTGTACTGTGAATCAGCTACATACTTCTTGATTGCCAAGACACTTCATCCTGATCATCGCACAATGTTGATTGTAGTCATGCCTTGACCTAAACACTCCACAATTTGTTGCTTCTCACCAGCCGACACATCCTTTTTCTTTCCCATTTTGGCAGAAAATGTAGGCTGCTTAATAATGTGAGAGAGCCTTCTTAAGTAGTCTTGCCTTTCATTGGACACACCTGCCAAACTAATTAGCACAGGTGTCTGCAATTGCTTACAGTGATATAAAGAGCCCTGACACACATCACCATCAATGAGTTTAACTGACAAACAAACAAATTCTTCCCTTATCACTCCTAAACACTTTTTGCATAATAATTTGGAACGCAGTGTACATGTGCTTTTCCACAAAACACCAGCGGTTCACGTAGTGAATCTTACAGTTCTAACTTGCCAACCGTGGTCTGTATGGAGTTGTTTAATAAAGGGCCCAAAATTAAGATAACACAGATGGGAGAGGTCTCTATGAATAGGAATTCCTAAGTATTTGATACCCTGTGAGGGACAGGCAAAGGGAAAGTTGGACTGGATGGAATCCTATATGGATTTGGGGAGGGAGACATCGAGGGCCTCAGACTTCGCTGCATTGATTTTAAAATTTGACCATGTAACAAAGTGATCTATTTCAGCCATAACAGCAGGGATGGATATATGTGATTGAGTGATATATACTAGGACATCATCAGCAAATAGAGAGCACTTGTACTCGGTGCCTCCCACCTCAATCCACCTAATATTGGGGTTATGGCGAATTGATGAGAGCAGGTGCTCCGTCACTAGGATGTATAAGAGAGGGGACAGAGAACATCCCTGCCTTGTCCCATTGGTGATTGTGAAAGGTGATGAAAATGTTCTGACGCGCCCCCTGGGCCTTGGGACACCCGGAGCCGGACCCTTTTTGGTGGATGCTGGTGGTTGTAGTCTCCGTGGCGGCAACCCGGTTCCGTGGCTCAGGGCGGTCAAACCAGTGGCGGAACTATTTATGTGGTTTTGATGTTTAAATGTCCGACTACGCCACCCGTGGATTGCGGTCAGAGTGAACCGCCGCTCCAGGGCAGACCGCTGAGGCTGGTGTTGTGGGTGCAGCAGAGCGTAGCATAACTCCCCACGGGAGGAGTATAGCCTCAGGGCAGTGTATGCGGAGGATGGGGGTGATGGTGCAGGGCAGCAGCAGTAACGACACGGAGTCAGTGATGCAGTCCAGGGCCTTTACTCACAGTTCTTATTATCCAGACCACGTCTGCAGGTAACGGCTGCCCACGTCATACTGTGCTCACCAGGTGAGGGGCTCAGACAACTCCCAGATAACTTTGGAGCACTTCACAGGACCCCCTTTGTGTGTCCTTTGTCTGGCCTTTCTTACCAACACTTCTGTCCGGCTGCCTCGGGCCTCCTCTTGGTAAACTTGGCGCCAGTTTCCCTGACCCTATGTGGTGCCTTCCTAGCGGGTGTAGCGAGGGGCTGCGCCACATAAAATGTCAGAGCCTCCGGTTTCTAGCTGAGGGTCGTTTCCTGCCTCCACTAGTTCGGGGACCGGTCTCCCCCTTTGGCCTGACCCCTCCACGCAGGTGGATTCGGGCGTGCGGTGGCGACTCGCCCGTCCGCACCCCTGGGATCCCTTCATTCCTCGTTCCTGGAGCCTTCTCCGCTCCTCTTCCTTCCTTCTACCTCTTCCAGGCCTGGGCCTCTGTTACTAGGCCCGCCTCCGGAGCAGAGCTCATGCAGAGCCCCTGCTCCCTGCCACTTCTGCTCAGACTTCTCTGCACTGAACTAAGATGGTGCCCACCTTTTATACTCCCTTCTCAATGCACCCAGGAACTGCTTCCTCCCTGCTCCTGCACTACAGGGTTCCCCTTCCTCAGTGTTCCCTCCCCCCACTCCAGCCAGGGACAGGGACTGTCGTGCCCATCTCAGGGGCATATTGGTCGCCCTGCCCCACGGCAATGTGGTGTAATGCATGCAGGTGTCGGGTCCTGATCCACACTCCATCCTTACCTGAGAGTGAGATATCACACCTCTGGTTGAGGTGCAATACGTCTGTAGCAACCGAGCCCTCAGGGTGCTACAGTTCCATTTATCTTCAGCCTAGGTGACGTATTGCGATACAGGGCCATGATTTTGGCTATAAAAGGGTCCCCTAGACCCCTACCCCAAGCTTTTTAAGAGAATCATATATGGCGTGCCAGGAGACTCTATGGAATGCTTTCTCAGCATCCAACGAGAGTATCTAATTACAAATTTTTAACTGCATCTAGCCCAGGAAATACTTTATGCCTAGTAGCAGTGTCTGCTAGTCAGCGGATTATCCCGGCTGTTAAGCAAGCTGCACCACCTGTAGTTTAGACACTTAATTTTTTCAAAGGAAATGCTTTGGGACCATGGGATACTTAGTGAAGAGCATCAGGAGGCACCCCAAGGCATAGGGGCTGGGACTGGCAGTAGGATGCCTTGCGGTGGACAGCCGAGCTCGATCCTTATAAAAGCTTTTTAACTGCAGCAGCTTTAGTGGACGCTACTGGAGCTGGAACTCTGTTTTATTATAAATGTAAGAACACAAACTAGTACAAGTAACGAAAACAATTTCCAGCAATATAACCGATACATAAACAATGTATATACAAGGGACCCCACCTGCCTGACAACCACCATACAACCACAGCCTATCCAAACATACCTCAAACTTCCTCCACACTTACACCTGATTCTGCCGTAACAAAAACCAGAGATGCAGAAGCAAAATACATATAACAAAATATAAACCACATAAACCATATGAAATAACACACAACACTTAAATCATGAGTAACACATAATAACACATACACTACCCCAACTCTCACTATACCCCCAACCCGAACCGGCCTCTAAGTTCCGAAAAAGTCCTTCCGGGCTTAGGGCGAACCCCGACAGTTTTGGGCCCGGGCCAGTCCAAGTTCATGCTTAACCCCCCTCAAAACCCCCACCCCACCTAACTAACCCCCAAAGTAAAAGAACAATAAGACAACAATAATAATAACAACAAGAACAATAACAAAAATACCATCCGCACCGGTTCGGTGCTTGTAAACCCTTTTCATGATACCATTCTCAAAACAAAAAGCTACGGTGAGAACTTAGCCCATCACCAGGAGGCTTGGAGCAATCCAGAACTAAGGCACCTGGAAGGAGAAACCCCTCCAGAGACGGGAGGCCCCCGATGCACCCAGCCTTTCATACTCCAAATAGCGCATCTTCACCAGGTCACCAAGGATGTTGCTACATACCTCACCCACTGGGAGGATTTTACTGCCCGTCGACACTAAACACCGTGCATTCCATGTGAAAAACCTAACCACTAGGCTAACTAGAAAAAGAGTGCACTGGTCCCGTCCACCAAGGTCTCTGAACGCTCCATAGGCCCACTCAGCGTAGGAGAGGCCCGCCAGCCTAGGCCAGTCAATGGAAGCGCCCACCCTGTTGCATACCTCTGCATTAAAGGGACACTGAAGCAGGAAGTGCTCCATGCTCTCAAGCGTGTCAGCACAACTCTCACGAGGACAATTCCTATCCTCGGAGTTCCTGTACTACAAGTTGTCCCTCACATACAGCTTACCCTGAAAGCAGCGCCAAGTCAAGTCCCAATACTTCGCAGGGATCCGTTTTGAATTTAAAAGACGCAACCCCACCTCCAGATCCCGACTTGGGCAGTCCCTGAGTGCCAGTGGCTTTTGAAAATGGGTCGATAAGATCCTCCCCTCGAGAAGTTTCCTCGTGAGAGTCCTCACCTCCCACACTCCCAAACCCCACCGGCGTATTACTTTCAAAACCGGGGTAACATAAGCCGGGAGATGCCCGTGCGGTGTGCGAAGATCCTTCACACGCCCTCCTGTCTCCCAATCCTGGAAGAAGGACTGCAACCATCCCCTACAGGAGAATACCCACAGAGGAGCCCTCTCTTTCCAGAGGTTTGATATATTTAGCTTAAGAAAGGTGCAAACCAAGAACACCACGGGGTTGACCATATTCAACCCCCCTAGTCTCCTCGTACGGTAAGTAACCTCCCGCTTGACTAGGTTCAGCCTGTTTCCCCATAACAGTTGGAAAAACAGGCCATAGACCCGCGTCCAGAGAGGCTCTGGCAAAATGCAAATGCTGCCTAGATACATTAACAATGGGAGCAGGAAACCTTTGCACAAGCTCACCCTTTCCCTCAGGGTCAAAGACCAACCCTTCCACTGGTCCACTCTCTGGGCGGCAGTTTTAAGTCTACTTTCCCAGTTTTTGATTGGGTAATCACCCTGGCCAAATTCAACGCCTAGGATCTTGCATACTCTTGGGGCTCTGGGAGGGTGTCCGGGAGATCAAACCTGGGATCTCCTCCCCCCAGCCAAAGACTCCCACACTTGCTCCGATTGACAATGGAACCAGAGGCCCTGGAGTAGCCCTCCACCTCAGACATCACTGCCCGCACCTCCTCTTCCGAGGAGACAAAAACAGAGACATCATCAGCATAGGCCACTACCTTCAGGGCGGCCTCCCGTTCGCCCGCCTGGTCCATCCTCACCCCCGCTATTGGTCCATGATCCACCCTCCTTATGAAGGGATCAATCGCGAACACATACAGCAGGGGACTGAGAGGACATCCCTGACGAACGCCGGAGCCCACCGCAAAGGCCTGTCCAATCCAACCATTCACAAGTGGGAAACTCTCCGCCCCTCTGTACAATGTCTTCAGCCAGTCCACGAACCTCCCTGGCAGACCATACCTCAGAAGAGCGGACCACAGGTACTCGTGATCAACCCGGTCAAAGGCTTTGGCCTGATCCAAGGACAGCAGATACCCCTTCCAGAGGCCAGCCCTACCCTGTTCCACAGCCTCCCGGACACCGAGAACAGCACTAAAAGTGCTACTGCCAGGAACACAGCAGTGCTGGGACTCAGAAAGGAGCCGTGGCGCAAACTTCACCAACCTGTTAAAGAGTTCTTTAGCCAAAACCTTCCTGTCCACATTGAGAAGCGCTATGGGCCTCCAGTTCTCAATGTGCGACGGATCCTTTCCCTTAGAAAGAAGGATCAAAGCTGACCTCCTCATTGATCTCGGAAGAGTGCCCGAGGAGAGACACTCATTAAAAACCTGAGTCAATAAGGGGACCAAAAGGTCCTTAAAGGTCTTGTAGAACTCCGACGTTAAGCCGTCCGGACCTGGTGATTTTTTGAGCTGGAGCCCGTCAATCGCCAGTCTAACTTCCTCTTCTTTGATCTCATCCACCAAGACATCGAGCGAGGGTCTACCCCTGATTCAGGAATGGCCTCAGCCAGGAAAGCCGACGTCTCATCTCGATCCAGCTCCTTCCTCCCCAAGAGATGTGAGTAAAAGGATCTGATGACCTCCAAGATCCCTGACCTGGACCTGGTCAGGGATCCTGTACTGTCCCTCAGACCCGCCACTATCTTACTACTCACTGACATCTTGCAGTTTCTGTAGGGGTCGGGTGAGCGATACTTCCCGAAGTCCCTCTCAAAAACCAAAGATGTGTGCCTATCATACTGACATCTCTTGAGTAGTGTTGAGCCACCCCCGTAGTGTTCGAGTTCGGTTCGGTTCGTCGAACACCCGTGTGTTCGCCGAACTGTTCGTCGAACTGTTCGTCGAACACCTTCGAACACCGTTAAAACCAATGGCAGGCAAACAAAAACACATAGAAACACATAGAAAACACCTTCAAAGGTGTCCAAAAGCTGACAAACTGCTCAGAAGACACAACTAACACATGGAAAAGTGACAAGTACATATAGTCATGCGAAAAGAAAAGAGGTGGAGGAGTAAAAGGAGGGGGAGACACAGATATAGGCATGTCATGCCCTTCTAAAATCCAAAAAGTGAGAAGCCGAAACGGCCAGTCCGCTCCTGCCCGTGCCACCTCCGTGTCGCCGGGTTTGTGCCAGAGCCGCGGTGAACCCTGACGGCCAGCCCCCCTCTCCCAATACTGGTGCCTGTCCGCTGGTGGGTCGAGAGAGCCCCCCTGTGGTGGAGGCAGCTCTAAGCTTTTTAATTTAAATTGTCCCTCTAATTTGAATGAATACACTTTAAATCCATTTACAAGGATCTAATGGAGGGCAAGTCTCATGCCAGCAGCCGCGTAATTCCAGCTCCAGTAGCGTCCACTAAAGCTGCTGCAGTTAAAAAGCTTTTATAAGGATCGAGCTCGGCTGTCCACCGCAAGGCATCCTAGTGCCAGTCCCAGCCCCTATGCCTTGGGGTGCCTCCTGATGCTCTTCACTGAGTATCCCGTGGTCCCGAAGCATTTCCTTTGAAAAAATTAAGTGTCCAAACTACAGGTGGTGTAGCTTGCTTAACAGCCGGGATAATCCGCTGACTAGCAGACACTGCTACTAGGCACAAAGTATTTCCTGGGCTAGATGCAGTTAAAAATTTGTAAGTAGATACTCTCGTTGGATGCTGAGAAAGCATTCCATAGAGTCTCCTGGCACGCCATATATGATTCTCTTAAAAAGCTTGGGGTAGGGGTCTAGGGGACCCTTTTATAGCCAAAATCACGGCCCTGTATCACAATACGTCACCTAGGCTGAAGATAAATGGAACTGTAGCACCGAGGGCTCGGTTGCTACAGACGTATTGCACCTCACCCAGAGGTGTGATATCTCACTCTCAGATAAGGATGGAGTGTGGATCAGGACCCGACACCTGCATGCATTACACCACATTGCCGTGGGGCAGGGCGACCAATATGCCCCTGAGATGGGCACGACAGTCCCTGTCCCTGGCTGGAGTGGGGGGAGGGAACACTGAGGAAGGGGAACCCTGCAGTGCAGGAGCAGGGAGGAAGCAGTTCCTGGGTGCATTGAGAAGGGAGTATAAAAGGTGGGCACCATCTTAGTTCAGTGCAGAGAAGTCTGAGCAGAAGTGGCAGGGAGCAGGGGCTCTGCATGAGCTCTGCTCCGGAGGCGGGCCTACTAACAGAGGCCCAGGCCTGCAAGAGGGAGAAGGAAGGAAGAGGAGTGGAGAAGGCTCCAGGAACGAGGAATGAAGGGATCCCAGGGGTGCGGATGGGCGAGTCGCCACCGCACGCCCGAATCCACCTGCGTGGAGGGGTCAGGCCAAAGGGGGAGACCGGTCCCCGAACTAGTGGAGGCAGGAAACGACCCTCAGCTAGAAACCGGAGGCTCTGACATTTTATGTGGCGCAGCCCCTTGCTCCACCCGCTAGGAAGGCACCACATAGGGTCAGGGAAACTGGCGCCAAGTTTACCAAGAGGAGGCCCGAGGCAGCCGGACAGAAGTGTTGGTAAGAAAGGCCAGACAAAGGACACACAAAGGGGGTCCTGTGAAGCGCTCCAAAGTTATCTGGGAGTTGTCTGAGCCCCTCACCTGGTGAGCACAGTACGACGTGGGCAGCCGTTACCTGCAGACGTGGTCTGGATAATAAGAACTGTGAGTAAAGGCCCTGAACTGCATCACTGACTCCGTGTCGTTACTGCTGCTGCCCTGCACCATCACCCCCATCCTCTGCATACACTGCCCTGAGGCTATACTCCTCCCGTGGGGAGTTATGCTACGCTCTGCTGCACCCACAACACCAGCCTTAGCGGTCTGCCCTGTAGCGGCGGTTCACTCTGACCGCAATCCACGGGTGGCGTAGTCGGACATTTAAACATCAAAACCACATAAATAGTTCCGCCACTGGTTTGACCGCCCTGAGCCACGGAACCGGATCGCCGCCACAAAGACTACAACCACCAGCATCCACCAAAAAGGGTCTGGCTCCGGGTGTCCCAAGGCCCAGGGGGTGCGTCAGAACATTTTCATCACCTTTCACAATCACCAATGGGACAAGGCAGGGATGTCCTCTGTCCCCTCTCTTATACATCCTAGTGATGGAGCACCTGCTCTCATCAATTCGCCATAACCCCAATATTAGGTGGATTGAGGTGGTAGGCACCGAGTACAAGTGCTCTCTATTTGCTGATGATGTCCTAGTATATATCACTCAATCACATATATCCATCCCTGCTGTTATGGCTGAAATAGATCACTTTGTTACATGGTAAAATTTTAAAATCAATGCAGCGAAGTCTGAGGCCCTCGATGTCTCCCTCCCTAAATCCATATAGGATTCCATCCAGTCCAACTTTCCCTTTGCCTGGCCCTCACAGGGTATCAAATACTTAGGAATTCCTATTCATAGAGACCTCTCCCATCTATGTTATCTTAATTTTGGGCCCTTTATTGAACAATTCCATACAGACCACGGTTGGCAAGTTAGAACTGTAAGATTCACTACGTGAACCACTGGTGTTTTGTGGAAAAGCACATGTACACCGCGTTCCAAATTATTATGCAAAAAGTGTTTAGGAGTGATAAGGGAAGAATTTGTTTGTTTGTCAGTTAAACTCATTGATGGTGATGTGTGTCAGGGCTCTTTATATCACTGTAAGCAATTGCAGACACCTGTGCTAATTAGTTTGGCAGGTGTGTCCAATGAAAGGCAAGACTACTTAAGAAGGCTCTCTCACATTATTAAGCAGCCTACATTTTCTGCCAAAATGGGAAAGAAAAAGGATGTGTCGGCTGCTGAGAAGCAACAAATTGTGGAGTGTTTAGGTCAAGGCATGACTACAATCAACATTGTGCGATGATCAGGATGAAGTGTCTTGGCAATCAAGAAGTATGTAGCTGATTCACAGTACACACGTGTGCGTGCTGATAAGGGCAAATTGAGGACTCTTTCCTACAGGCAATTACGTCAGGTTGAAAGAGCAGCGGCAAAAAAGCCTTGTCATAGCAGCAGACAAGTTTTTGAAGCTGCTTGTGACTCCAACGTCCCCCGAACAACAAGATGCAGGGTCCTTCAGAGGTTTGCAGCTGTGCATATGCCATCCTGTCGACCTCCTCTATCCACTTCACACAAGCAGAAACGGCTCCAGTGGGCCAAACATTACATGAAGACTGATTTCAAAACTGTTTTGTTCACGGATGAGTGCCGTGCAGCGCTCGATGGTCCAGATGAATGGAGTGGAGGATGGCTGGTTGATGGACACCCCACGCAAACACGGCTACAGCGCCAACAAGGAGGAGGTGGAGTAATGTTTTGGGCTGGAATCATGGGGAGAGAGATTGTCGGCCCCTTTAGGATCCCTGAAGGCGCTAAAGATGAACTCCATAATGTATGTGGATTTTCTCAAACAGCACTTCCTGCCATGGTTCAAGAAGAAGAACCGTGTATTTCACAGCAAGATCATTTTTCTGCATGATAATGCACCATCTCATGCTGCACATAAAACATCTGCATCTCTGGCTGATATGGGCATAAAAGGGGACAAACTTATGGTGTGACCCCCATGCTCCCCTGACCTCTACCCCATTCAGAACCTTTGGAGCATCATTAAAAGGAGTGTCTATGATGGCGGGAGGCAGTTCACATCTAAGCACCAGCTCTGGGAGGGTATTCTGTCCTCATGCAAAACAATTGAAGCAGAAACCATCCAAAACCTGACAAATTCAATGGACGAGAGAGTTCAGAAGCTCCTTTCGAACAAGGGGTCCTATGTGAAAATGTAACATCACCTAGAATAAAGTTTTGAGTTGAAAACTGTTTGATTTCAGTTTCTAACAACCTGCTAATGCTTATAATTTCAAAAATGACCATTTTTTTGGTCTTTATTAAAATGAAAAGGTTGATCGAAAAGTTTGGGGGATCTAAGAGTGTGGCAACCCAGTAGTCATGATTACTTCGAATTCTGACAATATGAGGGTCATGCTGCAGGTAGTGCAGCAAGAAGGCACTTATGTGTCTTGCGCATCTCGGAGCCCCAAAATTATTTTCCGGGCTAGATGCAGCTAAAAATTATTTTTAATTTTAAATCTGGTGAAGCTTATTATAGATGGCCTAATAGGATCAGTGCTGCACACTGCTACAAAGCCCAAATTATTTTCCAGTCAAGATACAGATAAACATGATTAGTAATTTGAAAGCTTAAAACGGTTGGTAGGGTGATTTTAACCAATCATCAAGCTTTTACTCTCCCCAGGATGACACAGGGGTAGAAAAGTCGTTTCGGATCCATGATTTGTTCATCTTTATGAACGTGAGTCTGTCTACATTATCAGTGGAGAGCCGCGTGCGCTTATCTGTCAGCACACCACCAGCAGCGCTGAACACACGTTCAGACAGAACGCTGGCTGCGGGGCATGACAAGATCTCCAAGGCGTAAGTGGCTAGCTCCGGCCATTTATCCAGATTGGAAGCCCAAAAAGAGCAAGGGTCCAGTGACACAGTCGTGGCTTCAATGTTTACTTGGAGATACTCCTGTACCATCGTCTCTAGGCGTTGACTATGTGTCAGACTTCTTGTCTCCTGTGGCCTTGCAAAGGATGGGCTAAAAAAGTGGTGAAATGATTCCGCAAAATTGATGTTACCAGCAGATACTGTGGTTCTGTTACGGTTTGAGTGCTGAACACTTGACGGTCCCACGGTTGGCAAGTTGGAACTGTGAGATTCACTACGTGCACCACTGGTATTTTGTGGAAAAGCACATGTAAGATTCTGCAACAGTCTCTGCTGATACTCCTGCATGCGTGCATCCCTTTCTATGGCAGGAATAATTTCTGCAAATTTACTTTTGTACCGGGGATCTAACAGTGTGGCAACCCAGTAGTCAGGATTATTTCTAATTCTCACAATTCGAGGGTCATGTTGCAGGTAGTGCAGCAAGAAGGCACTCATGTGTGTTGCGCATCCAGGAGCACCAAGTCCCTGTTGTGTTGGTGGCGAGGTAACAATCATGCTTCCTTCCTCTGTCCTCTCCCCCCAACCTCGCACAACAGAAATGTGATCAAGGTCTCCCTCATCTGATGAGTCTTCCATCAGTTCGTCCTCCACTTCTTCCTGGGCTCCTGCACCTTCCTCACTAGTTTGGCTGCTACCATGCGCCCTGGTAAAATCATCTCCCCCACCCTCACATGCCTGCCGCCTTGGTGCTGCCGACCGTCTGGACCTTGCAGATGTTAGCCCTTCCGCATACAACTCCTCCTCCTCTACTTCCTCCACCTCCTCTTGTGCCACCACCTGACTCCGAATTCTGTTTAACATGTGCTCCAGCATGTAAATCACCGGAATAGTCATGCTGATAATGGCATCGTCAGCACTAAACATCTTCGTCGCCATTTCAAAACTGTGCAGAAGGGTGCATAGGTCCCTGATCTGAGACCACTCCTCCAGCGTGATTTGCCCCACCTCTGAATCTCGTTGGCCCAGGCTATACGTCAGAACGTATTGCACCAGGGCTTGTCGGTGCTGCCACAGTCGCTGCAACATGTGCAGAGTTGAATTCCACCGGGTAGGCACATCGCATTTTAGCCGGTGAAGTGGCAGGCCCAACGACTTCTGTAGAGATGTAAGTCGCTGAGCTGCGGGATGCGAATGGCGGAAGTGAGCACACAGCGACCGTGCCCTCTGCAGAAGGCCATCTAGTCTGGGATAGTGGGCTAAAAATTGCTGGACAACCAGGTTCAACACGTGAGCCATACAAGGCACGTGTGTGACATTGCCCCGGCGAAGGGCCGCACCCAGGTTTGCAGCATTGTCGCACACGGCCTTCCCTGGTTTCAGGTCCAGTGGAGACAACCATTCATGAAATTGGTTCTCCAGAGCTGACCACAACTCCTCAGCTGTGTGACTCACATTTCCCAGACATTTCAAAGTAAAAACCGCCTGATGACGTTGAGCCCTACTGCCAGCATAGTAAGGAGGTGTGCAAGATCCCTTCTGCGCAGTTAGAAAGCTTGTGGCATGACCAGACAGGCTTTGGGTGCAGGTGGAAGACCGAGAGGAGGTTGAGGAGGCAGAAGCAGTGGAGGAACTTTGACATAAAGAGGATTGACGCACAACTCGTGGGGACGGCAAGACTTGGACAGCAGCCCCTTGTCCTGCTGTCACCATAGTTACCCAGTGCCCAGTCAGCGACATGTAACGCCCCTGTCCATGCCTACTCGTCCAAGTGTCTGTGGTGAAATGCACCCTGTCACACACAGAGTTTCTCAAAGAAGCGGTGATGTTGTGTGTGACATGCTGGTGGAGCGCAGGCACACCTTTCTTTGAGAAGTAGTGCCGACTGGGCATCTGGTACTGGGGCACTGCGACGGACATAAGGTCTCGAAAATCCTCTGTGTCCACCAGGCGGAAAGGCAGCATTTCTGTAGCCAAGAGCTTGCAGATGGTGAAATTCAAACTCTTAGCTTTCTCATGGCTAGGAGGAAATGGTCTTTTACTTGTCCACATCTGAGGGACTGAGGGCTGGCTATTGTGCTTAGACGGGGTTGATAAGGGTGTCCCCGGCAAACTGCCGGTCTGTGAGGAAGATGCAGGCGGACATGTTAGGTTGCCTTGATCCAAAGGTGGTGCTATCGATGTCGGACAGCGCTCAAGACCAGCTGGTGTTACCACCTCCAAAGAAAATGATGACCTGCCAATCACGCTGGCTGTTGCGGGTAAAGAGGTGGCAGGTCTGCGCCCCAAAACAGGTGTGACTGCTGTCCCCCCAGTCACAGAGGATGAAGAGGCCGCGGATGCACAAGATATGGCAGACGGTGGTTGGCCCGGCCGGCTAGGCCGCATTGTAGCACACTGAGCTTCCCACTGCAACTTATGCTTCATGTCCATGTGCCGGTTCATGCATGAAGTACTCAAACTATGTATTTTTTGGCCTCTACTTAGCTTTTGCTGACAAATGTTACAGATAACACGAGTTGGGTCATCTTTATCGATCTGAAAAAATGCCCAGGCTATGCAAGGCTTAGCACCCATGCGACCTGAAGAGCCACCACGACTTGTGGTGAGAGGCAGAGTTGTGTTTGAGGATGCAGTTGTTGACGTGCTTCCAGTACTACGTCTCTGTCCAGGAAGGCGCAACCTGACCTCGTCGTCACTAGCATCTTCCTCCACCTCCTCTGCTGACCTCATCTCTTGGCTGACTGTGGGTTGACAGTAAGTGGGATCTCCGACCTCATCATCATCACCCTGTGCGTTATCACACCCGTCGTCCTCAGAGCCAACCTGTTCCTGCCCTGACAAAAAACTAAAGTTGTCGCTCCAATCAGGTATTTGAGTCTTATCATCGTCTTCCTCATTGTCTCCACCAACAGGAGTTACAGTTTGGGAATGAGGGTCTACATTATGGTCAGAACCTTCTGCGTCTGGTCCTGGATCCGACTCATAAAGATTCTGGGCATCAGTGCAGATCATTTCCTCGTCTGGATTCACAGAAGCGCTGGAGTCGACCTCTGATTCCCAGGCTATAGTATGAGTAAACAGCTCTGCAGACTCAACCATCTGTTCTACCTCATACTCAGACGGGCAGCTGGAGATTTGGGAGCTGTGAGGAAGCAAGTGCGATTTGGGTGACACCTTTGAGGACTGGAGTATTTGTGATGTTGAAGTTGATGTGGAGGAGAGCCCACTTAAAGGAGCACTTGATATCCGTTGAAGCACCTGCTGTTTTTGTGCCTCATCTGGAATTTGTAGCGATTGGCGTGGCCGTAAGAAAGGGATCTTATCACATTGTCCGCTAAAAGAAGTAGACATTTTAGTTTGGCTGGAAGATGGTCTTTCTTCTGCACCTACCCCACGGACACAACCTTTCTTCCCCTTTCCAACACGCCTATTCCCCTTTCCACCAGCAGCAGGCCTTTTTCCACTCATTTTGGTGGTTAACTAATTCACAACTCTGGAGTTGTTTGCACAAAAAAACAATGGATAGTAACCGAGCAGAGCTGAGTGGCCAAACTGTGGTATTAGACCAAAACTATTGGCTGGGTTAGATGCAGAAAAAAATTATTTTTAATTTGCAACCTGATGGAGGTCAGTATAGATGGACTAATAGACCAAGTTCCACACACTGCTAGAAGCCCAAATATTTTTTCAGAGCTAGATGCAGAAAAAAATTATTTTTAATTTGCAACCTGATGGAGGTCAGTATAGATGGACTAATAGACCAAGTCCCACACACCGCTAGAAGCCCAAATATTTTTTCAGAGCTAGATGCAGAAAATTTTTTTATTCAATTTGCAACCTGCTGGAGGTCAGTATAGATGGACTAATAGACCAAGTCCCACACACTGCTAGAAGCCCAAATATTTTTTCAGAGCTAGATGCAGAAAAAAATTATTTTTAATTTGCAACCTGATGGAGGTCAGTATAGATGGACTAATAGACCAAGTCCCACACACCGCTAGAAGCCCAAATATTTTTTCAGAGCTAGATGCAGAAAAAAATTATATTCAATTTGCAACCTGCTGGAGGTCAGTATAGAAGGACTAATAGACCAAGTCCCACACACTTCTAGAAGCCCAAATATTTTTTCAGAGCTAGATGCAGAAAAAAATTATTTTTAATTTGCAACCTGATGGAGGTCAGTATAGATGGACTAATAGACCAAGTCCCACACACTGCTAGAAGCCCAAATATTTTTTCAGAGCTAGATGCAGAAAAAAATTATTTTTAATTTGCAACCTGATGGAGGTCAGTATAGATGGACTAATAGACCAAGTCCCACACACCGCTAGAAGCCCAAATATTTTTCAGAGCTAAATGCAGAAAAATTTTTTATTCAATTTGCAACCTGATGGAGGTCAGTATAGATGGACTAATAGACCAAGTCCCACACACCGCTAGAAGCCCAAATATTTTTTCAGAGCTAGATGCAGAAAATTTTTTTATTCAATTTGCAACCTGCTGGAGGTCAGTATAGATGGACTAATAGACCAAGTCCCACACACTGCTAGAAGCCCAAATATTTTTTCAGAGCTAGATGCAGAAAAAAATTATTTTTAATTTGCAACCTGATGGAGGTCAGTATAGATGGACTAATAGACCAAGTCCCACACACCGCTAGAAGCCCAAATATTTTTTCAGAGCTAGATGCAGAAAAAAATTATATTCAATTTGCAACCTGCTGGAGGTCAGTATAGAAGGACTAATAGAACAAGTCCCACACACTGCTAGAAGCCCAAATATTTTTTCAGAGCTAAATGAAGAAAAAAATTATTTTTAATTTGCAACCTGATGGAGGTCAGTATAGATGGACTAATAGACCAAGTCCCACACACTGCTAGAAGCCCAAATATTTTTTCAGAGCTAGATGCAGAAAAAAATTATTTTTAATTTGCAACCTGATGGAGGTCAGTATAGATGGACTAATAGACCAAGTCCCACACACTGCTAGAAGCCCAAATATTTTTTCAGAGCTAGATGCAGAAAAAAATTATTTTTAATTTGCAACCTGATGGAGGTCAGTATAGATGGACTAATAGACCAAGTCCCACACACCGCTAGAAGCCCAAATATTTTTTCAGAGCTAGATGCAGAAATTTTTTTTATTCAATTTGCAACCTGATGGAGGTCAGTATAGATGGACTAATAGACCAAGTCCCACACACTGCTAGAAGCCCAAATATTTTTTCAGAGCTAGATGCAGAAAAAAATTATTTTTAATTTGCAACCTGATGGAGGTCAGTATAGATGGACTAATAGACCAAGTCCTACACACTGCTAGAAGCCCAAATATTTTTTCAGAGCTAGATGCAGAAAAAAATTATTTTTAATTTGCAACCTGATGGAGGTCAGTATAGATGGACTAATAGACCAAGTCCCACACACCGCTAGAAGCCCAAATATTTTTTCAGAGCTAGATGCAGAAAATTTTTTTATTCAATTTGCAACCTGATGGAGGTCAGTATAGATGGATTAATAGACCAAGTCCCACACACTGCTAGAAGCCCAAATATTTTTTCAGAGCTAGATGCAGAAAAAAATTATTTTTAATTTGCAACCTGATGGAGGTCAGTATAGATGGACTAATAGACCAAGTCCTACACACTGCTAGAAGCCCAAATATTTTTTCAGAGCTAGATGCAGAAAAAAATTATTTTTAATTTGCAACCTGATGGAGGTCAGTATAGATGGACTAATAGACCAAGTCCCACACACCGCTAGAAGCCCAAATATTTTTTCAGAGCTAGATGCAGAAAATTTTTTTATTCAATTTGCAACCTGATGGAGGTCAGTATAGATGGATTAATAGACCAAGTCCCACACACTGCTAGAAGCCCAAATATTTTTTCAGAGCTAGATGCAGAAAAAAAGTATTTTTAATTTGCAACCTGATGGAGGTCAGTATAGATGGACTAATAGACCAAGTCCCACACACCGCTAGAAGCCCAAATATTTTTTCAGAGCTAGATGCAGAAAAAAATTATATTCAATTTGCAACCTGCTGGAGGTCAGTATAGAAGGACTAATAGAACAAGTCCCACACACTGCTAGAAGCCCAAATATTTTTTCAGAGATAAATGAAGAAAAAAATTATTTTTAATTTGCAACCTGATGGAGGTCAGTATAGATGGACTAATAGACCAAGTCCCACACACTGCTAGAAGCCCAAATATTTTTTCAGAGCTAGATGCAGAAAAAAATTATTTTTAATTTGCAACCTGATGGAGGTCAGTATAGATGGACTAATAGACCAAGTCCCACACACCGCTAGAAGCCCAAATATTTTTTCAGAGCTAGATGCAGAAAAAAATTATATTCAATTTGCAACCTGCTGGAGGTCAGTATAGAAGGACTAATAGAACAAGTCCCACACACTGCTAGAAGCCCAAATATTTTTTCAGAGCTAAATGAAGAAAAAAATTATTTTTAATTTGCAACCTGATGGAGGTCAGTATAGATGGACTAATAGACCAAGTCCCACACACTGCTAGAAGCCCAAATATTTTTTCAGAGCTAGATGCAGAAAAAAATTATATTCAGTTTGCAACCTGATGGAGGTCAGTATAGATGGACTAATAGAATGATGCTATGCCCAAAAGATTTTACTTCACTAGGTGCAGTAAAAAAATTGGTATTCTATACACAGGTGGTATATCTTGCAACACAGATAGGCTACTCCACTGACTAACACACTCTGCAATAGGCCAAAAAGGATTAGCTTTGCTAGATTCAGCCAAATGCTGTGAAAAAAACTTGCACAGCACTGGCACAGACCTGCCTGGCAAAAACTGATAGGAACTGATGTAACCTAGTCCTGAAAAGGACTCCAATTACAATTAGTCTTTACTCCCACAATCTATCTATTTAAGAGCACAGACCTGCTTGATAAAAGTCGTAGGAAATGCTGTAACCTAGTCCTTAAAAGGACTGCAATCACAACTATTCCCTACTCCCAAGCTATCTGTATATGCGAAAATTGGCTTGAAATTAACAAGGTATAGCGCACACAGCAACAGCGGTGCCGTCTAACACGCAGCTGCAGCAGTGAGAAAATGGTGGCGACGGGGAAAATGGCTTGGTCTTATAGGGCAAGGACATGTGACATACACTGCCAATCACACATGCCCTTGCTTGTGTGAAAAAAAGCACTTCGCTCCGTGCGTGCGCTGCTGATAGGCTGACAGATTGCACCTCCCCACTGCAAATGCGGGAAAGAGAAAAAAAAATGGAGATCTTCATTGTTCCTGCAGAGATCCATCCCCTGCCCCTCCCCCCGCCCCGCTGTACACTCAAACTGCGTATTAACATTAATTTTCATCATTACTGAGAAAAAATCCAGTTATGATTTTGGTGCACGAACAGTTATCGAACATAACCTCGAACAGCCGAATTTTTCTCAAATTGTTCGTGTTCGCCGACCGGCTCGAACACCGCCCAAAACAGCTCGAATTTGAGATTGGCGAACAGTTCGAGTAGAACAACGCTCATCTCTACTCTTGAGTAAGGCTTTCACCCTGGTGATGTCCTCACGGCCACCCCCAGTCGAGACAAGTTCCTCGAGTTTCCTCCTCAGGCCCCGATACAGGAGATCCCTGTTCAGGCTTCTGAGGTTAGAAAGCTGGCGGAAGAATCTCGCCACCCGATGTTTGAAGATCTCCCACCACTCTGACTTAGTGTTACCAAGGCCCAGTAGCGGTACCTGACTTTGAAAGAAATCCTCAAAGGACTGTCTTACAGCTGCTTCCTTCAGGAGTGACGAATTCAGCTTCTAAAAACCTCTTCCCATCCGAGGAGTCTCTGTAACATTCGGAGAAAACATAATCAGGCAGTGGTCGGAGAATTCAACCTCTACCACCGATAAAGGTGAAGAGACTGCCTCCTCCTTCAAATAAAACCTGTCTATTCTAGACCTAGTCTGACTACCTCTGAAATAAGTGTAACCCGCGTGGCCCGTGGTGTTCCGGATGTGGACATCCACTAGGCGAGCCTCACTAACTATGCTATTCAAGGCGACGCTGTCGTAGGCCAACCGGTCTCTGGAACCTCCTCTGTCTTGGGGCCTCGAGACATTGTTGAAGTCCCCTCCAAAGACCACCAGTCGGCTACAAAACAAAAAGGGTTTAATACTCATAAAGAGACACTTGCGGTCCCACTTAGTCTGGGGACCATAGATGTTTATGAGCCGAAGCTCTTGTCCCCTTATGAACACATCCAAGATCAAGCACCTCCCCATTTCCAACTCAATAACCCGTCGGCATACTACATCTGCGGTCTTGAAAAGGACCGCCACACCGCTATACGGCTCAGCCGCAAGAGACCAATAGGAAGGCCCGTGTACCCACTCCCTCTTAGCTTTTTTAAGGGACGTGAGATCGACCAACCTGGTCTCCTGCAAAAACAAAATGTCGGCATCAAGCTGGCCGAGAAAATGGAAGGCCGTGAACCTAGCCGCATCAGACTTTATGCTGGCAACATTAATGGTCGCCAGCGTCAACGGGGTGAGTGCCGCCATCATGAGTGATCAGGTTGGACAGCGACCTTCTTCCCACCCACCTTACCCTTTACATGTGCTCCATTTTCCTCCTCAGAGGACGATATAGCACGTTTCAGGCACACCAACACATCCATACCTGTTGTTCCACACACAACTTTAACGGGCACAACTGTTTCAGGCGCACCCTTGCCCTTGTCAGGAGGCCCTGGGTCGACCCCCCCCACCAGAGGCCCGGTTTCCCCAACCCCCGATGTTGAGGGCCTGGCGCCCCCTTCAGCCCCTACATCCTTGTCCGCAACCCCCAGCACCAGACCCCCCTCCTCCCCCCCATCTGAAGACAAGGGAGACTCGCTTAGGGCCTGGTACTGGTTGGAGAGCTCCACCGGAGGAAGGGAGGAAGAGCCTTCCTTTGGCACCTGGCCCCGGGTTGCCTTCTCCTTCGAGTTACCCTTCTTCCTCACCCTTTTCTTCTCCCTCTTCTTTTGCTATTGCCACTCTTCATTCCCCCCCTCATCCACACCTTCGCTGGATGAGGATAAGGGAGAAGTGGCCCCATCCTCCCTGACCTCTTCGTCTATCTCACTGTCCGGGACCTCAGCTGCAAGCTCCCCCGAACTAGGGACCAGAGGCAGGGACATAATCCCCTGGTCCCTCTCCACCACTCTCCTCGGACGCTGCTCTTTCCCTCCCGCCTCAGGGGGAGTTCTGCTCCTCACCGGTCCCTTACTTCCTACGCCGCCGCTAGTCCCTTCACCGGCTGGTCTGGTCCTCGCCTCCTCCCTACCAGCACCTCCCGGATTCAGGCCAATATTGGCATAGGAGCGCGGACAGCGACTAAACGGGTGTCCCAAGACACCACACAGGTTACACCGAATGTCCCTACAGGTTGCGGCCAGATGACCCACCCCTCCACACATTGCGCACTTCTCCACCTTACAACCCGCGCTGAAGTGAGAGGGGCTGCCGCACCTGTGGCACAACTTCGGCTGCCCCTGGTAAAAGATCAGGATTCGGTCCCTTCCCAAGAATGTTGAAGTGGGAATGTGGGTAACCGAGTAACCCGAGACCTTCAGTTTTACCATAAAGGTCCAGGCCCCTGACCAGATGCCATGCTTGTCCAGATTCTTTTTGGGAATCTGGACCACCTCCCCATACCTGCTCAGCCAGGTCATGATGTCCATCTCAGAAAGTGACTCGTTACTGGTGAGCACGGTCACTTTCTTCACTGAGTTTTGGCGAGAGATAGCCTGGACTATAAACCCTCGCCATTCAGGGCAAATCCGAGCCAGCTCATACTGAGACCAGAAGAGCTCTAGGCCCTCCGATCTCACAAAGCTGACGTCGAAAAAGGTGGCACCATAGGGATGAATCAGGGCATAGATGTCATCAGCCCTGAAGCCCATCCCCAGGAAAAGCTCCACCACCTTGTCCCTAGAGGGGCAAGTTTCATTGCCTTCCCACCGGAGACGGACCACATTCCTACGGACGCCACCCTGCCCTGCTGTCGGCAGAGACCATGTAACGTTCTCTGCCCCTAACTCTCGGAAGGCGGACAGACCATGTCGGTCTATCCAGAACGATAAATCTACCTCCCTACCCTCCACTGTAATGGACTGCTCTCCCCTCTTCAGGGCGTCCAGGAGACGCCATTGCAAGTAACCCTGCCCAGTGTCCCCTGACAAGGACCCTCCACTACCTGCGGCAGCGGCCGCCGCAAAGGTGCGGACATGTGAACCGCCCTCTAACGAGGCCGCCAACGAACTGGGATTCCTTGGCCTCACACTTGGCCCCTCATTCACACTCACACTCTGCCTCACAGCCTCACCTACCGCCCCTGCACCACTACCATCACCACCAGCCGTACCACTCACCACTTCCATACCTGCATCCTCACCTCCATCCTCACCTCCTTCATGTACCCCATTCATCCCCACCTCATGCACCCCATCCATGCCAGCCAGAACAGGTGGGGTACTAACCGCTTTACCCAAGGTCCTGGCATCACTGGGGGGGGTTTTCAGGACACTCACCACATCCGCAGCATTGTCCTTACTCCCCTTCTCCCCCTCTGCCACCTTGGACCCTCCAATATTCATGCGCTGGGTATCACAGGGGCCGGGATTTTGGGCGCCGGGTTTTACCAACCTCACAGGTGCAGACACCCCGGCCGGTTTACCCCCGGCAGCCTTGTCCCCAGCATGCGGCCCCTCAACCCTCTGGCCAGATATGGAAGCAGTGTCTCTCTCCTCCCCCACCATCCTCCGGACCTCAGCCAAGATCTCTGAAAAAGCTGCTCCGGCTCCACCGCCACAACCCCCACCTTCCTCTGCCCGAGACCCAGAGGCCATGGGAGACAGAGACGGGAACTCCACCACACTGAATATGTCTGGCGCCACTGCCAGCGATGACCCTTTGCCATCCCTACTGTCCTCCGTAGGGATCGCCACACCATCACCACTCGCCTTACATTTGCCTTTACTCTCCCCACCGGACCTGCGCCGAGGACCAACTTCATGATTCGGGCGCCCTTGACCGGTGGGGGTTACACAGGAGACAGCAGCAGCATCAGTATCATCATTAAACACGTAACGCATACTCACCGTCTCCTGTGCCTTCTTCTTGCGCCCCTTCTTCTTTCCGGGTCCCGGATCTTCGTCCCCGAAACAAAAATGCTGGAGGTTCACCGGGGACTCCAGCAACCGGATGGCCGCCATGAGCCCCCCGGACCCCGAAGACGCCTCCATGTCCTCCTCCTCTGATGTGCTGGAGGCAGGCAGCGCCACCTGCTCAGGACGCAGACCGGAAGATTTAGGAGGCTCCCCAGTAACGCCGGCAGGCTGCTCGACCGGGGTTACTGCCACCTCCTGGGACACTGTTCCTGGATCCGTCTCTGTCTTCCCTGCTGTTTTCCCTGCTGCCTCCCTCCCAGCTGCAGGTTTCTTCTGGGTAACTCCAGGTGCTGTGGTGGGCAGGACGAGGGGCGGGGCACCGGCACAAGGCTTGCTGAGCCTTCTGGTACTATAAGCATTGCTTGCTGCTTTTTCTTTCATGTCCCTCCTGCCTCCCTCCTTCCCTCCGCCCACAGACTGTACAGAGGCAGTGCAGAGAGCTGCGGTGGGCAGGACTAGAGGCGGACCAGCAGACCGGGGACTGCTGGGCTCTGCAGTTCCACTCGCGGCTCTCATGGTAGCTGCGCCGAGCGCTGAGGTGGGCGGGGCTTGGGGCGGGTTGGCAGACTGGGGGCCGCTGGGCTCGGTAGTTCCATGTGTGCCTCTCATGGTGGCCGCGCTGAGCGCCGAGGTGGGCGGGGCTAGGGGCGGACTGGTAGACCGGGTGCCACTGGGCTCTGCAGTTCCACGTGTCTCTCTCATGGTGGCCACGCCGAGTGTCGAGGTGGGCGGGGCTTGGGGCGGGTTGGCAGACTGGGGGCCGCTGGGCTCGGTAGTTCCACGTGTGCCTCTCATGGTGGCCGCGCTGAGCGCCGAGGTGGGCGGGGCTAGGGGCGGGCTGGCAGACCGGGTGCCGCTGGGCTCTGCAGTTCCACGTGTGTCTCGCATGGTGGCCACGCCGATTGCCAAGGTGGGCGGGGCTAGGGGCGGGCCGGCAGACCGGGTGCCGCTGGGCTCTGCAGTTCTACGTGTGTCTCTCATGGTGGCCACGCCGAGCGCTGAGGTGGGTGGGGCAAGGGGCGGAGCCCCGGACCGCGATCCCCCGGCCTTTGTGCCCGCACCCACACTATCCTCTGCTCGCACTAACAGCGCGCCACTTCCTCCACCTTCTCCTCCTCCATGGCTGGGGTAACCCCCGGGGCAGCACCCAGAGCTGTGGTGGGTGGGACAGGGGGCGGGGCTCCAGACAAACGTTCCTTTCCAGGCTCCTGGCTGCCATGCATAGTCCTGGGAGTGCCTTCACTGGCCGGCAGGCCCCCTTCACACGCCCCCCTTCCTTGCTGCGAGGTTAACCCCTCCTGGCCCGAGAACCGCCGATCATTAGAGAATTTCTCCAGAAAGGGACCCGCAGCCCTCTCTATTTCTGCCTGCCTCTGCTCCACCTCGGCAATCCTATCCTTGACCCTCTGTATTTGCGTGGCGATCGCCGGGCGCTTCCTCTGGGCTGCTGCATTATATAGCGCCTTGGCCTGCCGCAAGTCCAGCAGGAGTTTCGCCAGTGCCACCTTCCCCTTTTCGTGGCACCGCAACATCTCCACCACCCGCTGGGAGAAAGCCTCCGCTGACTCGTCCGGGCCCCTCTCGGCCCATGGGGCACTCCCCTTGCTTCCCTTGGGCTTGCCAGTCACCTTGTTAGCCGATGCCGGCATGCTCACCGTAGCCGTTTCACGCTGGGACAGCCTCCCAGACCTCCTCACAGAGTCCTCCGATGGATCCATATTCAGTCCTCCGACCCCACCCGGCCCAGACCGGGAGGGCCGGAGCCCGGGGATACCCCCTGACACCCCTGCCTCGGTCCTGGGAAAATGAAGAGGCAAGGGTCGGGCTTAGAAAAAAGTCCTAGTTGGAGCTTCCCAGGAGCTCCTCCACACAGCTCTCACTCAGCTAGGAACACAGGCCACACCTCCTCCACTTCCTGCTACCGTGGCTGCTGGCATGAGACTTGCCCTCCAATAGATCCTTGTAAATGGATTTAAAGTGTATTCATTCAAATTAGAGAGACAATTTAAATTAAAAAGCTTAGAGCTGCCTCCACCACAGGGGGGCTCGCTCGACCCACCAGCGGACAGGCACCAGTATTGGGAGAGGGGGGCTGGCCGTCAGGGTTCACCGCGGCTCTGGCACAAACCCGGCGACACGGAGGTGGCACGGGCAGGAGCGGACTGGCCGTGTCGGCTTCTCACTTTTTGGATTTTAGAAGGGCATGACATGCCTATATCTGTGTCTCACCCTCCTTTTACTCCTCCACCTCTTTTATTTTCGCATGACTATATGTACTTGTCACTTTTCCATGTGTTAGTTATGTCTTCTGAGCAGTTTGTCAGCTTTTGGACACCTTTGAAGGTGTTTTCTATGTGTTTCTATGTGTTTTTGTTTGCCTGCCATTGGTTTTAACGGTGTTCGAAGGTGTTCGACGAACAGTTCGACGAACAGTTCGGCGAACACACGGGTGTTCGACGAACCGAACCGAACTCGAACACTACGGGGGTGGCTCAACACTAATTAAGACATTCTTGTTTAAGTTACTGTGACCTCCACCACTCTTCCAAGGGGCATTAAAACCGTCTTGTTAAGCTACTGTGACCTCCACCACTCTTCCAAGGTGCATTAAAACTGTCTTGTTAAGCTACTGTGACCTCCACCACTCTTCCAAGGGGCATTAATACCATCTTGTTAAACTACTCTGAACTCAACAGCTCTTTCAAAGGGCATTAAAACAGTCTTGTTAAGCTACTGTGACCTCCACCACTATTCCAAGGGGAATTAAAACCGTCTTGTTAAGCTACTGTGACCTCCACCACTCCTCCAAGGGGCATTAAAACTGACTTTTTTTAGCTACTGTGACCTCCTCCACACTTCCAAGGGACATTAAAACCGTCTTGTTAAGCTACTGTGACTGCCACCACTCTTCCAATGGGCATTCATATTGTCTTTTTATTCCACTGTGACCTCCACCACTCTTCCAAGGGATATTAAAACTGTCTTGTTAAGCTACTGTGACCTCCACCACTCTTCCAATGGGCATTGATATTGTCTTTTTATTCCACTACGACTTCCACCACTCTTCCAAGGGGCATTAAAACCATCTTGTTAAGCTACTGTGACCTCCACTACTCTTCCAAGGGGCATTAAAACTGTCTTGTTAAGCTACTTTGACCTTCACCACTCTTCCAAGGGGCATTAAAACCGTCTTGTTAAAACACTCTGAACTCCACAGCTCTTCCAAGGGGCATGAAAACCATTTTGTTAAGCTACTGTGACCTCCACCACTCTTCCAAGGGGCATTGATATTGTCTTTTTATTCCACTGCGACCTCCACCACTCTTCCAAGGGGCATTAAAACCATCTTGTTAAGCTACTGTGACCTCCGCCACTCTTCCAAGGGGCATTAAAACCGTCTTGTTAAGCTACTGTGACCTCCACCACTGTCCCAAGGGGCATTAAAACCGTCTTGTTAAACCACTCTGAACTTCATTTCTCTTCCAAGGGGCATTAAAACCGTCTTGCTAAGCTACTGTTACCTCCACCACTCTTCAAAGGGGCATTAAAACTGTCTTGTTAAGCTACTGTGACCTCCACCACACTTCCAAGGGGCATTAAAACTGTCCTCTTAAGCTACTGTGACCTCCACCACTGTTCCAAGGGGCATTAAAACTGTCTTGTTAAACCACTCTGAACTTCACAGCTCTTCCAAGCGGCATTAAAACCATCTTGTTAAGCTACTGTGACCTCCATCACTCTTCCAATGGGCATTGATATGTCTTTTTATTCCACTGCGACCTCCACCACTCTTCCAAGGGGCATTAAAACAGTCTTGTTTAAGCTACTGTGACCTCCACCACTCTTCCAAGGGGCAATAAAACCGTCTTGTTAAGCTACTGTGACCTCCACCACTCTTCCAAGGGGCATTAAAACTGTCTTGTTAAGCTACTGTGACCTCCACCACTCTTCCAAGGGGCATTAAAACCATCTTGTTAAAACACTCTGAACTCCACAGCTCTTTCAAGGGGCATTAAAACCGTCTTGTTAAGCTTCCGTGACCTCCACCACTCTTCCAAGGGGCATTAAAACTGTCTTGTTAAGCTACTGTGACCTCCACCACTGTTCCAAGGGGCATTAAAACCATCTTGTTAAACCACTCTGAACTCCACTTCTCTTCCAAGGGGCATTAAAACCGTCTTCTTAAGCTACTGTGACCTCCACCACTCTTCCAAGGGGCATTAAAACTGTCTTGTTAAGCTACAGTGACCTCCACCACTCTTCCAAGTGGCATTAAAGCTGTCTTGTTAAACCACTCTGAACTCCACTTATCTCCCAAGGGGCATTAAATCCGTCTTGTTAAGCTACTGTGACCTCCACCACTCTTCCAAGGGGCATTAAAACTGTCTTGTTAAGCTACTGTGACCTCCACCACTCTTCCAATGGGAATTGAAACTGTCTTGTTAAGCTACTGTGACCTCCACCACTGTTCCAAGGGGCATTAAAACTGTCTTGTTAAGCTACTGTGACCTCCACCACTCTTCCAAGGGGCATTAAAACTGTCTTGTTAAACCGCTCTGAGCTCCACAGCTCTTCCAAGGGGCATTAAAACCGTCTTGTTAAGCTACTGTGACCTCCACCACTCTTCCAATGGGCATTGATATTGTCTTTTTATTCCACTGCGACTTCCACCACTCTTCCAAGGGGCATTAAAACTGTCTTGTTAAGCTACTGTGACCTCCACCACTCTTCCAGGGGCATTAAAACTGTCTTGTTATGCTACTGTGACCTCCAACACTCTTCCAAGGGGCATTAAAACTGCCTTAATAAGCTACTGTGACCTCCACCACTCTTCGAAGGGGCATTAAAACCGTCTTGTTAAGCTACTGTAACCTCCACCACTCTTTCAAGGGGCATTAAAACTGTCTTGTTAAGCTACTGTGACCGCCACCACTCTTCGAAGGGGCATTAAAACCGTCTTGTTGAGCTACTGTGACCTCCACCACTCTTCCAAGGGGCATTAAAACCGTCTTGTTAAAACACTCTGAACTCCACACTTCTTCCAAGGGGCATTAAAACCATCTTGTTAAGATACTGTGACCTCCACCACTCTTCCAATGGGCATTGATATTGTCTTTTTATTCCACTGCGACCTCCACCACTCTTCCAAAGGGCATTAAAACCATCTTGTTAAGCTACTGTGACCTACCCCACTCTTCCAAGGGGCATTAAAACCGTCTTGCTAAACTTCTGTGACCTCCACCACTCTTCCAAGGGGCATTAAAACAGTCTTGTTAAACCACTCTGAACTCCAATTCTCTTCCAAGGGGCATTAAAACCGTCCTGCTAAGCTACTGTGACCTCCACCACTCTTCCAAGGGGCATTGAAACCGTCTTGTTAAGCTACTGTGACCTCCACCACTCTTCCAAGGGGCATTAAAACTGTCTTGTTAAGCTACTGTGACCTCCACCACTCTTCCAAGGGGTATTAAAACCATCTTGTTAAACCACTTTGAACTCCACAGCTCTTTCAAGGGGCATTAAAAACGTCTTGTTAAGCTTCTGTGACCTCCACCACTCTTCCAAGGGACATTAAAAACGTCTTCTTAAGCTACTGTGACTGCCACCACTCTTACAATGGGCATTGATATTGTCTTTTTATTCCACTGCGACCTCCACCACTCTTCCAAGGGGCATTAAAACTGTCTTGTTAAGCTACTGTAACCTCCACCACTCTTCCAAGCGGCATTAAAACTGTCTTGTTAAGCTACTGTGACCTCCACCACTCTTCCAAGGGACATTAAAACCGTCTTGTTAAGCTACTGTGACCTTCACCACTGTTCCAACGAGCATTAAAACTGTCTTGTTAAACCACTCTGAACTCCACAGCCCTTTCAAGGAGCATTAAAACCGTCTTGTTAAGCTACTGTGACCTTCACCACTCTTCCAATGGGAATTGATATTGTCTTTTTATTCCACTGCGACTTCCACAACTCTTCCAAGGGCCATTAAAACTGTCTTGTTAAGCTACTGTGACCTCCACCACTCTTCCAGGGGCATTAAAACTGTCTTGTTATGCTACTGTGACCTCCAACACTCTTCCAAGGGGCATTAAAACTGTCTTGATAAGCTACTGTGACCTCCACCACTCTTCGAAGGGGCATTAAAACCGTCTTGTTAAGCTACTGTAACCTCCACCACTCTTCCAAGGGGCATTAAAACTGTCTTGTTAAGCTACTGTGACCGCCACCACTCTTCGAAGGGGCATTAAAACCGTCTTGTTGAGCTACTGTGACCTCCACCACTCTTCCAAGGGGCATTAAAACGTCTTGTTAAAACACTCTGAACTCCACACCTCTTCCAAGGGGCATTAAAACCATCTTGTTAAGCTACTGTGACCTCCACCACTCTTCCAATGGGCATTGATATTGTCTTTTTATTCCACTGCGACCTCCACCACTCTTCCAAAGGGCATTAAAACCATCTTGTTAAGCTACTGTGACCTCCCCCACTCTTCCAAGGGGCATTAAAACCGTCTTGCTAAGCTTCTGTGACCTCCACCACTCTTCCAAGGGGCATTAAAACAGTCTTGTTAAACCACTCTGAACTCCAATTCTCTTCCAAGGGGCATTATAACTGTCCTGCTAAGCTACTGTGACCTCCACCACTCTTCCAAGGGGCATTAAAACTGTCTTGATAAGCTACTGTGACCTCCACCACTCTTCGAAGGGGCATTAAAACTGTCTTGTTAAGCTACTGTGACCTCCATCACTGTTCCAAAGGGCATTAAAACAGTCTTGTTTAAGCTACTGTGACCTCCACCACTCTTCCAAGGGGCATTGAAACCGTCTTGTTAAGCTACTGTGACCTCCACCACTCTTCCAAGGGGCATTAAAACTGTCTTGTTAAGCTACTGTGACCTCCACCACTCTTCCAAGGGGTATTAAAACCATCTTGTTAAACCACTTTGAACTCCACAGCTCTTTCAAAGGGCATTAAAAACGTCTTGTTAAGCTTCTGTGACCTCCACCACTCTTCCAAGGGACATTAAAAACGTCTTCTTAAGCTACTGTGACTGCCACCACTCTTACAATGGGCATTGATATTGTCTTTTTATTCCACTGCGACCTCCACCACTCTTCCAAGGGGCATTAAAACTGTCTTGTTAAGCTACTGTGACCTCCACCACTCTTCCAAGCGGCATTAAAACTGTCTTGTTAAGCTACTGTGACCTCCACCACTCTTCCAAGGGACATTAAAACCGTCTTGTTAAGCTACTGTGACCTGCACCACTCTTCCAATGGGCATTGATATTGTCTTTTTATTCCACTGCGACTTCCACCACTCTTCCACGGGGCATTAAAACTGTCTTTTTAAGCTACTGTGACCGCCACCACTCTTCCAAGGGGCATTAAAACTGTCTTGTTAAGTAACTGTGACCTCCACCACTCTTCCAAGGGGCACTAAAACTGTATTGTTAAGCTACTGTGACCTCCACCACTCTTCCAAGGGGCACTAAAACCGTCTTGTTAAAACATTCTGAACTCCACAGCTCTTCCAAGGGGCAATAAAACCATCTTCTTAAGCTACTGTGACCTCCACCACTCTTCCAAGGGGCATTGACATTGTCTTTTTATTCCACTGCGACTTCCACCACTCTTCCAAGGGGCATTAAAATTGTCTTTTTAAGGTACTGTGACCTCAACCACTCTTCCAATGGGCATTAAAACTGTCTTGTTAAGCTACTGTGACCTCCACCACTGTTCCAAGGAGCATTAAAACTGTCTTGTTAAACTACTGTGACCTCCACCACTCTTCCAAGGGGCATTAAAACCGTCTTGTTAAACCTCTCTGAACTCCACAGCTCTTCCAAGGGGCATTAAAACCATCTTGTTAAGCTGCAGTGACCTCCACCACTCTTCCAAGGGGCATTGATATTGTCTTTTTATTCCACTGCGACCTCCACCACTCTTCCAAGGGGCATTAAAACCGTCTTGTTAAGCTACTGTGACCTCCACCACTCTTCCAAGGGGCATTAAAACTGTCTTGTTAAGCTACTGTGACCTCCACCACTATTCCAAAGGGCATTGAAACTGTCTTGTTAAGCTACTGTGACCTCCACGACTGTTCCAAGGGGCATTAAAACTGTCTTGTTAAGCTACTGTGACCTCCACCACTGTTCCAAGGGGCATTAAAACTGTCTTGTTAAACCACTCTGAGCTCCACAACTCTTCCAAGGGGAATTAAAACCGTCTTGTTAAGCTACTGTGACCTCCACCACTCTTCCAAGGGGCATTGATATTGTCTTTTTATTCCACTGCGACCTCCACCACTCTTCCAAGGGGCATTAAAACCATCTTGTTTAAGCTACTGTGACCTCCACCACTCTTCCAAGGGGCATTAAAACTGTCTTGTTAAGCTACTGTGACCTCCACCACTGTTCCAAGGGGCATTAAAACTGTCTTGTTAAGCTACTGTGACCTCCACCACTCTTCCAAGGGGCATTAAAACTGTCTTGTTAAACCACTCTGAGCTCCACAACTCTTCCAAGGGGAATTAAAGCCGTCTTGTTAAGCTACTGTGACCTCCACCACTCTTCCAATGGGCATTGATATTGTCTTTTTCTTCCACTGCGACCTCCACCAATCTTCCAAGGGGCATTAAAACCATCTTGTTTAAGCTACTGTGACCTCCACCACTCTTCCAAGGGGCATTAAAACCGTCTTGTTAAGCTACTGTGACCTCCACCAGTCTTCCAACGGGCATTAAAACTGTCTTGTTAAGCTACTGTGACCTCCACCACTCTTACAAGGGGCATTAAAACCGTCTTGTTAAACCACTCTGAACTCCACAGCTCTTTCCAGGGGCATTAAAACCGTCTTGTTAAGCTACTGTGACCTCGACCACTCTACGAAGGGGCATTAAAACCGTCTTGTTAAGCTACTGTGACCTCCACCACTCTTCCAAGGGGCATTTAAACTGTCTTGTTAAGCTACTGTGACCTCCACCACTCTTCCAAGGGTCATTAAAACCATCTTGTTAAACCACTCTGAACTCCACTTCTCTACCAAGGGACATTAAAACCGTCTTGTTAAGCTACTGTGACCTCCACCACTCTTCCAAGGGGCATTAAAACTGTCTTGTTATGCTACTGTGACCTCCACCACTCTTCCAAGGGGCAATAAAGCTGTCTTCTTAAACCACTCTGAACTCCACTTCTCTCCCAAGGGGCATTAAAACCGTCTTGTTAAGCTAGTGTGACCTCCACCACTCTTCCAAGGGGCATTAAAACTGTCTTGTTAAGCTACTGTGACCTCCACCACTGTTCCAAGGGGCATTAAAACTGTCTTGTTAATCTACTGTGACCTGCACCACTCTTCCAAGGGGCATTAAAACCGTCTTGTTAAGCTACTGTGACCTTCACCACTCTTCCCAGGGGCATTGATATTGTCTTTTTATTCCACTGCGACCTCCACCACTCTTCCAAGGGGCATTAAAACCATCTTGTTTAAGCTACTGTGACCTCCACCACTCTTCCAAGGGGCATTAAAACCGTCTTGTTAAGCTACTGTGACCTCCACCAGTGTTCCAAGGGGCATTAAAACTGTCTTTTTTAGCTACTGTGACCTCCACCACTCTTCCAAGGTGCATTAAAACCGTCTTCTTAAACCACTCTGAACTCCAGAGCTCTTTCAAGGGGCATTAAAACCGTCTTGTTAAGCTACTGTGACCTCCACCACTCTTACAATGTTCATAGATATTATCTTTTTATTCCACTGCGACTTCCACCACTCTTCAAAGAGGCATTAAAACTGTCTTGTTAAGCTACTGTGACCTCCACCACTCTTCCAAGGGGCATTAAAACTGTCTTGTTAAGCTACTGTGACCTTCACCACTCTTCCAAGGGGCATTAAAACTGTCTTGTTAAGCTACTGTGACCTCCACAACTCTTCGAAGGGGCATTAAAACTGTCTTGATAAGCTACTGTGACCTCCACCACTCTTCCAAGGGGCATTAAAACCGTCTTGTAAAACCACTCTGAACTCCACTTCTCTTCCAAGGGAACTTAAAACCGTCTTGTTAAGCTACTGTGACCTCCACCACTCTTCCAAGGGGCATTAAAGCTGTCTTGTTAAACCACTCTGAACTCCACTTCTCTCCCAAGGGCATTAAAACCGTCTTGTTAAGCTACTGTGACCTCCACCACTCTTCCAAGGGGCATTAAAACTGTCTTGTTAAGCTACTGTGACCTCCACCATTCTTCCAAGGGGCATTGAAACTGTCTTGTTAAGCTACTGTGACCTCCACCACTGTTCCAAGGGGCATTAAAACTGTCTTGTTAAGCTACTGTGACCTCCACCACTCTTCCAAGGGGCATTAAATTTGTCTTGTTAAACTACTCTGAGCTCCACAGCTCTTCCAAGGGGAATTAAAACCGTCTTGTTAAGCTACTGTGACCTCCACCACTCTTCCCAGGGGCATTGATATTGTCTTTTTATTCCACTGCGACCTCCACCACTCTTCCAAGGGGCATTAAAACCATCTTGTTTAAGCTACTGTGACCTCCACCACTCTTCCAAGGGGCATTAAAACTGTCTTGTTAAGCTACTGTGACCTACATCAGTGTTCCAAGGGGCATTAAAACTGTCATTTTTAGCTACTGTGACTTCCACCACTCTTCCAAGGTGCATTAAAACAGTCTTGTTAAACCACTCTGTACTCCACAGCTCTTTCAAGGGGCATTAAAACTGTCTTCTTAAGCTACTGTGACCTCCACCACTCTTCCAAGGGGCATTAAAACTGTCTTGTTAAGCTAGTGTGACCTTCACCACTCTTCCAAGGGGCACTAAAACTGTCTTGCTAAGCTACTGTGACCTCCACCACTCTTCGAAGGGGCATTAAAACTATCTTGATAAGCTACTGTGACCTCCACCACTCTTCCAAGGGGCATTAAAACCGTCTTGTAAAACCACTCTGAACTTCACTTCTCTTCCAAGGGGCATTAAAACCGTCTTGTTAACCTACTGTGACCTCAACCACTCTTCCAAGGGACATTAAAAACGTCTTCTTAAGCTACTGTGGCTGCCACCACTCTTACAATGGGCATTGATATTGTCTTTTTATTCCACTGCGACCTCCACCACTCTTCCAAGGGGCATTAAAACTGTCTTGTTAAGCTACTGTGACCTTCACCACTCTTCCAATGGGAATTGATATTGTCTTTTTATTCCACTGCGACTTCCACCACTCTTCCAAGGGGCATTAAAACTGTCTTGTTAAGCTACTGTGACCTCCACCACTCTTCCAGGGGCATTAAAACTGTCTTGTTATGCTACTGTGACCTCCAACACTCTTCCAAGGGGCATTAAAACTGTCTTGATAAGCTACTGTGACCTCCACCACTCTTCGAAGGGGCATTAAAACCATCTTGTTAAGCTACTGTAACCTCCACCACTCTTACAAGGGGCATTAAAACTGTCTTGTTAAGCTACTGTGACCGCTACCACTCTTCGAAGGGGCATTAAAACCGTCTTGTTGAGCTACTGTGACCTCCACCACTCTTCCAAGGGGCATTAAAACGTCTTGTTAATACACTCTGAACTCCACACCTCTTCCAAGGGGCATTAAAACCATCTTGTTAAGCTACTGTGACCTCCACCACTCTTCCAATGGGCATTGATATTGTCTTTTTATTCCACTGCGACCTCCACCACTCTTCCAAAGGGCATTAAAACCATCTTGTTAAGCTACTGTGACCTCCTCCACTCTTCCAAGGGGCATTAAAACCGTCTTGCTGAGCTTCTGTGACCTCCACCACTCTTCCAATGGGCATTAAAACAGTCTTGTTAAACCACTGTGAACTCCAATTCTCTTCCAAGGGGCATTATAACTGTCTTGTTAAGCTACTGTGACCTCCACCACTGTTCCAAAGGGCATTAAAACAGTCTTGTTTAAGCTACTGTGACCTCCACCACTCTTCCAAGGGGCATTGAAACCGTCTTGTTAAGCTACTGTGACCTCCACCACTCTTCCAAGGGGCATTAAAACTGTCTTGTTAAGCTACTGTGACCTCCATCACTCTTCCAAGGGGTATTAAAACCATCTTGTTAAACCACTTTGAACTCCACAGCTCTTTCAAAGGGCATTAAAAACGTCTTGTTAAGCTTCTGTGACCTCCACCATTCTTCCAAGGGACATTAAAAACGTCTTCTTAAGCTACTGTGACTGCCACCACTCCTACAATGGGCATTGATATTGTCTTTTTATTCCACTGCGACCTCCACCACTCTTCCAAGGGGCATTAAAACTGTCTTGTTAAGCTACTGTGACCTCCACCACTCTTCCAAGCGGCATTAAAACTGTCTTGTTAAGCTACTGTGACCTCCACCACTCTTCCAAGGGACATTAAAACCGTCTTGTTAAGCTACTGTGACCTGCACCACTCTTCCAATGGGCATTGATATTGTCTTTTTATTCCACTGCGACTTCCACCACTCTTCCAAGGGGCATTAAAACTGTCTTGTTAAGCTACTGTGACCTCCACCACTCTTCCAAGGGGCATTAAAACTGTCTTGTTAAGAAACTGTGACGTCCACCACTCTTCCAAGGGGCACTAAAACTGTATTGTTAAGCTACTGTGACCTCCACCACTCTTCCAAGGGGCACTAAAACCGTCTTGTTAAAACACTCTGAACTCCACAGCTCTTGCAAGGGGCAATAAAACCATCTTCTTAAGCTACTGTGACCTCCACCACTCTTCCAAGGGGCATTGACATTGTCTTTTTATTGCACTGCGACTTCCACCACTCTTCCAAGGGGCATTAAAATTGTCTTTTTAAGGTACTGTGACCTCAACCACTCTTCCAATGGGCATTAAAACTGTCTTGTTAAGCTACTGTGACCTCCACCACTGTTCCAAGGAGCATTAAAACTGTCTTGTTAAACTACTGTGACCTCCACCACTCTTCCAAGGGGCATTAAAACCGTCTTGTTAAACCTCTCTGAACTCCACAGCTCTTCCAAGGGGCATTAAAACCATCTTGTTAAGCTGCAGTGACCTCCACCACTCTTCCAAGGGGCATTGATATTGTCTTTTTATTCCACTGCGACCTCCACCACTCTTCCAAGGGGCATTAAAACCGTCTTGTTAAGCTACTGTGACCTCCACCACTCTTCCAAGGGGCATTAAAACTGTCTTGTTAAGCTACTGTGACCTCCACCACTCTTCCAAAGGGCATTGAAACTGTCTTGTTAAGCTACTGTGACCTCCACCACTGTTCCAAGGGGCATTAAAACTGTCTTGTTAAGCTACTGTGACCTCCACCACTCTTCCAAGGGGCATTAAAACTGTCTTGTTAAACCACTCTGAGCTCCACAACTCTTCCAAGGGGAATTAAAACCGTCTTGTTAAGCTACTGTGACCTCCACCACTCTTCCAAGGGGCATTGATATTGTCTTTTTATTCCACTGCGACCTCCACCACTCTTCCAAGCGGCATTAAAACCATCTAGTTTAAGCTACTGTGACCTCCACCACTCTTCCAAGGGGCATTAAAACTGTCTTGTTAAGCTACTGTGACCTCCACCACTGTTCCAATGGGCATTAAAACTGTCTTGTTAAGCTACTGTGACCTCCACCACTCTTCCAAGGGGCATTAAAACTGTCTTGTTAAACCACTCTGAGCTCCACAGCTCTTCCAAGGGGAATTAAAACTGTCTTGTTAAGCTACTGTGACCTCCACCACTCTTCCAATGGGCATTGATATTGTCTTTTTCTTCCACTGCGACCTCCACCAATCTTCCAAGGGGCATTAAAACCATCTTGCTTAAGCTACTGTGACCTCCACCACTCTTCCAAGGGGCATTAAAACCATCTTGTTAAGCTACTGTGACCTCCACCAGTCTTCCAACGGGCATTAAAACTGTCTTGTTAAGCTACTGTGACCTCCACCACTCTAACAAGGGGCATTAAAACCATCTTGTTAAACCACTCTGAACTCCACAGCTCTTTCCAGGGGCATTAAAACCGTCTTGTTAAGCTACTGTGACCTCGACCACTCTTCGAAGGGGCATTAAAACCGTCTTGTTAAGCTACTGTGACCTCCACCACTCTTCCAAGGGGCATTTAAACTGTCTTGTTAAGCTACTGTGACCTCCACCACTCTTCCAAGGGTCATTAAAACCATCTTGTTAAACCACTCTGAACTCCACTTCTCTACCAAGGGACATTAAAACCGTATTGTTAAGCTACTGTGACCTCCACCACTCTTCCAAGGGGCATTAAAACTGTCTTGTTATGCTACTGTGACCTCCACCACTCTTCCAAGGGGCATTAAAGCTGTCTTTTTAAACCACTCTGAACTCAACTTCTCTCCCAAGGGGCATTAAAACCGTCTTGTTAAGCTAGTGTGACCTCCACCACTCTTCCAAGGGGCATTAAAACTGTCTTGTTAAGCTACTGTGACCTCCACCACTGTTCCAAGGGGCATTAAAACTGTCTTGTTAATCTACTGTGACCTGCACCACTCTTCCAAGGGGCATTAAAACTGTCTTGTTAAACCACTCTGAGCTCCACAGCTCTTCCAAGGGGCATTAAAACCGTCTTGTTAAGCTACTATGACCTTCACCACTCTTCCCAGGGGCATTGATATTGTCTTTTTATTCCACTGCGACCTACACCACTCTTCCAAGGGGCATTAAAACCATCTTGTTTAAGCTACTGTGACCTCCACCACTCTTCCAAGGGGCATTAAAACTGTCTTGTTAAGCTACTGTGACCTCCACCAGTGTTCCAAGGGGCATTAAAACTGTCATTTTTAGCTACTGTGACCTCCACCACTCTTCCAAGGTGCATTAAAACCGTCTTCTTAAACCACTCTGAACTCCAGAGCTCTTTCAAGGGGCATTAAAACCGTCTTGTTAAGCTACTGTGACCTCCACCACTCTTACAATGGGCATAGATATTGTCTTTTTATTCCACTGCGACTTCCACCACTCTTCCAAGAGGCATTAAAACTGTCTTGTTAAGCTACTGTGACCTCCACCACTCTTCCAAGGGGCATTAAAACTGTCTTGTTAAGCTACTGTGACCTTCACCACTCTTCCAAGGGTATTAAAACTGTCTTGTTAAGCTACTGTGACCTCCACAACTCTTCGAAGGGGCATTAAAACTGTCTTGATAAGCTACTGTGACCTCCACCACTCTTCCAAGGGGCATTAAAACCGTCTTGTAAAACCACTCTGAACTCCACTTCTCTTCCAAGGGACCTTAAAACCGTCTTGTTAAGCTACTGTGACCTCCACCACTCTTCCAAGGGGCATTAAAGCTGTCTTGTTAAACCACTCTGAACTCCACTTCTCTCCGAAGGGCATTAAAACCGTCTTGTTAAGCTACTGTGACCTCCACCACTCTTCCAAGGGGCATTAAAACTGTCTTGTTAAGCTACTGTGACCTCCACCACTCTTCCAAGGGGCATTGAAACTGTCTTGTTAAGCTACTGTGACCTCCACCACTGTTCCAAGGGGCATTAAAACTGTCTTGTTAAGCTACTGTGACCTCCACCACTCTTCCAAGGGGCATTAAAACTGTCTTGTTAAACCACTCTGAGCTCCACAACTCTTCCAAGGGGAATTAAAACCGTCTTGTTAAGCTACTGTGACCTCCACCACTCTTCCAAGGGGCATTGATATTGTCTTTTTATTCCACTGCGACCTCCACCACTCTTCCAAGCGGCATTGAAACCATCTTGTTTAAGCTACTGTGACCTCCACCACTCTTCCAAGGGGCATTAAAACTGTCTTGTTAAGCTACTGTGACCTCCACCACTGTTCCAATGGGCATTAAAACTGTCTTGTTAAGCTACTGTGACCTCCACCACTCTTCCAAGGGGCATTAAAACTGTCTTGTTAAACCACTCTGAGCTCCACAACTCTTCCAAGGGGAATTAAAACCGTCTTGTTAAGCTACTGTGACCTCCACCACTCTTCCAATGGGCATTGATATTGTCTTTTTCTTCCACTGCGACCTCCACCAATCTTCCAAGGGGCATTAAAACCATCTTGCTTAAGCTACTGTGACCTCCACCACTCTTCCAAGGGGCATTAAAACCGTCTTGTTAAGATACTGTGACCTCCACCAGTCTTCCAACGGGCATTAAAACTGTCTTGTTAAGCTTCTGTGACCTCCACCACTCTTACAAGGGGCATTAAAACCATCTTGTTAAACCACTCTGAACTCCACAGCTCTTTCCAGGTGCATTAAAACCGTCTTGTTAAGCTACTGTGACCTCGACCACTCTTCGAAGGGGCATTAAAACCGTCTTGTTAAGCTACTGTGACCTCCACCACTCTTCCAAGGGGCATTTAAACTGTCTTGTTAAGCTACTGTGACCTCCACCACTCTTCCAAGGGTCATTAAAACCATCTTGTTAAACCACTCTGAACTCCACTTCTCTACCAAGGGACATTAAAACCGTCTTGTTAAGCTACTGTGACCTCCACCACTCTTCCAAGGGGCATTAAAACTGTCTTGTTATGCTACTGTGACCTCCACCACTCTTCCAAGGGGCATTAAAGCTGTCTTTTTAAACCACTCTGAACTCAACTTCTCTCCCAAGGGGCATTAAAACCGTCTTGTTAAGCTAGTGTGACCTCCACCACTCTTCCAAGGGGCATTAAAGCTGTCTTTTTAAACCACTCTGAACTCAACTTCTCTCCCAAGGGGCATTAAAACCGTCTTGTTAAGCTAGTGTGACCTCCACCACTCTTCCAAGGGGCATTAAAACTGTCTTGTTAAGCTACTGTGACCTCCACCACTGTTCCAAGGGGCATTAAAACTGTCTTGTTAATCTACTGTGACCTGCACCACTCTTCCAAGGGGCATTAAAACTGTCTTGTTAAACCACTCTGAGCTCCACAGCTCTTCCAAGGGGCATTAAAACCGTCTTGTTAAGCTACTATGACCTTCACCACTCTTCCCAGGGGCATTGATATTGTCTTTTTATTCCACTGCGACCTACACCACTCTTCCAAGGGGCATTAAAACCATCTTGTTTAAGCTACTGTGACCTCCACCACTCTTCCAAGGGGCATTAAAACTGTCTTGTTAAGCTACTGTGACCTCCACCAGTGTTCCAAGGGGCATTAAAACTGTCATTTTTAGCTACTGTGACCTCCACCACCCTTCCAAGGTGCATTAAAACCGTCTTCTTAAACCACTCTGAACTCCAGAGCTCTTTCAAGGGGCATTAAAACCGTCTTGTTAAGCTACTGTGACCTCCACCACTCTTACAATGGGCATAGATATTGTCTTTTTATTCCACTGCGACTTCCACCACTCTTCCAAGAGGCATTAAAACTGTCTTGTTAAGCTACTGTGACCTCCACCACTCTTCCAAGGGGCATTAAAACTGTCTTGTTAAGCTACTGTGACCTTCACCACTCTTCCAAGGAGCATTAAAACTGTCTTGTTAAGCTACTGTGACCTCCACAACTCTTCGAAGGGGCATTAAAACTGTCTTGATAAGCTACTGTGACCTCCACCACTCTTCCAAGGGGCATTAAAACCGTCTTGTAAAACCACTCTGAACTCCACTTCTCTTCCAAGGGACCTTAAAACCGTCTTGTTAAGCTACTGTGACCTCCACCACTCTTCCAAGGGGCATTAAAGCTGTCTTGTTAAACCACTCTGAACTCCACTTCTCTCCCAAGGGCATTAAAACCGTCTTGTTAAGCTACTGTGACCTCCACCACTCTTCCAAGGGGCATTAAAACTGTCTTGTTAAGCTACTGTGACCTCCACCACTCTTCCAAGGGGCATTGAAACTGTCTTGTTAAGCTACTGTGACCTCCACCACTGTTCCAATGGGCATTAAAACTGTCTTGTTAAGCTACTGTGACCTCCACCACTCTTCCAAGGGGCATTAAAACTGTCTTGTTAAACCACTCTGAGCTCCACAACTCTTCCAAGGGGAATTAAAACCGTCTTGTTAAGCTACTGTGACCTCCACCACTCTTCCAATGGGCATTGATATTGTCTTTTTCTTCCACTGCGACCTCCACCAATCTTCCAAGGGGCATTAAAACCATCTTGCTTAAGCTACTGTGACCTCCACCACTCTTCCAAGGGGCATTAAAACCGTCTTGTTAAGATACTGTGACCTCCACCAGTCTTCCAACGGGCATTAAAACTGTCTTGTTAAGCTACTGTGACCTCCACCACTCTTACAAGGGGCATTAAAACCATCTTGTTAAACCACTCTGAACTCCACAGCTCTTTCCAGGGGCATTAAAACCGTCTTGTTAAGCTACTGTGACCTCGACCACTCTTCGAAGGGGCATTAAAACCGTCTTGTTAAGCTACTGTGACCTCCACCACTCTTCCAAGGGGCATTAAAACTGTCTTGTTATGCTACTGTGACCTCCACCACTCTTCCAAGGGGCATTAAAGCTGTCTTTTTAAACCACTCTGAACTCAACTTCTCTCCCAAGGGGCATTAAAACCGTCTTGTTAAGCTAGTGTGACCTCCACCACTCTTCCAAGGGGCATTAAAACTGTCTTGTTAAGCTACTGTGACCTCCACCACTGTTCCAAGGGGCATTAAAACTGTCTTGTTAATCTACTGTGACCTGCACCACTCTTCCAAGGGGCATTAAAACTGTCTTGTTAAACCACTCTGAGCTCCACAGCTCTTCCAAGGGGCATTAAAACCGTCTTGTTAAGCTACTGTGACCTTCACCACTCTTCCCAGGGGCATTGATATTGTCTTTTTATTCCACTGCGACCTACACCACTCTTCCAAGGGGCATTAAAACCATCTTGTTTAAGCTACTGTGACCTCCACCACTCTTCCAAGGGGCATTAAAACTGTCTTGTTAAGCTACTGTGACCTCCACCAGTGTTCCAAGGGGCATTAAAACTGTCATTTTTAGCTACTGTGACCTCCACCACTCTTCCAAGGGGCACTAAAACCGTCTTGTTAAAACACTCTGAACTCCACAGCTCTTGCAAGGGGCAATAAAACCATCTTCTTAAGCTACTGTGACCTCCACCACTCTTCCAAGGGGCATTGACATTGTCTTTTTATTCCACTGCGACTTCCACCACTCTTCCAAGGGGCATTAAAATTGTCTTTTTAAGGTACTGTGACCTCAACCACTCTTCCAATGGGCATTAAAACTGTCTTGTTAAGCTACTGTGACCTCCACCACTGTTCCAAGGAGCATTAAAACTGTCTTGTTAAACTACTGTGACCTCCACCACTCTTCCAAGGGGCATTAAAACCGTCTTGTTAAACCTCTCTGAACTCCACAGCTCTTCCAAGGGGCATTAAAACCATCTTGTTAAGCTGCAGTGACCTCCACCACTCTTCCAAGGGGCATTGATATTGTCTTTTTATTCCACTGCGACCTCCACCACTCTTCCAAGGGGCATTAAAACCGTCTTGTTAAGCTACTGTGACCTCCACCACTCTTCCAAGGGGCATTAAAACTGTCTTGTTAAGCTACTGTGACCTCCACCACTCTTCCAAAGGGCATTGAAACTGTCTTGTTAAGCTACTGTGACCTCCACCACTGTTCCAAGGGGCATTAAAACTGTCTTGTTAAGCTACTGTGACCTCCACCACTCTTCCAAGGGGCATTAAAACTGTCTTATTAAACCACTCTGAGCTCCACAACTCTTCCAAGGGGAATTAAAACCGTCTTGTTAAGCTACTGTGACCTCCACCACTCTTCCAAGGGGCATTGATATTGTCTTTTTATTCCACTGCGACCTCCACCACTCTTCCAAGCGGCATTAAAACCATCTTGTTTAAGCTACTGTGACCTCCACCACTCTTCCAAGGGGCATTAAAACTGTCTTGTTAAGCTACTGTGACCTCCACCACTGTTCCAATGGGCATTAAAACTGTCTTGTTAAGCTACTGTGACCTCCACCACTCTTCCAAGGGGCATTAAAACTGTCTTGTTAAACCACTCTGAGCTCCACAACTCTTCCAAGGGGAATTAAAACTGTCTTGTTAAGCTACTGTGACCTCCACCACTCTTCCAATGGGCATTGATATTGTCTTTTTCTTCCACTGCGACCTCCACCAATCTTCCAAGGGGCATTAAAACCATCTTGCTTAAGCTACTGTGACCTCCACCACTCTTCCAAGGGGCATTAAAACCATCTTGTTAAGCTACTGTGACCTCCACCAGTCTTCCAACGGGCATTAAAACTGTCTTGTTAAGCTACTGTGACCTCCACCACTCTAACAAGGGGCATTAAAACCATCTTGTTAAACCACTCTGAACTCCACAGCTCTTTCCAGGGGCATTAAAACCGTCTTGTTAAGCTACTGTGACCTCGACCACTCTTCGAAGGGGCATTAAAACCGTCTTGTTAAACTACTGTGACCTCCACCACTCTTCCAAGGGGCATTTAAACTGTCTTGTTAAGCTACTGTGACCTCCACCACTCTTCCAAGGGTCATTAAAACCATCTTGTTAAACCACTCTGAACTCCACTTCTCTACCAAGGGACATTAAAACCGTCTTGTTAAGCTACTGTGACCTCCACCACTCTTCCAAGGGGCATTAAAACTGTCTTGTTATGCTACTGTGACCTCCACCACTCTTCCAAGGGGCATTAAAGCTGTCTTTTTAAACCACTCTGAACTCAACTTCTCTCCCAAGGGGCATTAAAACCGTCTTGTTAAGCTAGTGTGACCTCCACCACTCTTCCAAGGGGCATTAAAACTGTCTTGTTAAGCTACTGTGACCTCCACCACTGTTCCAAGGGGCATTAAAACTGTCTTGTTAATCTACTGTGACCTGCACCACTCTTCCAAGGGGCATTAAAACTGTCTTGTTAAACCACTCTGAGCTCCACAGCTCTTCCAAGGGGCATTAAAACCGTCTTGTTAAGCTACTATGACCTTCACCACTCTTCCCAGGGGCATTGATATTGTCTTTTTATTCCACTGCGACCTACACCACTCTTCCAAGGGGCATTAAAACCATCTTGTTTAAGCTACTGTGACCTCCACCACTCTTCCAAGGGGCATTAAAACTGTCTTGTTAAGCTACTGTGACCTCCACCAGTGTTCCAAGGGGCATTAAAACTGTCATTTTTAGCTACTGTGACCTCCACCACTCTTCCAAGGTGCATTAAAACCGTCTTCTTAAACCACTCTGAACTCCAGAGCTCTTTCAAGGGGCATTAAAACCGTCTTGTTAAGCTACTGTGACCTCCACCACTCTTACAATGGGCATAGATATTGTCTTTTTATTCCACTGCGACTTCCACCACTCTTCCAAGAGGCATTAAAACTGTCTTGTTAAGCTACTGTGACCTCCACCACTCTTCCAAGGGGCATTAAAACTGTCTTGTTAAGCTACTGTGACCTTCACCACTCTTCCAAGGGGCATTAAAACTGTCTTGTTAAGCTACTGTGACCTCCACAACTCTTCGAAGGGGCATTAAAACTGTCTTGATAAGCTACTGTGACCTCCACCACTCTTCCAAGGGGCATTAAAACCGTCTTGTAAAACCACTCTGAACTCCACTTCTCTTCCAAGGGACCTTAAAACCGTCTTGTTAAGCTACTGTGACCTCCACCACTCTTCCAAGGGGCATTAAAGCTGTCTTGTTAAACCACTCTGAACTCCACTTCTCTCCCAAGGGCATTAAAACCGTCTTGTTAAGCTACTGTGACCTCCACCACTCTTCCAAGGGGCATTAAAACTGTCTTGTTAAGCTACTGTGACCTCCACCACTCTTCCAAGGGGCATTGAAACTGTCTTGTTAAGCTACTGTGACCTCCACCACTGTTCCAAGGGGCATTAAAACTGTCTTGTTAAGCTACTGTGACCTCCACCACTCTTCCAAGGGGCATTAAAACTGTCTTGTTAAACCACTCTGAGCTCCACAACTCTTCCAAGGGGAATTAAAACCGTCTTGTTAAGCTACTGTGACCTCCACCACTCTTCCAAGGGGCATTGATATTGTCTTTTTATTCCACTGCGACCTCCACCACTCTTCCAAGCGGCATTGAAACCATCTTGTTTAAGCTACTGTGACCTCCACCACTCTTCCAAGGGGCATTAAAACTGTCTTGTTAAGCTACTGTGACCTCCACCACTGTTCCAATGGGCATTAAAACTGTCTTGTTAAGCTACTGTGACCTCCACCACTCTTCCAAGGGGCATTAAAACTGTCTTGTTAAACCACTCTGAGCTCCACAACTCTTCCAAGGGGAATTAAAACCGTCTTGTTAAGCTACTGTGACCTCCACCACTCTTCCAATGGGCATTGATATTGTCTTTTTCTTCCACTGCGACCTCCACCAATCTTCCAAGGGGCATTAAAACCATCTTGCTTAAGCTACTGTGACCTCCACCACTCTTCCAAGGGGCATTAAAACCGTCTTGTTAAGATACTGTGACCTCCACCAGTCTTCCAACGGGCATTAAAACTGTCTTGTTAAGCTACTGTGACCTCCACCACTCTTACAAGGGGCATTAAAACCATCTTGTTAAACCACTCTGAACTCCACAGCTCTTTCCAGGGGCATTAAAACCGTCTTGTTAAGCTACTGTGACCTCGACCACTCTTCGAAGGGGCATTAAAACCGTCTTGTTAAGCTACTGTGACCTCCACCACTCTTCCAAGGGTCATTTAAACTGTCTTGTTAAGCTACTGTGACCTCCACCACTCTTCCAAGGGTCATTAAAACCATCTTGTTAAACCACTCTGAACTCCACTTCTCTACCAAGGGACATTAAAACCGTCTTGTTAAGCTACTGTGACCTCCACCACTCTTCCAAGGGGCATTAAAACTGTCTTGTTATGCTACTGTGACCTCCACCACTCTTCCAAGGGGCATTAAAGCTGTCTTTTTAAACCACTCTGAACTCAACTTCTCTCCCAAGGGGCATTAAAACCGTCTTGTTAAGCTAGTGTGACCTCCACCACTCTTCCAAGGGGCATTAAAACTGTCTTGTTAAGCTACTGTGACCTCCACCACTGTTCCAAGGGGCATTAAAACTGTCTTGTTAATCTACTGTGACCTGCACCACTCTTCCAAGGGGCATTAAAACTGTCTTGTTAAACCACTCTGAGCTCCACAGCTCTTCCAAGGGGCATTAAAACCGTCTTGTTAAGCTACTGTGACCTTCACCACTCTTCCCAGGGGCATTGATATTGTCTTTTTATTCCACTGCGACCTACACCACTCTTCCAAGGGGCATTAAAACCATCTTGTTTAAGCTACTGTGACCTCCACCACTCTTCCAAGGGGCATTAAAACTGTCTTGTTAAGCTACTGTGACCTCCACCAGTGTTCCAAGGGGCATTAAAACTGTCATTTTTAGCTTCTGTGACCTCCACCACTCTTCCAAGGGGCACTAAAACCGTCTTGTTAAAACACTCTGAACTCCAGAGCTCTTGCAAGGGGCAATAAAACCATCTTCTTAAACTACTGTGACCTCCACCACTCTTCCAACGGGCATTGACATTGTCTTTTTATTCCACTGCGACTTCCACCACTCTTCCAAGGGGCATTAAAATTGTCTTTTTAAGGTACTGTGACCTCAACCACTCTTCCAATGGGCATTAAAACTGTCTTGTTAAGCTACTGTGACCTCCACCACTGTTCCAAGGAGCATTAAAACTGTCTTGTTAAACTACTGTGACCTCCACCACTCTTCCAAGGGGCATTAAAACCGTCTTGTTAAACCTCTCTGAACTCCACAGCTCTTCCAAGGGGCATTAAAACCATCTTGTTAAGCTTCAGTGACCTCCACCACTCTTCCAAGGGGCATTGATATTGTCTTTTTATTCCACTGCGACTTCCACCACTCTTCCAAGAGGCATTAAAACTGTCTTGTTAAGCTACTGTGACCTCCACCACTCTTCCAAGAGGCATTAAAACTGTCTTGTTAAGCTACTGTGACCTCCACCACTCTTCCAAGGGGCATTAAAACTGTCTTGTTAAGCTACTGTGACCTTCACCACTCTTCCAAGGGGCATTAAAACTGTCTTGTTAAGCTACTGTGACCTCCACAACTCTTCGAAGGGGCATTAAAACTGTCTTGATAAACTACTGTGACCTCCACCACTCTTCCAAGGGGCATTAAAACCGTCTTGTTAAGCTGCAGTGACCTCCACCACTCTTCCAAGGGGCATTGATATTGTCTTTTTATTCCACTGCGACCTCCACCACTCTTCCAAGGGGCATTAAAACCGTCTTGTTAAGCTACTGTGACCTCCACCACTCTTCCAAGGGGCATTAAAACTGTCTTGTTAAGCTACTGTGACCTCCACCACTCTTCCAAAGGGCATTGAAACTGTCTTGTTAAGCTACTGTGACCTCCACCACTGTTCCAAGGGGCATTAAAACTGTCTTGTTAAGCTACTGTGACCTCCACCACTCTTCCAAGGGGCATTAAAACTGTCTTGTTAAACCACTCTGAGCTCCACAACTCTTCCAAGGGGAATTAAAACCGTCTTGTTAAGCTACTGTGACCTCCACCACTCTTCCAAGGGGCATTGATATTGTCTTTTTATTCCACTGCGACCTCCACCACTCTTCCAAGCGGCATTAAAACCATCTTGTTTAAGCTACTGTGACCTCCACCACTCTTCCAAGGGGCATTAAAACTGTCTTGTTAAGCTACTGTGACCTCCACCACTGTTCCAATGGGCATTATAACTGTCTTGTTAAGCTACTGTGACCTCCACCACTCTTCCAAGGGGCATTAAAACTGTCTTGTTAAACCACTCTGAGCTCCACAACTCTTCCAAGGGGAATTAAAACTGTCTTGTTAAGCTACTGTGACCTCAACCACTCTTCCAATGGGCATTGATATTGTCTTTTTCTTCCACTGCGACCTCCACCAATCTTCCAAGGGGCATTAAAACCATCTTGCTTAAGCTACTGTGACCTCCACCACTCTTCCAAGGGGCATTAAAACCGTCTTGTTAAGCTACTGTGACCTCCACCAGTCTTCCAACGGGCATTAAAACTGTCTTGTTAAGCTACTGTGACCTCCACCACTCTAACAAGGGGCATTAAAACCATCTTGTTAAACCACTCTGAACTCCACAGCTCTTTCCAGGGGCATTAAAACCGTCTTGTTAAGCTACTGTGACCTCGACCACTCTTCGAAGGGGCATTAAAACCGTCTTGTTAAGCTACTGTGACCTCCACCACTCTTCCAAGGGGCATTTAAACTGTCTTGTTAAGCTACTGTGACCTCCACCACTCTTCCAAGGGTCATTAAAACCATCTTGTTAAACCACTCTGAACTCCACTTCTCTACCAAGGGACATTAAAACCGTCTTGTTAAGCTACTGTGACCTCCACCACTCTTCCAAGGGGCATTAAAACTGTCTTGTTAATCTACTGTGACCTGCACCACTCTTCCAAGGGGCATTAAAACTGTCTTGTTAAACCACTCTGAGCTCCACAGCTCTTCCAAGGGGCATTAAAACCGTCTTGTTAAGCTACTATGACCTTCACCACTCTTCCCAGGGGCATTGATATTGTCTTTTTATTCCACTGCGACCTACACCACTCTTCCAAGGGGCATTAAAACCATCTTGTTTAAGCTACTGTGACCTCCACCACTCTTCCAAGGGGCATTAAATCTGTCTTGTTAAGCTACTGTGACCTCCACCAGTGTTCCAAGGGGCATTAAAACTGTCATTTTTAGCTACTGTGACCTCCACCACTCTTCCAAGGTGCATTAAAACCGTCTTCTTAAACCACTCTGAACTCCAGAGCTCTTTCAAGGGGCATTAAAACCGTCTTGTTAAGCTACTGTGACCTCCACCACTCTTACAATGGGCATAGATATTGTCTTTTTATTCCACTGCGACTTCCACCACTCTTCCAAGAGGCATTAAAACTGTCTTGTTAAGCTACTGTGACCTCCACCACTCTTCCAAGGGGCATTAAAACTGTCTTGTTAAGCTACTGTGACCTTCACCACTCTTCCAAGGGGCATTAAAACTGTCTTGTTAAGCTACTGTGACCTCCACAACTCTTCGAAGGGGCATTAAAACTGTCTTGATAAGCTACTGTGACCTCCACCACTCTTCCAAGGGGCATTAAAACCGTCTTGTAAAACCACTCTGAACTCCACTTCTCTTCCAAGGGACCTTAAAACCGTCTTGTTAAGCTACTGTGACCTCCACCACTCTTCCAAGGGGCATTAAAGCTGTCTTGTTAAACCACTCTGAACTCCACTTCTCTCCCAAGGGCATTAAAACCGTCTTGTTAAGCTACTGTGACCTCCACCACTCTTCCAAGGGGCATTAAAACTGTCTTGTTAAGCTACTGTGACCTCCACCACTCTTCCAAGGGGCATTGAAACTGTCTTGTTAAGCTACTGTGACCTCCACCACTGTTCCAAGGGGCATTAAAACTGTCTTGTTAAGCTACTGTGACCTCCACCACTGTTCCAAGGGGCATTAAAACCGTCTTGTTAAGCTACTGTGACCTCCACCACTCTTCCAAGGGGCATTGATATTGTCTTTTTATTCCACTGCGACCTCCACCACTCTTCCAAGCGGCATTGAAACCATCTTGTTTAAGCTACTGTGACCTCCACCACTCTTCCAAGGGGCATTAAAACTGTCTTGTTAAGCTACTGTGATCTCCACCACTGTTCCAATGGGCATTAAAACTGTCTTGTTAAGCTACTGTGACCTCCACCACTCTTCCAAGGGGCATTAAAACTGTCTTGTTAAACCACTCTGAGCTCCACAACTCTTCCAAGGGGAACTAAAACCGTCTTGTTAAGCTACTGTGACCTCCACCACTCTTCCAATGGGCATTGATATTGTCTTTTTCTTCCACTGCGACCTCCACCAATCTTCCAAGGGGCATTAAAACCATCTTGCTTAAGCTACTGTGACCTCCACCACTCTTCCAAGGGGCATTAAAACCGTCTTGTTAAGATACTGTGACCTCCACCAGTCTTCCAACGGGCATTAAAACTGTCTTGTTAAGCTACTGTGACCTCCACCACTCTTACAAGGGGAATTAAAACCATCTTGTTAAACCACTCTGAACTCCACAGCTCTTTCCAGGGGCATTAAAACCGTCTTGTTAAGCTACTGTGACCTCGACCACTCTTCGAAGGGGCATTAAAACCGTCTTGTTAAGCTACTGTGACCTCCACCACTCTTCCAAGGGGCATTTAAACTGTCTTGTTAAGCTACTGTGACCTCCACCACTCTTCCAAGGGTCATTAAAACCATCTTGTTAAACCACTCTGAACTCCACTTCTCTACCAAGGGACATTAAAACCGTCTTGTTAAGCTACTGTGACCTCCACCACTCTTCCAAGGGGCATTAAAACTGTCTTGTTATGCTACTGTGACCTCCACCACTCTTCCAAGGGGCATTAAAGCTGTCTTTTTAAACCACTCTGAACTCAACTTCTGTCCCAAGGGGCATTAAAACCGTCTTGTTAAGCTAGTGTGACCTCCACCACTCTTCCAAGGGGCATTAAAACTGTCTTGTTAAGCTACTGTGACCTCCACCACTGTTCCAAGGGGCATTAAAACTGTCTTGTTAATCTACTGTGACCTGCACCACTCTTCCAAGGGGCATTAAAACTGTCTTGTTAAACCACTCTGAGCTCCACAGCTCTTCCAAGGGGCATTAAAACCGTCTTGTTAAGCTACTGTGACCTTCACCACTCTTCCCAGGGGCATTGATATTGTCTTTTTATTCCACTGCGACCTACACCACTCTTCCAAGGGGCATTAAAACCATCTTGTTTAAGCTACTGTGACCTCCACCACTCTTCCAAGGGGCATTAAAACTGTCTTGTTAAGCTACTGTGACCTCCACCAGTGTTCCAAGGGGCATTAAAACTGTCATTTTTAGCTACTGTGACCTCCACCACTCTTCCAAGGGGCACTAAAACCGTCTTGTTAAAACACTCTGAACTCCACAGCTCTTGCAAGGGGCAATAAAACCATCTTCTTAAGCTACTGTGACCTCCACCACTCTTCCAAGGGGCATTGACATTGTCTTTTTATTCCACTGCGACTTCCACCACTCTTCCAAGGGGCATTAAAATTGTCTTTTTAAGGTACTGTGACCTCAACCACTCTTCCAATGGGCATTAAAACTGTCTTGTTAAGCTACTGTGACCTCCACCACTGTTCCAAGGAGCATTAAAACTGTCTTGTTAAACTACTGTGACCTCCACCACTCTTCCAAGGGGCATTAAAACCGTCTTGTTAAACCTCTCTGAACTCCACAGCTCTTCCAAGGGGCATTAAAACCATCTTGTTAAGCTGCAGTGACCTCCACCACTCTTCCAAGGGGCATTGATATTGTCTTTTTATTCCACTGCGACTTCCACCACTCTTCCAAGAGGCATTAAAACTGTCTTGTTAAGCTACTGTGACCTCCACCACTCTTCCAAGAGGCATTAAAACTGTCTTGTTAAGCTTCGTGACCTCCACCACTCTTCCAAGGGGCATTAAAACTGTCTTGTTAAGCTACTGTGACCTTCACCACTCTTCCAAGGGGCATTAAAACTGTCTTGTTAAGCTACTGTGACCTCCACAACTCTTCGAAGGGGCATTAAAACTGTCTTGATAAGCTACTGTGACCTCCACCACTCTTCCAAGGGGCATTAAAACCGTCTTGTAAAACCATTCTGAACTCCACTTCTCTTCCAAGGGACCTTAAAACCGTCTTGTTAAGCTACTGTGACCTCCACCACTCTTCCAAGGGGCATTAAAGCTGTCTTGTTAAACCACTCTGAACTCCACTTCTCTCCCAAGGGCATTAAAACCGTCTTGTTAAGCTACTGTGACCTCCACCACTCTTCCAAGGGGCATTAAAACTGTCTTGTTAAGCTACTGTGACCTCCACCACTCTTCCAAGGGGCATTGAAACTGTCTTGTTAAGCTACTGTGACCTCCACCACTGTTCCAAGGGGCATTAAAACTGTCTTGTTAAGCTACTGTGACCTCCACCACTCTTCCAAGGGGCATTAAAACTGTCTTGTTAAACCACTCTGAGCTCCACAACTCTTCCAAGGGGAATTAAAACCGTCTTGTTAAGCTACTGTGACCTCCACCACTCTTCCAAGGGGCATTGATATTGTCTTTTTATTCCACTGCGACCTCCACCACTCTTCCAAGCGGCATTGAAACCATCTTGTTTAAGCTACTGTGACCTCCACCACTCTTCCAAGGGGCATTAAAACTGTCTTGTTAAGCTACTGTGACCTCCACCACTGTTCCAATGGGCATTAAAACTGTCTTGTTAAGCTACTGTGACCTCCACCACTCTTCCAAGGGGCATTAAAACTGTCTTGTTAAACCACTCTGAGCTCCACAACTCTTCCAAGGGGAATTAAAACCGTCTTGTTAAGCTACTGTGACCTCCACCACTCTTCCAATGGGCATTGATATTGTCTTTTTCTTCCACTGCGACCTCCACCAATCTTCCAAGGGGCATTAAAACCATCTTGCTTAAGCTACTGTGACCTCCACCACTCTTCCAAGGGGCATTAAAACCGTCTTGTTAAGATACTGTGACCTCCACCAGTCTTCCAACGGGCATTAAAACTGTCTTGTTAAGCTACTGTGACCTCCACCACTCTTACAAGGGGCATTAAAACCATCTTGTTAAACCACTCTGAACTCCACAGCTCTTTCCAGGGGCATTAAAACCGTCTTGTTAAGCTACTGTGACCTCGACCACTCTTCGAAGGGGCATTAAAACCGTCTTGTTAAGCTACTGTGACCTCCACCACTCTTCCAAGGGGCATTTAAACTGTCTTGTTAAGCTACTGTGACCTCCACCACTCTTCCAAGGGTCATTAAAACCATCTTGTTAAACCACTCTGAACTCCACTTCTCTACCAAGGGACATTAAAACCGTCTTGTTAAGCTACTGTGACCTCCACCACTCTTCCAAGGGGCATTAAAACTGTCTTGTTATGCTACTGTGACCTCCACCACTCTTCCAAGGGGCATTAAAGCTGTCTTTTTAAACCACTCTGAACTCAACTTCTCTCCCAAGGGGCATTAAAACCGTCTTGTTAAGCTAGTGTGACCTCCACCACTCTTCCAAGGGGCATTAAAACTGTCTTGTTAAGCTACTGTGACCTCCACCACTGTTCCAAGGGGCATTAAAACTGTCTTGTTAATCTACTGTGACCTGCACCACTCTTCCAAGGGGCATTAAAACTGTCTTGTTAAACCACTCTGAGCTCCACAGCTCTTCCAAGGGGCATTAAAACCGTCTTGTTAAGCTACTGTGACCTTCACCACTCTTCCCAGGGGCATTGATATTGTCTTTTTATTCCACTGCGACCTACACCACTCTTCCAAGGGGCATTAAAACCATCTTGTTTAAGCTACTGTGACCTCCACCACTCTTCCAAGGGGCATTAAAACTGTCTTGTTAAGCTACTGTGACCTCCACCAGTGTTCCAAGGGGCATTAAAACTGTCATTTTTAGCTACTGTGACCTCCACCACTCTTCCAAGGGGCACTAAAACCGTCTTGTTAAAACACTCTGAACTCCACAGCTCTTGCAAGGGGCAATAAAACCATCTTCTTAAGCTACTGTGACCTCCACCACTCTTCCAAGGGGCATTGACATTGTCTTTTTATTCCACTGCGACTTCCACCACTCTTCCAAGAGGCATTAAAACTGTCTTGTTAAGCTACTGTGACCTCCACCACTCTTCCAAGGGGCATTAAAACTGTCTTGTAAAACCACTCTGAACTCCACTTCTCTTCCAAGGGACCTTAAAACCGTCTTGTTAAGCTACTGTGACCTCCACCACTCTTCCAAGGGGCATTAAAGCTGTCTTGTTAAACCACTCTGAACTCCACTTCTCTCCCAAGGGCATTAAAACCGTCTTGTTAAGATACTGTGACCTCCACCACTCTTCCAAGGGGCATTAAAACTGTCTTGTTAAGCTACTGTGACCTCCACCACTCTTCCAAGCGGCATTGAAACTGTCTTGTTAAGCTACTGTGACCTCCACCACTGTTCCAATGGGCATTAAAACTGTCTTGTTAAGCTACTGTGACCTCCACCACTCTTCCAAGGGGCATTAAATTTGTCTTGTTAAACTACTCTGAGCTCCACAGCTCTTCCAAGGGGCATTAAAGCTGTCTTGTTAAGCTACTGTGACCTCCACCACTCTTCCCAGGGGCATTGATATTGTCTTTTTATTCCACTGCGACCTCCACCACTCTTCCAAGGGGCATTAAAACCATCTTGTTTAAGCTACTGTGACCTCCACCACTCTTCCAAGGGGCATTAAAACCGTCTTGTTAAGCTACTGTGACCTCCACCAGTGTTCCAAGGGGCATTAAAACTGTCTTTTTTAGCTACTGTGACTTCCACCACTCTTCCAAGGTGCATTAAAACAGTCTTGTTAAACCACTCTAAACTCCACAGCTCTTTCAAGGGGCATTAAAACCGTCTTGTTAAGCTACTGTGACCTCCACCCCTCTTCCAATGGGCATAGATATTGTCTTTTTATTCCACTGCGACTTCCACCACTCTTCCAAGAGGCATTAAAACTGTCTTGTTAAGCTACTGTGACCTCCACCACTCTTCCAAGGGGCATTAAAACTGTCTTGTTAAGCTACTGTGACCTTCATCACTCTTCCAAGGGTATTAAAACTGTCTTGCTAAGCTACTGTGACCTCCACCACTCTTCGAAGGGGCATTAAAACTATCTTGATAAGCTACTGTGACCTCCACCACTCTTCCAAGGGGCATTAAAACCGTCTTGTAAAACCACTCTGAACTTCACTTCTCTTCCAAGGGGCATTAAAACCGTCTTGTTAACCTACTGTGACCTCAACCACTCTTCCAAGGGACATTAAAACCGTCTTGTTAAGCTACTGTGACTGCCACCACTCTTCCAATGGGCATTGATATTGTCTTTTTATTCCACTGCGACTTCCACCACTCTTCCAAGGGGCATTAAAACTGTCTTGTTAAGCTATTGTGACCTCCACCACTCTTCCAAGGGGCATTAAAACTGTCTTCTTAAGCTACTGTGACCTCCACCACTCTTCCAATGGGCATTGATATTGTCTTTTTATTCCACTGCGACTTCCACCACTCTTCCAAAGGGCATTAAAACCATCTTGTTAAGCTACTGTGACCTCCACCACTCTTCCAAGGGGCATTAAAACTGTCTTGTTAAGCTACTGTGACCTCCACCACTCTTCCAATGGGCATTGAGATTGTCTTTTTATTCCACTGCGACTTTCACCACTCTTCCAAGGGGCATTAAAACTGTCTTGTTAAGCTACTGTGACCTCCACCACTCTTCCAAGGGGCATTAAAACTGTCTTGTTAAGCTATTGTGACCTCCACCACTCTTCCAAGGGGAATTAAAACCGTCTTGTTAAAACACTCTGAACTCCACAGCTCTTCCAAGGGGCATTAAAACCATCTTGTTAAGCTACTGTGACCTCCACCACTCTTCCAAGGGGCATTGATATTGTCTTTTTATTCCACTGCGACCTCCACCACTCTTCCAAGGGGCATTAAAACCATCTTGTTAACCTACTGTGACCTCCGCCACTCTTCCAAGGGGCATTAAAACCATCTTCTTAAGCTACTGTGACCTCCACCACTCTTCCAAGGGGCATAAAAACCGTCTTGTTAAGCTACTGTGACCTCCACCACTCTCCCAAGGGGCATTAAAACCGTCTTTTTAAACCACTCTGAACTTCACTTCTCTTCCAAGTGGCATTAAAACCGTCTTGCTAAGCTACTGTGACCTCCACCACTCTTCCAAGGGGCATTAACACTGTCTTGTTAAGCTACTGTGACCTCCATCACTCTTCCAAGGGGCATTAAAACTGTCTTGTTAAACCACTCTGAACTGCACAGCTCTTCCAAGCGGCATTAAAACCATCTTGTTAAGCTACTGTGACCTCCACCACTCTTCCAAGGGGCATTGATATGTCTTTTTATTCCACTGCGACCTCCACCACTCTTCCAAGGAGCATTATAACATTCTTTTTTAAGCTACTGTGACCTCCACCACTATTCCAAGGGGCATTAAAACCGTCTTGTTAAGCTACTGTGACCTCCACCACTCTTCCAAGGGGCATTAAAACTGACTTGTTTAAGCTACTCTGACCTCCACCACTCTTCAAAGGGACATTAAAACCATCTTGTTAAGCTACTGTGACTGCGACCACTCTTCCAATGGGCATTGATATTGTCTTTTTATTCCACTGCGACCTCCACCACTCTTCCAAGGGGCATTAAAACTGTCTTGTTAAGCTACTGTGACCTCCACCACTCTTCCAAGGTACATTAAAACCGTCTTGTTAAGCTAGTGTGACCTCCACCACTCTTCCTATGGGCATTGATATTGTCTTTTTATTCCACTGCGACTTCCATCACTCTTCCAAGGGGCATTAAAACTGTCTTGTTAAGCTACTGTGACCTCCACCACTCTTCCAAGGGGCATTAAATCTGTATTGTTAAGCTACTGTGACCTGCACCACTCTTCCAATGGGCATTGATATTGTCTTTTTATTCCACTGCGACTTCCACCACTCTTTCAAGGGGCATTAAAACCATCTTGTTAAGCTACTGTGACCTCCACCACTCTTCCTAGGGGCATTAAAACTGTCTTGTTAAGCTACTGTGACCTCCACCACTCTTCCAAAGGGCGTAAAAACCGTCTTGTTAAGCTACTGTGACCTCCACCACTCTTCCAAGGGGCATTAAAACTGTCTTGTTAAGCTACTGTGACCTCCACCACTCTTCCAAGGGGCATAAAAACTGTCTTGTTAAGCTACTGTGACCTCCACCACTCTTCCAAGGGGCGTATAAACTGTCTTGTTAAGCTACTGTGACCTCCACCACTCTTCCACGGGGCATTAAAACCATCTTGTTAAGCTACTGTGACCTCCACCACTCTACCAATGGGCATTGATATTGTCTTTTTATTTCACTGCGACCTCCACCACTCTTTCAAGGGGCATTAAAACTGTCTTGTTAAGCTACTGTGACCTCCACCACTCTTCCAAGGGGCATTAAAACCGTCATGTTAAGCTACTGTGACCTCCACCACTCTTCCAAGGGGCATTAAAACCGTCATGTTAAGCTACTGTGACCTCCACCACTCTTCCTAGGGGCATTGCTATTGTCTTTTTATTCCACTGCGACCTCCACCATTCTTCCAAGGGAATTAAAACTGTCTTGTTAAGTTACTGTGACCTCCATGTCTCTTCCAAGGGGCATTAAAACCATCTTGTTAAACCACTCTGAACTCCACAGCTCTTCCAAGGGGCATTAAAACTGTCTTGTTAAGCTACTGTGACCTCTACCACTTTTCCAAGGGGCATTAAAACTGTCTTGTTAATCAACTGTGACCTCCACCACTTTTCCAATTGGCATTAAAACCGTCTTGTTAAAACACTCTGAACTCCACAGCTTTTCCAAGGGGCATTAAAACCATCTTGTTAAGCTACTGTGACCTCCACCACTCTTCCAATGGGCATTGATATTGTCTTTTTATTCCACTGCGACCTCCACCACTCTTCCAAGGGGCATAAAAACTGTCTTGTTAAGCTACTGTGACCTCCACAACTCTTCCAAGGGGCGTAAAAACTGTCTTGTTAAGCTACTGTGACCTCCACCACTCTTCCACGGGGCATTAAAACCATCTTGTTAAGCTACTGTGACCTCCACCACTCTACCAATGGGCATTGATATTGTCTTTTTATTCCACTGCGACCTCCACCACTCTTTCAAGGGGCATTAAAACTGTCTTGTTAAGCTACTGTGACCTCCACCACTCTTCCAAGGGGCATTAAAACCGTCATGTTAAGCTACTGTGACCTCCACCACTCTTCCAAGGGGCATTAAAACCGTCATGTTAAGCTACTGTGACCTCCACCACTCTTCCTAGGGGCATTGCTATTGTCTTTTTATTCCACTGCGACCTCCACCATTCTTCCAAGGGAATTAAAACTGTCTTGTTAAGTTACTGTGACCTCCATGTCTCTTCCAAGGGGCATTAAAACCATCTTGTTAAACCACTCTGAACTCCACAGCTCTTCCAAGGGGCATTAAAACTGTCTTGTTAAGCTACTGTGACCTCTACCACTTTTCCAAGGGGCATTAAAACTGTCTTGTTAATCAACTGTGAACTCCACCACTCTTCCAATTGGCATTAAAACCGTCTTGTTAAAACACTCTGAACTCCACAGCTTTTCCAAGGGGCATTAAAACCATCTTGTTAAGCTACTGTGACCTCCACCACTCTTCCAATGGGCATTGATATTGTCTTTTTATTCCACTGCGACCTCCACCACTCTTCCAAGGGGCATTAAAACTGTCTTGTTAAGCTACTGTGACCTCCACCACTCTTGCAAGGGGCATTAAAACCGTCTTGTTAAGCTACTGTAACCTCCACCACTCTTCCAAGGGGCATTAAAACCGTCATGTTAAGCTACTGTGACCTCCACCACTCTTCCAAGGGGCATTGCTATTGTCTTTTTATTCCACTGCGACCTCCACCATTTTTCCAAGTGGAATTAAAACTGTCTTGTTAAGTTACTGTGACCTCCATGTCTCTTCCAAGGGGCAATAAAACCACCTTGTTAAACCACTCTGATCTCCACAGCTCTTCCAAGGGGCATTAAAACTGTCTTGTTAAGCTACTGTGACCTCCACCACTCTTCCAAGGGGCATTAAAACCGTCTTGTTAAGTTACTGTGACCTCCACCACTCTTCCAAGGGACATTAAAACCATCTTGTTAAGCTACTGTGACCTCCACGTCTCTTCCAAGGGGCATCAAAACCATCTTGTTAAACCACTCTGACCTCCACGTCTCTTCCAAGGGGCACTGAAATGTTGTTTTTAATTAACTCTAACCTCCACGACTCTTCCATAGGGCATTGCATTTCCTCCTACTTTTAGTCAGCTTTTGCTTTTCAATGCATAGGTGAACACTAAGGGAGAACCACTCCCCAATAATGGGTAGAAGGTTTTGAGATGTATCCCCAACCTGTATGATTTTTTAATCTTTTTTCAATAAATTGAGGATTTTAATTATTCTTGGGACTCACCATAACTAATTTTCTTATCTAGAAGGTTTTTAGTATGCTGTAATCCACGTCTGTTTCAAGGGGCATTGCAGTTCCTCATAATTTTTGGAAAGCCTTCCATTCACTGCTTAGGCTAACAGTGTACAGGAGACCCAGTTGCTATAAATGGAAAGAAACGGTTTAGTTAAGGCCCTCTGACCTCCATGTCATTTCCAAGGGGCATTGGAGTGCCTCGAAATTTTTGGTAGGCATTGCACTCACTGTATGCCCTATAACTGTGTGGCCGAACCGCTCCCTTTGGTACAGAAACATATCCTACAAGACATGTGTGGTTGACTGGCCTGATATTGATGTGAATGGTCCCTGTTACTCCTGCTCTTTCTCCTTTGCCACCACCTCATCCATCATTCATCACCTGAAGCTTTGTTTTAACGGGAGTCATAGAACTGGGATAGTAGCAGGAAAACATCCAGCAATCCTCGGAGGAGGTAGGATATGCGCCAAAACGCTGACCACCTCAGGCCTAGCCGCTACTACATACATGCGCTTGCATTCCAAGGAACAGAAAGCTAAGGAGATGGAAGGCCTCATGATCATGAATAATTTACTCGTTGTGTAGGAGGCCGACCACTGCTTCTGTCTACCTTCTGAACTTTGTGCTGAAGCCTGATTGACCCAGGACCCGCAATCCTCTATGTCTGGAGGACGTGTTGCATCCCAATGTCTAACTGTGTCCCGGCTTCCACAATATTAAAACAGTGTGACGGCGTCAGTCAGATGGACCATCCCTGGCCACATTCACTTGTCCACGTGTTTGTGGTTAGGCTGTCCTTCAAATAGGGGCCGCTGGGGACTGTTTATGGACACCCGGTCGCCCCCAGGCGGCTGGGGACCGTGTGTGGGCACCCGACCGTGGGGCGGCTGGGGACCGAGTATGGACACCCGGCCGCCCCCTGGCAGCTGGGGACCAAGCGTGGACACCCGGCCACCGGGCGACTGGGGACTGAGTAAGGATACCAGGCCGCCGACGCAGCCATGACGTGGTGGCCAGATTCCTAAAAGGCCCAATTTCAAGTTCAAGCAAGCAGTATGGTATTGCAGCCTGGGGGTGGGTGGGTGGCAGGCTGCATACTTGCGCTTGCATTGCAAGGAATGGGGGAGGTACAATTGAATACTGCCCTGGGACAAGGACTTGCACGGGGATAGTTGCAAGTCTGCATCTTCTGATGCGGCAAGGATCACTTCTGATGGGCACACTTTTAGGCAGTGACCTGGGTGTCCGAGATGCTTCCAGGGGTCTTCCCCATGCTATTCCCATGTCTTTTCAGCACTGTATGCATGTGTCACACAGCACATGGCCAGATAAGGTTGTAAAATGTTAAAATGACATTTCCCGGTGAATGCATTTGTCACGGTTGAAAGCAATACAAAAGTGCAAAAACGCATAAAAAATGCTACTTGTGAACATAGCCCAAGGTGTGGAGGAGTATTTTTGTTTTTGGTTATTTATTTTACCTTATACAGAAGTCTTTACCATGGAAAGGATGTTCCTTAACATATTTCATAGGAATGCAGTTTCAGTTTCGTTTTTGAACGTTTTATTGTGAGTCCGTAAAAGTGGCTTAATACCTCTGACCACGTTGTTGACAGCAGTGAACTGGGGGTCAGAAATGCTTCCTGGGGTGATCCCCATGCTGTCCCCATGTCATTTGAGCACTGTCACTATCGTTTTGGGCACTTTTTAGGCTTTCTACAGACTGCCGGGGGTGCCGCCGCAAAAATGCTCGGGTCTCCCATAGACTAACATTGGGCTTGTTGCTCGGGTCGAGCACCCGAGTATCACGGTGAGCTCGGCCCGAGCTTCGAGCACCCGAGCATTTTAGTGCTCGCTCAACACTAATCCATACATAAAACCACCAACACACCAGTCTTCCCGTGTGACCAGAGACGGTGTATTGATGATGCATCACTTTTACGAACGCAGCAGCGTCTCCGGTCTGACCGGGAGATACTCTGAATTCAGGGCGCTTCCTTCGCGCAAGCATTAGCGTCCTCTAATAAGCCGTGTGTCCCTGTGGGCGACCTTGATGCGTCATGGGCGGGGTTTACGGCGTTGATGCATCATTGGCGGGTTTTACGACGTTGATGCGGCCTAGCTTGTCAGGAGAGGCGGCAACATGGCGGCCAGGAGACGGGCAACACCATAGGGAGATGCAGAGGTGCGCTACTTGATTGCAGAGGTGGATGCCAGGGATTACGAGTGCCATGAGCACCCAGTGGGGCCAAGCCCGAAGATTTGGGGTGCAGCGCTCTACAACACAGATCTGAAAGAAGCTGGCGGATCTGCGGTACAGATCCAGCGACCGCATTGCCAGCATCCGGTCACAGAGCCTGCCCCATTGTGGTGAGTGGCGTTAACATAGGTTAGCACAGCATATGGCGGCACATTGGTTTCAACAGTAATTACAGTGCAGTACCTCAGGTATGTAATAATGTATTTTGTCTCCAGCACCTGCAGACCCGGAGCCCCAGCAGGAGTCACCTGCTGACCCAGAGCCCCAGCAGGAATCACCTACAGGCTCATCACCTACAGTCTCGCCAGCATCACTCCGTGATATGGGTGCAGTCTTGCATTCCGGTAATTTTTGCACGTAAAATAAGGTCCATACAACTTGGAAAGTATAGGGCTGTCGTGTACTATGAAGTGTTGTGTCTTTCCCCAGCCGGTGATGCCAGAGGATCCGGGTGGTCCCTCAGCTCATCATCACCCGAGCAAACCGAAAACCGTAAGTGTTAAATAACAATCACGTACCTGTTAATTAGATGCATGTACAGAATTCTTCTTAAGTTTTACCATTCCCTCCGTAGAAATCCCTACATTACAGGACATCCTGGCGTCACACAGGACACTAACAGAAGTGGTCCAACAGCACGGAGTGATGCTGGCAAGGTTTGTGGCGGCCCAACAGCGGCGCGGCAGCCACTAATTTTTTTATTTTTTGGGTGATATTATATTTTTGTTTTTTGTTGTTGTTATATTTATTTTGTTGTTATAAAAAACCTTAAAGTTTATATCCACTGTTGTGTAAGCTTTGTTAAAAAAAAAAACATGTTTCATCACTCACACCCATTATATCTATGCATCTGTATAGATGCACCCAGCCCATTACCCCGCCTAGTAGACCTGCTAATAACTATATGCTGAATTCAGTAAAGCAGGCTGCAAGTTTTAATCCAAAAAAAACATTTTTATTACAAACAAATATTTTAATAATTAAACAATTAAATTAACTATTAAACTAACAATAACTTAACAATTTAACAATTAAATTGAAACCCTAAAAGTAAAGTAAAACGTCACTTCAGATCTTGATATTGGTTGTCTGCATTCGAAACTCCTTGCCTGGGCGGAGAAGATAGTTGTGCAAGGAAAGACTGAGAAAACATGGGATACTGTGGGGGGGGGGGCAAGCGGCAGGTTTTGCAGAGGTCCAATCCGACGCACTGGTGTGCTACGAAGTGGCTCTGGCATTTGGGTCCATGTCTGCCTTGAACAAGGATCACGGTTGATCCTACTATTTACGGTCGACGTTTCATCTAGTTGACCGGCTGCCGCTTTACTTACTGTCTCAAAAATGACCCTTTCGGCGTGGATCCTCTGGCTGTCATCCAGCTTCCGAAGTCTATCAGCAGCGAAGTTTGCAAAGCTGTCCATGCCGGAGTTGGTCTGCTGCATTAAAATTTGCTTTGCCAAAGAGACGAGATCTGTTGATGGTGACAAGGAGGCCTTTCTTTTACGCAAATTTATTAGTCGCCGAGGTACAGTTGAGGGTGCAGGGTCTTCACTCGACCCCTCAGTAGCCTCCGCCAGGCTAGGTTCACTACCCGGGGTGTGTCACTTCTTGTGGTCGCCAGATCTTGCTGATGGTGCTGCGGGAACAGAAAATTAATGTTAAAGCTAAACCCAAAAATTATTTTACAACATACAGCACCACACCACAGAAATGTGTTGGTATTGAATATATCATGACCAGCATGGGTAAACGTGCACTGGAATCAAATGTGCGGGGAGGCACTAGCAGTACAGAATATGAAATGGCATTCAATGGTATGAGAACTGAGTGGGGCGAAAATAGTAAAGGAGTTTACTTATCTGAACTGGAAGGGATAACTTTTGTAAACTGCAGAATTAAGCAGGTAAAACCTTACTTAATATTTTCTATTCAACTATGGCATGTACATACAAAGTTTAAATGCTATTTACAGGGAAGCGCAAAGAAGGTACTTACATCTCCAACAGGGGTGTCAGTCGGGATCTCAGGGTCTTGTTCCAGGGTCGGCCGCATCGAAGATACCATTGTGCGAGGTAGCTCCTGGTCACGGGTGAAGCCAAGCAAGTCATAGTACCATAACGAGGGCACATAAACCTCATCTGTGCTGGCACCAGACTTCCTTGACTTCTCCACCTTGTTGAGCTCTTTTTTATAGACGGTGCGTAGACCCTAACAATGCCCTCATCCACCTTCTCGCAGGGATTATGCTGCTTAAAGAGAGCAACCAGTTTCTCATATGCCTCCCTTTTTTTATTTCGATTGCTGTACTCAGCCGATTTAATCTGCCAAAGGCAGGGCAGGGACCGATACATCTCAATCAATTCACGGACAAATTCCTCGCTATTGTAAGACATCTGAAATAAAGAATAGCATACAGTGAGCATACATGGAACATTTTAAAAAAGTAAAAAATACTGTTTGAACCGCACTACTGTTTGTTAGATGTGTGCACATGAGACCCCCTAAAATGGCTGCCCATGCAAAAGCATATGTACACAGATAGAAGCCAAGCCCTCCCTCCAGAGCAATGATAGCAGATAATTAGTAGGTGTCCTATAAATTAAGTAAAAATGGAAACGCATTTGAGACCCCAAACGATACCTACCGTGCACAGAGATAGGTGTCAGAAGAACCGTTGAAGAATAGAGAAATTGATGTGGAGTCGCAGCCAGGAGAACTCTAGTACGATCTGCAAACCAGCACGCGGTCAGGAACAAAGGACGGAAGCGCTACTATGTTGCCTTCCTTTAAGGCAAGGCCGCCACCCAATTAGAACGCAGTAGCATCCACCAATCGGAGCTGAGGGGGTGCGGAAAAGGCAACGCAAATGCACGCCTGTGTGACTACAGCATCACACAGTACGTCCCTCATCGAGGTCTGAATCGTCAGAGTAGCTGCTATGTGACAGGGTCCCAACGACCGCCAACATCGTTATACAGGTCGCTACGGGTCGCCGTATCGTTGCAGCGTCGTTGGGAAGATCTAACTGTTTGACATCTCACCAGCGACCACATAGCGACGCAGCAACGATCCCTGCCAGGTCGTATCGCTGTCAGGATCGCTGTAGCGTCGCTAAGTGTGACGGTACCTTTAGGCTGCTATCAAAGCAACCTGGGCTTCCATAACACCTCAGCAGTGCCACAGGCTGATCGCCTCCATGCCACGTCGCATTGATGCAGTAATTGATGCAAAAGGAGCCCCAACCAAGTATTGAGTGCATTTACTGAACATACATTTCAGTAGGCCAACATTTCGGATTTTAAAAACATTTTTCAAGCTGTTGTTATAAAGTATTCTAATTTACTGAGATAATGACTTTTGTGTTTTCATTGGCTGTAAGCCATAATCCTCAACATTAACAGAAATAAACACTTGAAATAGATCACTCTGTTTGTAATGACTCTATATAATATAAGTTTCACTTTTTGCATTGAAGAACTGAAATAAATTAACTTTTTGATGATATTCTAATTTAGTGAGATGCACCTGTATGTTTTCCCAACATACAGTGCAACACCTCCTCCTCTCTTGTTAAGCCTGTTTCTCATAAATAAGTTGTAGCCTTCAATGTTTGTATGCCAATCATGTGTATCATCCCACCAAGTTTCAATGATGCCTATGAAATCATATCTCTCTCCCTGTGTTAGCAGCTCCAATTCTACTTGTTTGTTTCCAAGACTCTGTGCATTTGTACAGACACATTTTAGTTTGTAGCCTGTTTCTCTTGCTCCTCTATTTTCATTCAGAATGTGTTGTCTTTGTTCTTTATTTCCACTTCTAATAGCAATGTTCTCAACAGAATTTATTAGGTGCATATGTGTCACCCTGGCCTGGATGCCACAAGTGTTATTAAAGCTGTGTCTGAGAGCAAGGGGGAGGTTCTCTAGTCAAGGGAACATTAGCATGCAATGCCTCCTGTCTCAGGCCAGTAGGGGGAGCAGGCTGCCCCTATAAAAGCTGGTACTGGGGGCAGGGTTAGAGAGAACTTGACGGCCTGTCTCAGGACTGAGACTTGTCCCAGAGCAGAGCAGGGACAGACAGTTGTATTGCACCTAAGAGGGAGTGTGGCAGTAGGAGAGCCACAAGCCAGAGACAAGAGGCGAAGAGAGCCTGTCTTGGCAGATAACGGACTTAATCTACCAGACTTTGGTGTCTGAGGCTGGGAGGATTCCACATCCCCCAGCAGAGAACCAGTCCGCAAGGGACTGTATATTCCTTGGCCTAAGAAGCCTGGAGGCCCTGCCACAACCGAAGGGACCAGTAAAGCCGTACAAGGCTGGGAGCAGAAAGAAACCCACGTCGCAGGCCATACAGGCGAGAATACACGGAAAGCTTGGAAACGTGGGCTGTTACCCTATAACGAGGAGATAGCCAGAAGGAGCGCAGAAATCACGGTAGGCCTACACCCTCACCCTGACCAGGGCCAATTTCCCCGTTGCTCTCAGACATCCAGGTCCCCTCCTAGCTGGGACTGTTTGTGGGTCAATTTACCTGTTCTAGTAAAGACCCTGGACTGCAACCTGTTGTCTGCGTGTTCCTTGCTCCTCCAGCACTATCAGCACTGGGACTCTCACTACCATCTTTCCCAACATCCATTATACTGCCCTGGGGCCGCACTCTTCCCGTGGGGAGTCACACTACCCTAGCTGCACACCTCATCAGCCCCAGCGGTCTGCATGCAGCGGCGGTTCCTAATAACCGCAATCCACGGGTGGCGTAGTCGGACATAATCAACAGCACATAACGGACTACCACTGGCCTGACCACCCTGAGCCACGGAACCGGGTAGCCACTACTACCCCCATCGTTCCCCTATTGCCCGGATCCGAGTGCCCCACGGCCCAGGGGGCGAGTCACATACTTTTTCCTGGCCGTATATTTCCTACCTCTTACTTTCAGGTATACCAAATATTTTTTTGTATTGGTAAAATGGAGAATGTTTAATTGTACAACAGCTTTGGGGTCCAATTTCTCCTGTTACCCTTGCAAAAATAAAACTTTGGTGTTAAAAGATCATTTTTTTATGGAAAATTTTTTATTTATTTATTTATTTTTTTTACGGCTCTACGTTATAAACTTCTATGAAGCACCTGGGTGGGGGAGGGGTTCTAAGTGCTCGCCATACATCTAGATAAGTTCCTAGTTTCCAAAATGGGGTCACTTGTGGGGGGTTTCCAATGTTTAGGCACATCAGGAACTTTCCAAATGTGATATGGCCTCTGCTAAATATTACAATATTACAATATTTTGCAATTTTGCAAATATTCAAATTGCGCTTGTCAGGGATTCCACCGCAACCACACTGGGGAGATCACGCAATATCTCACCGTGCCGTCACTGTGTCATGGATTTCCTCTGGAATCGTGAGCAGAAGATCCAGACTACTCTCTACTTATGTATCGGCAAGCGACCATTGAGCGTATGCCGTCATCCCTCTGGATTCCAGCGCATGGAATATGTGTTTATGACCCCGTACTGTCACTGTCAGCATCACGATAGCCTAATTGTTAATATTCTCTGCCACCACCGTCCAGATTTGAAATATAATACAGGCCTGGGCGGACGCCTGCGTTCTAGTAGTGTATGGCTTCGGGGAAGGGAACGATTACAGGACAAAAAAAAACAGAACTATTTAATTTTATATTTAATCCAAAAGAGAGGCAGCGTTTAGGAAAAATATATACAAGGGTTTTACAAAGGAGACATTACAATACATGGCAGTTACACAAAATAATAAGGATTAAAGGAGAAACTTACTCTAAAGATCGCTGCGACAATTCAATATAGCCGGACGGAAACTATACTTATGCCCGTTCAGCGGAACGTGACCCCTTGCTTATGATACATATGCTCCCTGCAATGAGTGTGGATCTATCTTCCCTTGTCTCTTTTATGCAGAAGAGGAAGATCTGCCCACACACCCCCTGTACTGACTTCACAGGGGCTGGACTCCACCCTACATGTTTGTATTAAAAACCTTGTTTTTCGGATAACTTATTGCTCTTTGATCCCAGAAGCCCAAAAGTAATAACATATTTTCTATTATGATTTTGCCTTCATTTAGAGACCATACATCGCATAGTTGCAGTCTGCTGTTCTGGTGTTTTTGCGCTAGCTACAGCTCCACGGAGGGTTTTTCAGCGACAGAAAAATATACCTATCGTTCCCTAGCTGACCCTCCCTCTAAAAATATGGGTCCCATCAATATCGGATGTATGGAACTTTAGTTATTCCATATTTTGTATCGGAGTCGGCGTTTCTGTAGATTTTCTTTTGAAGCTCGGGAAGAAGCTTCAACAGTTACACGCAAATTATTGCAATCCTGCAGCTAATCCCCCCCTGCGTCTGCCAGGGAGAAAGATGCTCGCTTTTTAATTAGGTTGTAACACTTCTTCACTGGCGTTTGTTTGTGTACGAGGCCTTACTCATGAGTGTGCTAATTGGGGCTTTGTGCTGAGATTTTCATGGAGACAGCTCTTGTACGGACAAGTAGTGGATTGCTCTTGTCTTAGGACATAAGGTGGAAGGGAGGGGTGAGGGGGGCTTCAGGGGAAGAAAGAAAGAAAAAGAAAAAGAGAGAATATTTTCAATACTTCTCTCACACAATATTTCTCTGACACCCCTCCCCCCTCTTTGAGGTGGCGAGGGGACTGATTTACAGATCGCCCCTTTAAGCCCACCTCCTGGCCCACCCCTCCTGCTGATCCGACAAGCCGTGGACCTAACTCGTCCACCACCCTGACCGACTGGGGATTCAGCTTTCCGATCACCCTTACCGGTTTGGGATACCTTTTCCCCACACCTCTGACAGGCTATGGGTGCCTTCCTCCCATACTCCTGACAGACAGGGGGACACACCTTCCTCTTACCTTGCCTGGTTGTGGGGCCTACCCTCCCTGCCTTCATTTTTACCTTGGGAGCCGTGCTCACTATGGGGGAGCTATGACCGGTCATGTCACAGTCCGTCATGACACCGGTTGGCGGCACGGGACCACTTTTCCTATGATCCCCGTGTTTCTCACCATCCCTGCTCATCACCTCTGGAGCCATGCTAGTCATGGGGCAGCTACCTTTGACCATGTCACTGTCTGGCATGACACTGGCTACCTGCACGGGACGACCTGCTTCCTGGTGTCCGTGCCTGGTCCCCTTGCTCATAGCACTTATGCTGGCTTGCTTTTGGGGATCCTCCGCAGCATCACCCCGCGGGGTGAGGTGGCTGAGTTCCCCTTTACCACAACACACATTTTTATTATACTTCACATTGACATTATTGACAGTGGCATTATATGACATATCAGATCTGGGAGGGTTGTCAGGGATGTATCGGACAACCAACCTTCCCAGATCAGTTCCCAATAGCACGTTAGTGGGGAGATTCTCCGATATCCTCACTTCCCTTAACCCCCTCCCTGCACCCCAGTCCAGGAAATCTCGGGCCATCGATATGAGACGGCGAACTGCCCCAAACCTGGTGACAGTCAGGGTCTTCCCAGGAATGAGTTCCTCTGGTAACACGAACTCAGGGCGGATGAAGGTACGTTCTTTGCCAGTGTTCTTAAGGCCAACAGTAACTGTGTTGCCCGCAGTAACCGGTTGTAAGTTCTCCCGGGCCTGGCCAACCGCCCCACCCTCAAAAATAATGGCTGCAGTAGGAACTGAGGACACAGGTGTGGGGTCCAACTTCTGCCTCTCCGGGCAGACAAGGCTGATGTGACCCCTTTGGTCACAAGTATAGCACTTATGGGAGTCAAATGCAGTCCAGGTGCTGGAAAACCGCTGAGGGCCGACTGGCTGGAACACTGGGGGTAGTTGTAGGCTTACCCCCTTTCCAACTGGTGGCGGCTGACTTTCGCACCTCTGTTGTGCAGTGGGCCCCATAGGCATCTGCAATCTGGGCTGCTTTGGCTGCTTCCTCCGGCTCCTGGTCCTGCACAAACTGTCTCACCTCCACAGGACAAAGATGAAGAAACTGATCCTTCACCATCAGATCCTTCAGGTCCTCAAAGGTGGTGACTGACAGTCCTTGGATCCACTGCTCAAAGTTGGTCCTGAGCCCATCCACCACATCACTGTAGCTATCATGGGGTCCATGTTGGAGGGCTCTTAACTTTTTCCGGTAAACCTCCAGAGTCAGTACTTTTTTATCAGGGCCTGCTTGCTGGCCTCATAGTCTCCATCTTGTTCTTGAGGGAGAGAAGCAAACACCTCCAGAGCTTTTCCTCTGAGCCTTGAGGTTAAATATCTGGCCCCCTGGTCTGCGGGCAGCTGATACTATCTGCAGGCTTTTTCAAATCCCCGCAATAATTTGCCCAAGTCTACGTCCTTTTCCATTACAGGGAAATGCTCAGGATGGGATTTAAAGCTGTTAATGGTGTTGGACTCACGGATCTACAGGGTGGATGGCTCCTTGTGAATCCGGGCTAGCTCCAGCTGGTGCCGCTGCTCATCTTGCCACTTTTGCTCAGCAGCCTCTAGGGCAGATTGGTCCTCTCGCTCAGCTTTCTCAGCCTCTCGTTCAGCTCACTCCTGGAATTTCAGGATCAGCTGCAGTCGTCCATCATGATTGTCTGCGGCGAGCAGCTCCAAGGCCATCTGCAGGTGGGGGTCCACACTACCCTGGCGGCGGGTCTGGCGAGCAGTCACAGGTGGGACCCCTGCAGCAGCGCAATCCGGGCTTTGGCAGACTGCCCCATCATAAGGGCTCTGCTGTCGGACGGGCTCTGCAGCACCTTGCAACAGTTCAGCAATCATTTGGGCCCTGTTTTTTCCCATGGGTTCAATCTGTCTCAGCTCACAGAGGGCAGTGAGAGTGGCCTTCATCTCCTGTTGATACCAGGGCTCTTCACATGTAGCCATCATTGCCAAATAAAAGATAGGATAGAAAAACTAGAGAAGGGGGGGGGGTGCAACCGCTATACGTACAGTAATGTCTCAGATGAAAAAAAATATCAAAACACTGAGCCTGATTTCTTAAAACTCTGCACAGAATTCTCGCAAGAACAGTGCAAGTTTTCAGTGACAGGAATGATTGCTCAATCCAGCCACTGATGTTCTGTAATATCTCACCACTCATCAACTTGTCAGAGATTCCACAGCGACGACATCGGGGAGATCACACAATATGTCACCGTGCCGTCACTGTGCCACGGATTTCGTCCGGAATCGTGAGTACACAATCCAGACTACTCGCTACTTAGGTATCGGCAAGCGACCAGTCAGCGTATGCCGTCACACCTCTGGATTCCAACGCATGGAATATGTTTTTACACCCCCATACTGTCACTGTCAACTTCACGATAGCCCAATTATTAATATTCTCTGCCACCACCGCCCAGATTAGAAATATAATACAGGCCTTGACGGACGCCTGCGTTCTGGTAGCATATGACTTCGGGGAAGGGAATGATTACAGGACAAAAGAAACAGACCTATTAAATTTTATATTTATTCCAAAAGAGAGGCAGTGTTTAGGAAAAATATATACAAGAATTTTACAAAGGAGACATTACAATACATGGCAGTTACACAAAATAATAAGGATTAAAGGAGAAACTTACTCTATAAAGATCGCTGCGACGATTCATTATAGCCGGACGTGAGTTATCCTTATGACCGTTCGGCGGAACGTGACCCCTTACTTATGATACATATGCTCCCTGCAATGAGTATGGATCAATCTTCCCTTGCCTCTTTTATGCTGAAGGGGAAGATCTGCCCACACACCCCCTGTGCTGACATCACGGGGGCTGGACTCCACCCTTCATGTTTGTTTTAAAAAACTGTTTTTTGGGATAACTTATCGCTCGGCGATCCAAGAAGCCCAAAAGTGATACCATATTTTCTATTATGATTTTACTTTTCATTATGATTTTACTTTCATTTAGAGACCACACATCGCATAGTTGCAGTCTGCTATTCTGGTGTTTTTGCGCTACAGCTCCACGGAGGGTTTTTTCCCTAGCAGACCCTGCCCCTAAAAATATGGGTCCCATCATTACCGGATGTATGGAACTTTAGTTAGTTATACTCACTTTTTAATTAGATTGTAACACTTCTTCGCTGGCATTTGTTTGTGTACGAGGCCTTACTCATGAGTGTGCTAATTGGGGCTTTGTGCTGAGATTTTCATGGAGACAGCTCTTGTACGGACAAGTAGTGGATTGCTCTTGTCTTAGGACATAAGGTGGAAGGGAGGGGTGAGGGAGGCTTCAGGGGAAGAAAGAAAGAGGAAAAGAATATTTAAAATACTTCTCTGATACAATATTTCTCTGACAGCACTCATTTCCTTCCGAGCCCTGTCGTGTGCCCAAATAGCTGCTTTCCCCCATATATGGGGTATCGGTATTTTCAGGAGAAATTGCACTACAAATTTTGGCATCCGTTTTTTCCTGTTACCCTTGTGAAAATAAAAAAATTTTGGTCTAAAGTAAAATTTTAGTGAAAGAAAGTTAAATGTTAATTTTTTCCTTTCATATTCCAGTAATTCCTGAGAAGCACCTGAAGGGTTAATAAACTTCTCGGATGTGGTTTTGAGCACCTTGAGGGGTGCAGTTTTTAGAATGTTGTCACTTTTGTGTATTTTCTGTCATATAGACCCCTCGAAGTCACTTCAAATGTGGTCCCTAATAAAATGGTTTTGTAAATTTTGTTGTAAAAATGAGAAATTGCTGGTAAACTTAACACTTATAACTTGCTAACAAAAAAGATGTTAAAAAAATTGTGCTGATGTAAAGTAGACATGTGGGAAATGTTATTAACTATTTTGTGTGAAATATCTCTCTGATTTAAAGGCATATGAGTGCAGCACGCAGCACGGTGGCTCACTGGTTAGCACTGAGCCTTGCAGCACTGAGGTCCTGGGTTCAAATCCCACCAAGGACAACATCTGCAAGGAGTTTGTACAGGTGCTTTTCACAAAATTAGAATATCTTCAAAATGTAAATTTATTTCAGTTCTTCAATACAAAAAGTGAAACTCATATTATATAGAGTCATTGCAAACAGTGTGATCTATTTCAAGTGTTTATTTCTGTTAATGTTGATTATGGCTTACAGCCAATGAAAACACAAAAGTCATTATCTCAGTAAATTAGAATACTTTATAAGGCTGTGTGCCCACGTAGCATTTTTCAAGCGTATATGCTGCGGAATTTCCGCAGCGTAAACGCTTGAAAAACGCATGTATATCCGCACCCCATGTTCCCCAATGGGATTCCGCAAGTTCTATGCACATGCTGCGGATTTTTCCGCAGCGTTTATGCCGCGTTCAAAAATCCGCAGCATGTCATTTAATTTTGCGTTTCCGCAAGCGGAATTGCCTTTGTCCGATGCATAAAAAACGCAAGGCAATTCCGCATGTGGAAAACGCGTGATAAACGCGTGAAAAATGCGCGATAAACGCGTGCGGAATTCCGCATGCGTTTTTCCGGGAGAGGATTTGCATTTATGCAGCAGAAATTTTCTGCTTCATAAATGCAACGTGGGCACATAGCCTAACGCCAGCTTGAAAAATGATTTTAAAATCCAAAATTTTGGCCTACTGAAATGTATGTTCAGTAAATGCTTGGTCAGGGCTCCTTTTGCATCAATTACTGCATCAATGCGGCGTGGCATGGAGGCGATCAGCCTGTGGCACTGCTGAGGTGTTATGGAAGCCCAGGTTGCTTTGATAGCAGCCTTCAGCTCATCTGCATTGTTGGGTCTGGTGTCTCTCATCTTCCTCTTCACAATACCCCATAGATTTTCTATGGGGTTAAGGGCAGGTGAGTTTGCTGGCCAATCAACCACAGTGATACTGTTGTTTTTGTTTTTAAACCAGGTATTGGTACTTTTGGCAGTGTGGACAGGTGCCAAGTCCTGCTGGAGAATGAAATTTCCATCTCCAAAAGCTTGTCGGCAGAGGCAAGCATGAAGTGCTCTAAAAAGGGACCTTTTTAAATGCTTAGGAAGCCTTTGCAGGTGTTTTTTGTTAATTATTCTAATTTACTGAGATAGTGACATTTGTGTTTTCATTGGCTGTAAGCCATAATCATCAACATTAACAGAAATAAACAGTTGAAATAGATCACTCTGTTTGTAATGACTCTATATGAGTTTCACTTTTTGTATTGAAGAACTGAAATAAATTAAGTTTTTGATGATATTCTAATTTTGTGATAAGCACTAGTGATGAGCGAGCACTAAAATGCTCGGGTGCTCGAAGCTCGGGTCGAGCACATTGGAATACTCGGGTGCTCGACCTGAGCAACGAGCCCAATGTAAGTCTATGGGAAACTCGAGCATTTTTCTGGTGGTCCCCCTCGGCGGTCTGCAGAAGGTCAAAAATTGCCCAAATCGATGGGAACGGTGCTCAATTAAATGTCAGGCAGGCAGAATATATAGGCAGACGGGTAGGCAGGGTATATAGGAGAGTGCATGAAAAACATAGCAGGGCACTTGAAACACACTAGTGCCCTCCGATTTTCATGCACCCGTCCCTTTAAAAAAGCCGGCAGGCAATTCATCAGCGGCATACACCGGTACCCGACAATTTAGAACAGAAAGAATAGAGCATCACACATAGATTAGATAGATAGAAACATGTCAGTCACATATATAATAAGTACAGTGACAGTGTTGCTTACTGTACTTGTTATTTAGTGTTAAAATAAAGGATTTATTAAAAAAAAAATAGTGTTTTTGTCTCTTTAAAAAAGCCAGCCGGCAATTCATCAGCAGCATACACCAGTACCAGACAATTTAGAACAGAAAGAATAGAGCATCTCACATAGATTAGATAGATAGAAACATGTCAGTCACATATATAATAAGTACAGTGATAGTGTTGATTACTGTACTTGTCATTTAGTATTAAAATAAAGGATTTATTAAAAAAAAAATTGGCGTGGGGTTCCCCGTAATTTTAGTCTCTAGCGGAGGTTAAGCAGACGGCTGGGGCAGATGTTAGAAGCCTGGGAAGGGGGTAATACCCACGGAGCTTACCAGGCAACTAATATCAGCCCCCAGCTGAATACCTAGCCTTTACTAGCTATTAAAATGGGGGACCCAAAAAAAAATGAAGTGGGGTCCCCCCTATTTTAATAGCTAGCAAAGGCTAGGCAGACAGCTGGGAGCTGATATTAATAGCCCAGGAAGGGTGCCATGAATGTTGTCCCCCTCCCAGGCTAGAAACACCAGCCGTCAGCCACCCCAGAAATGGCGCATCCATAGGATGCTCCAAGTCTGACACTTAGCCTCGCTCTTCCCCCTGCCCTGTAGCGGTGGCAGTGGGGTAATAGGGCTTATAATGCCAGCTGACATCAAGCCCAGGTTAGTAATGGAGAGGCATCTATAAGACACCCCCATTACTAACCCCATAGTCAAAGTTAAAAAAAACACAAACACCCAGAATAAAGTCCTTTAATTGAAATAAACACACAATTCTTTAATGTTCTAAATTAAACCATACTTACCATCACGCCCATTCCAGCTGAAGCCAACGATCTCCTGCAATAAAAATAAAATAATAAACCAACCTCATCCTTACCTTTCCATGGTTCCCAGGACAGCTCCAGCAATGCTACATTCACATGACAGGCTGGATCGCAGCCGAAAGCTGCCATCCAGCTTGCCATGCCGCAGACACTGAGAAGCGCAGGCATGCTTGCGCTCCTTAGTGTCTGGCTGTGACGGCATCCAGATGAGCCGAGTTCATGTCCAATGAACTCAGCTCACCTCATGCACGTCACTGACAGCGTGGGAAAATTCTCCTGTGCAGGAGAAAGCAGGTACAGCATCCAGAAACGGGCTGCCCCCAACCACCAGCTGCCTATTTGTACCTGGCCGGACACAACAATATAGGGAAGCCCTTTTTTTTTTTATTATTTCATGAATTTCATGAAATAATTAAAAAAAAAATACGTGGAGCTTCGCCCTATTTTAGTGTCCAGCCAGGTACAACTAGGCAGCTGGGGGCTGGAATCCGCAGCGCAGGGAGACCCAAGCTTTCTGCCCCCCCCCCCTGCAAATTGCAGTCCGCAGCCACCCCAGAAAATGGCGCATTCATAGAAGCGCCATCTTCTGGCGCTGTACCCAACTCATCCAGGGCCCTGGTGCGGTGGCTCACTGGGTAATAAAGGGGTTAGGGCCAGCTTGGTGTTATCAGCTGGCCCTAAGCCCGAAATTCATGGGGTCACGCCAATATTAGACATGACCACCATGAATTTCTAGTAAAGTATTTAAAAAAAACGCAACACCAAGAATAAAGTCCTTTAATTGAAATAAACACACAAATTTTTAATGTTCTAAATTAAACCATACTTACCATCCCGCCCATTCCAGCTGAAGCCAATGTCTTCTGCAATAAAAGTAAAATAATAAACAAGCCTCATCCTTACCTTTCCATGGTTCCCAGGACAGCTTCAGCTCTGCTACATTCACATGACAGACTGGATCGCAGCCCAAAGCGGTGGTATTTATACCCTAGCTTTAGCTCTGGTCTAGTGTCACCCTGTCTCAACTACCATCCCTATATTGGCTCTGTAAGAATCGCGGCACACGTGACTCACCCTGACTGTCCCTGGCATATGGCTAAAGCTAGGGATGGGAGGAGATGAGCACTAGTCGATCTCCACTATACTCTATAGACAACAAGAGTGGACAAACAGGGTTGGAATTGCTTAGCTCTAGATGACTCCAGACAAATGTGCATATGAATAAAAGCTCCAGAGAGAATGAAGTACTGTCTTGCTAAAGCCTCATAAGTAGTAATGAATATCGCTGGCACCTCCCTCTCAGACACACCAGTTATTTATACACCCAGGCCAGGGAGTGAATTAACTAGAGGGCGGTCGCTGCTGGGTCCTAGAAACAGCCAGCCTCTAGGAAGATGTCTGTAATGCCAAACATAGAGATCTCCTGCAACCAACTGCAGGACGACTGTCAGTGTCATGACAGTACCTCCCCCTACGAGTGGACTCCGGACACTCAGGACCGGGTTTCTCAGGAAAAGAGGTGTGAAATGAGTGAACCAATCTGGGAGCATTCACCTCTGATGCTGAAACCCACATCCTCTCCTCTGGACCAAAGCCTTTCCAGTGCACTAAGTATTGTAGAGAACGACGTTGAAGACAAGAATCTACAATCCTCAAAATCTGGAACTCCAGATTACCATCAAGCATTACTGGGGGTGGTGGTAGAGGTGAGGGCTCAAGAGATTCCACATACCTTTTGAGTAAGGACCTGTGGAACACCTTGTGGACCTTAAGGGCCTGAGGAAGTTAAAGACGAAACGCTGCTGGGTTAATGACAGCAGTTATTTTATAGGGACCAATAAACCTAGGTCCCAGCTTCCAAGAAGGAACTTTCCATCTTATATTCCTGGTAGACAACCACACAAAGTCATTCACATTCAGGTGCGGACCTGGCAAGAGTTTTCTGTCAGCCATACGTTTATACCTGTCTCCCATGGTCTTTAAATTGCACAGAACACCCTGCCATACCAAGGAGAGCGACGAAGCAAACTCCTGAAGCTCCTCCCCCACTAAAGGTACCAAACTGTGGATGATAACCGTATGCACCGAAGAACGGTGACCTGCCAGTGGATTCTTGACGATAATTATTAATGGCAAATTCTGACAGCGGTAAGCAATCCTCATTTTCGGAGACGAAACACCTGAGGTATGTCTCCAAGTTCTGATTGACACGCTCGGTCCAAACAATAAGACTAAGGGTGGAAGACAGAGGAAAAGGACAGCTGCACCCCCAGTCGAGAACAGAATGCCTTCCAGAACTTGGAAACAAACTGGGTCCCCTGATCAGACACCACATCGGAGGGAACCCAGTGAAGCTTCACAATCTCATTTATGAACACTTGAGCAAGTGTCTTGGCGTTGGGAAGTGCAGGTAATGCGATGAAGTGAACCATTTTACTGAACCTATCTACTCCCACCAAAACCACCGTTTTGCCTACTAGGGATAGGTAGCGGAAGAAAAGTTCCAGACGGACCAGTATGCGAAACCTTAGAACACACGCAAATACTACAAGCAGCTACATGTTCAATTGCATCCCAATGCAATCCCGGCCACCACCGCCTGGATACCCAGCAAGCACAGAGATATGATGTTCCTTGATTACTTTGCGACGCAGATCAGATGGTACAAATAACTTTCCTGAAGGGCAGGAGGCAGGGCGTCCCTCTGAGCCTCCAACACCTCACCCTCCAGTTCAAGATAAAGAGCCAAAATGGCTACCCCTTACTGTAATATCGGGGCAGGATTCTCATGGTCGCAACCACAAGGGAAGCTCCAGGACAAAGCATAAGCCTTGACATTTTTTACCCCTGGAGTAACTTTGAATGAATTTCCTGTGAAAATGAGTAAAGCCCAGAAAACTTTGTATGGCCTTCAGATTCTCGGGACGTTCCCAGTCAAGGACTGCATGGAGCTTCTCCGGATCCATCCGAAAACCTGAATATGACAACAAGTGCCTCAAAAACTGCACCTCCTGAGCAGAGAAAACACATTTTTCTAGTTTGGCATAAAGTTTGTTATTCCTTAATATCTGGAGCACCTGCTTAACATGCCCCCGATGAGTCTCAAAATCAGGTGAGTAAATCAAAATATCATCCAGATAGACCACTACAAACCTCCCCACCAAATGATGGAAAATATAATTTATGAAATGATGGAATACCGCAGGTTCATTGGTCAAACCAAAAGGCATAACCAGACTCTCGAAATGTTTTCTGGGGTATTGAACACTGTCGTCCATTCGTACCCTTCTTTGATTCTAACCAGATTGTAGGCTCCCCTTAAATCCAACTTGGAGAATACCTTAGCTCACACAACCTGGCTGAACAAATCAGGAATCAGAGGAAAAGGGTATGGATCACAGATGGTAATTTGATTTAATTCCCGGAAATCTAAACAGGGACGTAGACCGCCATCTTTTTTCTTCACAAAGAAGAACCCTGCCACCACGGGTGAAGAGGAGGGTCTGATATGTCCCTTCTCCAGACTTTCCACAATGAAATCATTCATGGTTTGTCTCTCAGGGCTAGAAAGATTATACAGTCTGGACTTCGGTAGTTTAGCTCCGGGTGTCAGGTTAATAGGACAGTCATTTGCACGATGAGGAGGCCAATCCTGACACCCCTTCTCAGAAAATACGTCCTCAAAACCAGACAGAAAAGCTGGTAAAATTTCCGTAGAGACAGTAGCAATGGAAACATCCAGACAGTTGTCATGGAAGTTATCTCCCCATTCAATAATCCCCCCGGTTTGCCAATCCACCAACAGATTATGTTTAACAAGCCAAGGAATACCCAAAACAATCGGAGTAGGAAGATTGTCTAGAACATAGCAAGGGATGATTTCACAATGAACTGACCCCACCCTGAGTTTTACATTATGTACAATCTGACTAAATGCTTTCTGTGCAAGTTGCGCCGAGTCAATGGAAAAGGTGGGAATAGGCTCAGCTAAAGCACATCAAGCAAGACCATGAGTTTTCACAAACTCAGCGCCAACCATGCTACTAACCCCGTCTCCACTGTCAACAAACACAGAAGTTTTTTCGGTTTTGCTCTCTAGCACCACCTCCGCTGCCAGGACAAAGCGGGAACTGCAGTGTGGCCACAAATGCACCCATTGTTTATCCAACCCCAGACTACCAAGAGTTAATCAAGTCTCCTTTTGTTTAGGAATTGAAGAACAGGTCCCAACAAAGTGTCCCTTTTTTCCACAAAAAAACAATTCTTGCAAATCTCTGGGGAGATGTATGATGTAGAGACACCCCCTCACTGCATGGGGTCCTCCACCTCCCCTAGTGCTGGTTCACCCCCAGACTGCTTACCTGGCAAAGGTACACAACCCCGACTAGAAGGCACCGGAGAAGGTGGTCGCACCAATCTATCCCGAAGGCGCCTACCCAAACGCATGGCCAAAGACATGGCAGCCTCCAAGGACTAAGGGATTTCATTTACAGAAAAGGCATCTTTCAACCTTTCAGTAAGCCCCTCACAAAATTTACTTTTAAGTGTTGAGTCATTCCATTTGGAATCCATTGCCCATCTACAGAATTCCGAACTGTATGTTTCCACTGACCGGATCCCCTGCTGAAGGCGACGTAGCCAGAGCTAAAAAAAACAAACAAAAAAAAACCCTCCACAGATTGGAGACAAACCGAGTCCTGCAGTAACAAAAACGCCCATGACTGAGTGTCGCCCTGCAATAGAGAGATCACAATACCAACCCGTTGCTCCTCATTACCGGAGGAGTAGAGACGAAGTTTGAAATACAATTTGCATGCCTCCTTAAGTACAATAAAACAGTCCCTACCTCCTGCAAACCTGTCCGGGGGGGGGCAACTTTGGGTTCAGACTGGACAGGCCTACCTGCAGAGACCCCTACCTTGGCGGCCAGTAGCCACTGATGCTGCTGCTGAACCTCACAGCGGAGGTCATTCACCTCCAGAGACAGCAGAACTGCTCTGCGAGCTCTGCATCTGATCCTATACCAAGGGAGGAGGGGAAAAAAAGGTGCACGCCCAAAAACACACAAAGAAAAAAAAAGCCCAAAATGTCAGTTTTTTTTTCTCCAAAACTAATAATGTCACACTAGGTGTAAGTGCAACAAAGAGGGAAAAGGGAGAGGGAGCCCAGATACTAGGGAAAGGGGAAGTGGAGACCTCCTAATCTGGTCTAGCGTTACCCTATCTCAGCTAACGTCCCTATATAGCCTCCTCAGCTATCGCCCATCGCGCGCCTTGCCCTACATTCCCTGGTGTATGGCTAAGGATAGGGATGGAAGGAGATGAACACTAGTCAACCTCCACTAAAACACTAAAGACAACAAGGGTAGACAAAACAGGGGAAAATTGCATAGCTTTAGATGAACTCCAAATGTGCGCAAAGCCTCAAGCTCCAGAGAGGACGAGGTACTGCTCCTGCTAAGCTTCACAAGTAGAAATAAATATAACCGGTGACGCCCTCTCAGACACACCAGGTATATATACACCCAGGTCAGAGAGCAAATTAGCAAGAGAGAGGTAGTCGCTCGGTCCTATCTAAGCAGCTGTCTACAATGCCAAACGTGAAGATCTCCTGTAACCCACTGCAGGGCGACTGTCTGACACCTGTGACACACCCATGACAGACAGGTCCTGGTAGAATACCTGGCTCCGATGAAACAATAGAGGAAGAGTGAGGCATTGTTTGTTTCCTTCCAGGAGTTTAGGAAAGGCCTTAACGTGACAAGGGGCATCCTAGTTATACATGGATTAGGGAAGCCATCAGGTTAGCCTACTCATCTATTAATGTGTCAGGTCCAGAGAACTTGAAGTCTCATTCTACCAGAGCTGTGGCGACCTCCTGAGTAGAGAAGGTGTAAGTGTCTATCAATCGGATATGTAAAGCGCCAACATAGTTCTCTCCTTCCACCTTCTATAAACATTACCAACTTGATCTGTCTTCCTCTGCTGAGCTATCCTTTGTGTTACAAGCGGTCATCCCTCCCTAAGGTGTTAGTTCTAAAACTCTCGAGTGGTGCTGTCATGGGAGAAGGGGATAAAAAAATTACCGGTAACAGGATTTTACAGAGCCCATGACAGCACCTTTATATCCCCCCCTTTTTTCACTGGTCGGTGTGTACTACTCAATTGGGTGCATAGTTATAAATAATAATATTTGTTTGTTGGTTGTACAAATAACTGTCTGGAGGTCCTCTCATGCTCTGAAACCCAACTGATGCAGAGGAGAGGTACCGACCTTTTATTCAGAATAATTGTGATATTCGTTGTTGTAATAACCCAAGGTCCTCTCGTGCGCTGTAAACCAACTGACGTGGGGGAGAGGTATCGCCCTTTTTTCTGTAGGTTTTCTGTCCTTGATGGGCAGATACCTCTCTCAGGTGGTGCTGTCATGGGGTCTGTAAAATCCTGAAACCGGTAAGTAACTAAGATTATCTCTGGAATAAGATATGGGATGGCAGATGTAAAGGTATTATTATTTATTATTATTGCACCATTTGTTCCATGGCGCTTTACATGTGAAAAGGGGTATACATAATAGGTATCATTTTATTCAGCTTCCGATGACCTGCATGCACATATAGACAGCTTAAGAGAAGAGATGATCGAACCTTTAAAGGTTCGATTTGTTTCAGATCGGTGAACTTCCCGATGTTCGCCTAACAGTTCATTGAACAAATATGAACCCCATTACATTCATTGGCAGGCAAAACCAAACGCATATACAACACCTTTAAAGGGGCCCAAAAGCTGCCAAAACAGCTTAAATTAAACAAAACAGCTTAAATTGCAGACAACAGGAAAAGTGGCATCAATTGACCCATAGTATAATTATTATTTATTATTATAGCGCCATTTATTTCATGTCATTTTACATGTGAAAAGGGGTATACATTTCAAACATGTACAATAATCTTGAACAAAAAAGAGTCACCGACTGGTACAAGAGGTGAGAGGACCCTGCCCCCGAGTGCTCACAATCTACAAGGGATGGGTGAGGATACAGTAGGTGAGGGTAGAGCTGGTCATGCAGCTGTATGGTGGAGCGAGGGTTACTACAGGTTGAACGCTTGCCGGAATAGGTAGGTCTTCAGGTTCCTTTTGAAGGTTTGCACTGTAGGCGAGATGCATGGGACAAATCTTGTATGCAATTGTGGCAAAAGGAGATAAGAGAGGAGTAGAGAAGGAGATCTTGTGAGGGTTGGAAGTTGCATGCAGGTAAGTACTGGGAGACTAGGTCACAGATGTATGGAGGAGACAGGTTTTGGATGGGTTTGTATGCCAAGGTTATGGTTTTGAACTGGAGTCTTTGGGTAATGGAGAACCAGTGCAGGGATTGACAGAGGGGAGAGGCTGGGGAATAGTGGGGGGACAGGTGGATTAGTCAGCCAGCAGAGTTTAGGTTAGATTGGAGGTGTGCGATAGTGATGAGCTAATATGAATTGCTAACCCTTTCAGCGAAAACGCTCAGGTGCTTGCCGAGTATTTGTGGCGTACTCGGCATTGATTTAAGTGTTGCCGCGGCTGCATGTGTCACATCTGTTAAACACCTGTGACACATGCAGGGATTGCCTAACAAAAAGCCACGAAAAGCACTGCATCCTCAGCCACAACTCTGGCTGTGGCCGGCAGCGTTCGCGGGTCTGCAGTTCACAGGGGCGGCGAGGGTTGCCTAGCCTGGGTCCTTTTGGAGACTGCAAAGGATGAGCCAACTCATGTTATCTGACAACTTTGTTAAAAATGACTGAGTAGAGGCAAAGATTGCAATAATTTGACTACTACTTGCATGAACTGGCACATGTGCAATCAACATACATTACTCTGTGAGTCTCACTGTGCTAAAATGCAGACTAGCGGGCGTCGCCAACCACTGGCCGCCCCAACCGCAACTGCTTCTTCTTCCTCCTCCATAACCATGGCAAGTGTTCTCACACAGGTCTCACACAGAATCTCCACTTGTTTATCCGCTACAGACTGGATGAGTGAGAGCCCACTTCCCTGTTACGGAAGTGGACATGCTTGCTGTTTTTGACCGATCTCAGACACCAAGCACACCACATCTTTCTCAATCCACCATAACATCTCCGTCTGCTCCTCTCTCACAGTCCAGCAATTTGTTGTGTTCACCCTACTCCACCCTCTCTCAGCAGAGCAGACAGCCCTCAGTCCAGCAGATGGTTTCCTCCTACAAATGCCAAAGCAAAGAGCTTGAACTTCACCATCTCCAATCTGTTGGCTAAAGAAATGCTGCCTTCCCGCCTGGTGGATACAGACGTTTTCCAAAAGCTGATGGCTGTCGCAGTCCCCCAGTACCAGTTACCTAGTCACCATTACTTCTTTAAGAAATATGTGCCTGTGCTACACCAGCATGTTGCAGACAACATCACCCGTTGCTTGAAAAAATCTATGTCTAACAGGGTGCATTTCACCACTGACACCTGGACAAGCAAGCATGGCCAGGGGCAATACATCTCACTGACTGGGCACTGGGTGATTCTGATGGCTGTGGGGAAGGGGCTGCTCTACAAGTCTTGGAATCCCCAAGGCTTGTAGGGCCCTTGGGGATGGAGAACAAAAACCATGACAAATCAGAAGATGGAGAACTAAACACTACTGATGAGCAAGCACTAAAATACTCGATTTCTTGGGTCGAGCAAATCGTAATGCTTGGGTGCTCGACCTAAGTTACTTTCCCAATGTAAGTCAATGGGAAACTCAAGCAATTTTTTCCCATGGCCCTCCTCGGAGGACTGGAGGGGGCCTAAAAATTGGTCAAATCAATGGAATCCATGCTCAAATGACATGGGAAAAGCATGAGGAAGCCATCTCTGCATCCCAGGTCACTGCCTAAAACCGTGGTCATCAGACATGATCCTATATTACTGCAGTAATAATACAAATATTTTTTGCAACGTGACAAGGCGCTTGGTAAGGGGCAGGAAAGTGGACGTGATGGTGCACGCAGGGGCCGTGGGCAAGATGAAACTGTGCCTGCTGAGGGAGCACAACAAGCACCCCACATCATGTTGACCTAGCTTCCTGTCCCACTTTCTAGGGGGCCGAGGAATTCCACTCTTGAAGCCAGACCAGTGTGAAGAGTTGTTGGTTGGATAGTAGATAATGATTCCAGTCAGTTCCACCCACCACCACCCTGTCTTCCACATGGTCCAGTCTCAGTAGCCATGAGTCTGGACCACATATTCCTCAAAATAAGTAGAAATGATCGGCACTCCATTCTGGGAAATGTAGTACACTTGGAAAATCAGAATTTGCATAAGTATAGTAAAATCCTGGCACTCACATTTGTTTTCAATGCTTCTTTTAATGAGCAACCACAAAAGACGTTTCAGCCCATCCCGAGCTTTTATTAATTGACCACATATTCCTCACCCTGCTCCTCCTCCTTCCCTCCATGCCGAGTGCCCGGATGCAAGTGATCCCACAGTTGGACACTCTGAAGAGCTGTTCACATTTCCATTGATAGATTCTGGCCTCTTGCTCGGCCCGCTTCAACCAGGGCAACAGGAAATCGCATGTAGTGATGCTTAAATATTTGAGCAACCACGGTCGCACAAAGGCGGCGGTGGGAAAGTGCATTTACTGTCGCAAGAGGTAGATGATGATGAGACACAATTGCCAGAAAGTCAGGAGGAGGACCAGGGTGCAGAAGTGTAAGACGAGGTGGTGGATGATGAAGTCACTGACCCAACCTGGTAAGCATAGGACAGCAGTGGAGAGGGAGGCAAAGCACCAAAACAGGAAGGAAGAAGCAGTGGGGTGGCCACAGATACAAGGCAGGCAACTGTTCCCCAAAACTTCAATATGAAGGAAGTTGCCAGTCCAACTGTTAGGTCTTCCCGAGTCTGGCTCTTTTTTAAACTGTCCAGTTAACCCAAAAAAGCCCATTTGCATCATCTGCCATGCCAACATCAGCAGGGGCAGCAAAAGCAAAACTACCAGCCTAACCACCACCAGCATGCTCAGGCACATGACAGCAAAGCACCTGACTAGTTGGACTGAACACCATGGTTCAGAAGCAGTGTCTGCGGGTGACACCACTGCCGGTTCCGCTGTTGTTCATGCATGTCAATCCCCTGTCCAAGGCGCAACTCAAGGCGGCAGCCATCCCTCGGAACTTGGACTCCAGCCGCCACTATTTCTCCCGGTGTGCTATCCCTGCCTTACACAAGCACGTGTCCCAGAGCATTACCCATGCCCTCACCAACGCAGTTACTGGGAAGGTACACCTAACCATGGACACGTGGACAAATGCTTGTGGCCAGGGACGGTACATCTCACTGATAGCACACTGGGTTAATATTGTGGGAGCCAGGTCCCAGTCGGACCCTGGGATGGAACACATCCGCCTGACGCCGAGGATTGCAGGCCCTGGGTCAATCAGGGGTACCCCCACATTCTACAACTCCTGCACCTCCTCCTCTTCAGTCTCCATCTCCGAAATGACCACATCAGTCGGAAGCAGGAACCACTACAGCACTGCCTCGACCAAGCAGCAACAGACTGTGTTGACGCTAATACAGTGCTGCTCACCATTATTGGCACCCCTTAATTTTTTTCATAGACTCTACAATATCTTCAGAACTAAATGGAAATGTATCAAAGTAAAATCCTCAAGATTTTTCAATTAGTGGTCCAAAGTAATACAACAATAAAACAGAAAAAACATGTGCAGCAATAAAGGCACCCCTAATTAACACTTGGTTGAACACACTTTGGCATTGCTGACAGCCTTCTTGTAGCCCTCTATGCTTCTTGCACTTCTCAACTGGAATTTATTCCCACTCTTCCTTTGCAGTTTGTTCAAGCTCCTGAATGTTTGCAGTGTTCTTTTTCCCAATGGCAGATTTCAGCTCACCTCAAAGATTTTCAATGGGATTGAGGTCAGGATTCATTGCTGACCATTTTAAAATAGTCCATGTTTTAATTTTCAACCATTCCTGTGTACTTTTGGATGTGTGCTTTGAGTCATTGTCTTGCTGGAGGACCCATGATCTTTGACTCAAACAAAATTTTCTTACACTGGGTAGGACATTTTGCTCTAAAATCTCTTGATAATTCTCTGATTTCATGATCCTGTGATACGGTCAAGGCCTCCAGTACCAGGCACAGCAAAGCAACCCCACACCATTATGGATCCTCTACCATGCTTGACTGTTGGTAAGGTGTTCTTTTTTTATATGTTTCATTGCGCCATCTGTAAACCAACTGCTGCTTTCTTTGCATTGCCAAAAAGCTCTATTTTTGTTACATTTGTACACTGAATATTTTCCCAGAAGGATTGTGATTTGTCAAGGTACTCTTTGGCAAAGATTAGTCATTCCTTTTTATGTCTTTTCTTCAGCATTGGTTTCTTCCTTGGCTTTCACCCATAAAGCTCTGCTTGGTTTAATGTGCAGTATATCGTACTTGTTGAAACCATGCCCCCACACTGTTCCAGGTTGGCCTTCAGGTCTCTGGATGTTTGATGTGATGTTTTTTCCACCATTTGCACCAACCTTCTAAGACATTTCTTGTCAATTTTCCTCTTTCTCCCACGTCCAGGGAGGTTCTTGACGGTTCCATGCTTGGCAAACTTCGTAGTAACATTGCGCACTGTTTAAACTAGGATACTAAAGTCTTTGGAGATGGCCTTATACCCTCTGGAAGTATTGTGTTTGCTAATAGCAGTTCTGATATCCTCAGACAGCTCCTTTGTCTTCACCATTGTGACAAAGTAACAGGGCCTAATATGTGGCTTTTTAAAACACTGAAATCATTCATTGTCTAATTCATGTCACATGGGCACTGACAATTAATCACAAGTGAATCTGTTTTGTGATTTTCCACAGGTGAGTCAAAATGTATTTCCATACTAAATTAATGTAAAGGGTGCCAATACCAGTGACACAGCAAGCTTTAGGTTTTTCCCTCCCATTGTTTTTTGTTTTAAATTATTGTTTATCATTTGCTCTTTTGTATTTAACATGAGTGCTCTATATAAAAAAACTTTCACTGGATTCATTTTTTTCAGGAGATAATCCACATTATGTACTTAAACTTCTTGGGTGCCAATAACAATGAGCAAGACTGTATGATTAGGTGACAAACTGCACACTGCTACAGAGTTGTTGAAATCAGGCAGATCTGTGACTCTCACCGCTGAACCTTCAGCCAGGCATGGTCGTGTGTGACAATGGTGGGAACATGGTGGCGGCTCTGAGGCTTGGCAACCTCGCTCACGTACCATGCCTGGCCCATGTGCTCAACCTAGTGGTTCACCGGTTTCTCAAAATCTTCCCGGATCTACCTGACCAGCTTGTGAAAGTATTCCGCGTGTGAGCCCATTTCATTTCAGCAGTATTTACAGCTTCAGCTCACTGACTGGTGTGCGATGTCACCACGCATTGGAAATCAACTTTGCATATGTTGGGAAGGATTTGTGAGCAGCAGAGGGCAGTTGTTAAGTACCAGCTTTAACAAGCCCACCGGTATTCAGGTCAGTCTCCACACATAAAAGCTGATGAGTGGGCATGGATGTCTGACATCTGTGCCGTCCTCAAAAACTTTAAGGACTCCACCAAGATGGTGAGCTGCGATGACGCCATAATTAGCGTCACCATACTGCTTCTCTGTCTACTGAAACGCTCGCTGTTCACAATTAAAGAGGAGGCATTGCAGGCGGAGCTAGTTGAGATGGAGCAAGGAACTATACAGAGTGATGCTACACAACCCAGCCTCATCTCAATGCGGATTGGGTGATAATGAGGAGGAGGAATAGCAGCTTGTTTCCTGCGCTACAGACGGTATTACCCACACCACATTCATACCGTTTGTTCGGCATGGATGGCCTGAGGAGAGGGAGAATGAGGAGGAGGGTGAGAAGGAGAGCCTGGACAGTCATCCTCTTGGTCAGGACAGGGAAGTCTTGGCTGTTGGCAGTCTGGCACACATGGCTGAGCATATGTTTCGCTGCCTTTCCCATGACCCTCGCTTTGTATGCATTTTGGGCAACAGTAAAAACTGGTTGGTCACACTTCTAGACCCATGCTACAAAGAGAACTTTCTATCTCTCCTTCCCGTGGTGGAGAGGTCTAACAAAATGTTGCAGTACCAGAAGGCCCTTGTTGAAGAATTATTTAAAAAATTCCCAGCTTACAATGCTGGCGGCAGAGGTCACAGTCCCTTGGACAACCAAGTAGTACAGGCAAGGGAGACATAAACCAGATGCGGCAGAGGCAGGGAACACTGTCAAAGGTCTGGGACAGTTTTCTCAGACCCTCCCAGCACTCAGGCCCCTATGCGAAAGGTACTCTGACAAGGAGGGAAAAGTTTTGGAAGATACTGAAAGAGTATCTTGGCGACTGTACCAGAGTCCTCCGTGATTCCTCTGTGCGTTACTATTGGGTATCCAAGCTGGACACGTGGCAAGAACTGTCTCTCTATGCCTTAGAGGGCCTGTCCTGGCCTGCCACAAACGTTTTGTCAGAGCGGGTTTTTGCCGGGGGCATTATAACTGATAGGTACATAAGCTTGTCAACTAAAAATGCTGACAGGCTGTAGTGTGAACATAAAAATGGATATTTTGAGTCCATATTGAAATATACAGGGGACATTCAAACCATGACAAACCAGCATTGCTGGTTATATATTCACATATGGACATGGCTCATTCTGTCAAAGGCTTGCCTGATGTTTACACACAGACAATGTTCATAGTAACAACACCTTGAGAACAACATGTTTACTCACATTGTCTGAAGGTTTAGCTCTCAAATAGTCCTATGTTAATTTTTTATTATTGTAAAACATGGAGATTTGTTTAACCTTTGTTTGACTTATGTGATTCTTGAGAGCTTTTGAATTGTGTCGGTTTATTGCCCCCATTGTCAGATGATTGCCTTGTATCTCTGATTCATCTATTCCCAAAGGCTGGCCACTGGAGGGCAAAAGTGAACTAGATTTACAACATAATGCAGATTCACTATATATAAGGCCAGAGAAATATGATAAGATAGAAGCAGAAAGTTGTGTACCTGAACTTATACGTGTACAGTGTTGTAATACCTGCATAAGTGAGATTCCCATGCAGTGTTGTGATAATTCCAGGGCTTCTCTGTCTTGGTGGCTGTTTCTCTCATTTTCCAGACCGATGATGTTTATAAGTTACTTAGTGATGACGTGAGTATATGTACTAAACCTTTGTATGTTAAAATATACAAAAGTGTACGCAATATCATACTATTCCTTTAATTTTGTATTTTATCTTTTAAATGAACTATTATAAATAAAATTGCATTTTATCGCCAGAAGTTGCCTTCTTTAAAGCCATATCCGAACCTTGGTGTTAAAAGCTTGGCAAAGCAAAGGCTGCCTCTTATCGAAATGAACAAGATCTGGCTTGGGCCCGTAGGAACTATTTTTAGAGGCCTACCTCTAACTTTATATATAATGTATATGTATACCCCCAGGGGTCAATGTTTTTCAGCCCATGCACTTGGGCTTGGGCATTATCAGTCTAGGAGACCCACTCCTTGATAATTTTTAATACAATTTTTCAGAGGCCCTCCACTACGTCTCTTCAAATTGATATTGGAGTGCGTCCTAATTTTTGGCAACCCTTGAACTTGCTGCATACACAATAACCGTATAGGAGACCCACTCCTTAATAATGGAAAATAATTTTTTAACTGAGGCCCTCCACTACGTCTGTTCAAATTAGTATTGGAGTGTGTCCTAATTTTTGGCAGCCCTTGAACTTACTGCATATGCAATAACAGTATAGGAGACCCACTCCTATGTTATATGTTGCAGTACCAGATGGCCCTTGTTGAAGAATTATTTAAAAAATTCCCAGCTTACAATGCTGGCGGCAGAGGTCACAGTCCCTTGGACAACCAAGTAGTACAGGCAAGGGAGACATAAACCAGATGCGGCAGAGGCAGGGAACACTGTCAAAGGTCTGGGACAGTTTTCTCAGACCCTCCCAGCACTCAGGCCCCTATGCAAAAGGTACTCTGACAAGGAGGGAAAAGTTTTGGAAGATACTGAAAGAGTATCTTGGCGACTGTACCAGAGTCCTCCGTGATTCCTCTGTGCCTTACTATTGGGTATCCAAGCTGGACACGTGGCAAGAACTGTCTCTCTATGCCTTAGAGGGCCTGTCCTGGCCTGCCACTAACGTTTTGTCAGAGCGGGTTTTTGCCGGGGGCATTATAACTGATAGGTACATAAGCTTGTCAACTAAAAATGCTGACAGGCTGTAGTGTGAACATAAAAATTGATATTTTGAGTCCGTATTGAAATATACAGGGGACATTCAAACCATGACAAAGCAGCATTGCTGGTTATATATTCACATATGGACATGGCTCATTCTGTCAAAGGCTTGCCTGATGTTTACACACAGACAATGTTCATAGTAACAACACCTTGAGAACAACATGTTTACTCACATTGTCTGAAGGTTTAGCTCTCAAATAGTCCTATGTTAATTTTTTATTATTGTAAAACATGGAGATTTGTTTAACCTTTGTTTGACTTATGTGATTCTTGAGAGCTTTTGAATTGTGTCGGTTTATTGCCCCCATTGTCAGATGATTGCCTTGTATCTCTGATTCATCTATTCCCAAAGGCTGGCCACTGGAGGGCAAAAGTGAACTAGATTTACAACATAATGCAGATTCACTATATATAAGGCCAGAGAAATATGATAAGATAGAAGCAGAAAGTTGTGTACCTGAACTTATACGTGTACAGTGTTGTAATACCTGCATAAGTGAGATTCCCATGCAGTGTTGTGATAATTCCAGGGCTTCTCTGTCTTGGTGGCTGTTTCTCTCATTTTCCAGACCGATGATGTTTATAAGTTACTTAGTGATGACGTGAGTATATGTACTAAACCTTTGTATGTTAAAATATACAAAAGTGTACGCAATATCATACTATTCCTTTAATTTTGTATTTTATCTTTTAAATGAACTATTATAAATAAAATTGCACTTTATCGCCAGAAGTTGCCTTCTTTAAAGCCATATCCGAACCTTGGTGTTAAAAGCTTGGCAAAGCAAAGGCTGCCTCTTATCGAAATGAACAAGATCTGGCTTGGGCCCGTAGGAACTATTTTTAGAGGCCTACCTCTAACTTTATATATAATGTATATGTATACCCCCAGGGGTCAATGTTTTTCAGCCCATGCACTTGGGCTTGGGCATTATCAGTCTAGGAGACCCACTCCTTGATAATTTTTAATACAATTTTTCAGAGGCCCTCCACTACGTCTCTTCAAATTGATATTGGAGTGCGTCCTAATTTTTGGCAACCCTTGAACTTGCTGCATACACAATAACCGTATAGGAGACCCACTCCTTAATAATGGAAAATAATTTTTTAACTGAGGCCCTCCACTACGTCTGTTCAAATTAGTATTGGAGTGTGTCCTAATTTTTGGCAGCCCTTGAACTTACTGCATATGCAATAACAGTATAGGAGACCCACTCCTATGTTATATGTTGCAGTACCAGATGGCCCTTGTTGAAGAATTATTATAAAAATTCCCATCTGACAACGCTGGCGGCAGAGGTCACAGTTTCTCGGGCAACCAAGGAGTTCAGGCGAGGGAGAAACAAACCAGATGCAGCAGAGGCAAGGGAACACTGTCAAAGGTCTGGGACAGTTTTTTAAGACCCTTCCAGTGGCCAGGCCCGGATGCGAGGGTTACTCTGACAAGGAGGGAAGAGTTTTGGAAGATGCTGAAGGATTTTAGTGCCTCAGGGGGTATTATAACATATGCGCAATAACAGTATTGGAGACCCACTCCTTAATAATGGGAAGGCCAATTCAAATTGATTCTATATTCTACAATATTACCTCTCTTATCTGAAATTTGTTTACTGGTGAGCTATAGCAGTAAAGATAGCGTATTACAGGCACCTAGTCAGGGATTATTGCCTTATACTCCGTGATTCACTATTGATACTGCTGTTAGCACCATTTACAATATGGACAGGTGCTAGGTTGTATCAGCTGGAGATGAGTGTTCATTCTGGTTGCATACATCTTTTCCACAGTCCAAAAATCAATTGATTTTTTTACCATTCACTCATTGACCAATTCACAATTTTTAGGGTGTTCTGTACTCAGAAATTAATCAATGTTGACAGAAATTTATCATAGTTCACAGAAAGTAATTCAAATTGGCAGACATTTTTCAAATTTGACAGAAATGAATCGAAGTAAAAATTTTTTTTTACAGACTTAATGTGTCCATTCGCAGTTTCTCTGTAGCTTCTGAATGTAAGATTTAATGGTGGGAGACTTGATGCTACTGGAGCTGGAATTACCACTATAGAACTCTCCAGTGCTTTATTTCCATCCATATCTAGGTGTTTCTTGAAGTATGTTTGGGGTCATTGTCCTGCTGGAAGGCCCTGTCACGCCAGGTGTGGGAAAGACACAACATAGTGCAACACAGAGGGAAGAGGGAAAGGGAGCCCAGACACTAGGGAAAGGGGGGAATGGTGACCTCCTAGTCTGGTCTAGTGTCATAGTTGTAGCTATTGGTACAATATAAGCAGGGGCGTACATAGGAATCATGGGGCCCCATAGCAGAAGCTCTAATTGGGCCCCCCCCCAAAAAAAGTTAATAACTGTCGGAGTCACCAAAGATCAGATCTCACAACTTTCCATCCTTTACATAGTCATTTTCCTCCTGCTGAAGTCCTAGATTCCTTTTTCATTGCCCCCATAAAGTGTGATGCCAATAAAAGTGCCCCCCAAACACAGTATGATACCCCCATGGTGAATTCCTCCACATACGCAGTATAATAACCCTACTCTACCCCACCTCAACTCACAGGGCAAAGTATGCTGACCCCAACACAGTATGATCCCCCAACTGTGAGCCCCTAGAGCTAGAGAGGATGGTACATAATAAGGGAGGGTGTTATATATAATAAAAGCGGAAACTGTATAACTAAGGATGGCGCTATACATAATAAGTGAGTACACTACATACTAAGGGACTGTGCTATACATAATAAGGCTACATTCCTGCATCTGTGTGCAGTGTCGGTGTGCTGCCCTGTTTTACCGACGCATTGAGCATGTCCTATTCTAATCCTCCATCATTGCTCTCTCCCACCACCTCCATCATTGCTCTCTCCCAGAACCCCCATCATTGCTCTGTCCCAGCAACCCCATCATTGCTCTTTCCCAGCACCCCATCATTGCTCTGTCCCAGCACCCCCATCATTGCTCTCTCCCAGCACCCCCGTCATTGCTCTGTCCCAGCACCCCCATCATTGCTCTCTCCCAGCACCCCATCATTGCTCTGTCCCAGCACCCCCATCATTGCTCTGTCCCAGCACCCCCATCATTGCTCTGTCCCAGCACCTCCATCATTGCTCTCTCCCAGCCCCCCCATCATTGCTCTGTCCCAGCACCTCCATCATTGCTCTCTCCCAGCAACACGTCATTGCTCTCCCCTTCCCCACCATCCCCATCATTGCTCTCCCCAGCCCTATCAGCCCCATTATTGCTCTTCCCAGCCCCATCATTCCTCTCCCCAGTCCCATCATTGCTCTCCCCAGCCCCATCAGCCCCATTATTGCTCTTCCCAGCCCCATCACTCCTCTCCCCAGCCCCATCAGCCCCTTATTGCTCTTCCAGGCCCCATCATTCCTCTCCTCAGCCCCATTATTGCTCTTCCAGGCCCCATCATTCCTCTCCTCAGCCCCATTATTGCTCTTCCAGGCCTCATCATTCCTCTCCCCAGCCCCATCAGCCCCATTATTGCTCTTCCCAGCCCCACCATCCCACCATTGCTATCCCCCCACCTCGCCTCCCCAGCGTTTCAGTAAAAAAAAACAAAAAAAAACAACAACTTACCTCAGCTCGCTCCCCTGCAGCATCCTCCTGGTTGCCGGAAGCTTTCTTCCTGACCCAGGCGCGCGCTGCATGATGACGTCATCAAGCTGTGCGCGCCTGGGTCAGGGAGGAAGCAGAGGACGAACCCTCCAGCTCCGCTGCTATTCTCCTCCTGACAGCAGCGTAGCAGCAGGGATCACTCCCTGACTGCAGAGAGCAGCTGCACAGTGCGGGCCCCTGGGTGCAGCTGCATGGTGGGGACCCAGCGCAGCTGCACCGGTGGCGGTATGTCCTCCCCTGGACTGCTATGGGGCCTGTTACTCTCACGTCCGGACTGTTTGGCGTGAGCGTGGTTAGTGGTCCCACTGTGTCACAAACCGAGGAGTGCCTGGAGGGGCGTGACTAGGGGACTCGCCAGATCTGACCACAGATGCACGGCGGCTTAATCGACTCCATTGTCAGAGGAGGGACGTGGGAGGTGGCCTGGGTGCTACTCCAGGTCAGACTCCGGTCACACAGCTGTTGACCCACACCAGTCTGTCTGCATACCAGCCAAACCTGCCTGTTCCTGCATTCCCCATGCAGGAACAGGCAGGTTTGGCTGGTATGCAGACAGACTGGTACTGGCAGGCATGGCTGGTATGTAGACAGGCGGGTACTGGCAGGCACGGCTGGTATGTAGATAGACTTGTACTGGCAGGCATGGCTGGTATACAGACAGGCAGGTACTCTCAGGCACGGCTGGTATACAGACAGGCGGGTACTGGCAGGCACGGCTGGTATACAGACAGGCGGGTACTAGCAGGCACGGCTGGTATACAGACAGGCGGGTGCTGGCAGGTAGGTAAACAGGCTGGATAGGGACCAGTACAGACTGGGATACAGGAACAGAGTCGCAGGTGCGGAGAGGAAGCGGAGCAGGGCAGAGCCACAGATGCGGAGGGCAAGCAGAGTAGGGCAGAGCAGAGCCGCAGGTGCGGAGGACAAGCGGAGCAGGGCAGAACAGAGCCGCAGGTGTGGAGGACAAGCGGAGCAGGGCAGAACAGAGCCACAGGTGCGGAGGACAAGCAGAGCAGGGCAGAGCAGAGCCGCAGGTGTGGAGGGCAAGCGGAGCAGGTCAGAACAGAGCCACAGGTGCGGAGGACAAGCAGAGCAGGGCAGAGCAGAGCCGCAGGTGTGGAGGGCAAGCGAAGCAGAGCAGAGCAGAGCTGCAGGTGCGGAAGGCAAGCGGAGCAGGGCAGAGCAGAGCTACAGGTGCGGAGGGCAAGCAGAGCAGGGCAGAGCAGAGTCACAGGTGTGGAGGGCAAGCGGAGCAGGGCAGAGCTGCAGGTGCAGAGGACAAGCAGAGCAGAGCCACAGGTGCGGAGGAAAAGGGGAGCAGAGCAGAGCCGCAGGTGCGGAGGACAAGCGGAGCAGGGCAGAGCAGAGGCACAGGTGCTGGCAGGCACGGCTGGTATACAGACAGGCGGTTACTGGCAGGCACGGCTGGTATTCAGACAGGCAGGTACTGGCAGGTAGGTAAACAGACTGGATAGGGACCAGTACAGACTGGGATACAGGAAGAGAGCCGCAGGTGCGGAGGGTAAGTGGAGCAGAGCCGCAGGTGCGGAGGGCAAGTGGAGCAGGGCAGAGCAGAGCCACAGATGTGGAGGGCAAGCCAAGTAGGGCAGAGCAGAGCCACAGGTGTGGAGGACAAGCAGAGCAGAGCTGAGCCACAGGTGCGGAGGACAAGCGGAGCAGGGCAGAGCAGAGCAGAGCCGTAGGTGCTGGCAGTTACAGCTGGCATACAGACAGGCGAGTACTGGCAGGTAGGTAAGCAGGCTGGATAGGGACCAGTACAGACTGGGATACAGGAAGAGAGCTGCAGGTGCAGAGGGGAAGTGGAGCAGGGCAGAGCCACAGGTGCAGAGGGCAAGTGGAGCAGGGCAGAGCAGAGCCACATGTGCGGAGGACAAGAGGAGCAGAGCAGAGCCGCAGGAGCGGAGGGCAAGAGGAGCAGTGCAGAGCCGCAGGTGCAGAGGGCAAGCGGAGCAGGGCAGAGCAGAGCCGCAGGTGCGGAGGGCAAGCGGAGCAGGGCAGAGCAGAGCAGAGCCACTGGTGCAGAGGACAAGCAGAGCAGGGCAGATCAGAGCTGCAGGTGCGGAGGGCAAGCAGAGCAGAGCCGCAGGTGCAGAGGACAAGTGGAGCAGAACCACAGGTGTGGAGGACAAGCAGAGCAGGGCAGAGCATAACAGAGCCGCAGGTGCGGAAGACAAGTGGAGCAGGGCAGAGCAGAGCCACAGGTGCGGAGGGCAAGCGGAGCAGGGCAGAGTAGAGCCGCAGGTGCGGAGGGCACGCAGAGCAGAGCCACAGGTGCAGAGGGCAAGCGGAGCAGGGCAGAGCAGAGCCGCAGGTGTGGACGGCAAGCAGAGCAGGGCAGAGCAGGGCAGAGCCACAGGTGCGGAGGACAAGCAGATCAGGGCAGAGCAGAGCCGCAGGTTCGAAGGGCAAGCGGTTCAGAGCAGAGCCGCAGATGCGAAGGACAAGCAGAGCAGGGCAGAGCATAACAGAGCCACAGGAGCGGAGGACAAGCGGAGCAGAGCAGAGCTGCAGGTGCGGAGGACAAGCAGAGCAGGGCAGAGCAGAGAATAGCCTCAGGTGCGGAGGGCAAGAGGAGCAGGGCAGAGCAGAGCCGCAGGTGCGGAGGACAAGCAGAGCAGAGCCACTGGTGTGGAGGGCAAGCGGAGCAGAGCAGAGCAGAGCCGCAGGTCCGGAGGACAAGCGGAGCAGGGCAGAGCAGAGCCGCAGGTTCGGAGGGCAAGCGAAGCAGGGCAGAGCAGAGCTGCAGGTGCAGAGGGCAAGCGGAGCAGGGCAGAACAGAGCAGAGCCACAGATGCGGAGGGCAAGCGGAGCAGGGCAGAGCAGAGCACAGCCGCAGGTGCGGAGGACAAGCGGAGCAGAGCAGAGATGCAGGTGCAGAGGACAAGCGGAGCAGAGACGCTGGTGTGGAGGACAAGCGGAGCAGGGCAGATCAGCAGGTGCAAAGGACAAGCGGAGCAGGGCAGAGCCGCAGGTGCGGAGGATAAGCGGAGCAGGGCAGAGTCGAGCAGAGCCGCAGGTGCGGCGGACAAGCAGAGCCGAGCAGAGCTGCATGTGCAGTGGACAAGCAGAGCAGAGCCGTAGGTGCGGCAGACAAGTGGAGCAGAGCAGAGCCGCAGGTGCGGAGGACAAGCGGAGCAGGGCAGGGCAGAGCCGCAGGTGCGGGCAGACAGGACAGGGCTCTGTTCACATGCAACAGACAGGGAAACACAGGAAGATAGCTAGAACACAGGAGGTAGATACGGAGGCAGGGAAACGGGACAAGCAGAACCAGATACACACAAGGTACTTGCAATGAAGTAGCGAGTGGACACAAAACTCACAAACAGAGACAACGAGTAGGAGTTAGGTACTGGTTCAGACACTGCAGGAAAAGGGAAGGATCGGACATAGAGACAAACAGGTAACGGGCTAGGACACAGTTCAGACAGGAACTGACACAGTAACGAGATACAGGTAACGGACCTGGGTACTCAGCCCCCAGGGAGGCGGAAATAGACTAGAAGTCACAAATACAGGTAATGGGCCTGGGTACTCAGCCCCTAGGGTGGTGGAAACAGGCAAGATTCAGGACAGGACCTGGCAACTCACAGTTGCACAGAACACACTGTAAGAAAGTGTTGCTCAGGCACCTCCCACTGGGTGGAGGAGGTTTAAGTATCCAGTGACTCACAGCAATAGGCTGGGGACGCATTAGGACTGTGCACACTGTAACTTTAAGAATCAGGAAGTTCTAGCGCCGCAGCACTAAGCCAGCAGACAAGAGACATGCGCACAGCAAGTAGAGGAGCATAGTGCACAGCCAAGACTGGTAGGTAAGTTGGTGGTTTTGCATGGTGGGAGATGGTAAGCCATGCCAGCACGCCGCCAGGGATGTTGCACAACACACAAAGTCATTCACATTTCACATTCAGGTCCGGACCTGGCAAGTATTTTCTGTCAGCTGTACGTTTATACCTGTATACCATGGTCTTTAAATTACACAGAACACCCTGCCATACTGAGGAGAGTGACAAAGCAAACCGTTCCTCCTCAGGAACTCCTGAAGCTCCTACCCCACTGAAGGTACCAAACTGTGGATGATAACCATATACACCGAAGAATGGTAACCTGCCAGTGGATTCTTGACGATGATTATTAATGCACATAATCCCTTAAGGCCAGAAAACAGGGATTAATTGGAGACACAACACAATTGAAAGGTAAAAAAACATATTTTATTAATCAATTCATTAAAATTAGTGTACTTACACACATATATATTTAAAAATTAAGCAGGAAAATGAATTTATCAGCAAAGCAGGGACAAATATGTGGGTCTCAAACCAAAGGCTAGCTATATAAGCTAGGCAGACTAAAGACATATATTCAAAGATATTAAAGGTATTATTCTACAGCCCAAATGATGGAAGAAGCGTGGCGAAACGGCGTCGTCGGGGTGCAGCAGCAGGAACTGTGGGTCATAGGTTCTCTCTCCATTTGGCGATAGGTAATGTCTCCTTGCTTTTTATGCCTTTTTATGCCTTACCATGGTCCCGGTGTTTTGCCGTTTTTGAATCCACATGATTGTGGGCTTTCTATTAACTAGGACCTTAATGTTGGCAATATATCTGTCAAAAGGGTGGACTATATCATTTTTATTCATATTGATATGATTGTGGGCTTTCCAATAACTTTCCATTAACTAGGACCTTAATGTTGGCAATATATTCATTAAGAGGGTGGACTATATCAATAGGTTGTTTTATTCATACTGACCGATCAATAGGCATATGTGGTAACTTTATGTGCAATACTATAAACTCTGATGAACATACACTGGGCACTAGCACTTTATATATACTAGTCCATTATTTTGGGCTATAGAATAATATCCTATAATATTTTTGAATATATATCTCTAGTCTGCCTGTTTAATAATATTACTAGCCCTTGCCTGGAGACCTATATATATATATATATTGAGTGCTAGCGCTTTGTGTATTTTCGTCCATCATTTGGGCTGTAGAATAATACCTTTAATATCTTTGAATATATGTCTTTAGTCTGCCTAGCTTATATAGCTAGCCTTTGGTTTGAGACCCACATATTTGTCCCTGCTTTGCTGATAAATTCATTTTCCTGCTTAATTTTTAAATATATATGTGTGTAAGTACACTAATTTTAATGAATTGATTAATAAAATATGTTTTTTTACCTTTCAATTGTGTTGTGTCTCCAATTAATCCCTGTTTTCTGGCCTTAAGGGATTATGTGTGTTAGTATATTAATTGCTTGGTGTGATTATATTCATTTTGTGACAGATGTTGGTGATGATTATTAATGGCAAATTCTGCCAGCAGTACGTGGGATGCCCAATCCTCCTGAATTTCGGAAACAAAACACCTGAGGTAGGTCTCCAAAAAGACAGCTGCACCCCCAGTTGAGAACAGAATGCCTTCCAGAACTTGGAAACAAACTGGGTCCCCCGATCTGACACCACATCGGAGGGAACCCCGTGAAGCTTCACAATCTCATTTATGAACACCTGAGCAAGTGTCTTGGCATTTGGAAGTACAGGCAATGTGACAAAATTAATCATTTTACTGAATCTATCTACTACCACCAAAACCACCCTTTTGCCTGCTGAAACCGGTAGGTCAGTAGTAAAATCCATGGACAAGTGTTTCCATGGCCTATTAGAGGTAGGTAGCGGAAGAAGACTACCAGACGGACCAGTATGCGAAACCTTAGACTGCGCGCAAATACTACAAGCAGCTACTTGCTCAATTACATACCGATGCAACTCCGGCCACCAAAAATGATGAGTGAGGAGGTCCACGGTTGCCTTACCACCTGGATGCCCAGCAAGCACAGAGTTATGATGTTCCTTAATTACTTTGCGGCGCAGATTGGGTGGTATAATTAACTTTCCTGAAGGGCAGGAGGCAGGAGCATCACCCTGAGCCTCCAATACCTCACCCTCCAGTTCCGGATAAAGTTTCGAAATGACTACCCTTTCTGTAATATCGGGACAGGGTTCTCATGATCACCACCACCCCCTGGTGACATTTTTGACCCCTGGAAGAAATGTGACAACAAAATTGAACCTAGTAAAAAACAGGGATCATCTGGCTTGCCTAGGGTTGAGACGTTTAACTGACTGAAGATATGACAGGTTCTTATGGTCAGTAATAACAGTAATAGGATGGACTGTCGCCTCTAACCAATGTCGCCCTTCCTCGAACGCCAATTTGATTGCCAAAAGTTCCCTATTATCCACGTCATAATTTCTCTCAGCCAAAGACAATTTTTTAAGGGACGAGCCCTGAGACAACACAGCCCCAACCCTGACATCCGATGCATCAACCTCCACAATAAAGGGTTGAGAAACATCTGGTTGACTGAGCATAGGTGCAGTGGCAAAATGATTCTTTAAGGAAGAAAAAGCCTGGAGGGAAGCTTCCGACCATTTGGAAAAATCAGACCCCTTCTTCGTCATGTCAGTAAGGGGTTTCACTATAACAGAGTAATTTTGGATGAATTTCCGGTAAAAATTGGTAAAGCCCAGAAAATGTAGAGCCTACAGGTTCTCAGGACGTTCTCGGTCAAGGACTGCACAGATCTTCTCCGGATCCATCCGAAAACCTGAAGATGACAACAAGTACCCCAAGAACTGCATTTCCTGAACAGCGAAAACACATTTTTCTAGCTTGGCATACAGTTTGCTATCCCTTAATATCTGGAGCACCTGCTAAACATGCCCCCGATGAGTCTCAAAATCAGGTAAGTAAATCAAAATATAGTCCAGATAGACCACCACAAACCTTCCCACCAAATGATGGGAAATATCATTTATGAAATGCTGAAATACCACAGGTGCATTGGTCAAACCAAAAGGCCTAACCAGAAATGTCCTTTTGGGGTATTGAACTCTGTTTTCCATTCGTCTCCTTCTCTGATTCTAACTAGATTGTAGGCTCCCCTTAAATCCAACTTGGAGAATACCTTAGCTCCCACAACTGGTGAACAAATCAGGAATCAGAGGAAGAGGGTATGGATCACGGTTGTAATTTGATTTAATTCCCAAAAGTCTAAACAGGGACGTAGACCGCCATCTTTTTTCTTCACAAAGAAGAATCCTGCTGCCACGGGCGAAGATGAGGGTTTAATATGTCTCTTCTCCAGACTTTCTGCAATGTAATTCTTCATGGCTTGTCTCTCAGGGCCAGAAAGATTACACAGTCTGGACTTTGGTAATTAGCTCCGGGGGTCAGGTTAATAGGACAGTCATAAGCACGATGAGGAGGCAAATCCTGACACCCCCTCTCAGAAAAAAGTCCTCAAAACCAGACAGAAAGCAGGCAATATTTCCGTAGAGACATTAGCAAGGGAAATATCTAAACAGTTCTCATGGCAGTAATCTCCCCATTGAATAATCTCCCTGGCTTGCCAATCCACCAACGAATTATGTTTAACAAGCCAAGGGATACCCAAGAAAATCGGTGTGGGAAGATTGGCCAGGACATACCAAGGGATTATTTCACAGTGAACTGAACCCACCCTCAGTTTTACATTATGTACAATCTGAGTAAATGCTTTCTGTGCAAGTGGTACCGAGTCGATGGCGAAAATGGAAATAGGTTTATCTAAAGTACAGCAAGCAAGATCATGAGTTTTCACCAACTCAGCATCCACCATGCTGACTCCAGTTCCACTGTCAACAAACACAGACATTTTCTTGGTTTTGTTCTCTAGCACCATCTCTGCTGACAGGACAAAGTGGGAACTGCAGTTTGACCACAAATGCACCCCTTGTTTATCCAACTCCAGACCTATATGGGAAAAAAGTATATTGTAATCCATGTGTACCTTTTTTTTATTTTCTTTTAATGAGTTATTATCCTTTGGTAAAAATTATATAGTAATCCGTATGTACCTAATGTTTTTTTTTTTTCCAGATATCCGGATAAATTCCAGCAATTTTGTCATCTTCCCATTGCTGTGTTCCGACATCGTTAAAAATCAATTTCAGGAATGTCCTACAGGCAATTCTCTAGTCTTTGATTTTCCAAACTGGGATCAGTAGTTCCACTATGTCTGAATGGGCAGTAGAGCTCACCCCTCACCTCCAACAGCTAATTGATGAGGTATTTTCTCAGGTGCAAGCGATCACCTGGGTTTGTATGTCAGACTCCCTGTTGTGATGGCTCCTCATCTTCTACTCTTTCCGTGTACATAAGGGTTCCTTGGGCATTATCAAACAATGGCCCAAGGCCCCTGAGATAAGGTCAATGAATAGAATTGATATCGGATGTTGAAATGAAGAGCAAACAAATGAGTAACAAAATACAGCTAGAACATTTCAAACCAAACCAAAAAATAAGATTGACGAAAATGGGCGCTCAGTGCTGGAAAAGTATTTAGTAAGTGGCCAGGTGTTTCCCTAGCAAATACTGATAGTGGGGCCTTCTAAGGTTGTCTTGTATTCCTTTTTTTTCTTGCGCTTCTAATTATCTTACTTTTCTTTGCAGATTTCTAGCTACAGGAGAGAGCTATACATCACTGCACCTCCAATTTAGGGTTGGTAAATCCACCATTTCCAAAATTGTGAGGCGCACATGTACCATCATCTGGCAGAAGTTGCAGCCATCGTGATGCCTTCCTCAACCGAGCAGACTTGGCTGCAGGTCGCATAAAGGCTTTCAAACTGTGGCCAAATTCCCCAACTGCATAGGTGCTGCTGATGGCAAACATGTGAGGGTTCAGCAGCCACCACAATCAGGATCACGATTCTTTAATTATAAGAAGTATTTTTCTGTGGTCCTGATGGCAGTGGCTGGTGCACATTACAAATTTGTTGACATTGACGTTAGTGCTTATGTCAGTACTGGGGACTCTTGGGTGTTGCAATCATCAAAGATTGGGCAGCAAATTCTTCGAGATGGCGGACAGCTCCCAGACCCAAGACCTTTGCTGGGTTCCACACATCCAGTTCCCTTTGTGATGGTATCGGATGAGGCATTTACCTTAATGACCAACCTGCAGCACCCATACCCACGATGGGCACTGAATGCCCGGCGGAGAATTTTTAAATATCGGCTGAGTCATGCAAGCAGATATGCGGAATGCACCTTCGGAATCATGTGTAGTCAGTGGAGGATCTTTCACACTGCCATCCAGTTGGATCCGGAGACCGTTGACACTGTCATTAAGGCATGCTGTGTACTCCATAACTATGCTCGTGAATACAGCACTGAGCTAGATGAGGAGTCACAGCTGTCAGAATTAATTCCAGTGGTCAACTTGGCTCTGGGAAGGCAATCCAACTCTGGTGCCAGGGTGCGAGAAACCTTCACTGACTGACTACTTCATGAGTCATGAAGGTGCCGTGCAATGGCAATACTCCTATGTAGGTGGTGTGCAGCCTGACCAGCAGAGAAGATCTGATGCCCAATGTAAAAAAGAAGAACATCAAGAAAATAGTTTATTTATTCTATTTTTTGAAAAAAAAAAAGTTTTTTACATAATAAAAAAAAATTGGTTTATTTTTAATCCTGTCTCCACCAGTTATTGAATTATCACCTTCTACGTGTTTTCCTGATCAATCGACAATGCACAACTGTATGTCAGTTTATGGCAGCCACAACAATGGTAGAACGTGGCTATCATACACTTACATTGTGACCTCTGCCTCTGATTATGCTCAGTCAGAAGTAGTGATCACAAGATGGCTTTGCAGTGCGTCACACGTCCTGATATTTCAGGTACTGAAAACAAAAAACGTACCTGGGATGTCCGTCTTCATGTGGAACTGTTCTGCATACATGTGAGTCACCACTCACATGTACCGGTGTCGGGGAATCTGCGGTACAATAGCACTCTTCCCAAGTACTGGGTGCTGAAGGCATCACTCAACATTGTCACTTGCTTGCTCTATGAGCAGAACTAGCAAGGAACAATGTTGAGAGTAGTATTCATCCCATTTTGTCTAAACATTATCAAAAAATGACATAAATTCAAATCACCTGGATGGTGATGCTCCGCTTTTCCCTTGCTTTGACTTGATTAAGTGGTCGGTAACTGACCACCACAGGGTTTTGATATCTGTTACTGCAATACAAAAAAATATGTTTATGTACTGCATTTAATACATATAAAGAATTAAGAAATATACTAAATAAAAAAAAATTACAAATTTCTTTCTGGGCCGGTTTGTCTTCGTCCTACCATAGCGGATACAGTTCTGTCACAACGGCAATCCACGCATCAGTACGCCTTTGCTTGTCCTTATATATGGGAATAGCATGATCCCACAGCTCCGGATATTTCTCCACCTAAAATGTATAACGTAACGTCATTGAAATAATTCTTACTAAAATGTGTGTATATTATATATACACCCCCCCACACACACACCCATTAAGGGCTCTTTCACACGTCAGAATCTCCTGTATGAGTGGTGACAATTTCCATACGTACCAGAGACACTGACACACGCAGACGCATTTAAATCTATGGTTCTGTGTACACCTGAGTGTGTTTTGACGGCCCGTGTGTCCGTGTGCTCCACACGGAGACAAGTCTATTTTTTGGAAATAACACAGTCCGCTAAATATACCACACAGATAATATCCCTGTGTCATCCATGTGACACGTAACGGGAGCTGGTAATGCAGCTGTTCTCAGATGATGGCAGCGCCATCTGGGAACCATGATGAGAGCAGTATTGCAGCACACCGGTGCCTGCGAACAACGCTACCTACAGCACTGATTTCCCCGGCGTTGGTCCTTGTACTCCGAATGCGTCACACGGGGAGCACATGGTTGCCACACTCAGACATGCATATCTCCGGTAACGAGATATGCGGACGTGTGAAACTAGTACAGCCCCTATGTAGGAGCTTTCACTGAATGAACCTACATTCGCTGTACACTAATCTGAAATTTAAATGTATTAAAAAATAAATTTATGTGGGCTCCCGCATAATTTTAATAACCAGCAGAGGGAAAGCAGACAGTAGAGGGATGATTTTATACTCTGGGAAACAGCCAATGGTCATGGTCCCTTCCCTTGCTATTAATACCAGGCTGTAGCAGTTATCTTTAGTGTTGAGCCACCCCCGTAGTGTTCGAGTTCGGTTCGGTTCGTCGAACACCCGTGTGTTCGCCGAACTGTTCGTCGAACTGTTCGTCGAACACCTTCGAACACCGTTAAAACCAATGGCAGGCAAACAAAAACACATAGAAAACACCTTCAAAGGTGTCCAAAAGCTGACAAACTGCTCAGAAGACACAACTAACACATGGAAAAGTGACAAGTACATATAGTCATGCGAAAAGAAAAGAGGTGGAGGAGTAAAAGGAGGGGGAGACACAGATATAGGCATGTCATGCCCTTCTAAAATCCAAAAAGTGAGAAGCCGTGCCACCTCCGTGTCGCCGGGTTTGTGCCAGAGCCGCGGTGAACCCTGACGGCCAGCCCCCCTCTCCCAATACTGGTGCCTGTCCGCTGGTGGGTCGAGCGAGCCCCCCTGTGGTGGAGGCAGCTCTAAGCTTTTTAATTTAAATTGTCTCTCTAATTTGAATGAATACACTTTAAATCCATTTACAAGGATCTATTGGAGGGCAAGTCTCATGCCAGCAGCCGCGTAATTCCAGCTCCAGTAGCGTCCACTAAAGCTGCTGCAGTTAAAAAGCTTTTATAAGGATCGAGCTCGGCTGTCCACCGCAAGGCATCCTACTACCAGTCCCAGCCCCTATGCCTTGGGGTGCCTCCTGATGCTCTTCACTGAGTATCCCGTGGTCCCGAAGCATTTCCTTTGAAAAAATTAAGTGTCCAAACTACAGGTGGTGTAGCTTGCTTAACAGCCGGGATAATCCGCTGACTAGCAGACACTGCTACTAGGCACAAAGTATTTCCTGGGCTAGATGCAGTTAAAAATTTGTAATTAGATACTCTTGTTGGATGCTGAGAAAGCATTCCATAGAGTCTCCTGGCACGCCATATATGATTCTCTTAAAAAGCTTGGGGTAGGGGTCTAGGGGACCCTTTTATAGCCCAAATCACGGCCCTGTATCACAATACGTCACCTAGGCTGAAGATAAATGGAACTGTAGCACCCTGAGGGCTCGGTTGCTACAGAGGTATTGCACCTCACCCAGAGGTGTGATATCTCACTCTCAGGTAAGGATGGAGTGTGGATCAGGACCCGACACCTGCATGCATTACACCACATTGCCGTGGGGCAGGGCGACTAATATGCCTCTGAGATGGGCACGACAGTCCCTGTCCCTGGCTGGAGTGGGGGGAGGGAACACTGAGGAAGGGGAACCCTGTAGTGCAGGAGCAGGGAGGAAGCAGTTCCTGGGTGCATTGAGAAGGGAGTATAAAAGGTGGGCACCATCTTAGTTCAGTGCAGAGAAGTCTGAGCAGAAGTGGCAGGGAGCAGGGGCTCTGCATGAGCTCTGCTCCGGAGGTGGGCCTAGTAACAGAGGCCCAGGCCTGGAAGAGGGAGAAGGAAGGAAGAGGAGCGGAGAAGGCTCCAGGAACGAGGAATGAAGGGATCCCAGGGGTGCGGACGGGCGAGTCGCCACCGCACGCCCGAATCCACCTGCGTGGAGGGGTCAGGCCAAAGGGGGAGACCGGTCCTCGAAACTAGTGGAGGCAGGAAACAACCCTCAGCTAGAAACTGGAGGCTGTGACATTTTATGTGGCGCAGCCCCTCGCTACACCCGCTAGGAAGGCACCACATAGGGTCAGGGAAACTGGCGCCAAGTTTACCAAGAGGAGGCCCGAGGCAGCCGGACAGAAGGGTTGGTAAGAAAGGCCAGACAAAGGACACACAAAGGGGGTCCTGTGAAGCGCTCCAAAGTTATCTGGGAGTTGTCTGAGCCCCTCACCTGGTGAGCACAGTACGACGTGGGCAGCCGTTACCTGCAGACGTGGTCTGGATAATAAGAACTGTGAGTAAAGGCCCTGGACTGCATCACTGACTCTGTGTCGTTACTGCTGCTGCCCTGCACCATCACCCCCATCCTCCGCATACACTGCCCTGAGGCTATACTCCTCCCGTGGGGAGTTATGCTATGCTCTGCTGCACCCACAACACCAGCCTCAGCGGTCTGCCCTGCAGTGGCGGTTCACTCTGACCGCAATCCACGGGTGGCGAAGTCGGACATTTAAACATGAAAACCACATAAATAGTTCCGCCACTGGTTTGACCACCCTGAGCCACGGAACCGGGTCGCCGCCACGAAGACTACAACCACCAGCATCCACCAAAAAGGGTCCGGCTCTGGGTGTCCCAAGGCCCAGGGGGTGCATCAGAACATTTTCATCACCTTTCACAATCACCAATGGGACAAGGCAGGGATGTCCTCTGTCCCCTCTCTTATACATCCTAGTGACGAAGCACCTGCTCTCATCAATTCGCCATAACCCCAATATTAGGTGGATTGAGGTGGGAGGCACCGAGTACAAGTGCTCTCTATTTGCTGATGATGTCCTAGTATATATCACTCAATCACATATATCCATCCATGCTGTTATGGCTGAAATAGATCACTTTGTTACATGGTCAAATTTTAAAATCAATGCAGCGAAGTCTGAGGCCCTCGATGTCTCCCTCCCCAAATCCATATAGGATTCCATCCAGTCCAACTTTCCCTTTGCCTGGCCCTCACAGGGTATCAAATACTTAGGAATTCCTATTCATAGAGACCTCTCCCATCTATGTTATCTTAATTTTGGGCCCTTTATTGAACAACTCCATACAGACCACGGTTGGCAAGTTAGAACTGTAAGATTCACTACATGAACACTGGTGTTTTGTGGAAAAGCACATGTACACTGTGTTCCAAATTATTATGCAAAAAGTGTTTAGGAGTGATAAGGGAAGAATTTGTTTGTTTGTCAGTTAAACTCATTGATGGTGATGTGTGTCAGGGCTCTTTATATCACTGTAAGCAATTGCAGACACCTGTGCTAATTAGTTTGGCAGGTGTGTCCAATGAAAGGCAAGACTACTTAAGAAGGCTGTCTCACATTATTAAGCAGCCTACATTTTCTGCCAAAATGGGAAAGAAAAAGGATGTGTTGGCTGCCGAGAAGCAACAAATTGTGGAGTGTTTAGGTCAAGGCATCACTACAATCAACATTGTGCGATGATCAGGATGAAGTGTCTTGGCAATCAAGAAGTATGTAGCTGATTCACAGTACACATGTGTGCGTGCTGATAAGGGCAAATTAAGGACTCTTTCCTACAGGCAATTACGTCAGGTTAAAAGAGCAGCGGCAAAAAAGCCTTGTCATAGCAGCAGACAAGTTTTTGAAGCTGCTGGTGCCTCCAACGTCCCCCGAACAACAAGATGCAGGGTCCTTCAGAGGTTTGCAGCTGTGCATACGCCATCCTGTCGACCTCCTCTATCCACTTCACACAAGCAGAAACGGCTCCAGTGGGCCAAACATTACATGAAGACTGATTTCAAAACTGTTTTGTTCACGGATGAGTGCCGTGCAGCGCTCGATGGTCCAGATGGATGGAGTGGAGGATGGCTGGTTGATGGACACCCCACGCAAACACGGCTACAGCGCCAACAAGGAGGAGGTGGAGTAATGTTTTGGGCTGGAATCATGGGAGAGAGATTGTCGGCCCCTTTAGGATCCCTGAAGGCGCTAAAGATGAACTCCATAATGTATGTGGATTTTCTCAAACAGCACTTCCTGCCATGGTTCAAGAAGAAGAACCGTGTATTTCACAGCAAGATCATTTTTTTGCATGATAATGCACCATCTCATGCTGCACATAAAACATCTGCATCTCTGGCTGATATGGGCATAAAAGGGGACAAACTTATGGTGTGACCCCCATGCTCCCCTGACCTCTACCCCATTCAGAACCTCTGGAGCATCATCAAAAGGAGTGTCTATGATGGCGGGAGGCAGTTCACATCTAAGCAACAGCTCTGGGAGGGTATTCTGTCCTCATGCAAAACAATTGAAGCAGAAACCATCCAAAACCTGACAAATTCAATGGACGAGAGAGTTCAGAAGCTCCTTTCGAATAAGGGGTCCTATGTGAAAATGTAACATCACCTAGAATAAAGTTTTGAGTTGAAAACTGTTTGATTTCAGTTTCTAATAACCTGCTAATGCTTATAATTTCAAAAATGACCATTTTTTTGGTCTTTATTAAAATGAAAAGGTTGATCGAAAAGTTTGGGGGATCTAAGAGTGCGGCAACCCAGTAGTCATGATTACTTCGAATTCTGACAATATGAGGGTCATGTTGCAGGTAGTGCAGCAAGAAGGCACTTATGTGTCTTGCGCATCTCGGAGCCCCAAAATTATTTTCCGGGCTAGATGCAGCTAAAAATTATTATTAATTTTAAATCTGGTGGAGCTTAGTATAGATGGCCTAATAGGATCAGTGCTGCACACTGCTACAAAGCCCAAATTATTTTCCAGTCAAGATACAGATAAACATGATTAGCAATTTTAAATCTGGTGGAGCTTATTATAGATGGCCTAATAGAATCAGTGCTGCACACTGCTACAAAGCCCAAATTATTCTCCAGCCAAGATACAGATAAACATGATTAGTAATTTGAAAGCTTAAAACGGTTGGTAGGGTGATTTTAACCAATCATCAAGCTTTTACTCTCCCCAGGATGACACAGGGGTAGAAAAGTCATTTCGGATCCATGATTTGTTCATCTTTATGAACGTGAGTCTGTCTACATTATCAGTGGAGAGCCGCGTGCGCTTATCTGTCAGCACACCACCAGCAGCGCTGAACACACGTTCAGACAGAACGCTGGCTGCGGGGCATGACAAGATCTCCAAGGCGTAAGTGGCTAGCTCCGGCCATTTATCCAGATTGGAAGCCCAAAAAGAGCAAGGGTCCAGTGACACAGTCATGGCTTCAATGTTTACTTGGAGATACTCCTGTACCATCGTCTCTAGGCGTTGACTATGTGTCAGACTTCTTGTCTCCTGTGGACTTGCAAAGGATGGGCTAAAAAAGTGGTGAAATGATTCCACAAAATTGATTTTACCAGCAGATACTGTGGTTCTGTTATGGTTTGAGTGCTGAACACTTGACGGTCCCACGGTTGGCAAGTTGGAACTGTGAGATTCACTACGTGCACCACTGGTGTTTTGTGGAAAAGCACATGTAAGATTCTGCAACAGTCTCTGCTGATACTCCTGCATGCGTGCATCCCTTTCTATGGCAGGAATAATTTCTGCAAATTTACTTTTGTACCGGGGATCTAACAGTGTGGCAACCCAGTAGTCAGGATTATTTCTAATTCTCACAATTCGAGGGTCATGTTGCAGGTAGTGCAGCAAGAAGGCACTCATGTGTGTTGCGCATCCAGGAGCACCAAGTCCCTGTTGTGTTGGTGGCGAGGTAACAATCATGCTTCCTTCCTCTGTCCTCTCCCCCCAACCTCGCACAACAGAAATGTGATCAAGGTCTCCCTCATCTGATGAGTCTTCCATCAGTTCGTCCTCCACTTCTTCCTGGGCTCCTGCACCTTCCTCACTAGTTTGGCTGCTACCATGTGCCCTGGTAAAACCATCTCCCCCACCCTCACATGCCTGCCGCCTTGGTGCTGCCGACCGTCTGGACCTTGCAGATGTTAGCCCTTCCGCATACAACTCCTCCTCCTCTACTTCCTCCACCTCCTCTTGTGCCACCACCTGACTCCGAATTCTGTTTAACATGTGCTCCAGCATGTAAATCACCGGAATAGTCATGCTGATAATGGCATCGTCAGCACTAAACATCTTCGTCGCCATTTCAAAACTGTGCAGAAGGGTGTATAGGTCCCTGATCTGAGACCACTCCTCCAGCGTGATTTGCTCCACCTCTGGATCTCGTTGGCCCAGGCTATACGTCAGAACGTATTGCACCAGAGCTTGTCAGTGCGGCCACAGTCGCTGCAACATGTGCAGAGTTGAATTCCACGGGGTAGGCACATCGCATTTTAGCCGGTGAAGTGGCAGGCCCAACGACTTCTGTAGAGATGTAAGTCGCTGAGCTGCGGGATGCGAACGGCGGAAGTGAGCACACAGCGACCGTGCCCTCTGCAGAAGGCCATCTAGTCTGGGATAGTGGGCTAAAAATTGCTGGACAACCAGGTTCAACACGTGAGCCATACAAGGCACGTGTGTGACATTGCCCCGGCGAAGGGCCGCACCCAGGTTTGCAGCATTGTCGCACACGGCCTTCCCTGGTTTCAGGTCCAGTGGAGACAACCATTCATGAAATTGGTTCTTCAGAGCTGACCACAACTCCTCAGCTGTGTGACTCACATTTCCCAGACATTTCAAAGTAAAAACCGCCTGATGACGTTGAGCCCTACTGCCAGCATAGTAAGGAGGTGTGCAGGATCCCTTCTGCGCAGTTAGAAAGCTTGTGGCATGACCAGACAGGCTTTGGGTGCAGGTGGAAGACCGAGAGGAGGTTGAGGAGGCAGAAGCAGTGGAGGAACTTTGACATAAAGAGGATTGACGCACAACTCGTGGGGACGGCAAGATTTGGACAGCAGCCCCTTGTCCTGCTGTCACCATTGTTACCCAGTGCCCAGTCAGCGACATGTAACGCCCCTGTCCATGCCTACTCGTCCAAGTGTCTGTGGTGAAATGCACCCTGTCACACACAGAGTTTCTCAAAGAAGCGGTGATGTTGTGTGCGACATGCTGGTGGAGCGCAGGCACACCTTTCTTTGAGAAGTAGTGCCGACTGGGCATCTGGTACTGGGGCACTGCGACGGACATAAGGTCTCGAAAATCCTCTTTGTCCACTAGGCGGAAAGGCAGCATTTCTGTAGCCAAGAGCTTGCAGATGGTGAAATTCAACCTCTTAGCTTTCTCATGGCTAGGAAGAAATGGTCTTTTACTTGTCCACATCTGAGGGACCGAGGGCTGGCTATTGTGCTTAGACGGGGTTGAGAAGGGTGTCCCCGGCAAACTGCCGGTCTGTGAGGAAGATGCAGGCGGATATGTTAGGTTGTCTTGATCCAAAGGTGGTGCTATCGATGTCGGACAGCGCTCAACACCAGCTGGTGTTACCACCTCCAAAGAAAATGATGACCTGCCAATCACGCTGGCTGTTGCGGGTAAAGAGGTGGCAGGTCTGCGCCCCAAAACAGGTGTGACTGCTGTCCCCCCAGTCACAGAGGATGAAGAGGCCGCGGATGCACAAGATATGGCAGACGGTGGTTGGCCCGGCCGGCTAGGCCGCATTGTAGCACACTGAGCTTCCCACTGCAACTTATGCTTCATGTCCATGTGCCGGTTCATGCATGAAGTACTCAAACTATGTATTTTTTGGCCTCTACTTAGCGTTTGCTGACAAATGTTACAGATAACACAAGTTGGGTCATCTTTATCGATCTGAAAAAATGCCCAGGCTATGCAAGGCTTAGCACCCATGCGACCTGAAGAGCCACCACGACTTGTGGTGAGAGGCAGAGTTGTGTTTGAGGATGCAGTTGTTGACGTGCTTCCAGTACTACGTCTCTGTCCAGGAAGGTGCAACCTGACCTCGTCGTCACTAGCATCTTCCTCCACCTCCTCTGCTGACCTCATCTCTTGGCTGACTGTGGGTTGACAGTAAGTGGGATCTCCAACCTCATCATCATCACCCTGTGCGTTATCACACCCGTCGTCCTCAGAGCCAACCTGTTCCTGCCCTGACAAAAAACTAAAGTTGTCGCTCCAATCAGGTATTTGAGTCTCATCATCGTCTTCCTCATTGTCTCCACCAACAGGAGTTACAGTTTGGGAATGAGGGTCTACATTATGGTCAGAACCTTCTGAGTCTGGTCCTGGATCCGACTCATAAAGATTCTGGGCATCAGTGCAGATCATTTCCTTGTCTGGATTCACAGAAGCGCTGGAGTCGACCTCTGATTCCCAGGCTATAGTATGAGTAAACAGCTCTGCAGACTCAACCATCTGTTCTACCTCATACTCAGACGGGCAGCTGGAGATTTGGGAGCTGTGAGGAAGCAAGTGCGATTGGGGTGACACCTTTGAGGACTGGAGTATTTGTGATGTTGAAGTTGATGTGGAGGAGAGCCCACTTAAAGGAGCACTTGATATCCGTTGAAGCACCTGCTGTTTTTGTGCATCATCTGGAATTTGTAGCGATTGGCGTGGCCGTAAGAAAGGGATCTTATCACATTGTCCGCTAAAAGAAGTAGACATTTTAGTTTGGCTGGAAGATGGTCTTTCTTCTGCAGATGTTACTGTTGCTTTAACACCTACCCCACGGACACAATCTTTTTTCCCCTTCCCAACACGCCTATTCACCTTTCCACCAGCAGCAGGCCTTTTTCCACTCATTTTGGTGGTTAACTAATTCACAACTCTGGAGTTGTTTGCACAAAAAAACAATGGATGGGAACCGAGCAGAGCTGAGTGGCCAAACTGTGGTATTAGGCCAAAACTATTGGCTGGGTTAGATGCAGAAAAAAATTATATTCAATTTGCAACCTGATGGAGGTCAGTATAGATGGACTAATAGAACAAGTCCCACACACAGCTAGAAGCCCAAATATTTTTTCAGAGGTAGATGCAGAAAAAAATTGTATTCAGTTTGCAACCTGATGGAGGTCAGTATAGATGGACTAATAGAACAAGTCCTACACACAGCTAGAAGTCCAAATATTTTTTCAGAGGTAGATGCAGAAAAAAAATATATTCAGTTTGCAACCTGATGGAGGTCAGTATAGATTGACTAATAGAACAAGTCCCACACACAGCTAGAAGGCCAAATATTTTTTCAGAGCTAGATGCAGATAAAAATTATTTTTAATTTGCAACCTGATGGAGGTCAGTATAGATGGACTAATAGAGAAAGTCCCACACACTGCTAGAAGGCCAAATATTTTTTCAGAGCTAGATGCAGACAAAAAATTATTTTTAATTTGCAACCTGATGGAGGTCAGTATAGATGGACTAATAGAGAAAGTCCCACACACTGCTAGAAGGCCAAATATTTTTTCAGAGCTAGATGCAGATATAAATTATTTTTAATTTGCAACCTGATGGAGGTCAGTATAGATGGACTAATAGAGAAAGTCCCACACACTGCTAGAAGGCCAAATATTTTTTCAGAACTAGATGCAGAAAAAAATTATATTCAGTTTGCAACCTGATGGAGGTCAGTATAGATGGACTAATAGAACAAGTCCCACACACAGCTAGAAGCCCAAATATTTTTTCAGAGGTAGATGCAGAAAAAAATTATATTCAGTTTGCAACCTGATGGAGGTCTGTATAGATGGATTAATAGAACAAGTCCCACACACAGCTAGAAGCCCAATATTTTTTCAGAGGTAGATGCAGAAAAAAAATATATTCAGTTTGCAACCTGATGGAGGTCAGTATAGATGGACTAATAGAGAAAGTCCCACACACTGCTAGAAGGCCAAATATTGTTTCAGAGCTAGATGCAGATATAAATTATTTTTAATTTGCAACCTGATGGAGGTCAGTATAGATGGACTAATAGAGAAAGTCCCACACACTGCTAGAAGGCCAAATATTTTTTCAGAGCTAGATGCAGAAAAGAATTATATTCAGTTTGCAACCTGATGGAGGTCAGTATAGATGGACTAATAGAACAAGTCCCACACACAGCTAGAAGGCCAAATATTTTTTCAGAGCTAGATGCAGATAAAAATTATTTTTAATTTGCAACCTGATGGAGGTCAGTATAGATGGACTAATAGAGAAAGTCCCACACACTGCTAGAAGGCCAAATATTTTTTCAGAGCTAGATGCAGAAAAAAATTATATTCAGTTTGCAACCTGATGGAGGTCAGTATAGATGGACTAATAGAACAAGTCCCACACACAGCTAGAAGTCCAAATATTTTTTCAGAGGTAGATGCAGAAAAAAATTATATTCAGTTTGCAACCTGATGGAGGTCTGTATAGATGGATTAATAGAACAAGTCCCACACACAGCTAGAAGCCCAAATATTTTTTCAGAGGTAGATGCAGAAAAAAATTATATTCAGTTTGCAACCTGATGGAGGTCTGTATAGATGGATTAATAGAACAAGTCCCACACACAGCTAGAAGCCCAATATTTTTTCAGAGGTAGATGCAAAAAAAAAAAATATTCAGTTTGCAACCTGATGGAGGTCAGTATAGATGGACTAATAGAGAAAGTCCCACACACTGCTAGAAGGCCAAATATTTTTTCAGAGCTAGATGCAGACAAAAAATTATTTTTAATTTGCAACCTGATGGAGGTTAGTATAGATGGACTAATAGAGAAAGTCCCACACACTGCTAGAAGGCCAAATATTTTTTCAGAGCTAGATGCAGATATAAATTATTTTTAATTTGCAACCTGATGGAGGTCAGTATAGATGGACTAATAGAGAAAGTCCCACACACTGCTAGAAGGCCAAATATTTTTTCAGAGGAGTATAAAAGGTGGGCATCATCTTATTTCAGTGCAGAGAAGTCTGAGCAGAAGTGGCAGGGAGCAGGGGCTCTGCATGAGCTCTGCTCCGGAGGTGGGCCTAGTAACAGAGGCCCAGGCCTGGAAGAGGGAGAAGGAAGGAAGAGGAGCGGAGAAGGCTCCAGGAACGAGGAATGAAGGGATCCCAGGGGTGCGGACGGGCGAGTCGCCACCGCACGCCCGAATCCACCTGCGTGGAGGGGTCAGGCCAAAGGGGGAGACCGGTCCCCGAAACTAGTGGAGGCAGGAAACGACCCTCAGCTAGAAACTGGAGGCTGTGACATTTTATGTGGCGCAGCCCCTCGCTACACTCGCTAGGAAGGCACCACATAGGGTCAGGGAAACTGGCGCCAAGTTTACCAAGAGGAGGCCCGAGGCAGCCGGACAGAAGGGTTGGTAAGAAAGGCCAGACAAAGGACACACAAAGGGGGTCCTGTGAAGCACTCCAAAGTTATCTGGGAGTTGTCTGAGCCCCTCACCTGGTGAGCACAGTACGACGTGGGCAGCCGTTACCTGCAGACGTGGTCTGGATAATAAGAACTGTGAGTAAAGGCCCTGGACTGCATCACTGACTCCGTGTCGTTACTGCTGCTGCCCTGCACCATCACCCCCATCCTCCGCATACACTGCCCTGAGGCTATACGCCTCCCGTGGGGAGTTATGCTACTCTCTGCTGCACCCACAACACCAGCCTCAGCGGTCTGCCCTGCAGTGGCGGTTCACTCTGACCGCAATCCACGGGTGGCGTAGTCGGACATTTAAACATCAAAACCACATAAATAGTTCCGCCACTGGTTTGACCACCCTGAGCCACGGAACCGGGTCGCCGCCACGAAGACTACAACCACCAGCATCCACCAAAAAGGGTCCGGCTCCGGGTGTCCCAAGGCCCAGGGGGTGCATCAGAACATTTTCATCACCTTTCACAATCACCAATGGGACAAGGCAGGGATGTCCTCTGTCCCCTCTCTTATACATCCTAGTGACGAAGCACCTGCTCTCATCAATTCGCCATAACCCCAATATTAGGTGGATTGAGGTGGGAGGCACCGAGTACAAGTGCTCTCTATTTGCTGATGATGTCCTAGTATATATCACTCAATCACATATATCCATCCATGCTGTTATGGCTGAAATAGATCACTTTGTTACATGGTCAAATTTTAAAATCAATGCAGCGAAGTCTGAGGCCCTCGATGTCTCCCTCCCCAAATCCATATAGGATTCCATCCAGTCCAACTTTCCCTTTGCCTGGCCCTCACAGGGTATCAAATACTTAGGAATTCCTATTCATAGAGACCTCTCCCATCTATGTTATCTTAATTTTGGGCCCTTTATTGAACAACTCCATACAGACCACGGTTGGCAAGTTAGAACTGTAAGATTCACTTCGTGAACCACTGGTGTTTTGTGGAAAAGCACATGTACACTGTGTTCCAAATTATTATGCAAAAAGTGTTTAGGAGTGATAAGGGAAGAATTTGTTTGTTTGTCAGTTAAACTCATTGATGGTGATGTGTGTCAGGGCTCTTTATATCACTGTAAGCAATTGCAGACACCTGTGCTAATTAGTTTGGCAGGTGTGTCCAATGAAAGGCAAGACTACTTAAGAAGGCTGTCTCACATTATTAAGCAGCCTACATTTTCTGCCAAAATGGGAAAGAAAAAGTATGTGTTGGCTGCTGAGAAGCAACAAATTGTGGAGTGTTTAGGTCAAGGCATGACTACAATCAACATTGTGCGATGATCAGGATGAAGTGTCTTGGCAATCAAGAAGTATGTAGCTGATTCACAGTACACACGTGTGCGTGCTGATAAGGGCAAATTGAGGACTCTTTCCTACAGGCAATTACGTCAGGTTAAAAGAGCAGCGGCAAAAAAGCCTTGTCATAGCAGCAGACAAGTTTTTGAAGCTGCTGGTGCCTCCAACGTCCCCCGAACAACAACATGCAGGGTCCTTCAGAGGTTTGCAGCTGTTCATACGCCATCCTGTCGACCTCCTCTATCCACTTCACACAAGCAGAAACGGCTCCAGTGGGCCAAACATTACATGAAGACTGATTTCAAAACTGTTTTGTTCACGGATGAGTGCCGTGCAGAGCTCGATGGTCCAGATGGATGGAGTGGAGGATGGCTGGTTGATGGACACCCCACGCAAACACGGCTACAGCGCCAACAAGGAGGAGGTGGAGTAATGTTTTGGGCTGGAATCATGGGGAGAGAGATTGTCGGCCCCTTTAGGATCCCTGAAGGCGCTAAAGATGAACTCCATAATGTATGTGGATTTTCTCAAACAGCACTTCCTGCCATGGTTCAAGAAGAAGAACCGTGTATTTCACAGCAAGATCATTTTTTTGCATGATAATGCACCATCTCATGCTGCACATAAAACATCTGCATCTCTGGCTGATATGGGCATAAAAGGGGACAAACTTATGGTGTGACCCCCATGCTCCCCTGACCTCTACCCCATTCAGAACCTCTGGAGCATCATCAAAAGGAGTGTCTATGATGGCGGGAGGCAGTTCACATCTAAGCAACAGCTCTGGGAGGGTATTCTGTCCTTATGCAAAACAATTGAAGCAGAAACCATCCAAAACCTGACAAATTCAATGGACGAGAGAGTTCAGAAGCTCCTTTCGAATAAGGGGTCCTATGTGAAAATGTAACATCACCTAGAATAAAGTTTTGAGTTGAAAACTGTTTGATTTCAGTTTCTAATAACCTGCTAATGCTTATAATTTCAAAAATGACCATTTTTTTGGTCTTTATTAAAATGAAAAGGTTGATCGAAAAGTTTGGGGGATCTAAGAGTGCGGCAACCCAGTAGTCATGATTACTTCGAATTCTGACAATATGAGGGTCATGTTGCAGGTAGTGCAGCAAGAAGGCACTTATGTGTCTTGCGCATCTCGGAGCCCCAAAATTATTTTCCCGGCTAGATGCAGCTAAAAATTATTATTAATTTTAAATCTGGTGGAGCTTAGTATAGATGGCCTAATAGGATCAGTGCTGCACACTGCTACAAAGCCCAAATTATTTTCCAGTCAAGATACAGATAAACATGATTAGCAATTTTAAATCTGGTGGAGCTTATTATAGATGGCCTAATAGAATCAGTGCTGCACACTGCTACAAAGCCCAAATTATTTTCCAGCCAAGATACAGATAAACATGATTAGTAATTTGAAAGCTTAAAACGGTTGGTAGGGTGATTTTAACCAATCATCAAGCTTTTACTCTCCCCAGGATGACACAGGGGTAGAAAAGTCATTTCGGATCCATGATTTGTTCATCTTTATGAACGTGAGTCTGTCTACATTATCAGTGGAGAGCCGCGTGCGCTTATCTGTCAGCACACCACCAGCAGCGCTGAACACACGTTCAGACAGAACGCTGGCTGCGGGGCATGACAAGATCTCCAAGGCGTAAGTGGCTAGCTCCGGCCATTTATCCAGATTGGAAGCCCAAAAAGAGCAAGGGTCCAGTGACACAGTCATGGCTTCAATGTTTACTTGGAGATACTCCTGTACCATCGTCTCTAGGCGTTGACTATGTGTCAGACTTCTTGTCTCTTGTGGACTTGCAAAGGATGGGCTAAAAAAGTGGTGAAATGATTCCACAAAATTGATTTTACCAGCAGATACTGTGGTTCTGTTATGGTTTGAGTGCTGAACACTTGACGGTCCCACGGTTGGCAAGTTGGAACTGTGAGATTCACTACGTGCACCACTGGTGTTTTGTGGAAAAGCACATGTAAGATTCTGCAACAGTCTCTGCTGATACTCCTGCATGCGTGCATCCCTTTCTATGGCAGGAATAATTTCTGCAAATTTACTTTTGTACCGGGGATCTAACAGTGTGGCAACCCAGTAGTCAGGATTATTTCTAATTCTCACAATTCGAGGGTCATGTTGCAGGTAGTGCAGCAAGAAGGCACTCATGTGTGTTGCGCATCCAGGAGCACCAAGTCCCTGTTGTGTTGGTGGCGAGGTAACAATCATGCTTCCTTCCTCTGTCCTCTCCCCCCAACCTCGCACAACAGAAATGTGATCAAGGTCTCCCTCATCTGATGAGTCTTCCATCAGTTCGTCCTCCACTTCTTCCTGGGCTCCTGCACCTTCCTCACTAGTTTGGCTGCTACCATGTGCCCTGGTAAAACCATCTCCCCCACCCTCACATGCCTGCCGCCTTGGTGCTGCCGACCGTCTGGACCTTGCAGATGTTAGCCCTTCCGCATACAACTCCTCCTCCTCTACTTCCTCCACCTCCTCTTGTGCCACCACCTGACTCCGAATTCTGTTTAACATGTGCTCCAGCATGTAAATCACCGGAATAGTCATGCTGATAATGGCATCGTCAGCACTAAACATCTTCGTCGCCATTTCAAAACTGTGCAGAAGGGTGCATAGGTCCCTGATCTGAGACCACTCCTCCAGCGTGATTTGCTCCACCTCTGGATCTCGTTGGCCCAGGCTATACGTCAGAACGTATTGCACCAGAGCTTGTCGGTGCTGCCACAGTCGCTGCAACATGTGCAGAGTTGAATTCCACAGGGTAGGCACATCGCATTTTAGCCGGTGAAGTGGCAGGCCCAACGACTTCTGTAGAGATGTAAGTCGCTGAGCTGCGGGATGCGAACGGCGGAAGTGAGCACACAGCGACCGTGCCCTCTGCAGAAGGCCATCTAGTCTGGGATAGTGGGCTAAAAATTGCTGGACAACCAGGTTCAACACGTGAGCCATACAAGGCACGTGTGTGACATTGCCCCGGCGAAGGGCCGCACCCAGGTTTGCAGCATTGTCGCACACGGCCTTCCCTGGTTTCAGGTCCAGTGGAGACAACCATTCATGAAATTGGTTCTCCAGAGCTGACCACAACTCCTCAGCTGTGTGACTCACATTTCCCAGACATTTCAAAGTAAAAACCGCCTGATGACGTTGAGCCCTACTGCCAGCATAGTAAGGAGGTGTGCAGGATCCCTTCTGCGCAGTTAGAAAGCTTGTGGCATGACCAGACAGGCTTTGGGTGCAGGTGGAAGACCGAGAGGAGGTTGAGGAGGCAGAAGCAGTGGAGGAACTTTGACATAAAGAGGATTGACGCACAACTCGTGGGGACGGCAAGACTTGGACAGCAGCCCCTTGTCCTGCTGTCACCATAGTTACCCAGTGCCCAGTCAGCGACATGTAACGCCCCTGTCCATGCCTACTCGTCCAAGTGTCTGTGGTGAAATGCACCCTGTCACACACAGAGTTTCTCAAAGAAGCGGTGATGTTGTGTGCGACATGCTGGTGGAACGCAGGCACACCTTTCTTTGAGAAGTAGTGCCGACTGGGCATCTGGTACTGGGGCACTGCGACGGACATAAGGTCTCGAAAATCCTCTGTGTCCACCAGGCGGAAAGGCAGCATTTCTGTAGCCAAGAGCTTGCAGATGGTGAAATTCAACCTCTTAGCTTTCTCATGGCTAGGAAGAAATGGTCTTTTACTTGTCCACATCTGAGGGACCGAGGGCTGGCTATTGTGCTTAGACGGGGTTGAGAAGGGTGTCCCCGGCAAACTGCCGGTCTGTGAGGAAGATGCAGGCGGATATGTTAGGTTGTCTTGATCCAAAGGTGGTGCTATCGATGTCGGACAGCGCTCAACACCAGCTGGTGTTACCACCTCCAAAGAAAATGATGACCTGCCAATCACGCTGGCTGTTGCGGGTAAAGAGGTGGCAGGTCTGCGCCCCAAAACAGGTGTGACTGCTGTCCCCCCAGTCACAGAGGATGAAGAGGCCGCGGATGCACAAGATATGGCAGACGGTGGTTGGCCCGGCCGGCTAGGCCGCATTGTAGCACACTGAGCTTCCCACTGCAACTTATGCTTCATGTCCATGTGCCGGTTCATGCATGAAGTACTCAAACTATGTATTTTTTGGCCTCTACTTAGCGTTTGCTGACAAATGTTACAGATAACACGAGTTGGGTCATCTTTATCGATCTGAAAAAATGCCCAGGCTATGCAAGGCTTAGCACCCATGCGACCTGAAGAGCCACCACGACTTGTGGTGAGAGGCAGAGTTGTGTTTGAGGATGCAGTTGTTGACGTGCTTCCAGTACTACGTCTCTGTCCAGGAAGATGCAACCTGACCTCGTCGTCACTAGCATCTTCCTCCACCTCCTCTGCTGACCTCATCTCTTGGCTGACTGTGGGTTGACAGTAAGTGGGATCTCCAACCTCATCATCATCACCCTGTGCGTTATCACACCCGTCGTCCTCAGAGCCAACCTGTTCCTGCCCTGACAAAAAACTAAAGTTGTCGCTCCAATCAGGTATTTGAGTCTCATCATCGTCTTCCTCATTGTCTCCACCAACAGGAGTTACAGTTTGGGAATGAGGGTCTACATTATGGTCAGAACCTTCTGAGTCTGGTCCTGGATCCGACTCATAAAGATTCTGGGCATCAGTGCAGATCATTTCCTTGTCTGGATTCACAGAAGCGCTGGAGTCGACCTCTGATTCCCAGGCTATAGTATGAGTAAACAGCTCTGCAGACTCAACCATCTGTTCTACCTCATACTCAGACGGGCAGCTGGAGATTTGGGAGCTGTGAGGAAGCAAGTGCGATTGGGGTGACACCTTTGAGGACTGGAGTATTTGTGATGTTGAAGTTGATGTGGAGGAGAGCCCACTTAAAGGAGCACTTGATATCCGTTGAAGCACCTGCTGTTTTTGTGCATCATCTGGAATTTGTAGCGATTGGCGTGGCCGTAAGAAAGGGATCTTATCACATTGTCCGCTAAAAGAAGTAGACATTTTAGTTTGGCTGGAAGATGGTCTTTCTTCTGCAGATGTTACTGTTGCTTTAACACCTACCCCACGGACACAACCTTTTTTCCCCTTCCCAACACGCCTATTCCCCTTTCCACCAGCAGCAGGCCTTTTTCCACTCATTTTGGTGGTTAACTAATTCACAACTCTGGAGTTGTTTGCACAAAAAAACAATGGATGGGAACCGAGCAGAGCTGAGTGGTCAAACTGTGGTATTAGGCCAAAACTATTGGCTGGGTTAGATGTAGAAAAAAATTATATTCAATTTGCAACCTGATGGAGGTCAGTATAGATGGACTAATAGAACAAGTCCCACACACAGCTAGAAGCCCAAATATTTTTTCAGAGGTAGATGCAGAAAAAAATTGTATTCAGTTTGCAACCTGATGGAGGTCAGTATAGATGGACTAATAGAACAAGTCCTACACACAGCTAGAAGCCCAAATATTTTTTCAGAGGTAGATGCAGAAAAAAAATGTATTCAGTTTGCAACCTGATGGAGGTCAGTATAGATGGAGTAATAGAACAAGTCCCACACAAAGCTAGAAGGCCAAATATTTTTTCAGAGCTAGATGCAGATAAAAATTATTTTTAATTTGCAACCTGATGGAGGTCAGTATAGATGGACTAATAGAGAAAGTCCCACACACTGCTAGAAGGCCAAATATTTTTTCAGACCTAGATGCAGACAAAAAAATATTTTTAATTTCCAACCTGATGGAGGTCAGTATAGATGGACTAATAGAGAAAGTCCCACACACTGCTAGAAGGCCAAATATTTTTTCAGAGCTAGATGCAGATATAAATTATTTTTAATTTGCAACCTGATGGAGGTCAGTATAGATGGACTAATAGAGAAAGTCCCACACACTGCTAGAAGGCCAAATATTTTTTCAGGACTAGATGCAGAAAAAAATTATATTCAGTTTGCAACCTGATGGAGGTCAGTATAGATGGACTAATAGAACAAGTCCCACACACAGCTAGAAGCCCAAATATTTTTTCAGAGGTAGATGCAGAAAAAAATTATATTCAGTTTGCAACCTGATGCAGGTCTGTATAGATGGATTAATAGAACAAATCCCACACACAGCTAGAAGTCCAATATTTTTTCAGAGGTAGATGCAGAAAAAAAATATATTCAGTTTGCAACCTGATGGAGGTCAGTATAGATGGACTAATAGAGAAAGTCCCACACACTGCTAGAAGGCCAAATATTTTTTCAGAGCTAGATGCAGATATAAATTATTTTTAATTTGCAACCTGATGGAGGTCAGTATAGATGGACTAATAGAGAAAGTCCCACACACTGCTAGAAGGCCAAATATTTTTTCAGAGCTAGATGCAGAAAAAAATTATATTCAGTTTGCAACCTGATGGAGGTCAGTATAGATGGACTAATAGAACAAGTCCCACACACAGCTAGAAGGCCAAATATTTTTTCAGAACTAGATGCAGATAAAAATTATTTTTAATTTGCAACCTGATGGAGGTCAGTATAGATGGACTAATAGAGAAAGTCCCACACACTGCTAGAAGGCCAAATATTTTTTCAGAGCTAGATGCAGAAAAAAATTATATTCAGTTTGCAACCTGATGGAGGTCAGTATAGATGGACTAATAGAACAAGTCCCACACACAGCTAGAAGCCCAAATATTTTTTCAGAGGTAGATGCAGAAAAAGATTATATTCAGTTTGCAACCTGATTGAGGTCTGTATAGATGGATTAATAGAACAAGTCCCACACACAGCTAGAAGCCCAATATTTTTTCAGAGGTAGATGCAAAAAAAAAAAATATTCAGTTTGCAACCTGATGGAGGTCAGTATAGATGGACTAATAGAGAAAGTCCCACACACTGCTAGAAGGCCAAATATTTTTTCAGGACTAGATGCAGAAAAAAATTATATTCAGTTTGCAACCTGATGGAGGTCAGTATAGATGGACTAATAGAACAAGTCCCACACACAGCTAGAAGCCCAAATATTTTTTCAGAGGTAGATGCAGAAAAAAATTATATTCAGTTTGCAACCTGATGCAGGTCTGTATAGATGGATCAATAGAACAAATCCCACACACAGCTAGAAGTCCAATATTTTTTCAGAGGTAGATTCAGAAAAAAAATATATTCAGTTTGCAACCTGATGGAGGTCAGTATAGATGGACTAATAGAGAAAGTCCCACACACTGCTAGAAGGCCAAATATTTTTTCAGAGCTAGATGCAGATATAAATTATTTTTAATTTGCAACCTGATGGAGGTCAGTATAGATGGACTAATAGAGAAAGTCCCACACACTGCTAGAAGGCCAAATATTTTTTCAGAGCTAGATGCAGAAAAAAATTATATTCAGTTTGCAACCTGATGGAGGTCAGTATAGATGGACTAATAGAACAAGTCCCACACACAGCTAGAAGGCCAAATATTTTTTCAGAACTAGATGCAGATAAAAATTATTTTTAATTTGCAACCTGATGGAGGTCAGTATAGATGGACTAATAGAGAAAGTCCCACACACTGCTAGAAGGCCAAATATTTTTTCAGAGCTAGATGCAGAAAAAAATTATATTCAGTTTGCAACCTGATGGAGGTCAGTATAGATGGACTAATAGAACAAGTCCCACACACAGCTAGAAGCCCAAATATTTTTTCAGAGGTAGATGCAGAAAAAGATTATATTCAGTTTGCAACCTGATGGAGGTCTGTATAGATGGATTAATAGAACAAGTCCCACACACAGCTAGAAGCCCAATATTTTTTCAGAGGTAGATGCAAAAAAAAAAAATATTCAGTTTGCAACCTGATGGAGGTCAGTATAGATGGACTAATAGAGAAAGTCCCACACACTGCTAGAAGGCCAAATATTTTTTCAGAGCTAGATGCAGACAAAAAATTATTTTTAATTTGCAACCTGATGGAGGTCAGTATAGATGGACTAATAGAGAAAGTCCCACACACTGCTAGAAGGCCAAATATTTTTTCAGAGCTAGATGCAGATATAAATTATTTTTAATTTGCAACCTGATGGAGGTCAGTATAGATGGACTAATAGAGAAAGTCCCACACACTGCTAGAAGGCCAAATATTTTTTCAGAGCTAGATGCAGAAAAAAAGTATATTCAGTTTGCAACCTGATGGAGGTCAGTATAGATGGACTAATAGAACAAGTCCCACACACAGCTAGAAGGCCAAATATTTTTTCAGAGGTAGATGCAGATAAAAATTATTTTTAATTTGCAGCCTGATGGAGGTCAGTATAGATGGACTAATAGAGAAAGTCCCACACACTGCTAGAAGGCCAAATATTTTTTCAGAGCTAGATGCAGACAAAAAATTAATTTGAATTTGCAACCTGATGGAGGTCAGTATAGATGGACTAATATAGAAAGTCCCACACACTGCTAGAAGGCCAAATATATTTTCAGAGCTAGATGCAGACAAAAAATTATTTTTAATTTGCAACCTGATGGAGGTCAGTATAGATGGACTAATAGAGAAAGTCCCACACACTGCTAGAAGGCCAAATATTTTTTCAGATCTAGATGCAGATAAAAATTATTTTTAATTTGCAACCTGATGGAGGTCAGTATAGATGGACTAATAGAGAAAGTCCCACACACTGCTAGAAGGCCAAATATTTTTTCAGAGCTAGATGCAGAAAAAAATTATATTCAGTTTCCAACCTGATGGAGGTCAGTATAGATGGACTAATAGAACAAGTCCCACACACAGCTAGAAGGCCAAATATTTTTTCAGAGGTAGATGCAGATAAAAATTATTTTTAATTTGCAGCCTGATGGAGGTCAGTATAGATGGACTAATAGAGAAAGTCCCACACACTGCTAGAAGGCCAAATATTTTTTCAGAGCTAGATGCAGACAAAAAATTATTTTGAATTTTCAACCTGATGGAGGTCAGTATAGATGGACTAATAGAGAAAGTCCCACACACTGCTAGAAGGCCAAATATTTTTTCAGAGCTAGATGCAGACAAAAAATTATTTTTAATTTGCAACCTGATGGAGGTCAGTATAGATGGACTAATAGAGAAAGTCCCACACACTGCTAGAAGGCCAAATATTTTTTCAGAGCTAGATGCAGATAAAAAAAATTTTTAATTTGCAACCTGATGGAGGTCAGTATAGATGGACTAATAGAGAGAGTCCCACACACTGCTAGAAGGCCAAATATTTTTTCAGAGCTAGATGCAGAAAAAAATTATATTCAGTTTGCAACCTGATGGAGGTCAGTATAGATGGACTAATAGAACAAGTCCCACACACAGCTAGAAGCCCAAATATTTTTTCAGAGGTAGATACAGATAAAAATTATTTTTAATTTGCAACCTGATGGAGGTCAGTATAGATGGACTAATAGAGAAAGTCCCACACACTGCTAGAAGGCCAAATATTTTTTCAGAGCTAGATGCAGACAAAAAATTATTTTGAATTTCCAGCGTGATGGAGGTCAGTATAGATGGACTAATAGAACAAGTCCCACACACTGCTAGAAGGCCAAATATTTTTTCAGAGCTAGATGCAGAAAAAAATTATATTCAGTTTGCAACCTGATGGAGGTCAGTATAGATGGACTAATAGAACAAGTCCCACACACTGCTAGAAGCCCAAATATTTTTTCAGAGCTAGATGCAGAAAAAAATTATATTCAATTTGCAACCTGATGGAGATCAGTATAGATGGAGTAATAGAATGATGCTATGCCCAAAAGATTTTACTTCACTAGGTGCAGTAAAAAAATTGGTATTCTATACACAGGTGGTATATCTTGCAACACAGATAGGCTACTCCACTGACTAACACACTCTGCAATAGGCCAAAAAGGATTAGCTTTGCTAGATTCAGCCAAATGCTGTGAAAAAAACTTGCACAGCACTGGCACAGACCTGCCTGGCAAAAACTGATAGGAACTGATGTAACCTAGTCCTGAAAAGGACTGCAATTACAATTAGTCTTTACTCCCACAATCTATCTATTTAAGAGAACAGACATGCCTGATAAAAGTCGTAGGAAATGCTGTAACCTAGTCCTTAAAAGGACTGCAATCACAACTATTCCCTACTCCCAAGCTATCTGTAGATTTGTGCGAAAATTGGCTTGAAATTAACAAGGTATAGCGCACACAGCAACAGCGGTGCCGTCTAACACGCAGCTGCAGCAGTGAGGAAATGGTGGCGACGGGGAAAATGGCTTGGTCTTATAGGGCAAGGACATGTGACATACACTGCCAATGACACATGCCCTTGCTTGTGTGAAAAAAAGCACTTCGCTCCGTGTGTGCGCTGCTGATAGGAAGTGCCGGGGCCCTGACCAGGCGGATGGGGCCCACTCACCGTCGGGCACCCCTGCGTGCTATGGGACCCGTGAGCGGTGCGGTGCCAGTGCCAGCTCCCTCCCACCCCTTGCTCATGACCCTGACAGCCGGCTGTTGCACTGTGACGTCTCAGGTCAGAGGGCGCGGTGACGTCTTTACACCACGCTCTCTCCTGAGCTGTCACAGTGACGCGCCCTCAGGGCCGCGGGGTACTCGGCAGCCGAGCCTCTTGTCGCTGCTGGGGGGGAGATCACGGTGGCTGGCCCGGTTCGTGACCCAGGGCGGTCAGTGTAAAAAGGGGATATTTCTATAAGGGGTTTTGGGATTTTTTCGTGACGCCACCTGTGGTGTCTGGTGAGGATCATCAGTGCTACAACAGTCCTCTGAGGCAGATGTTAGGGCAGCTTGTGATGGAATGGCTCCCCCCAGGTGGTGCGGGCCTCAGGGCAGCGTGGGGTGGACTGGATGGTGGTGCTGGGGAGAGATGGCAGGACGGTCCCGGAGGAAAGACGGACACTCACACGGGGGTAAGCTTCTGTACCTTTACTGGTGATGCTGCAGGCACGGTCCAGGGTACTCCAGGTGAAGGGCGCACTTCTGGACTCTCCCCAGTGAGCGGGTATAGGGCCTCCTGATCCGTTGCTTTATTCTCTAAGCTTCTGGCCTGCCTGGAATTAGGCCTAGCTTGGTTACTGTTTCTCCTTGCACCTGCTGACCTGGTGGTAGGGCCTTCTCTTTGGAGATCACTCTCCCTGGACGTTGGGGCCTCCGTTACTCCTAGCCCTGATACTATAATCAGCATTTGGTGAACCTGGGACCTGTAGTCCTCCAGGGGTTCCGGTGGTTCCTACTGGTTATAAGGCATCCCTGTAGGCGTCCCTGTAGGCGCGGACCCAGTGTCCAGTATATATATTGGGGTGAGCCTGGTATGCTCCTCTGCCCCCTCGCTACTTCTTCCTTCTCCTCTCGCCTTCGGCCCACTCAAGGCCCTCACTAGGCTTCCACACGTGCTGTAGGCCTTGGCTCGCCTAAGCACAGCAGCCAGTGTGCTGCTCTCTGAGCGTCAGCACGCTCTCTGCTCAACTCTGAGCTCTGTCTCTTTCTGTGTCTCAGAGACTAACTAACAACTCACTCCAGACTCCAACACAAAACTGAGCTGCCTGGTTCCACCCTACCTTTATATATCCCTAACGGGCTCCCTCTGCTGGTCTGAGGTGGTAGGGTGGAGGTGTGTGAATGTGTGAGGGCCTCTTGTGGAGAAGTCCATCCATGCACCCTTCTGGGTTCTGTGGCACCAATGCGCAACAGGGCACTATATCCCCCCCTAGTAAAACTCAGTACTCCTAGACTGAAACATTTTTCTCAAACAGGTTAAACAATAACATTTCTTCCCTTTATGGGAGGCATTTTTCTTGAACGTTACAGGTAACATTATTAACACAATAAATATATGTACAATAGTTAGAGTTTTTGAGCACTTGTCAGTGAGTCCCCTAACAGGGTGTCCATTTCACTGCAAAGTGCAAGGGAGCTTGAGGGACCTGTCCGTAAACCCTGGGCGTGGCTGCAGGGCATAGGTGATCCGGAGTTGGACCACGTCTTCTGCCACGCCAAACAGGTTTTTGTTCAGTGGGTACCTAAAAGGAGCACTCCAGGGAGTGCAATTATGTACAATAAATAGTTTTTGGGCTGCACACAGTCCTCAGCCACCGAGTCCTTTATATTTACCCTTACGGGTAACTAAATGCAACAAGAAAAGTGTCCATTTCACCTAAATTGTCCATTGTAAGGCAAAAAATACATCAATACATACATGAAAATTACACAAGAATAACATACCCCAAGGGCCAATTATTTATACTATCAGAGTTTCTCTTTCTACTCTCTGTATCTGACAGGGGTCTGACCTTGCGTGCTACGTGTTGACCTACGTAGTACTGGGATGCGTGTGGTACTGGTGTTTGTACTACCTCCCATTCTGTCAGTTCTAGGTGTGGAGGGACTGCAAGGCTGCCTTAAACTTCCTACGGGACTGGCAAGTGTACCATTGGCTGGGCCTTCTTGCTCTGCTACTACTGGTGATCTTTCTTCCGGGGATTCTTCCTGAGCAAGCTCTTCTGGGGCACCTACAGGTTCTACTTGCTGTGGAGGGTCCTCTGGCTATTGGTAGAAGTGGATCACAGGTATTATCACTGCTCCTCCTAGTTGGGGCCAATCTGCCAGGAAATCTCCTAATTCAGTATGTATTACTGCTTCTTTAGGCTCCTCCGGTACGATGAGAGGCACTTCTTCCTTGGGCTTTAGCAGACCTGGATACAACTTCAGCTGGTCTCTAGATACCGTTGCAGTCGTACTTCCTCCGTCCTTGGTAATTAAACAGGTCTTCCTGTTATCAAATCTTGAATTCAACACAGTGTAGGGTTCCCTCTCCCACTGGTCATCAAGTTTGTGGTTTCTTATTTTTCTCTTTAGCACAACTTCTCCGGGTGAAAAGGGTTCTGCTGGTGTGCTCTTGTTGTACTGTGCTTCCTGCTTGTCTCTTACCCTATTCAGACTGTCTTCGACACAGGCCTGTACTCTCTTGTACTGCTCCTGTCACGTCGTGTCCCAGCCTTCAGTGGACATATCTGCTTCGGGTTCTACTACACCAAGCTCCAGGTCCATGGGCAACTTTCCGGGTCTTGCTCGCATAAGATATGCTGGAGTACAATTGGTGGAACTCACAGGTATGTGGTTGTACAAATCTACCAGGTCAGGTAACTTGTTGGGCCACTGGTTTCTTTCTTCTAGCGGTAAGGTCTTCAACAGGTCGATGACGATGTTATTCATCTTTTCACATAACCCATTGGTTTGGGGGTGGTACGATCTTCTTACACCCGTAAAGATGGCAGAACTCCTTGAACAATTCAGCTTCAAAGGCAGGGCCTTGATCAGTCAGCACCTTATCCGGGTATCCATGGGGCCTGCAGAAGTAGGCTTGAAACGTTCTTGCTGCAGTTTCTGCCATCAGATCCTTGACGGGGGCTACCACCAGGAACCGGGAGTAGTGATCCACCATGGTCAGGGCATACGAGTAACCTGACCTGCTGGGTGACAGTTTGACGTGATCCAAAGAGACGATCTCCAAGGGCTGGGTTGTCTTGATGGACTGCAGGGGTGCTTTTTGGCTGCCATAGTCCTTTCTTCTGAGGCTACAGGGTCCACAATCCCGGCACCATCTCTCTATGGAACTCCGCATTCCAACCCAGTAAAACCGATTCTTCAGGAGGGTTTCTGGCTTCTTCCAGCCAAAGTGCCCTGCTTGATTGTGGTAGGCCTCCAACACCATCTGGATGTCCGTCCTAGGCACTACGATCTGCCATACCATCTCATGGGTCCTCGGGTTGACGTACCTTCGGCACAGCTTCTCTCTATAGATGAACAGCTGGCTTCTCTCATTCCACAGTTGCTTTGTTAGAACCCTCCTGTTAGTTTTTTTTGTATTTTGTGGTCACGTGACCTGCTGCCTATTTATTCCAGCTCCGCCCTCCTGGCTTTGCTGGACTTCAGTGTTACTTTGACTCTTAATCTAGCCAGGTGCTTTGTACCTATCTCTTTAGTTTGCTTGGTCCTTGGACCTCTAAGTACGTTTTGTCTGTTTGTCTTTTTGCTCCGCTACAATTTCTGCTAGGAGGTGTCCAATTTTGTCGCAGTCCTTAGTACTTTTAGGGACCCCTCCCTTATATCTATAGGTCTGCGTTCAGACTAGCTGAGGACGAAGGCGGGTCTGTTCACAAGGAACAGGTTGCCCGCTGCATCGTAGGGAATCAGCTTAGTCCTATTGTAGGGACAGTTTTCCTTTCTTTCCTTAGTTCTTGTAGCAGATCATAACATGCTTGGCTTCTGGAGACGCCTCCTTCTCCAGGGAGGAACCTTCCTGGGTTATCAGTTCTTTGATATGGCTGACAACAGGGTCGCTGTCCTGGGTCTCCTTCCAGCTGTGGTGAGGCAACGGGTTTAACGTCTTACCGCGATCCCTCCTGGAGGCTCGTTGCTCGTGGACCACTCCATTACGGTGGAAGGCAGGTAGCTCAATCTCCTCCAGGTCATCCACTTCTTCCTCAGTATCCAACTGGTGCGGCATCCTGGACAGGGCATCGGCGTTGGCATTTTTACGGCCTGCCCGGTACTTGATGGTGAACTGGTAGTTTGACAGCCGAGCCATCCATCGTTGTTCCATGGCTCCTAGCTTGGCTGTTTCCAGATGAGTCAAGGGGTTATTATCAGTGTAGGCAGTGAACTTACTGGAGGCTAGGTAGTGCCTGAACCGCTCAGTGATGGCCCAGCCCAGGGCCAGGAACTCCAACTTGAAGCTGCTATAGTTCTCTGGGTTCCTCTCGGTCGGGCGGAGCTTCCTGCTTGCATAGGCAATCACCTTCTCTCGGCCATTCTGCTTCTGACTTAACACAGCTCCTAATCGCTCATTGCTGGCATCAGTGTACAGCAGGAATGGTTGGCTGTAGTCAGGGTAGACTAGGTTCTCTTCGCCGGTCAGGATCTCCTTCATCACCTCAAAGGATTCAGCTTGCTCCTTACCCCGCTGGAACGGGGGTTTTCTGCCTCTCCCGGACTGTCCTACCAGGAGATCTTGCAAAGGCGCCGCTTTCTTGGTGTAGTCCTTCACAAACCTCCGGTAATACCCGACTAGTCCCAGGAACTGACGTACCTCCTTGAGGCTCTTCAGCTCCGGCCATCTCTGGATGGCAGTGACCTTCTCCGGGTCCGGTGCTACTCCTTCTGGACTGACGATGTGCCCCAGGTACTGTACCTTTCGCTTGAGCAGGTGGCACTTGGAGGGCTTCAGCTTCATCCCATACCGGGACAGCGACTCAAATACCTCTGCCAGGTGCTTCAAATGGTCCTCGTACGTTTTGGAGTACATTATCACGTCATCCAGGTATAGCAGTACAGTCTCAAAGTTGCGGTGTCCCAGGCAGCACTCCATCAATCTCTGGAACGTTCCAGGGGTGTTGCAGAGTCCGAACAACATACTGTTGAACTCGCAGAGTCCCATCGGGGTAGTAAAGGCCGTCTTATCCCGATCCTCCTCAGCAACAGCTACTTGCCAGTACCCACTAGTGAGGTCAAGGGTGGAGAAGTAGTTTGCAGACTTTAAGGCAGCCAGGGATTCCTCTATACGGGGCAAAGGGTATGCATCTTTGTGTGTTATGCGATTTACTTGTCTGTAATCTACACACATTCTCATGCTTCCATCCTTTTTCCTGACCAGGACCAGGGGAGCTGCCCAGGGGCTACAGCTATCTTTTATTACCCCTGCCTTCCTCATGTCATGCAACATTTCCTTCACTTTCTGGTAGTGTGCTGGTGGGATTGGCCTGTAACGTTCTTTGATGGTGTTGTACCCCTTTAATTCTCCCGAAATCAAGTGGGTGTTTACTGAATACCTGCTCGTATTCCTGAACCACCCGGTGTACACCCTGTTTCTGATGGGCAGGAGGGGTGTCTGTCCCAACATGGAGCTGTTGACACCAATCCTCCACCTGGGTTCCCAGGTCATTATCCTCCACTTCGTCTGGTGAGGTTAAGGACTCCGCCTTGTGTATGGAGTTGTTATCTACTGTGTACAGTTTAGCAACAGTGGTGTAGCATGGTAATCTAACCTCGTCCTCCCCATAGTTTAGGAGGCATACGGGCACCCTCCCATTGCGTACATCCACTACCCCTCTGGCAGTCAAGAATGTAGGTCTATGCTCCGAGCTAAGGGGCTCTACTACCGCCTGGTAGCTCCGTCCTTTGAGACCTATTGCTGCTCTACACCACATCAGCATCTCACTCATCGGGGGGATCACAATGGGTAATGGGTCTGTCACCCGTACATTACCAATTTCACCACCTGATAGCTTTACCTGTTGCTGGTACATAAGGGCTCGGATCTCTTTCTGGAGCAACCTCCTCTGCCCTGGTTTAGCGGTGTCAGCAATCTGTTGGCGCAAAAACAACACTTCTCCTAAACAGTTACCGACAATATTCGTACCAAGTATCATATACAAGTCTGTATCACCGGGATTAGACTCCACTACAATCAGTCCTTGGTCCTTTAGCTCCGCTCTCCCCACTTACACTGTTACATTCTTAACCCCTACTAGGTTAAGAGGAAGGCCGTTAGAGGCATACACGGAGAGGTTCGGGGCTGGCGGTTGGAGTTCGTCTATGGACCAGAACCTTTTGTAGAGGACATCAAGCATGATGGTTACCTGAGATCCCGTGTCCAGCAGGGCAGGTGTCGCGATGCCATCCAGCACAATGGACAGGAAGGGTCTTCCTCCCACGAACCGATGGTACCAGTTTCATGGGCCTGCTTGATTTACTCCTGGGTGTCGTCCCTCGGCCTTATGGTTTGTTCGTTTAAAGGACAGTTCCGCGCTGTGTGGCCTGCCTTCTGGCAGCGATAGCAGATGAACTCTCCTGGAGGGCGACGTTGGTTGTGGGTCCTCCCACGGGGTGGCGTTGTCCTCCTCCGGGGTGGCGTTGTCCTCCTCCTTCTTCTCATCCAGGGGACATCCTCAGGGCTGTTGGCGAGTAGTATCCTTCCTTCCGGCTCGGGTTCTTGCTTTGGCTGCAGGGCGCTCAGGACAGTGGCCAGGATTTTACTTAACTGGCGCACTTCAGAGCGTAGGCTGTCCAGCTTGCTAAGAGGCACTGTTTGCATCTTCGTTTCGGCCATTAATGAAGGAGCAGTGGCACTGGGGTGGCCTCACCCAGGTAACGCTGGATAGCAGCATCTGATGTTTCCAGGGGTTGCAGACCCTTTATAGCCATGTCCTTAAGGGTGTCAAAGGTGGCATCTGGATGGTCCAAGGCCCACCACCGTACAGTTCTGCTCTCCTCCTGGAACCTCAACCCCCGATGAACTGTTCCGTCAGCATTTTATTTTCATTTTGTATGCTACCTGGACTAACCTGTTTCAGGGCCCGCAGGGCTTCCTGTAAGCGCCAGGCATAGTCCCGGACACTGTCCTCAGGCTTCTGGACACAGTGGTAGAACCTCATCCAGAGATCCATCTCGGTGCGGTTTTCAAACACAGCCTGCAGTCTCTTAAAGATGATGGATACTGATTCCTGGTCTGCGGCTGGCCAGGTTTCAACTTCCCGCTCTGCGGCACCAGTCAATTGTTCCAGCACAACAGGGGCTCTCTGTTTACCGGTCATAGAATACATGTCTAGCACACCGCATATTCTTCTCCTGAATCCAGACAGGGTGTCCGGTTTGCCCTTATACTGGGGGAGCCACTTCGCTCCAGGGATATACGGCAGGGCCATAGGTAATGACCCTTGTAGGTGGAGCGGCCGCTCCGGCCTGTGCAGCGCCGGGCGCAGGTTGGGCATCAGGAGCGTTAACCGGTGCTCCGGCGGCTTGCTGGTCGTCGGCCATTGTTGCACCCCCCTAGTGAACCAGAGCCTACCTTCTTCACTTCTTTTACCAGGTAGGCCGCAGCTCTGCAGGCGACGGTCTTCTTTCAGGACCTTGCGTCGCTCGCGTCTGACGTCAGAGTGTCCTCTGGCTCCTTTAAGGACCTGACGCTTCCTGATTCGACATCAGAGGCGGGGCGTGTCCTCCACTTCGCGCTCTTCTAGCGGTTACGCCTCTCCGATTCCCGGGGTTACGCCCCTCTTCTTCCCACGCGGCGACGGGAAGATGGCGGACAATGGCGGGAAATCTCGGGAATGGCGGGAAAACTTCACCATAGTGAGTACTACAGTCTCTTAAGGCGCACAGTACCCGGTGGCAACGGGTACGGAATCCTGTTCGTGATGCCACCTAAAAAGGGGATATTTCTATATGGGGTTTTGGGATTTTTCGTGACGCCACCTGTTGTGTCTGGTGAGGATCACCAGTGCTGCAACAGTCCTCTGAGGCAGATGTTAGGGCAGCTTGTGATGGAATGGCTCCCCACAGGTGGAGCGGGCCTCAGGGCAGCGTGGCGTGGACTGGATGGTGGTGCAGGGGAGAGATGGCAGGACGGTCCCGGAGGAAAGACGGACACTCACACGGGGTTAAGCTTCTTTACTTTTACTGGTAATGCTGCAGGCACGGTCCAGGGTACTCCAGGTGAAGGGTGCACTTCTGGACTCTCCCCAGTGAGCGAGTATAGGGCCTCCTGATCTGTTGCTTTATTCTCTAAGCTTCTGGCCTGCCTGGAGCTAGGCCTAGCTTGGTTACTGTCTCTCCTTGCACCTGCTGACCTGGTGGTAGGGCCTTCTCTTTGGAGATCACTCTCCCTGGACGCTGGGGCCTCCGTGACTCCTAGCCCTGATACTATAATCAGCATTTGGTGAACCTGGGACCTGTAGTCCTCCAGGGGTTCCGGTGGTTCCTACTGGGTATAAGGCGTCCCTGTAGGCGCGGACCCGATGTCCGGTATATATTTTGGGGTGAGCCTGGTATGCTCCTCTGCCCCCTCGCTACTTCTTCCTTCTCCTCTCGCCTTCGGCCCTCTCAAGGCCCTCACTAGGCTTCCACACATGCTGTAGGCCTTGGCTCGCCTAAGCACAGCAGCCAGCGTGCTGCTCTCTGAGCGTCAGCACGCTCTCTGCTCAACTCTGAGCTCTGTCTCTCTCTGTGTCTCAGAGACTAACTAACAACTCACTCCAGACTCCAACACAAAACTGAGCTACCTGGTTCCACCCTCCCTTTATATATCCCTAATGGGCTCCCTCTGCTGGTCTGAGGTGGTTGGGTGGAGGTGTGTGAATGTGTGAGGGTCTCTTGTGGAGAAGTCCATCCATGCACCCTTCTGGGTTCTGTGGCACCAATGCGCCACAACAGCGCAGAGCGGGAAGACGCCGGCATGGGCTAGGGGTCTGGAGCAGCGGCAGCAGGTAAGAAGTGAGGTGAGTATTTGATTTTTTTTTATATATGTATGGAGGCATGGGGCATTATATGGGGGCGGTGAAACAAGTAACATCCTGCATGGGGTATTATATGGGGGGGAGAGGTGACATCCTGCATGGGGCATTATATGGGGGGAGAGGTGACATCCTGCATGGGGCATTATATGGGGGAGAGAGGTGACATACTGCACGGGGCATTATATGGGAGGAGAGGTGACATTCTGCATGGAGAATTATATGGCGGGGGGGTGACATCCTGCATGAGACATTATTTGGGGGGGTGACATCCTGCATGTGGCATTATATGGGGGGTGATGACTCGCCCAGGGGGATATGGAGGACTCGGTACCCGGGCCTTTACCTCCTTGGGATGTCATGGCAGTCGGCTCCCAGGCCCGTACTCTGGGGTCACTCTTTAAAAGGGGTTTTAGTGTACAGTTTGTCTTGTGACGCCACCTGTAGTTTCCAGTAATAGTTACCGGCGCTGCTGCGGACCTCCGGGGGTGATGGGATGACAGCTGGGATGTTTCTGCTCCCCACAGGCAGAGCTGGCCCCCGGGGCAGGGTTGATGGACGGGATGCAGGTGAGAGATTGCCCGGTCAGGTCAGGGGGAATGACGGACATGCACACAGGGGATTCGCTTCAGTACCTTTACTGGTGTAACGGCAGGTATGGTCCAGGGTACTTGCTAGGAAGGGTGCACTTCTGGACTTCTCCCCAGTGAGTGGGTATAAGGCCTCCTGATCCGTGTCTTCCTCTCTCTAAGCTTCTGGTCCGCCTGGAACTTAGCCTAGCTTCTGTGTTGTGTTGCTCTCTCACCTGACCGCTTGGTAGTAGGACTTTCCTTTGGCAACCACTATCCCTGGATGCTGGGGCCTTCGTGGTTCCTAGTCATGTATTTGATGGTAGCTTCAGGATGACCAGGGGTCTGGAAGCCTCCTGGTATGCCAGTATTCAATACTGGGTATAGAGGACCCTGTAGGCGCGGACCCGGTGTCCGGATTATGTCTTGGGGTGAGCCTGTGATGCTCCTCTGCCCCCTCAACTCCTCTCTCCTTGCTTCGGCCACACTCGGGGCCCTCAGAACAGCAGCAGACGTGCTGCGTCTTCACTGGTCTAAGTGCCAGCACACTGTCTCACTGAACTGAACTGCCTGACTCCACCTTCCATATAAATATCCCTAACAGGGCTCCCTCTGGTGGTATGAGGTGGAAGGGTGGAGGTGTCTGTTTGTAGTGAGGGCCTCTTGTGGAGAAGTCCATCCATGCACCCTTTTGGGTCCTATGGTACCTGTTGTAGCAGGGTGCCACAGTGATATCCTGCATGGGGCATTATATGGGGGGGGAGGTGACATCCTGCATGGGGCATTATATGGGGGAGGAGAGGTGACATCCTGCATGAATTATTTTTTAAAGTATGGATGGGCTGGATGGACTCCCACTTGGATCTCCTTTTATCGCGCAATGATATGGAAGAAGGTCACTGGTCTTTGACTGATGATATCCTAATAACACTTTTCATGTTATGATATACTATGTTACTACATAACGAGCATTATCCATCTACTAACTTTTAATGCAGGTTTAAATCGACCCCTATCCAGACAAATAAAACGGTAAACAGATACGATCTATAACGATGAAGTTCCCAACCGAGAAAACATACACTTTCAAAACATACACCTACCAAAAATTTCTGAATCAGCTGCACAACAACTCCTTGCAGAAATAACTGAGGAAGACATAACTCAGCAAATAAAGAGTCCGAAAAACAGAAAAGCACCAGGGCCTGACGGGCTTGCAGCCATCTATTATAAAAAGTGTCTAGAGACACTATTTCCCCGTATCAAAAAATGTTTCAACTTATTTCTGCAGGGAAATCAAATGCCCCCAGAATTCTACATAGCCCATGTCACCGAAACCCAAACAAGATCCCTTACTTACAAAAAACTACAGACCAATATCACTTCTGAACGTAGACCTCAAACTGTTCACATCAATAATAACTCAAAGAATAAATGCCTTACTTACAGCGCTAATACATCACGAACAAGTGGGGTTTATTCCATTGAGACAAGCCCCCGATAATATCAGGCAAAATCTAAATATCATACATAAAGCTAAAATAGACAAAAAGCCACTAATAATGCTAGCGTTGGATATTGAAAAAACTTTCGATTCAGTTTCCTGGCTCTATCTCTTCAATACCCTAGCTTTATATTGTTTTCCGCCTGGCCTCATAACATCATTAAAATTACTATATGACTTTCCCACGGCATACCTAAAACTCACTTCAACTACTCCCGCCCCTATTAAAATAAGGAGAGGCACACAACTAGGTTGTCCGTTATCACGGGCACTATTTGCGCTAGCCATAGAACCCCTGGCTAAAGCCATAAGGGCACATCTGGATATTAAGGGATATCAAGGAACAGGATCACCTCATGATTACAAAGTTAACCTGTTTGCGGACGACTTGCTGTTAACTATTACACAACCATTAACAACCCTTCCGAACCTCTACTAGCTCCTACACAAATTTGAAATTATTTCTGGACTAAAAATAAATATTGATAAGTCTGAAGCTATGTTTATTAATACCCCTAAGCCCATGCAAGATCATATAATAACCCAGTTCGGATTCATTAAAAGAGAACATTATCTCCCCTACCTAGGAATAAATTTAACTACGAATAAATCAACACTTTTTAAACGGAACTATACCCCTTTACTTCAACAATTCCGAACTGACCTCAAAAAATGGTCATCAACATATCTATCCTGGTTAGGCTGTGTCCATTCAATAAAAATGGTAACACTACCACGTTTTCTATACCTTTTTAGATCCCTACCTATAATGATACCCAGTAAAATCTTTGTGGACATACACTCGCAAATTTCTAAATTTGTATGGCATGGGAAACATCCTAGGATATCCCAAAGAATTATGTTTTACCACAGTTGGCAGGGAGGAGTCTCGCTCCCCAATTTCACCCACTACTATAAAGCGGCACAGCTTGCGCAGCTATCATTAGTCTCTTCGCCATCTGGGAAGCCTAGATGGATAGACTTTGAAAACTCAAATATTACACCATACTCATTCCCAGGGTTAATGTGGGCAACAGATCAACTCCCTACTAAACTGGCTGCCAATTCTCCCTATACTTATCACTCGCACTCTGTAGAAAACTCAGATTTAAATTCAAATTGCAATCCAACCCCCTCCCCTCTATTATCGATACTCAACAACTCTATGTTCTCTAGCGGACCTGAACCAAACTACTTCAACTGCTGGAGATTTAGAGGAGTAACCTGTTTAAAACACCTTTGGACTCCCAATAGATCCATCAACTCTAGGTAAGAATTTATACAGAAGTATAACTCGCCAATAAGCGAAACAAAGTGAATTAACCAAGTCCCACACTTTGCCAAAAAAATCTCTACCAATAAGAGAGCTTCCTTACCTACAGCGTTTGAACGAAAATGCATCTATAACCCATTTAGTCAAGGAGTTATTTCACTACTATACTCGATACTTAACCTCCCCCCAGCAGAGGAGAAGTTGCAATGTATAGAGCAATGGGAAAATTACCTTGGTATCAATTTGTCTTTAGAAAGATGGAGTCGCTGTTACGATGTCTTATCAAAGGGTAGCCGCCAGACTTCTCTTACTGAAACTTCATTAAAATTCCTACATAGAGCTTATTACGTCCCAGTAAAACTACATAAAATATACCCCAACGTCTCAGACAGATGTTTTAGAGGATTTAATGCACCAGGAGACACGAAGCATATCTGGTGGTCCTGCCCTTTGGTGACAATTTTCTGGCAAGAGGTTAAATCCCTAATTAAGGATGTGTTGGGGGGTTTCTATCCAGCTTGACCCGGCAACATTATTGTTTGGAGATAGGCCACAAGGCTTATCTAATAAAACATTTAAGTTACTTAATTTTATCACAATGGTAGCTCGAATCCACATTGCTACCCAATGGAAAACGTCATTACATTCACTATCTATAATTAAAAAAAATATAGATAATATAATGATCTATGAACGGATTGAAGCTACTAAAACAGACTCACTGGAATTATTTTTTAAAGTATGGAGGGCTGGATGATATGGAAGAAGGTCACTGATCTTTGACTGATGATATCCTAATAACACTTTTCGTGTTATAATATACTATGTTACTACATAACGAGCATTAGCCATCTACTAACTTTTAATGCAGGTTTAAATCGACCCCTATCCAGACAAATAAAACGGTAAACAGATGTGATCTATAACGATGAAGTTCCCAACCGAGATCCACCACCCACCCCCTCCCTTCTCCAACCCTACCCCAAATCCCTTGTTTTACCTCCCTATAAAATTTTGCATATTTGTTATATTATAACATTCGTCAGAATGTAAACTGTTATGACTAATATTTTCCCTGCGTTGGAAAATTTATATTGCTGAAGAAAGTCTGTTACCAAATGAAAAGAAATTTGTTTAATCAAACAAGTTTTGAAAGTAAAGTACAATTTGCATGCCTCCTTAAATACAAAAAACTTGTCCCTACCTCTTGAAAACCTGTCCGGGAGGGCAACCTTGGGTTCAGGCTGGACAGGCCTACCTGCACAGACCCCGACATTGGTGACCTGTAACCGCTGATGCTGCTGCTGACCCTTACAGCGGAGGTCATTCACCTCCAGAGACAGAGGGTGCAACTGCTCTGCAAGTTCTGCAACTGAACCCATACCAGGGGAGAAAGGAAAAAAAAAAGGTCCACGCCCAAAAACACACAGAGAAAAAAAAAATGTCAGTTTTTGCTTTTTTTTTCAAAACTTGCTCAGCCGATGATAATGTCACACCAGGTGTGGGAAAGACTTAGTGCAACACAGAGGGAAGAGAGAAAGGGAGCTCAGACACTAGGGAAAGGGGGGAATGGAGACCTCCTAGTCTGGTCTAGTGTCACCCTGTCTCAACTACCGTCCCTATATTGTCTCTGCACCAATTGCCGCACGCGTGCCTCGCCATGACTTTCCCTGGCGTATGACTAAGGCTAGGGACAGGAGGAGATTAGCACTAGTCAATCTCCACTAGACTCTATAGACAACAAGGGTAGACAAACAGGGGGGAATTGCTTGGCTTTAGACGACTCCAGACAAATGTGCATATGGCCTCAAGCTCCAGAGAGGATGAAGTACTGCTCTTGCTAAAGCCTCACAAGTAGTAATGAATATCTCCGGTACCTCCCTCTCAGACACGCCAGGTATTTATACACCCAGGCCAGGGAGCTAATTAACCAGAGGGCGGTAGCTGCTGGGTCCTAGAGACAGACAGCTTCTAAGAAGATGTCTGTAATGCCAAACAAAGAGATCTCCTGCAAAAAACTTCAGGGCGACCGTCTGTCACCTCTGATACCCTCGTGACAGGCCCATGACCTAGGATGCAAACCCAGCTTTGACACTGGGCAGTACATTGCGACCAGGGCCGGGTGCAGGTTTTTCTGGGCCCCGGGCGAAAGAGTCTCAGTGGGCCCCTTTAACACATACCACGATTCATGATGCACAGATACCGCAGGGAAATCTATATATATATAGTACAATATCAAAGATTCACTTCTTACATTACATGAGTGATAGCTATTGTGAATTCTACAATAGCTCAGAAAAAGGCGAATCCTCGCAGCGCACAGTGCAGATCGAACAATATAGTCCTCCATACAGTATTATGGGCCCCATATATTGCTCCATACAGAATAATGACCCCACATAGTCCTCCATACAGTATCATAGGAACCACATAGTCCTTCATACAGTATTATGGGCACCACATAGTCCTCCATACAGTATTATGGGCCCCATATATTGCTCCATACAGAATAATGCACCCCATATAATGCTCCATGCAGAATACTGGTCCCCATATAACTCTCCATACAGAATACTGGTCCCCATATAACGCTCCATACAGGATACTGGTTCCCATATAACTATCCATACAGGATACTGGTCCCCATATAATGCTCCATACAGGATAATGGCCCCCTTATAACTCTCCATAGAGGATACTGGCCCCCTTATAACGCTCCATACAGAATACTGGCTCCCACATAATGCCCCATGTAAGCTGTGCCTCCATATAATGCCCCATGCAGGATGTCACTTCCTCTCATATAATGCCCCATGCAGGATGTCACTTGTTCCCCCCATATAATGACCCATGCAGGATGTCACTTGTTCCCCCACTCATATAATGCCCCATGCAGTATGTCACTTGTTCCCCCCTCCATATAATGCCGCACACAGGATATCACTTGTCCCCCCCCATATAATGCCCCATTCAGGATGTTACTTGTTGCCCCCCCATATAATGACCCATGCAGGATGTCACTTGTCCCCCCCATATAATGCCCCATGCCTCCATACATATAAAAAAAAAGAATCAAATACTCACCTCACTTCTCACCTGTTGCCGCTGCTCTGGACTCCTCACTTGTGCTGGCGTCTTCCCGCTCTATGCTGTGATGGCACAGGAGAAAGCTCGGTGTAAAGATGTCACCCCACCCTCTGACCTGAGACGTCACAGTGCAACAGCTGCGGAAGACACCGGAGCTGCTGCGGAGGCATGGGGAGAGGTAAGTATTTTGCCGCCGGCTACCAGGGCCCTGAGCAAGGGGAAAGGCACTGGCATCGGCACCGCTCACAGGTCCCACAGCACGCCGGGGTGCCCGACGGTGAGTTAGATTCCCCCCCGACACTTGCCCTGGTGCGCTGGATGCTGACGCCGGGCCTGATTGCGACCCAAAATCCTTTTGGGAATCTTAAAATTTCATGATGCCTTGCACATAGTCAAAGCACCCCATGATAGAGGCAACCAAATAACCCCTAAATATCTTTAAACCTCCACCATATTTGACTGTAAGTACTGTGGTCTTTTATTTGTAGGCCTCATTCCAATTACAGTAAACAGTTGAATGATGTGCTTTACCAAAAAGCTCTACCCTCTGTCCCCAAGACGCCTGTTGGTACTCTATAAATTGTGAGGGCCGCATGCTGGACATCCATTAATTGTGAGAGCTGCCTGATGGACATCCAAATTTCAAACTTTAGAGAATATATACGAAAAAGAAAATGTGACCACCTCAGATGTATGTATTATATTGCAGTAGCAATATGCGGCTATGAAAAGCATTGCTGGTTGATGACCCTCTAACAATAGTGAGGGCTGACTGCTGGGCCTTTAACAATAGTAAGGGCCGCCTGATGTCTGGCCCTGTAAAAATAGGCTTTGTGACTTTGAATCCCGCCTTCATAAATGAAACTGTATGTGTCTGATCATGTCTCACACACCACATGGCAAGATAAGATAGTTCAATGTTAAAATTACATTTACTGGTGAATGTATTTTTCACCGTTGAAAGCAATGCAAAAGTACAAAAAAATGCATCAAAAATACTACGTGTGAACATAGCCCAAGGTGTGGAAGAGCATTTTTGTTTTTTGCTATTTATTTGGCCTTATTTAGAAGTCATGACGCTGCAAAGAATGTTTCTTCACATTTCTTCCAAAAAAATCCATTTTAACTTCATTTTTGTATGCTTTATTGTCAGTTCGTAAAAGTGGCGTAATACTCTGACAACATTATTCACAAATATATACTATTGGTCAGCAACCAAGTGTAAATAGGTTTGAACACACTACTGGCAGACTTTAAATGGAGTATAATATTTGTCATCTTCCCAAAAATGTCTGTATTATTGCCGCAGTAATATAGGATCATGTCTGATGACCATGGTTTTAGGCAGTGGCCTAATAGATATGCTATTGGTCAGCGACCAAGTGTGAATAGGTGTGAACATACAACTGGCAGACTTTAAATGGAGTATAATATTTGTCATGTTCTCAAAAATGTCTGTATTATTACCACAGTAATATAGGATCACGTGTGATGACCACGGTTTTAGGCAGTGGCCTAATAAATATGCTATCTCTCTCTGGACCCGATATCTCCTCCCTACTAACCAAATTCCCACAATGTCTGTCTGCTATCTCATCCTTCTTCTCTGACAGATTTCTAAAATGTAACATGGATAAAACAGAATTCATTGTCTTTCCACCATCTCATTCACCCCCCCCACCTGACCTATCTATCAACGTCAATGACTGTCCATTCTCCCCAGTCCCTCAAGCTCGCTCCCTTCGGGTATCCCTGGACTCTGATCTCTCCTTCAAATCACATATCAAGCCCTTTCTACTTGCTGCTGACTACAACTCAAAAATATCTCCCGGATCCGCACATTCCTCAACCACGAATCTGCAAAAACAATAGTGCACGCCCTCATCATCTCCCGCCTTGACTATTGCAACCTCCTGCTCTGTGGCCTCTCCTCCAACACTTTCACACCCCTCCAATCTATCCTAAACTTTGCTGCCCGACTAATCCACCTGTCCCCACGCTATTCCCCGGCCTCTCCCCTCTGGCAATCCCTTCAATGGCTCCCCACTACCCAGAGACTCCAGTTCAAAACCCTAACCCTGGCATACAAAGCCATCCACAACCTCTCTCCTCCTTATATCTCTGACCTAGTCTCCCAGTACATACCTGCACGCAACCTCCGATCCTCATAAGATCTCCATCTCTACTCCTCTCTTATCTCCTCTTCCCACAATCGCATACAAGATTTCTCACGAGCATCCCCCCTACTCTGGAACTCTCTACCTTAACACATCAGACTCTCGCCTACCATGAAAACCTTCAAAAGGAACCTGCAGACTCACCTCTTCCGACAAGCCTACAAACTGCAGTAAACATTGCTCCACCATACTGCTGCACGACCAGCTCTACCCTCACCTACTGTATCCTCACCTATCCCTTGTAGATTGTGAGCCCTAGCGGGCAGGGTCCTCGCTCCTCCTGTACCAGTCGTTGTCATGTTTTGTTCAAGATCATTGTAATAGTTCATGTATGTATACCCCTTTTTCACATGTAAAGCGCCATGGAATAAATGGCACTATAATAATAAATAATAATAACAATATTGGTCAGCGACCAAGTGTGAATAGTTTTGAACACACAACTGGCAGACTTTAAATGGAGTATAATATTTGTAAAGTTTCCAAAAAAGTCATGATTATTACTGCAGTAATATAGGATCACGTCTAATGATGGACAAGTTTCTCTGCTTCCACAATACAGCAATGCTATTAAAATCAAGGCTGCAGTGCTAACCACTGAGCCACCGTGCTGCAAGGATTAAGAGCAAAAATATTATTAGCCTTGAGCCGCTTAATTGTAAAGTGCTGCGGAATATGTTGGCGCTATATAAATAAAAATTATTATTATTATCTAGGGCTATGGATATGAGTAACAGCAGCAGAAAGAACATGCAATACTGTGTACACTCTCCACAAACTGTAACTGCCTAACTATTGCTATTACTTACATATTATTAATATGCATCAGAATTAGTCCTTAGAAGGACTGTCAGTTTAGATTTATAATAGTGTGGAATACCTCACTAGAATAAACGCTAATTCTCTCCCTCACTCATCAGACTCTGACGAGCATAGAGTCCAGGGTCTTATATAGAGCCGATGACGCAATGCGGCCAGCCAATCACTTTAATGCGACAACTAACATGGTTGCGGCATTACAGTAACTGTCAGGCAATCCCCGCATTTGCTGCCTAAAAAGCGACAAAAATGTGGGGCGGGGACTCGAGCTCCTGACAAGCCCAGAGGATAGGGGAATACTCGGTACCCGGGCCTTTGCCTGGCCTAGGGGATGTCGCGGTGGTCGGCTCCTGGGCCCGTACCCTGGGCTTCTCTTTTAAAAGGGTGGATAGATATGGTATAGTTTGTGACGCCACCTGTGGTATCTGGTGAGAATCACCAGCACTGCGGCAGTCCACTGAGGCCGGTGATAAGGCAGCTTGATGGTATAGCTCCCCACAGGTGGAGCTAGGCCTCAGGGCAGTGTAATAAGAGGGGAATGCAGGATGGGGAGACCCAGCCGGGCCTACGGAAAGACAGGCAAACACACACAGTTCTCTTCAGTACCTTTTACTGGTGGAATTTCAGGCACATCCCGGAGAACTGCAGGGTGAAGGGTGCATTTCAGGATCCTCCCTAGTGAGCGGGTGTAGGGCCTCCTGTTTCTGCCTTTGCGTAGTAAGTTTCTGACCTGCCTGGAGCTAGGCCTAACTTTGTCTCTGTCCTGCACCGGCTGACCTTGTGGTAGGGCCTTCTTTTGGAGTACACGCTCCAAGCTTGCGGGACCTATGCGTCTCCTGGCTCTATTACGTATCAGTTCTTGGGTGATCCTGGGACCTGTAGTTCTCCAGGGATTCCGGTTATGCCTTACTGGGTCATAGAGATCCCCGTAAGCTCGGACCCGGTGTCCGGTATACGTTTCAGGGTGAGCTGGTTAAGCTCCTCTGTCCCCAATGCTACTCACTTTCCACTCGCCTTCGGCCACGCTCGGGCCCTCACTAGGCTTTACACACACTAGCGGCAGCTTGCCGTGCTTCACTGCTCTTATGACGTCGGCACGCCTGGGGCTCACTAACCTGAGCTCTGGATGAGTCTAGATTGCGCTCAACTGCAGGCTAGCAACTACTGCAGGAGCTGGAACTGGGTTTCAGGATTGCTGGAGGCCTAGACTGCCTCGACAACTTGCGTGCTGCTCCGCACACTCAGCTCCTCACTCTCTGTGGGCTACAGTCTGACTAACTGCCGGGCTCCACCTTCCCTATTTATATCCCTAACGGGCTCCCTCTGGTGGTCTGAGGTGGAAGGTGGAGGTGTGTGAATGTTTATGAGGGCTTCTTGTGGAGGAATCCGTTCATGCACCCTTCTAGGATCTGTGGTACCAAGCGCAGCTGGGCGCCACACTCCCACCGGAGCATTCCAAAAATACTCACTGAGCATCTCGAGCACTGAGATGCTCGGGTGAGTACCAAATAGTGGCGAGCATGCTCGCTCACAGGCCTGGTGTCAGCACCCGGGCAGGCCCTGAGCAGGTGGGGGGGCCCACTCACCATCGGGCAGCCCCGGCGCACTATGGAGCCTGTGAGCGGAGGAGTCCGATGCCCGCGAATGGGCATCCCCCCGCTTGCTCAGGGCCCCGGGCAGCACAATACTTTCCTCTCCCCATGCCTCCGCAGAACCAGTCTGACTGTGACATCTCAGGTCAGAGGATGCGATGACGTCTTTACAGCGGGCCCTCTGCTGAGCTGTCACAGTACAGCAGAGAGCAAGAAGACGTCAACCCTAAGGAGTCGGGAGCAGAGCAGCGGTCGTGAGGAGAGGTAAGTACTTGATTATTTTATTTTTTTATGTATGCCTGCATGGGGCATTAAATAGGGGCCCAGCCTGCATGGGACAATAAATAGAGGCCCAGCCTGCATGGGACATTAAATAGGGGCCCAGCCTGCATGGGACATTAAATAGGGGCCCAGCCTGCATGGGGCATTAAGTAGGGGCCCAGCCTGCATGGGACATATGGAGCATTATATGGGGGCCAGTATTCTTTATGGAGAGTTATATGGGGGCCAGTATCCTGTTATGGAGGACTATGCTGTCCGGTCTGCACTGTGAGCTGCAAGAATTCGCCAGTTTGAGATATTGTCGTATTTACAATAGATATCACTCATGTAATGTAAGAAGTAAGTGAAATCTTTGGCCTTGCACTATATATTTCTCTGCCTTATCTTTGTATCATGAATTGTGGTATGTGTTAAAAGGGCCCCCAGAGACTCTTTCACCCAGGGAACATGAAAACCTGGAGCCGGCAATGCTCGCTCATCACTGCTAAACACCTAGGGTTGGAGAACTAAACCACTACACACCAGAAGATGGAGAACTAAACTAATAGACAACAGGAGTTGGAGAACTAAACTACTAAACACTTACGGTTGGAGAACTAAACCACTAGATACCAAGGTGTCACTAGACACCAAGTCTTGGTATCCCCAAGGCTTGCGGGACAAACCTCTGTATCTAACAGTTCCTCCACTGCTTCTACCTCCTCCATCTCCTCTAGGACCTCCACCTGCGCTCTCCATCTCTCCCTTAATGAGAAACGAGTTTCAACAGTGCAATAGTACTTAAATTAATATGCCTTGGAGATCGCAGTCACACAGCTCAAAAGTTGTGGACAGCTATCCAGGCCGAGTTTGAGTAATGGCTGTCTCCACTAAACCTGGAGCCAGGGAAGGCCATGTGCGATAAAGGTGTGAATCTGATGGTGGCTCTATGCCGGGGCAACCTCACACACGTGCAATGCATGGCTCACATCCTCAACCTGGTGGTACAGCAATTTCTCCGCTACTATCCCGGCCTGGATGCGTTGCTGCAGAAACCACGGTAGCTGTGTGCTCACTTTCACCATTCGCAACCCACGGGTCATCGACTTCCTTTGCTACAGAGATGTTTCGGCCAAATGTTTAAGCGGTTGATATGCAATGTACCGACATGGTGGAATTCCACGCTGCACATATTGCAGCGACTGTGGCAGCAGCGACTAGGCCTGGTGCAGTATGTTATTTTGCATAGCCTAGGCCAATGCAGTAAAGACGTGGTGCAAATCACAGTTGCGGAGTGGACACACATGAAGGACCTCTGCCCCCTTCTGCACATTTTTGAAATGGCTACTAAGATGATTAGCACTGATGATGCCATCATCAGCATCACTATTCCGGTAATCTACATGCTGGAGCACACTTTGAATAGTCTGCGGGAGGATGTGGTGGTCCCAGGGGAAGAGGAGGAGGAGGAAGCAGAGGAGGATGCAGAAGGAGAACAATATCTCTAAGCTCTCGACTGTTGTCGCACAGGTGGGTGCCATGGGAGGGTGGATCACAGTGATCAAGGGGGGCTCATGGTACCAGACAAACTGTTACTAAAGGTGCAGGAGTTGAGGAACAAATGGAGGAGGACAAGGAGAAAGAGGTGATGGGCGCACAACAGTTAGGAGATGAAGAGGGTAATGATCCCCTCTTTGTTGTCCATGGTTGGCGGTAGGACGGAGGAAGCAAGGTTTAGTGTTACCCCTCCACCAACACACCATTGACATGGACCTCATGGAAGAGCCCGAGACATGAACGCCTACTTGCTGCACTATCTGCAACATGATTGTTGCCTGTATTGCTAGGATTAGAAATAGTGCTGACTACTGGGTTGTCACTCTGTTAGATCCAAGATCTGAGAGTAAATTTTGCCAGATACTTCACCCCTTGGAAAGGAATGCACGCATCCTGGAGTATCAAAACACGCTTGTAGAAAAACTCAAGGGTAGTTTTGCCCAAGAGAGCAGTGAGGCACACAGTATACATTGCAGTTCTAGTCTTCCAACATATGGAGGAATGTAGTGTTGTCAACACAAAAAAATTAGCAGCCTTACAGCGCTGTGGTCCTGGGTTCCAACCCCACCAAGGACAACATCTTCAAGGAGTTTGTATGTTCTCACCATGTTTGCGTGGGTTTCCTCTGGGTACTCCGGTTTCTTCCCACACTCCAAAGACATACTGATAGGAAATTTAGATTGTGAGCCCCAATGGGGACAGTGGCAATAATGTCTGTAAATGTATGTAAAGCACTGTGGAATTTATGGAGATATGAGTAAATTAAAAAAAATTAAACAATTTCTGTGAGTCATTTCAGTCATTTTTTAGACCAGCCCGTGCAGCAGCAGAGTACAAGTCTAACACATAGTAAACGACTGGAGAAGATGCTGCAGGAGTATGTCGAGCTCAATATCAATGCCATAAGGGGAGTATGGATCCTTTTGAATTTTAGTGTAGAAAAATGGAAGAGTGGCCTGAGCTCGCCTGTCACGTTCTGCAAGTTTTGTCATGGCCAGCAACCAGTGTTCTCTCAGAATGTGTCCTCAGTGCTGCTGGTGGTGTACTGATGGATAAGCGCATCTGACTGTCCCCTCAAAGTGTAGACTGCCTAACTTTCATTAAGATGAACATGTCATGGATCTCCAATGACTTTTGCACCCCAGTCACAGACTGGGCAGACTAGGCGATTGTGTAGTTTTTAGTGTGCTGCACTGATCAAGCGTTATTTCAGTCTGTGGCACCTTTGTCGTGGCTTCTGTGCCTGCTGTTGCTACTGCTGCTGATGTTACTAACAATTTTTAGAAATG